>NW_028238483.1:11419688-12019688 GCF_041429995.1 Eschscholzia californica | reverse complement strand
GTACTCCCACCGTCCCACGCAAGAATATAATCATCCACTAATTGGGTAGTGTAATAGGCGGTGATTTTCTTTGTCAAAGACGGTTTACAATTAATACCTATTGTTTAAGATTTTGTATGGTTTCTAAAATATGGGTTTCCAAATCTTTAGCTGTTGAGACATTATAAAAGCCAACCAACCCAAGGAATTAAAGGGAACTCCACACACCAATATTGAGTGCAATTTTAGAGGAGCAATACAAGAGACTAATTAGTTTCTTTTGGAATATTACTTTTGGGAGATTAACAAGCTTCATCAGAGATTAATTCGGTTTTATCTTCTTCACTCTTCTCTTTCACTTGACTATTATTATTGAACCATGTATTTAATATTCATGGGTTTCTAACTCTTCCACTAGGATAGAGGATGAAACCCTAACATGAATATTTGAAAGTCTAATATTATCTTTATATTATTATCTCTTTTAATGTGCCTTAATATTTTAAAATTAGTCGTACTTCGGTTAGTCTAAGAAACTAACAACTTGGTTCTTAATTGCATGATATTTTAAGTGAAGTGGGTTATGGGTTTAGTTAATTTAGAAGAGTCTTTTATTGTTTTATCTTCCGAAAATTGAAGATTGATTTCTAGCAATTTTTGAGTTATCAAAGAGGGATAATAATTTCAATCAGATATTGATTCGAATACGATTGTTAGTGGTGAATTCCAATATCCTAGATTTACCATCTTATAGTTCTCCTCACAACTTTATTTTGTTTTCTAAGTTCTCTAATTTTATTAGTTTTCAATATACTTTCTCAAAATCAACTATTTTCTCTCCTAGTTTATTATTTAGCTTTAACTTTAGACTTAACTCCAAACAAATCCTCGTGGGATCGACCTCGTAATACATGCCATATTCACATACGGTTCGTGCACTTGCGAGTTTTAATTTTGTCTATTTAACTTATTATTTAGGTTGATTAGATTTCACATCAAGTAACCATGTAACTTAATTCACTCCACCAAAATTCACACGTAAATACTATAAAATAAAGGCCAAAAATGAAGTACTTACCGTACTCATCAATCAACTCTAGTTGCACCCATCTTGAACAGAAATCAATTTAAGAACACTAATCATCCAGCTGCCGGCCACGTCTGCCTGTCAATCAGATTAGTTATAAATAGCATTCATCCAAATTTTCCCTTCGACCCCGGTCGACACTATTTTGAATATTATTCTCCATCTCCGTCATGTAGTTTATGTCGCTTATCTTCCAGCTCACTTTTTGTTGATAACATTTGTCTTTTATTTTCATATAGATTTAACTTGTAATCCAAGTTCCGTAACATGCTCACATCCACCCCTTTTCGCAATTTTATTGTGATCGTTTGTCGGATTAGCTGGGTATTTATAACCGGGCTACGACGGCGATCTCATTTACCAAGTGTCTGACCTGTTTCTACTTTGTAGAATTCGATCAGGTATGGTCTCTTTATATGGAAAATACTGGCGGGATAACCAGGAATCATCGTTTGATTCCATCTTGCAAACATCTTTATTTCTTCTTGAAATTTTGGATGTATGCTTAATCCATCTCAAGTGTTACAGGAAGTTAGGTAAAAGTTTCATCTTTAAATCAATCAGACAGACTCTCAAGATCAAATATCATATCATTCTCAAGAAGAGCTGCCAGCCTAGCAAGCTACAGAATGAAGACTGCTCGACAAATCGAAGATATTTTATGCACTTCTTCAATTCTGTTATTTTAGTTTACTACTTTACTTACTGTAATTTTGTCTTTCTATTTGGCTTATTGTAATAGACTCTTTATATTAATGTATCGCCTTTCAAAAAAAAAAAAGTAAAATCTTTTTGTCCAATAGTCTTATATCATAATCCCATTTTACCACATTAGGATTACTCTAGTTTTTTGTTGGTGCTTTTTTTTGTCCAATACAGTCTAATATTTTTGGCATCGTTTACGACACATTTTATTTAGGGTTATTTTTCAAATGGCCCCCAACTTTGGGATCAGCTTCCTAGTCCCTACATTTTTAAAAAATACCTAGATGGCCCCGTTTTTCAGATTCCGTTATAACACCGTTAACTAGTCATCATCTCTCTCTCCTCCATCTCATCTCTTCTCTCTGCCACCTTATCTTCTCGTTACCTCATCATCTTCTCAGGCAAGGTCGCCGGCCGACCAATTTTTCGGCCGGCGACCTTCAAACATAAAAAATATATTTTTTTTCTCTCTCCTCTTTCTCTCTCTAAAAAAAATATTATTTAAAAAAAAACTCTCCTCTCTCTCTCTCTAGATCTGGGGAACAATGACTCACCAGGATCCTTCCAGCTAGAGAATGTGAACGATCTCTTTAGATAGAGAATTTAGAGCAACCTCAGCAGCTGAATGCTCAGCTTGCCTCAAAGTTGTACAGAAATTAGGGCTTTCAAAGATCTCCCCACTAAAATTAACAGTAGCCTTAAATCTAGGAGCATGATCAGGACCTTCCCTTATACATGAATATGATGGAAGGTTAAAGAAGCTTCTCTGTGCCAGCTCTTGTAGCTGGTTCTTGTACATCTTTTTCTCTCCCTCTCTAAAAACACCTCTCAAAACAACATTAGATCTATAGAAAACCTAATGATCAAAACTAAAAACAAATTTATGGGTGGTGGGTAGGATTGAAAAGTGATTTTATTAGCTCAAAATGGAAGAAAAATTGAAACTTGAAATGGAAATGTTTGGGGAAATGGTTTTTCCTTGGTGGAATTGAAGCGAGATTTTTAAGGTTTACAAACATTCAATTAAGGCTATCGTTGGAAAAGTGAAATGAAAAGAGACCATTTTCAATGGGTCGTAGTGGTGGTGTGGTTGAATAATGACAGTAAAAGTTGAATTGCATTTTTGTTTTTCTCTGATTAATTTGGTCTTTTTATCTTTTAGTGTTGTAGTATTAAATAAGTCCTCTCTCTTTTGGTTCAGCAGATCTAGAGAGAAAGAGAGGAGAGTTTTTTTTTTTAAGTTTTTCTTTTAGAGAGAGAGAAAGAAAATTTATGTTTGAAGGTCGTCGACCGAAAAAATGACCGGCGCCTTCGCCGGAGAAGATGATGAGGTGGCAAGAAGATGAGGTGGCAGAGAGAAGAGATGAGATGGAGGAGAGAGATGATGACTAGTTAACGGTGTTATAACGGAATCTGAAAAAGGGAGCCTGCTGGGTATTTTTGATAAAGTAGGGGGCTAGGCAGGAAGCTGGCCAGAAAGGTGGGGGCCATTTGAGAAATAACCCTTTTATTTACTAAGCCAGGGCGGCATACAAAGAATAATAGTTCGGGTTAGTATTGATCCCACTTGTAGGATTGAGAGAGAGTCAGAAAGAAATAATTTAATTGTCTTCGTATTCAATATGAACTTAGGTGTGGGAAACATTAGCACACTTTCCGCCCACTACATACATCAAATTAGCCAAGAAAAGAAGATTGATTCAATGAAAGCTTTCTGTCATTTTGATTCAGACATAAAAGACTATGAGTCCTTTCAACAAAAAAAAAAAAAAAAAGACTATGAGTCATAGTTATGGAGAGCCTTTAGTATTACCTTAGTGTGGGAAACATATAGAAGTGTGAAAAATTTATAGAATCTCAAATTTTTTCTATCCATACATCTTCCAATGTGGGATTATAATTATCTTCCAAGTTTTGTTTCTTTAAACATAGTCCCACATCCATTAGTGATAGAAATAAGTAAGAAAGTTAAGAGTATTGTATAACCTATGCATAGAAGTTATTTAGCAAATTAAGAGTTAGTCCCACTGTCGGGCTACTTTGGGCTTTGAAACGGTACGGGCTCGGGCGGGTAGCCGGCGAAAGGTTTCCACCCGAGCCTGCCCATAATTACTTGGCAGTACGGGCGGGTACTGCCCGTTGGCGGGCATCGGGCCCCTAAATAGACGACGGGCCGCCCGTTGGCGGGCATCGGGCCCCTAAATAGACGACGGGTAACGGGTACCCGCGGGCGGGATCGGGCCCGCGGGCTTAATTCCCACCCCTACTCTTTGAAGCAAGACCCGTTCTTGGAGAAGAGCCACTTTGATCACTGTTGCTGGGAACCCAATAATCTTCTAGGAGGAGATCGACTACACCATCAAACTCTTCTTCGCAGCCGCAAAGGCTCCTCGACTGGATCGAAAGGGAAGTTCTTTTACTCTCACACTCTCGCTATAATTCTCTTACTTTCCTCGTGATATTCTTCATGATATTTAGTTAGACATTGGTTAGTCTCGACTAGACTTCCAACGATTATGGACGAATAGTATCCGAACATCCTCCCGAGAATTTATTTCTCGGGTGAAAAATCTCATCGACCCACGTGACCATGGCTTCAAGGACTTATGATCAGCCATACAATCCGATTATTATCCATGCTTTAATAAAAGGATAAAATAAAAATAATAATAAATATATATGTATGTATACATATATAGTCTGACTTGCCTACGTCACTAGTTTTCCGAAACTATCCTCGTTAAACTTGATACTAAAAAGAAATTGCAAAATCAATTTACCTTGCAAAACCATGATACTAAGAGTTCGTTGTGGGATTATGCTAGACCCATGTCTGCCTCTCTCTCATCGATCCCGATTAACTCACCATTAAGGTCCAAATTGTTTATTATTAAGTTCTGACCTGCTTGCTATCAGGTTTCGATTTGTTAATTACTGACTTTTATTTGTTTATTGCTTGTAACCATGATTCGGAGTAATAAATTAGAGAAAGTTCGTTCTCCCGTACAAGAACAAAGAAAGAAACGGAGTCAACAATGGTTGCAATTCGGCAGGAGCGACTCTGAATTCAGAACGGAGCAACCAACCAAACCAACAACGATAACAAGGGGAGTTTTCTTACCCTCATGCTCTCGTTATTATTATCTCACTCTTGTTTCTCTATTTCGTATAGTTTTATGATGATCGGGTCAATCTCGACCAGTTCTCAAATGACTATAAATAGTGTAAGATAGAAGAAGAGAAAGGAGAAGGAGATGGGTGTCAACAGAATTAACTGTTTTGTAATAGGGCTCTCTCATGGGCTTCTGGGTTAAAATAAAGGGCTAGGCTTAAGGATTCTATTGACACACAGTTCACTTACAGTGAGTGGCACGTGTGTATGTAATTAGTGAGTTAAGTGGAAAGTTAGTTACTAAGACAATTAGCCTCCTAACTAACTTTCTCTCTCTCTCTCTCTATAATCTGGTGTATAAAATAGAATTGATAAATGAATAAAACTTAAGTTTTGCTTTCATGGTATCAGAGCCAAAACCCTAGAATGTTTATCTTGAAATCATCTAGAAAACCTAACTGGGACTGAATACTAAAAGAGCAACAAAGTGAATTCAAGATTGCATCTTCTGTCATCAACGAATCAGAGAAGCAATTGAATTCGAGATCAAGTCTTCTGTAATCAAAGAATCAGAGAATCGATCTTCAAATTTGAAAAAGAGTTGAAGCTTCTGTAATCAAAGAATCAGAGTAACAATCTCTTCCCATGGCGAATTCAGGGATAATTCCCCACAATATGAATCAAAATCAAGGTCAGTTTACTCATAATGCAAACATCACTAGTCTTATTTTAGCTAGGTTAGATGGATCTAATTTCTTGGTCTGGAAAGACCAAATTGAAAATGCCCTAATAGGAAACGATTTAATATGCTATATAGATGGAACCTATGAAGAACCCCCACAACTTATTGTCTTAGAAGGTAGAGACACTGTTAATCCAATATATCTTCAATGGAGAAGAAATGATAGCTTTGTGAAATCATTCATTAAAGCCACTATAAATCAATCAATAGCTTCTGATATATTAGGATTGAAAACTGCTAGAGATATTTGGAATTATCTTGAATTAATCTATACCCAAGAATTTGAAGCCAAGAAATCCTCTTTGAGGAATAAGCTTCAAAATATTAAGAAGGGTTCATCTTCAATCTCTGAATATTTAAGCAAGATAAAGAATCTTGCAGACTCACTTATAGCAGTTAATGATAGAGTAGGTGATTCTGAGTTAGCTAGAATTGCACTTCAAGGTCTAGGGAAGGAATACTCCCAATTTGTAATTACTATTCAAAATAGAGATGGGCCTTTGAATTTTGCTAAACTTAGAAGCAGATTGACTCATCATGAACACTGGTTGAAGGAACAAGAAATCAATGATGAGAATGAGGTCTTTTGGGTCAAGAAAATTCAAAATAAAGGTGCTATAAGATCACCATTTCAGAATCAGAGAATGACAAGTCAGAATCAGTCCTATGAAGGGTCTTCATCAAGAAGTCAGAATAGACAACTTGCTAAACCAAGTACATTTCAACCTAGAAACAATTTCTTTGACTATACTACAATTCCTTGTGGAATTTGCTATAAATGGGGACACACAGCAAGACAGTGCAAAATGAGATTCAAGGACTTCTCTGAATCTTCTTCTAGCAAACCCCCTCAAAGAAACTTTGTAAATTTACACTTGGAAGAGGTTGAAGAAGAAGAAGAGGAAGAGGAAAATGAATTTGTAGATCAAAACATTGAAGAAGATGAGCAGGCTCACTATAGTATTGATGAACCCTCACACACACTTGAAGTAGCAAACATTTCTTGTCAAACTAAAGAAGACAAGAAATGGATTGCTGACACAGGAGCAACAAGTCATATAACTCATACAAAGGAAAATTTGAGAAACAGTACAATCTATGAAGGTGGTAATGGTGTTATGATTGGTGATGGAAAGTCCTTGAACATTGATAATATAGGACCATCTACTGTTTGTGCTGGTGCATCCTCTTTTCAGCTTAAGAAAGTCCTTCATGTCCCAAAGATTCAAAAGAACTTATTGTCCATTTCTAAGTTTACAAAAGAAAATTTTTGTAGTGTGGAATTCTTGCCATGGGGTTTTCTCATTAAGGATTTGTGGTCAAAAGAAACTCTTGCTGAAGGACCAATGGTCAATAACCTTTATAGTATTGACTTTACTATCAGTCCTTATGAGAGCACTCAGGATGTTTATGAAGAGGCTTATACTGCCAGTGCAACTGCTAAGACATGGCACAATAGACTTGGGCATCCTTCAAAGGATATCATTATAGAAATGGAAAAGAAAAAGATGATCAAGTTGTCTTCCAAGGATTTTCACTCTCTATGCACCTCTTGTCAATTAGGTAAAAGCCAGAAACTCCCCTTTCCTCAATCTGAAAGTATCACTCATGGTCCTCTTGAATTGATCCATAGTGATGTATGGGGTCCCTCTCCTGTCACTACCAAAACAGGAGTAAGATACTATATTCTGTTCATGGATGACTTCAGCAAGTTTTTTTGGATCTATCCAATGCAACAGAGATCAGATTGCTTGAAATGTTTTCAACATTTCCAAAGACACTATGAGAAATTATTCTCTACATCAATCAAATCCTTCCAGAGTGATGGAGCTCCTGAGTTAGCTAAAGGAGAGTTTCAGGCTTACTTGAACAAATGTGGTATATTTTTTAGATGCTCATGTCCATATACACCACAACAGAATGGAAAGGCTGAGAGGAAGAACAGACAAATCACCTCCATGGGTAATACATTGCTGATTCAAGCCTCTATGCCTAAGAACTTCTGGTTTCATGCTTTTGACACAGCTGCTTACCTAATAAATAGGACACCAACCAAGGTACTCTCTTTTCAAACTCCTTATGAAGTTTTATTTCATAAACTTCCAAACTATTCTATGATTAAGGTTTTTGGGTCAGTATGTTATTCCTTTTTAGGTGACATTAGAAGTGACAAACTAAGTCCAAAGTCTGCTAGATGTGTTTTCATAGGCTATAGTCCTATTCATAAGGGTTATAAATGTCTAGACCTTTCTACTCAAAAGGAGTATGTATCTAGACATGTAATTTTTGATGAGAATTGCTTCCCATTTGCTGAATCAGCAGACCTCACTCCTTCTTCCACATAGGCATCTCCTTTTCCCTATTATATTCACCAATTGCCAAATTTTCCCTCTCTTCCCTCACCTAATACTCCATCTTACCATACTGACTATTCACAACATGATCAAGAGTTGTCCACTTCTCTTACTTCACCTTCATCTTCCTCTTCACCTGATTTTCATATTGGTTCACCATCTCTTAATGAACCATCTCAATCTTCTCCATCTACTACATCAACTACTTCCACACAGGCTGTCTCCACCTCCCAAATTGGTCAAAATGTGCATCCTATGCAAACTAGGCTCAAAAGTGGTATTGTCAAACCTAAGGGTATTCCAGACCATGTGGCTCACTATACTGTTCCTCATGCTCTTCCCACTTCTTTCATAGCTGCTATTTCCCCTATCCCTGAACCAAAGTCTTATAAGGAGGCTGTCACATCTCCTCATTGGGTTCAGGCAATGCATTTAGAGCACCAAGCTCTAGTACAGAATCATACTTGGTCTCTTACTCCCAAGCTTCCCTCCATGAATGTTCTTGGGTGTAAATGGGTATTCAAAGTAAAATATAAGTCTGATGGGTCTTTAGAAAGGTATAAGGCCAGGTTGGTTGCAATGGGCTATAATCAGCAAGAAGGTCTTGATTACCAAGAAACCTTTAGTCTTGTGGTTAAGATTCAAACAGTAAGAATAGCCTTGACAATTGCTGCTACACATCAGTGGTTTATCCAACAACTTGATGTGTCCAATGCCTTCCTCCATGGGGATTTAACTGAGGATGTTTATATGAAGCAACCTACTGGTTTTGAAGATACCCATCACCCTGATTGGGTTTGCCACCTCCACAAAGCTCTCTATGGCCTCAAACAGGCACCAAGAGCCTGGTTCACCAAGATTGCTACCTATCTTCTTAAATGGGGTTTTCTCAGGAGTTCCTCAGACACATCCATGTTCATATATCATGCAGGTGATCAAATGCTCATATTTCTTCTTTATGTGGATGACATCATCCTTACTGGTTCAAGTAAAGTCTTGATGGGTAGACTAGTGGCTGATTTATGCAGAGAGTTTGCTATGAAGCAGCTGGGTTCATTTAGTTACTTCTTGGGTATAGAGGTCACACACTCCTCCTCCTCACTCCACCTCACACAGACCAAGTACATAGCTGAATTACTTCATAAAGCTGCACTTCTTGACTGTAAACCAAGCTTGGTTCCTGTTTCTCATGGCAAGAGAGTCTCAAAGTTAGATGGTGATCTTATTGAGGATCCACTCTTCTACAGAAGTATGGTAGGAGGCCTTCAATATACTACCATGACAAGGCCAGATGTTACTTATGCAGTCAATTACTTGGCTCAATTCATGCATCAACCTAGAACATCACATCTTGTACTTCTCAAGAAGGTACTTAGGTACTTAAAGGGTACTCTTGGAGCTGGAATTAGCATCAGTCCAAGTGATTTGTCTTCTCTTTCTGCCTTTTCAGACTCAGATTGGGGAAGTTGTCCTGACTCCAGAAGATCCACTAGTGGATATTGTGTGTTTCTAGGTTGTACTCTTGTGTGTTGGTCTTCTAAGAAGCAAAATATTGTATCCAGGTCTTCCACAGAAGCTGAGTATAGGGCTCTCTCCTTGGCCACATCTGAGTTGCTCTGGATTTCCTATCTTTTGAAAGAACTACATGTCCAAGTTAAATCACCTCTCACCTTATTCTGTGACAATATGGGAGCTACTTATCTTGCATCAAATCCTGTTCTTCATTCTAGAACAAAACATGTTGAAATTGACTTTCATTTTCTAAGAGACTTGGTGGTTAAGAAGACTTTGCTGGTCACACATGTTCCAAACATGTGTTTGAGGGGGGCTGTAAGATAGAAGAAGAGAAAGGAGAAGGAGATGGGTGTCAACAGAATTAACTGTTTTGTAATAGGGCTCTCTCATGGGCTTCTGGGTTAAAATAAAGGGCTAGGCTTAAGGATTCTATTGACACACAGTTCACTTACAGTGAGTGGCACGTGTGTATGTAATTAGTGAGTTAAGTGGAAAGTTAGTTACTAAGACAATTAGCCTCCTAACTAACTTTCTCTCTCTCTCTATAATCTGGTGTATAAAATAGAATTGATAAATGAATAAAACTTAAGTTATGCTTTCATGGTATCAGAGCCAAAACCCTAGAAAGTTTATCTTGAAATCATCTAGAAAACCTAACTGGGACTGAATACTAAAAGAGCAACAAAGTGAATTCAAGATTGCATCTTCTGTCATCAACGAATCAGAGAAGCAATTGAATTCGAGATCAAGTCTTCTGTCTTCAACGAATCAGAGAAGCAATTGAATTCGAGATCAAGTCTTCATACTCGTGCTGAGAGTAAGCATCGAGATATGCAAGACACGGGTCTGCTATTCCCATTAAGATATAAATAATTTACTATTAAGTTCTGACTTACTATTAAGTTCTGACTTACTATTAAGTTTTGACTTACTACTAAGTTCTGACTTACTATTAGGTTAAAATTGCTTGCTATTATGCTCTAAATTGCATATTATCAAGTTCTAACAAGCTGGCTATCAGGTTTGATTTGTTCACTGATTAACTTTTGTTTGTTTATCATAACCATGATTTGGAGCAAACAGACTGAGGTGACGAAGCAAGTCCAATCTATTGCTTGGGAAAGGAAGAAAGAAGTCGACAACAGTTGCAGCTCACTCAAGAACGACAAGGAGATGAAGCAGCCCAGGATGGAAGCGGAACAACTAATCCCATCAACTCCGGTTGAAGATGGTCGACCCGGCAACTGCAACCAGGGAGTCCTTTGTCTCTTATCATAATAACTGTTTTAATAGTTGGTTCATAGCATTTCCTAGACACCCGAGCCCCTAGACTTGGTAAATACCTTTCGATTTCCTATAATTATAGGAACCGATACAACTTTAACCATTTATAGGGACCGGAAACTAAGAGATGACAAACACCTCTCTCATTCAATCAAGTATAAATATACCACAATGTCGTTAATGGGCGGAAGGCGACTCAATGCCTGGCTCGACTCAAAATTCGTAAGCTTGAGTTAGAAAAACAATATTCATTACCGAATAACGGTATTGAATATAAACAAGAAAACTTCTTTGATTTGCCTCAACGAAAAGAGCTCAAGATCAAGATTCATTTAAGATAGAATATAATGTTCTTTAACTCTTAAATATTTCCTTTTAGAATGGTGTTATGCAGGACACTCAAACGAAAAAAGATGAATAATTTCGACGAAAGGCAAGACTGAACGCCTGAGTCATTGCAAAACCATTAAGACAAAGGTCTTATGCCAAAGCAAGGAAACAAGGACATAGAAAATCAGGGAGTAATTCTAACTCTTATTGGTTATACTTTTCTATTTTCATAATTAGTTCATTCCTTTCACTAAAATCAAACTAAAGGGGGGGGGGGGGGGGGGGGTAGGGGGTGTACATGCATATATATGCTGCGGCATTGAAAATATTGACAAGTAAGAACGAACCTATGCATATGAACGCATGTATGAAGTGTTTGAAAGAAAATAACGGAAACCGTTATAAACCATAAGCATGAATAGACAACCGACTGCTACTATAAACTAAGCATGCCACATTACTAGTACAATGCCTGCTAGAAAGCTCAAAAGAGTACTTGTACTCAAAACTGGTTATACAAAAATTTGTTGATACCGCACGAACACACACACTCCAAGTTTGAAATAAACTTGAAGTATATTAGATTTACTCTGAAACGATTGAGCATCTATGTACCATATAAACCATGCTGGTACCACATATACTGAAAAGTAGGTACGAATACTTAATGAGCTAACTTTGCATGATATGAAATGAGCAAATACGTCAATGACACAAATAGGTTAATACACCTAACATGTAGTTTCGTGTTGTTATGATCCAAAGCTATATAACGATCTTCCTGTTGTTAGCTAAATAAGGAATTTACAACTCTTGAAAGTCTAGATGACTGCTTTGAAACTGTCTATGGCAGGTACAAAGGACGAAGTAGTTCAACCTGGCGAACTCAAAGAAGCTAAAAGTCCGAATTGGAGGACACATCTTAATTCGGCCAAAGAAGGCTGAATAATTGAAGAAAGCCTCGGCAAAAGGACCCAAAGAGGGCCTTTAAGGAACCAACTCGACCTTTTCCTGACAAGGTCACAGATTATGTCCTGCCCCGTCAGGAACAGATCAGGCTTTGCTTTGACAAGGTCACAGATTATGTCCTGCCCCGTCGGAACAGATCCAGCTTTGCCTCGACAAGGCCACAGACTAAGTCCTTCTTCGCAGGCTCCCAATAAATATTCAACGATGTAAGCCCTACAAGAGTAGGCCCCAACGCAGAAGTCCTGATGGTTCTCAACTGATCAGGCACCCAAACTATGAGTCTTGCTTACGCACGCCTAAGGAGGAGTCCCAGTTAAACTCACTTTGCTTTGGCAAAACAAATAACCCTGGTAGCTAAGGCCACAACCAGGGTTTTAAGGAGGAGTCCTAGTTAAACTCAGCCCTGATAGCGACAGAGATGACCAGGGGTTGTAGGAGAAGTCCTAGCTAAACTAGTCATGCTCAAGCCGAACTAGAGGCTCTAAAGACAGCCCTGGTAGCTAAGGTAACGACCAAGGGCTCTAAAGATAGCCCTGGTAGCTAAGGCAACGACCAGGGCCCCTAAAGATAGCCCTGGTAGCGAAAGCGATGACCAGGGGCCCGAATCCGAGTTTCGAAACTATTCAGAAATCTTTTACACATGGCCAATTTGGGTGCTATTTTGCAGGGGGAGTTAGTAAGATTAGGGCATGATATAACAGGTCTAACTTTTCCTTGTTATGCAGGAGCGATCATTCGGAGAATGCGTAGTAAGCTAGGGAAATTGCATTAGTAAGTTTACGATTATACTAACCCGCTAACACCCTTATTCGAATTAAGAATTACTATGCAAGAAAGGACGTTCAAAGAGACGACGTCCAGCTCATCATGAAAGCACATCAATCAGGAAGTGTTTCTTTCTCGTTTAGATTATTATCCAATTTTCTAATGATTATTTATTTATCTCTCAGATACGATAACTCAAGGACCTACCCCGTGAACAATTCTCCTCGACATAACTCTTAATCTCATAGTAAGTCATATTGGCCATCGTCTCTTCTCTTGCTGGCCAATTTACATCTAAATCTTACCCCTTAGCTCCCACATTAGTTCTTAACCGTTTTTAATCACTGTCATATGTCTTATTTGCTAATTTATTAGCATCTTTACGATTTACCATCTTGAAAGAGTTTAATATGAGTTTGTTCTGTAATTCTGAGTATCACATGGTTGCAGGAAATTCTCAATGTCAATCACATTAGAAAATACGTCAGCTTGATGAAGTCGTCAGGAAACCGCAGAGCTGAGATGTTTGCGCTGCCCAGACACGAAGTTTGATATTCGTCACACAAAAGGAAACACTTGTACACCGGTCCAAGAATCAACGCTCAATTACCCTTGGCAAAAACAGCTACGGTAAAGAAAACCTCACCAATACAGGTGGGAAAGAAGACTTCAAACAACTCGGCTAAAATCAGCACCGGAAGACGGAGTTTAAGAAAATCAAGAGAACGACCGAGCTTCACAAAACGGCTCTGGTCCAAGTAAACCCCATGCCTTCAGGGTCATTTAAAATACTTAGTGGCCAGACCCGAGAGTTTCTTCTACTCCTCAGTCTCTTTACTTTCGACTAAGGAGTGGCGGGACTCATGATGATGCATAAAATGTCCAGACGTTGACTAACGTCTGGAGAGTCAAGATCAGACCTAGAGTCCAACGGATCAACCTGGCTTAAGGGACCAGGACAGCTGGATCCTTGACGATCTACTACACACTCCCCTAACTGGGAGGTCGGGTAGAGGAAACCAGCCCTGTTACGCCCTCGACATGAATAGATTAGCCCTGGGGTCCCTAAAGGAATGAGGATGGTCCGCGTAGGTTCGGTCGATGCCTTACACCCAGAACAAGGAGGCAGAAGCGTACTGACTTACCGACATAATCCCGAAATATCTTTAAAGATCTTAGTCGGTTACAGATCAGGAAGTGTTTAAGCAAGTTTGGGTTTCAAGAGTCTTAAGGGAGGAAATATCTCCTTGAAGATCTATCACCCTGGCAGAATATCTACGAAATATCCTTGAACTTAGGATATTTCTATTTATCCTAGATACAAGATAACTACGAAGGGAAACCCTAATTCGGCTTATAAAAGGGTCTCATATCACCTTCTTCAAGGTAAGAAAAACAAGTCTAACAGACTCAACATCCGGAAGGATCAATCAATACTCATTATTTTACTGTAAAGAGCAATTTGACTAGCATGAGCGTCAGAGCGGTTTTCTTTCTTTTTGCAGGTTTCCCCCCTAGAAGGAACTCTCGATTACATCCATTCAGATCTTTGGGGTTCCTCCCGGGTTAGCTCACATGGCGGGGGTAGATACATGTTAACCTTGATAGATGATTTTTCCAGGAAAGTATGGGTCTATATACTGAAACGCAAAGATGAGGCATTCGTCAAGTTCAAGCAGTGGAAGACCTTGATCGAGAAGCAGACTGGAAAATCGATCAAACGCTTGAGGACTGACAATGGCATGGAATTTTGCAGAAACGAGTTTAATAGGTTCTGTGTAGACCAAGGGATTGTGAGACATCATACGGTCAGAAAGACACCACAGCAGAATGGTGTGATGGAGCGTATGAACAGAACTCTATTGGAACGAGCTCGTTGTATGCTTTCAAATGCAGGGCTATCGGAGGTGTTTTGGGCTGAAGCAGTGAACACGACAGCATATCTGGTAAATATTTCACCCTGTACATCTATAAAGTGTAAAACTCCAAATGAGGTGTAGTCTGGTTATCCTGCAAAGTATGAGAACTTGAGGATTTTCGGTTGCCCAGCTTATGCACATGTTAAAGAGGGTAAGCTGGATCCGAGGGCTAAGAAATGTGTATTTCTTGGTTATGAGCCCGGAGTGAAAGGTTATCGGTTGTGGTATCCGGATGGAAAATCAAAGAAGTTCCTCATCAGTAGAGATGTTACATTTGATGAGTTAGCCATGGTAACTCAGAAGGTAACGTCTGTAGATACTCTGGAGAGTGTTGGTAAACAGGTGGAGCAGGAAGATCATGGAGAACAGGTGGAGTTTGAGATAGATACTCCGGTAGAGGTTCGGCCTCAGGTAGATGAATAAGCTGAGGAAGATGAACCAGAGCTGGTTCATTACAGTGTTGCGAGAGACAGGGGAAGGAGAGACATTCGGGCACCGGAAAGGTATGAAATGGCAGATATGGTTGCATTCGCACTTAGTGTGGGAGAAACCAATGATGGAGGTGAACCATGCACCTATGAAGAAGCTATGAGGAGTGATGAATCAAGGCAATGGTCTTTTGCCATGCATGAATAGATGGAGTCTCTTCGGAAGAATCGGGCCTGGGAATTAGCCGAGCAGCCTAAGGGTCAGAAGATTGTTGGTAGAAAATGGGTTTTCAAGAAGAAGGAAGGAATCCTAGGGGAAGAAGATGCACGATATAAAGCACGGTTAGTACTAAGGGTTTACACAGCGAAAAAGGATAGACTTCAATGAGGTATTTTCTCCTGTTGTTAAACATAGCTCTATTAGAGTATTACTTGCTATGGTTGCTTTGTATGATATGGAATTGGAGCAGCTTGATGTTAAGACTGCGTTCTTACATGGAGAGCTGGAGGAACAAATCTATATGCGTAAGCTAGAGGGGTTTGAGATTCTCGGGAAAGAAAACCCGGTCTGTTTGCTGAAGAAGTCCTTGTATGGACTGAAACAGTCTCCTAGGCAGTGGTATAAGCGTTTTGATACGTTTATGGTTAAAAACGGCTATGACAGAAGCAGGTATGATAGTTGTGTGTACCACTGGAAACTATCGGATGGTTCTTATGTATATCTACTCCTGTATGTGGATGACATGCTGATAGCTTGCAAGGATAAGTCAGAAATCCACATGTTAAAGGGTCAGTTAAAGGGTGAGTTTGAGATGAAAGACTTGGGTGCCTCAACGAAGATATTGGGTATGGAGATACTGAGACACAGATCTACTGGGAAACTGTTCTTGTCTCAGAAAACGTACATCGAGAAGGTGTTGGAACGTTTTGGTATGACTGAGGCAAACCCTGTCAGTACTCCATTGGCAGCACACTTCAAGCTTTCGGGTGAACTGTCACCGACAACTGATGACGAGACGGAGTACATGACTCGAGTGTCTTATGCAAATGCAGTAGGTAGCATTATGTATGCTATGGTGTCCACAAGGCCTTATATTTCACATGCTGTTAGTGTAGTAAGCAGATACATGGGTAGACCTGGGAGAGGTCATTGGCAGGCTGTGAAATGGATACTGCGGTATCTGGGAGGAACTGCGGATATTGGTCTGGTTTACGACAGAAGGACTGACACTTCTGGTTCGGTAGTTGGATTTGTAGATTCGGATTTTTCGGAGCATCTTGATAGGAAGAGATCGCTGACAGGCTATACGTTCACACTCTGCGGGAGTGCCATTAGCTGGAGAGCAGTGCTGCAGTCGGTAGTAGCTCTGTCTACAACGGAGGCTGAGTACATGGTAACACAACAAAGGCGGTGAAGGAGGCAATATGGCTGAGTGGCTTAGTTCGGGATTCAGGCTTGAAGCAGGAGGTGACAGAGGTCTACTGCGACAACCAGAGTGCTATTCATTTGACCAAAAATCAAATATATCACGAGAGAACTAAACACATTGATGTCAAGTATCACTTTATCAAGGACGTGATTGAAGAAGGGAAGATCACGATGAAGAAGGTTTCTACGGAAGATAATCTAGCGGATATGCTGACCAAGGCAGTTACAACCTTCAAGTTTAAGCATTGCTTAGACTTGATTGGGATCTCCGAATGTTAGCCTACCAGGGCTGGAGCGACAATGGCTCAGAGGCGCTGAGCTGTGATGGTGGCAGATATAAGTCAAGAGGAGCATATTCAAGTGAAGGTGGAGAATTGTTAGAAGTGACTCGAATATGGATTGGTATCGAACCCAGTTTACGACCTACCGAATCTTGGACCCGTTAGCGGAGATGATTGCTGAGACAGGGCTGGGCTGGTATGCGAAGCAGTGCTCCGAGGCAAAGCTAGACTCCGAGACAGAGCTGGAATGCGAAAGCTAGGCTTATGTCGGTGATTAGTGTTATCCGTGTATAATGTCGGTTGTAAAGAGAGAGTCGGTGAGGCGGTGGGATTAGGGTTTAGTGGCTATATAAACTAAACCCTAAGGAGATATTAGTAGCATAATCTCACGAAATCTCTTGTGTAAACTTGTTGGCTTATCATAGTGGAAATCATAGCGCCGTTGTCGCCGTGGAGTAGGTCTCACCAACCGAACCACGTAAATCTCTGTGTTCTGTTCTTTGATTGTTCTTTACTATTCCTATTGGCACAACAAAACACTTAATCTAGACTAGTGCCTAAAGAAGACTCTGATCCCTTTCAACATCCATGGCTTCTGCTCCCTCTTGGATCTTGTCTCCTTTAGCCAAATACTCAGTTCCCAGCTGCTCATGTACATTCACAATGATAGTATCTCATACCATATTAGGATTTTTACAGTGTTTGATAAATTAACTGCCCATACCTGAACCGGAAACTACTGTTCCTTTCTTCATGTCCTCCAAGAACATAGGGCAGTTTCTCTTCCAATGACCGTTGCCATCACAGTAGAAACATCTAGCGTTGGAAGGGGAACCTTTGTCTTTAGGTTTAGCAATTTTGCCTTTCCCTTTGGACGTTGGTTTCTTCTTCTGCCTTTTGTTCCCTTTACCACAAGAATCTCATTTTTTGGCTCCACCTCTGCTATAAATCGCTCAGCTGCCTGAAGCATTGCACCAAGCTCCTCAACGGGCTTGTTCCATCCATGCATGTCGTAGTTCATCCGAAATAGATTGAACCCTTTATGAAGTGAACAAACGATTATATCGTTGGCCGACTCTTAGAAAATTTGGGAACCCAGCTCTTCTAGTTTGCAAAGAACTCAATCATTTGCTGAGCATGAGGGCCAACTGGTTCTACATCCTCGAGGCGCAGACTCAACAACTTCTTGGTGGTTATAAACCTTTCCACCCTCGACTTCCTTCGAGTGGCTCCTTAGTTTGTCGACATATGGCTTCCATGTTAAGAGGTTTCTCATCAAGAGTAGCCTCCATGGTTGACAACATCCAAGATGTTATTGGTTCCAGTTTTGCGCTCTTTCGATTATCCTCATGATGTTCAACTTCTTCAGCAATCGAGATAGCATCCAATTCTGAAATGGGATAGTCTGAGACATCAAGCTTGTTTTGAAACCCTTCATCCAATCAACGAAGTATCTTTTGATTTACTCCTTCATGGATAGAGTTGTTCATCACCTCCCTTAAGTGTGATTCAAGGTCGAACTCGTTTTCTTGTGTCATCTTAATTCTACATAAAAGAATTGCAAAGTTTTAAACTCGTAATCGTTTTTGAAAAAATTCAGTTTTCCCACATTATTCAATATAAAACCGTCCCTCATTGAATAACGTGATTCCAAGATCCCAGTTCTAGGTGAGCGAACTACTTCACTGATCATACCCTTATGACTCTTGGTTGATAGATTTCTTTAATGAATGACTAATCTATCCTTTTGCCTTGAGTATCCAAAACTCTTTTGTTGATCTGGTTGAGTAAAATCATTTAGATGCGTAGACCCCTGCCATGGGTCTACCATCATTGTCCCAAGATAGAGGAGGTACTCTGCGAAGGCCGACACACCTTCCTCAATCGAGGGCTGATGTGATGTGAAAACATCAGATTTAGGTCACTTAACTTAGATGAATTAGTCCATTTTATGCTTTAATTCTAATAAGTTATGTTTATATTCATGACAAGGTACAATAAAATACTATAGTCCTAGGCCTTCATGCTTTAATTCTATTAACACTCGGTCGTTAAGCTACGTGTAAGCTATCCCTGCGGATCGACCTCGGTTTTACCGAGTTACTACTTGATACCTCCACTTGGGTTTGCAACCTTTCGGGTACATCAAGTTTTTGGCGCCGCTGCCGGGGATAGGTTTAGTAGTTTGGAGATCGTTTGTCGTTTTTTTCATTAGTTTAGTGTTAGTTATTTACTTAGACGTTTTCTTTGTTTATTTTTCGTAGTTTCTTTTCAAATTTTTTTTTTGTTTGGTGTTCTCGAAGGTACTCATCCAAGGAGCTCTAAAAGACGAACGCTAACAAGTTTGGGGATATATAGGGAGAAACAAGAAAAGGGAAGAGGATCAAATTGTGGTAACGAACGCCACCTCTAGTGTCGTTCCCTCGCCTTTACTTATTTGAGCGGCTTAAGTGCATTTGCATCTTGTCTATTATTGATAGTAGTAGTCGAACTAAACACTTGTGATTGCTTGCATTTTGCTTTAATTGTGCTTCAATGGATATTTATGGGGATGATAGTTTGAATGATAGGTATGAGGTTCATCGACCGCTTAGGAGTCTTAGAGACTACCTTGAACCTAATATGGCTAGCATACCTCCATGCATCATATTTCCGAATAATGAGTGTAATATAGACATAGACCCTGAGATTATTTCATTACTTCCTATATTTCGAGGCCTAGAGAATGAAGATCCATATTTTCATTTGAGAGAGTTCGATGATATTTGCTCGATACTCCCAATCAATGGAGTACTTGAGGGAATCACTAAGCTCAAATTATTTCCATTATCATTAAAAGAAAAGTCGAAGATATGGTTTCATTCTCTAAGGCCTAGGACTATAAGAAGTTGGGATGAGATGACTAGGGCATTTTTGAAAAAGGTCTTCCCCACTCATCGAACCAACACCTTAAGAAGAGAAATTATGAACTTTGAGCAAAACAAAGAGGAGACCTTCTTCGGGTGTTGGGAGAGATTCAAAGACCTCCTTATCTCATGTCCACATCATAACCACGAAACATGGAGGGTCATCGGGTTCTTTTACGATGGCTTGACCTCCAAAATGAAACAATTCGTGGAAGTGATGTGCAAAGAAGAGTTTATGAGTAAAAGTCCTAATGAGGCTTGGGAGTATTTCGACCTCTTAGCGGAGAAGACCCAAGATTGGGACACGCCCGTTAACAGTGACCGAGATATAGCTGAAGGAAATCATTACTCGAAAAGAGGCATGTGTTTTTTAAAGGAAAATGGGGAAGTACATGATAAAATTTGCAATGTGTCTCGGAAAGAATTTATAGATATGCATGATGGTGATTTAGTGATTGATAGTGTCTGTAGCATTTGTGCAAGTCGAGAACACCTAGCGGGTCAATGCCCTACTATTTCTCTTTGTCGAGATGTCTCACTAGGATGCACAAATGTCGTGGACACTCATATAAAGCATGTAGGTTCGAGGAGTGATGTCTTTACAAATGACTATGAGAATCTTCAAGAGCCCTTAGTTGGTTTCACTTATGGGTCTCATCATGAGAGGGATCCTGAAGATGTGTGAAAATCATTTTATAAGGTAGAAACTCAGATTGACCAAAATACCGTGCACACCCTTGAAGAGTTGGAGTCAAAATTGAAAGACATCGAGAGAGGGATTTCACAACCCCAAACTCAAGTAAATTCCAAGGGTATAGGTGAGGGTAATACACCTAGTGCTAATGTTAAGTCTAACATTATTCTCGAAAGCGATGAAATGATTAGATTGGATACTCCAATGAAGGTAGTCATACCTGAGGATCGTGAAATTTTTGAGAATGGTGATAGACATAACGAGGTTTTAAAGTCGAAATCTGAGTCGGAACCAGTTGATAAGCCTCATTCCACTTTCCCTCAACAATTGTTCCCTACCAGTGATATGAATATGCTTGCATCGATAGTTAAGAGGGACATTACTACTTTTGTAGCTAGTAAAGATGGACTAGATGTGGATGCCTTCCTGAGCGGGGCCATAGATTTTCTTAAGGACACGTATGATATCGAGACGAAAATAATGTTTAAAGAGTTGGTTGAACCCTCACTTAAGGAAACTTCTGACTTAGTCTTGAGCCTTATGGGCAAACCCTTAGGTTTGAGTTCGACATCTCAACCAATATCTCATACATATGTAGATCCTTTTAGTGAAATGCATCTTCCCTCTGTTATTATGCCAAACTTTATTGCCTTTTTTTCATCCAAGTTTGGGGATTACCTCTTCCTTGTGGCCGCCTCACTAATATACCTTTGTCATTACATTGTTGTGAGACGGTTCTTTCCGGTTAAAACTTTCTTATGGGTAGACCCTCAAATCTTCCGTCTTTTGTTGTATGATTGGTTGGCCTATTGAGATGCGGGACCTTGATGTTTGTAGGTAGCATCTCTGGAAACCCTCCACGAGACGTAACTCGTGCTCTTGTGAAAGCAAGAGAATCAACGGCTAATTGCATGGTTCGATGCAATCGAGTGATCCTGCGTGAGTGGTCATTTTTATTTGGTCATGCCGCTATGTACTTCATTCTTGTCATATTGTTGATAATTTAGGAGCAGTTCTTACTTGTGTTGCTTTTGAGACGAGGTATGTTCCAAGTTTGGGGATGGCGATGAGTTTGTCATCCACTTGGAACTCGGTATGCACGAGTCTTGGTGGTAACCTCTTTTATCTCCTCCGGCTATGGTAATATCTTTCCACTCTCCTCTTTAAATTAATTTGTCTCTTATCCTTTGATGAGTATATGCTTAAAACATTGAGGACAATGTTAGTTTTAAGTTTGGGGATGGGGATATGGCCTTTTGGCCTCATGACCTTAGATTTCAAAAGACAAGAGGGTTCAACAAATTGACCAAATTTGAAATTTTTTGGGTAGATTTGGTATGACTCTAGTGGTGTTCTTAAGTGTGTTGATGCATGTGTGTCTTTCTCGATAAATCTTATGCATGCTCTTAGTCTTTCCATGAATGTTAAGTCCTTTGGGGTTGGTGTTTTATCATGTGAGTATCATCTTAAGGAAGAAGGAGCACTTCTAAGAGACCTAGAATAGTCATTAGTGGAGACTTAAATCCATGTGAGATATCTGAGCCTTTTTCTTGCCTTTGAGTGTACTCTTCTGCGCTAACTCCGAGTAGAATGAAGAGCTACTCAATTTCGCTATATTCAATAGAGCTTAGACGATCCCATGAGCTCAACTTCCTTAACCATTAGGAGTGACGTCAGGATAGCGAATAAACCTCACTCCTGTAGTCCATGAAGCCCGATAATGATGTCAACTTTAGGGAAACGGATACTCCACCATCCATTTATCATACTACTCCCGAGAATGAAGGCATGAAAAGTAAAGAAGAAAGAATGTGAAAGCAAAGGGTGAAAGATAAAGGCAATTTGTTAAGAATACTAGTTCGTATTTTGTTGTTTGTGTTTATTATATTTCAAAACAAAATGAGAAAAAAAAAAGGAAAAAAAAAGAAAAAAAAAAGAAAAAAAGAAAAAAAAGAATAAAAAGAAAAAGAAAAAGAAAGTCAAAAGTGAAAAAAAATAGTTTGTTCATGTATGTGTTATTTGTGTTTGTGGGTAAAAGTTCATGTGAACTTTTGAGTGTTTATGTAAGTGTTGGAATAAATAAAGTATTCAATGCAAAAAGGGAAGTTTAAAGGTTGCTTAAGTGTTCTTTTATCATTGAAGGCGTCGACATTCTCGAGATTTCATCATCTTCCATTCCATCACGTATATCCGTTTACCTTTAGGAGACATTATTAGAGGGTAGAGTGGGTGAGACGGGTGAGTGAGCTTCCCCATTCCGTTAGCGGTTATTTCCATTCCTAAGAGATCATTCGTTTAAGAACTTGTTATCCTCATATAATTTTGTATGTGTTGAGTTTCCTTTATTCCATGCTCACACATGAGAGTGAACCATTATGATTCGAATTTGAGTGATTTCATGTTTAAGAGCGTATGACCGTGAGGCCAAAGTCGAGGCGAAATGTACTATGATAGGAAACGAGGTTTTGTTACTTTAGACTTGGATGATGCTCATGATGATGGGACACTTGCACTTAAGTATGAAACTATTAGTGAGGAGTCTCTTAGCATGTTTTTGTGTTTATTGGTTTGATTCATATGTTTGACATACTAAGGTCTCTCACTTGTTGATCCTCACCTTATTTGCATCGATAGTTGAATTCATTTATTTCTTAGAAATCTTGAATTTTGTGGGTGTATTCACTGGAAACCCTCACGAGACACCACTCGTCCTTTAGGGGTAACCTAAGGGTTTAAAGGATTATTGCATAGGCTAAATGCAATCGGGTTTCCTCCGAAAGTGAGTTAGATTTTTTTGCTTTAATGTGTAATTTTGTATTGTTTGCTTGAGGACAAGCAAAGCCTAAGTTTGGGGATGTTTGATGTGATGTGAAAACATCACATTTAGGTCACTTAACTTAGATGAATTAGTCCATTTTATGCTTTAATTCTAATAAGTTATGTTTATATTCATGACAAGGTACAATAAAATACTATGCAAGGAAATAAGCTAAGGAGACCCTAAAAGAGTCAAGAGCACTTAAGAGAATCCAAGAAGATGTCCTTAAAGTCTAGGACCAAAAGGAAGCAAGTAAGGAGATAAAGACTCGCCAAGGGTATTATGGTCATTTTCACCTAAGATGGTCAAAATATAGTTTGAGAAAGTTTATGAAGTCTTGGGAACATGATTATCACTTTGGTGAAGACTAGAGATGAAAAGCATAAGAAATGAGCAAGTTGGAGGAGACAAGGTCAAAATTGTCATTTTGCACCCTTTGGTCAAGCTAGGCTGCTAGAGAGCCCATTAGTCAATTTATAATTACATGGAGTCATTGAATAAGTCAAATTAACTTGAAGAAGTCAAACTAGACATGAGTGGCTATAACTACTAAGGAAGGGCAAAGTGGTCGTTTGGGTAGGAAATAGAAATTAATGCCCTAACTTTGTCTCTAGACTTCATCTTCTTCCTTATGTGCTGATTTTTAGAGAGAGAAAATGTAATGGAGGCTAGGGGTCATGGAGATTTAAAGATCTAGAGAGGGAAAACAAGAAGAAATCAAAAGGAAGTGAGAGAAAGAAGGTAAAGAAGGTGAAGAATGGGTCGGCCATGCTTTGAAGCTCTTGGCCATGGCTACCCAACTCGGCCAGCAGCTTCTCCAGCTCATTAATGGCATGAAAAAGCTTATTTTGCATAGGGTTTGGTCGGCCAAACACTCCTCTTGCTCCCCTTGAGTTCCTTTGTTTGTATCTTCTTCTTCTTTTGAATTCTAGGGTTTTTAAGCTATTCTTAGGGTTGTATGGAGTCATTTGAACTTGCTTGTGATGAATTTTAGAGAGATAAAATACTTAATATGAGTGATTCATGTTATTATGCTTTGATTTGATTATCTTTATGAATAACTACTCTCATTCTTGATTCAAAGTTAATAAATAATCTTTCTAGAACTTGATTACTAGTTGTTCTTGCTAAATACACCCTAGATAGAGAGAAATTAGAAACAAAGTGAGTATGATGTGTTTTATGGTGTTTATAATGTTAATCACACTCTCATTTGGCTTTAAATGGAATAATCTCTCTATGTGTAGCTAAGCCTCTTGTTGAGGATTATGATGAAATCTTGATATGCTTATGTATGTGGTTGTATTGGTTAGATGAGTATGTTTGATGTCTCTCTCACGAGGTTAATCGTTTAAGCTTGTTTCATGTCTTATGTCAAGCATATGTCATAGTTACTTGTTAATCGATCTTTCCGATTTTAGACTCGATGTTAGTGGAATATGATGACTCTTTGACTAGTTATGACCATTAGGTATATCTAGCACTTAGAGCATCTAATTTAAAGTCGAGATGACAAACTCAATAATTGACCCAATCAAGCATTTACATAGGTATATTTCGATGGATTCCGGAATCCTTGAACTCTCTCATATTTAGAATAAAACCCTAAGCCTCCTAATAAGCCTTTAGTTATAGAATTGAGTTTAGCCATTTTCCTTTTGTTTCTTTTCTAGTTGTGCCTAATTATCAAAACCTTCATCTTTGATTGTTTTATTAGTAGGTTTTAGTTATCTTTGCGGACAAAATTAACACTCGGTCGTTAAGCTACGTGTAAGCTATCCCTGCGGATCGACCTCGGTTTTACCGAGTTACTACTTGATACCTCCACTTGGGTTTGCAACCTTTCGAGTGCATCAAGGGCTCAAAGGGTGTCTTAGTCTGGGTAGGCTTTTTACTCAAAATTACTTTTGGGGAGTTTTACGCTAGTCTGGCATGCGTTATAGTGAACTACTTACCCTAACTAACATCCACGACATAAAGCGTAGATAAGTATGTAAATGCGCGCGAGAAAGTAAATCAAGCAGACATGGATCCTAGTATGGCCCCTAGCCTAGAAGATCCAATCTCCTTGGTTCCTACTTGTTTCATCTTTGGTTCGCCTTAGATCGCCATCTTTAAACCTCCATTGATTTCTCCCAATCGCCTTTGGATCTCATCCTCGAGCTTCTTCAATGGACTCATAGACCCTAAACTCTAATTACAAGACTCTAACGATACGCAGATCGTATAAACATGGAATTAAAATTATTACAAATTGCACCCATCCGTGCTTAAAACAAAAATAAAAGAAACACTTTCTATGGCCATACTAGTTCCCGCATTCACATCACATGCAATCATGTAATATTCATAGGCTAAAAATTATATATGCATAATGATCGGGGAGATACTTTTGTCGACATCTACCTGTCACATTACGGACCTTAAGTCTAAATTCTAAGAATGTTGACTGATGGTGCGTTCCGGTTTTATCTTTTATGATTTCTCAAATCAAATTCAAGAAAAACTCCGTTTGGGCTTTTGAAGGTCCTGGTCAATTTCGGAAAAATTGGTTTGATTCTTAATGATTTCACAAATCAATTTCAAGAAAAACCCGTTTCGGGCCTTTGGGTGGCCCGGAACAATTTCAGTAATATTTGGGTGGAACCGGGAGAATTTTTTTACTTTCGTCGGAAAAACTCCCACTCGGGTCAAGACCCGTAAAATTTTGGCCCGTGGACCTAGGTCAAGCTCGGAATGGCCAGGGACAATCCTTGGTCAAGGCCCAACAAGGTGGTCCGCGCCAAAGTGGCCTAGGAAGTGCATAGGTCCGGTCCATGCACTATTCGGCCCACGGCCCAGTGCAATTGGGTCGTGCCAAGCACGGTCTGGCTGAGACCAAACGCGTCTTGGCATAGGCCAGACGCATCTCGGTCTGGGCATAGGACGTGTCTGGCCTAAGGCCGGGCCTTAGGGTGCGTCGCAGACTAAGTCTGAGACCCCTAGGCCGTCCAAGACGCATGCTAGATGCGTCTGGCCCTTAGCCGATGCTGCTAGGCCATCTCGGACCTAGTCCGAGATTCCCAGAGCATCCCAGACCCGTCTTGTGGAAGCCTTCAGACGTCTCGGACCAAGTCCAAGACGTGCTCAAAGTACCAAGAAACAACCCTTACGCGTCCTAGACGCGTCTGCTGGGAGCTCCTGGACGCGTGTTGCCGTCTCGGACTAGGTCCGAGACGGTCTCTATATGACCTGGTCGCATTCCAGACGCGACCAGGAACCGAGTCTCTCATGTGTCTTGGCCAGATGGCCGACACTTCACACACGACTGGCCGGACGCGTCCCGACCAGTTTTTAGCAACTTCTAAGTTGCATCTGGCTCCCTCCTTCCTTTTTTTTTGTTGTGTTTGCTTCTCAAGAAACTAATTCCATCTTTTTAGAAACTTCTAAAAACCCAAACTTTTGATCATCATCCAATTAATCAAAATCAATG
Source organism: Eschscholzia californica (assembly GCF_041429995.1). NCBI lineage: Eukaryota > Viridiplantae > Streptophyta > Magnoliopsida > Ranunculales > Papaveraceae > Eschscholzia > Eschscholzia californica. The sequence continues at coordinate 11,992,899 of NW_028238483.1, read as the reverse complement.
AAAATCAAAGGTTTGAAAATACTTTTCAATACCGAAATCAATCAAAATTGAATCTTTTGAAACTCTTTTCAATCATCATCTTAAAATCAATTTGAAAACTTTTAAGTCACATTCAAAACATTCAAATTGAAGTCTAAAACACTTTTAGACATAACCATCTATCTAATCAATCATGCATTAGTCCGAAACTTAGTAAAAATTAGGTAATTACAAAAGGCTCTGACGCCAATTTTGGGTTTTTTGGTCATCAACTAGTGTGATAAGCGGAATTTCATACATCACATGTCTAACACTAGTATGCCCAGGATCATCATGCATAAGCTAATAATCAACTAAGTGTTTAAGATTACCTTAATCGCTAAATTTTCCCTCGCACCTTTCCAATCGAATGTGAAGATCAAGAGCTCCAATTGTTGCTCCTCTCCTCAAGACACCCGAATGATCAACTTGATCTCCCACCTTGTTTCTAGCTAGAACTCCAATGGTGGTTTGATTAGAAGAATTCCTTCTTCTTTGTGAATAGATAGACAGCTTGGGAATTAACTCACTTTCTCCTCTCTACTTGATGTTGTAGAGTAAGAAAGCTTCTTGAGAAATTCCACACCTTATTCAAAAACCCTAAGAGACATTATATAGAACCCGCAATTAGAGTCCCACTCAAATTAGGTTTCCCAAAAAGTCCCTTTTGGATAAGATTAAGGAAATACCGGAAAATAGAAACTAGTTTTCTATTTTCTAATTCCCTCTATTGTGGCCGCCCCATGCATGCCATATTTTCCAGATCTGGCCGGCCCCTTATGGGTTCCCTAATTTGCATGGTCGGTCCACCTTTTGGGCCCAAAACACCCTTTTGGTGCCCCGACCCAAAATTCTTCTTCTGGGCCTTTTGTGTTATCTTTGCCTAAACATGTTTTAGGCCTATGAGACATGTTTATGGGACTCTCCTATGATTAATATGTCTCTTCCCACTAGTCATTTCATCCGATCAAGTGCCACTCTTTGGTGTAACCCGATGTAGGATCCGGTCGAAGTTAGCCGCGAATTACTTCGTAATTCGACGATCGTAGTTGGTTTCTAGCTAAACACTACGACCCCTAAATCAACCGGACTTGATGATCTTCGTCATCAATTGTCCTATCCGACAAATTGCTCGCGTTTCATATTTGGTAAAAGGACATCTCCTTCAGTAGGACCGCTGGACCTACGTTCTGCCACCACCGCCAAGAACTGGGAGATCGACCAAGATCAGCTAAGGGGTTCCAACTCTATTTCACCACGACATGATCAGATCAGCCTTTGGATTCTCTAAAGAAGTAAGGGGGTCCACTTAAGCAAGGTTGATGTCTTACACCCTAAACATGGAAGGTAGAAGCGCGCCACACGCTTACCGACTCGATCCTGAATCTTCCTAAAGATCTCAGTCGGTCAAGGATCTTAAGTGTTTAAGCAAGCTTGGGCATCAAGAGTCTCAATGGAGGAAATATCTCCCCGAAGATCTATCACCTCGGCAGGACATCTATGAAGTATCCTTGAACATAGAAACTTCTATTTATCCTAGATACGAGATAAACTCTAAAGGGAAACCTTAACTACGAACGGTAGGAAACTTCCTTAACGGTAGACGACAACCGCCTAATCTACACCACCTATCACAGTCGGTCTAATTCAGCCTATAAAAGGGCCCCCCATCGTCTCCACAAGACACGATCACTTTCACTGAGTAACTCATACTCGCCCTCCAAAAGGTTCAATCAATATTCAATCCTTTAATGCAAAGAGTAATCTGACTGTCTTAAGCGTCGGAGCGGTTCTCGAACCCTTTGCAAGGGGAGGCTAGCCTTCCCATTAATCACTGAGTAACCCATATGCGTCTTTAAATTCTGGAAGTCTTGCTCTGCTTCCTCTGTCCATTCAAACTGCTATACATTCTTGAGAGTTTTGAAGAAAGGTAAGGCCTTGTCTCCCATTTTGCTTAAGAAGCGTGAAAGGGAGGCTAGCCTTCCCATTAATGATTGGACTTCTATCAGCGTGCGAGGGCTCGCCATTCCACTAGGGCCGTGATTTTAGCCGGATTCGCCTCTATACCCCGGTGGCTGACCATGAACCTAAGGAACTTGCCCGAGGTTACCCCGAAAACACACTTTTCTGGGTTTAACTTCATATTATAAGTTTGAAGTCTGCCGAACGCCCTCTAGAGGTTGGGTATCAGATCCGTACAGACTTTACTTTTAACGATCATATCGTCGACGTAACATTCTATTATTTTCCTGAGTTGTTCTTCGAAAATTATGTTTACTAACCGTTGGTATGTCGCTCCAGCGTTCTTGAGACCAAAGGGGATCTGCTGATAAAAATACAACCCTCAGTCAATTAGGAAGGACGTGTGCTCTTGGTCGGCCCAATGCATGGCTATCTGATGGTAGCCTGTGAAAGCGTCCATGAAGTTGAGCAGCTCGTGCCCTGATGTGGAATCTACCAATTGACTGATGGATGGTAAAGGGAAGTTGTCTTTCGAGCAAGCTTTAGTGAGAACGGTGTAATCCACGCACACTCTCCAAGTGTCATTCTTTTTCCGTACCATAACTACGTTGGCCAGCCAGTCGAGGTATCGGGCTTCCCGTATTAACCCTAAAGCTAGTAGTTTATCGACTTACTTCGCTTTTTTTGCTTGCTTTTCCGATGTGAAATTCCTCTTTTTCTGTTTGATAGGTCGGATGCCCTCCTTGATGTTCAGCTTGTGTGTGATGACAGAAGGGTCGATCCTTGGGACCTCGTCTGTTCCGAATGCAGACACGTGACAGTGCGCTCTTAGGAACGTACTCAACTCCTATTTTTCATCTTTGGTTAGCATGTTGCCAATGTAAGTGTGCGGTTCAGGGAAATCCCCAATCTGGACGGATATCGTGATATCTGTTGTTCTTTCTACTTCCTCGTCGTGAGCCGGGTTTTGAGCGTCCATTGCTGTTAAGATGACGGTTAGGGTATAATAAGAATAAGGTAATGGTATGGATTACCAAATTAATGATATTGCTGGAGTTTAGCCCTCCTTCTAGCGCCAATTGCTGATGTCAAAATTTGGCTTTCGCTTAATCAACAAAAAATCGAGACTTGATGTATGACATCGTCTGTTATGAATGGAAATTCCGTCTGATTAATAGATACTCACGCTCCTTGCTCCCGCTCCTAGGTCCTTGCTCCAAGAAATTTGGGGGGAAAACCTGCAAAGAGTTCCGAAACTGCTTCGACGTTCAAGACAGTCAGATTGCTCTTTGTAGTAAAAAGATTGAATATAGATTAAACCTTTTTGGGATTGTATTGATCTTACTGAACGTGCCTTGAAGAAGGTTATGTGTCGACCTTTAATAGGACAATTTGGACCGACTGTGATAGACGGTGTAGATGAGGCGGTTGAGATCCACCATTTGGGACGTAAACTACTGCCCGTAGTTAGGGTTTCCCTTTTGAGTTTATCTCGTATCTAAGATAAGTGGAAGTTCCTATGTTCAAGGATACTTCGTAGATATTCTGCCGAGTTGATAGATCTTCTAAGAGATGTTTTCTCCTTTGAGAACCCTGAAGCCCAAGTTACTTAAACACTTAAGATCTTTAACCGACTGAGATCTTTCGGAAGATTCGGGATTGAGTCGATAAGCGCGTGGCCCGCTTCAGCCTTCCTAGTTTAGGGTGTAAGGCATACAAATGCTCCCGTCGTTAAAAAAAGTAATAATAAACATAAACATTAAGAAAGAATTTGAGGAACATGAAAGGACATAAAAATGTATTAGATAACCTGCTTACTGCCACAAAAGTAGGTGAATTTGGAATTCTTTGCGAATGAAACATACAAAGGCACAAATTGAAAGGATATAAAAATGTATTAGATAACCAGATTACTGCCAAACATATAAATGGACCATTAGCATCATATAAACTTGAAATTCTTAGCGAATGAAACATACAAAGGCACAAATTGGAAACCCCACCTGATGATGCATAAAATGTCCAGACGTTGACTAACGTCTGAAGAGTCAAAGATCAGACGAGAAGTCTCTCGGAACAGCTCGACTTAAGGCAGCAGGACAACTAAAACCCCTGATGGTCCACCACACATTCCCACAACCGGGAGGTCGGCCAGAAGAAACCAGCTCTGCATAAAATGCCCTCGGCATGGACAGATCAACCCTGTGATCTCTAAAGGAATAAGGGGGGTACCCACAGGTTCGGCCCATATCTTACGCCCAGAACTGGGAAGATATCAGTGGTGCGCAACCTAGACGACTTAATCCCGGACTTTCCAGAAAAATCTCAGTCGGTTACGCATCTTGAAGTGCTTAAGCCCGGTTGAACTCCTCGTATCTAAAGGAGGAAACTTCTCCTTTAGAGTCTATCACTCCGGCAAGATATCAATAAAGTACCCTTGAACTTAGGAACTTTCACTGATCAAAGATCCGGGATAGACTCGAAGAGAAACCCTAGATACGCTAAAGAGGTAACTTCTATTAAGGTTTGACGGCCACCGCCTCACCACCGCCACTAAGGATAGTCGGCCTAACTTCGCCTATAAAAGGCCCCCCACTTCGTCCTTCACAGGATCACGATCTTTTTACCCTAAAAATTGACACGAGCTCTTTACCGGAAAGACACGCTCTCTTGACCCCAAAAATAAGATCTCTTCATACCAGAAGGATCGCCCCCAAAAACAGAGTTCCCATAACTCGCCCCCCAAAAGGATCAATCAATATTCATTCTTTTACTGCAAAGAACACCCTGACTGTCTTGAGCGTCGGAGCGGTTTTCGAACCCTTTGCAGGTTTTCCACCCTCGGGAACAGACGAACAGGAGCAAGGAATCAGGAGCTGGAGCAAGGAGTCAGGAGCTGGAGCAAGGAGTCAGGAGCTGGAACTAGAAGCAAGGAGCAGAGAAGCAGAGCAGAGGATCGGAGCAGAGCAGAGAAGCAGAGCTGAACAGAGGAATCTCTCCTTTCTAAACAGAATATACCATCATAACGGAGGCTGCCATGCATCAACTCCCTTTTTCATGTTGATTTAACCGAGAGGCAATTTTCGACATCATCATTTGGCGCTAGAAGGAGGGGATCTCTCCAGCAAATCATCACATTCGGTAACCCGAATCCTACTCAATAATTTTTTCAGAACTAATTACTCTCTATAAAGGTCTACCAGGAAAACATAATGGAGGAGATCAACAATCCGGCGGTGGAGCCATCTCTTCCAGAAAGACAAATACCCGAAACCGAGACGCTAGCAGATGAAAAAATCCAAGAAGAAGAAGAAAGAACAGCAGATCTAACCGTACCTGTGCAAATCGGAGAAAAGGCCGGTGAAGTGACTTAGGTCGGGAGTACGTTGGATGACGACGAGAAGGCGGAGCTAGCCAATTTCTTGAGAGAGCACCGCCATGTCTTAGCATTCGGGACAGATGAGGTACCCGGGATAGACCCAGGAATCATCGCTCATAAATTAAACATCAGAGAAGGAAGCAAGCCGGTGAAGCAAAAGAAAAGGAATTTTTCGGCAGACAAGCAGGCTGAAATAGCCGAGTAAGTCGAGAAACTTCTGGCGTCGGGGGTAATAAGGGAAGCCCGATACCCGGAATGGCTGGCCAACGTAGTCTTGGTTAAGAAGAAGAACGGAACGTGGAGGATGTGCATAGGTTTCACCGATCTAAACAAGGCTTGCCCAAAGGACAGTTTCCCGCTGCCGTCTATAGATCAGCTGGTAGATTCCACAGCTGGCCACGATTAACTAAGCTTCATGGATGCCTTTGCGGGATACCACCAGATCGCCATGCACTGCGCTTACCAAGAGAATACTGCCTTCCTAACAGATCGAGGACTATACTGTTACCAACAAATGCCTTTCGGTCTCAAGAATGTCGGGGCAACATATCAACGTCTGGTTAACGGGATATTCGGGGATCTCGGGAAAACAGTCGAATGTTACGTGGATGACATGATCGTGAAAAGCAAAGCTCGCCGAGACCTGATCACCAATCTTAAGATCGCGTTCGACAAACTCCAAGCCTACAATATGAAACTGAACCCTGAAAAGTGCCCGTTTGGCGTAACTTCGGGAAAGTTCCTAGGATTCATGGTGAGCCACAGAGGGATAGAAGCCAACCCTGCCAAGATCACAGCCCTACAAGATATGCCCAGCCCGCAGAGTCGGAAAGACGTTCAACGACTAACTGGGAGGTTGGCATCACTCTCCAGATTCTTCAGTAAAATGGGGGATAAGGCCCTACCTTTCTTCAAAACTCTCTGAAAGATACCCGATTTTACCTGGACCGACGAAGCAGAAAAGGCGTTTCCGGACTTGAAAGCACACCTCATGAAACTGCCACTGCTGGTCAGTCCAAGCCCTGGGGACGAGCTCATTGTTTATCTTGCGACTTCCGAAGAAGCCATCTCAGCAGCAGTAATCAAAACGATAGAAAGAGTCATGCACCCCGTATACTTTGTGAGCAAAGTATTAGGTGGGGCAGAATTGAATTACCCAATTATAGAGAAATTGGCTTACACGCTCGTCCTGACTGCTAGGAAACTGCGCCCATACTTCCAAGCTCACACAATAGTGGTTCAAACAGACCAACCGCTCAGCAATATACTCCAAAAGATGGATCTCTCAGGACGATTGACGAAATGGGCAGTGGAGCTGAGTGAATTCGACATCCGGTACGAGCCCCGAACCGCTATAAAAGGGCAAGCACTGGCGGACTTCGTAACGGAATGCTCGATCACAACAGCAAGCCTTGGCCCAGAGCAGATTTGGACTCTCTTCGTGGACGGAGCATCAAGCGAATCCTTGAAAGGAGCGGGGGCGGTGCTAATCAGTCCTGAAGAAGAAAAGACCTTCCAGACTACCTCGTTCAAATTCGCGGTAACAAACAACGAGGCCGAATACGAAGCTCTACTTGCGGGACTCAAATTAGCTCTGAAGGTCAGAGCTGCAAATGTCCGGGTTTTCAGCGATTCTCAACTAATAGTCAACTACGTCAACGGTGACTATGAAGCAAAAGGAACGGATATGATCAAATATTTAAAGAAGGTAAAAGAACTGGTCGGTGTCTTCCAGAAGTTCACCATCACCAGAATACCCCGGGAGGAGAATACCCTGGCTGACGCGCTGTCCAAGATGATCAACGGACAAACTGCAATCCCCGGAGTAATCTTTCACACCCTAGAGGAAAAAAGCATCGACAAAGCACAGGAAATTATGGCAATCAGAATAAACCAGGGGATACCTGGATGAGACCATACGTTGAATATCTGTTAACTCAGAAATTGCCTGAAGATGCCAGCGAAGCTAGAAGGGTACGTAGAAACGCCGCGAGGTATACCCTGCTAGGAGGGCTGGTATACCGGAAATCCTTAATTTACCCTCTACGACGTTGCTTGGCAAAGAACGAACAAGAATACGTGATGAAGGAGATGCACGGAGGAGCAGCTGGAAATCACGCTGGACCAAGAACTTTGAACATACAGCTCACCCTGGCTGGTTAATATTGGCCAGGGATGTTAGAAGATTGCATAAACCACACCAGTCATTGCATGCCATGTCAGGCATACGCTAACGATTATCGTTTACATCCCACAGAGCTGACGCCTATCGTTAGTCCTTGCCCCTTTGCACAATGGGGAATCGACTTGGTAGGGTCGTTCCCGGCTAGCACGGGAGGAAAGAAGATGCTGCTGGTTATAGATTATTTTACCAAGTGGGCGGAAGCAGTAGCACTGACCCGAACCCGCACGAAGGAGATCGTCAGTATATTATGGACGAACATAATATCCCGATTCGGGGTCCCGAGGATCTTGGTCATGGACAACGGGCCACAGTTCAACAATGATGCTATGAAGGAGTTCCTCACGGAGTATGGGATCAAGCCGGCCTACCTGAGCCCAGCACACCCCGCCGGAAACGGACAAGTAGAGGTAACCAACAAAACTCTGGTTAAGTACATTAAGACTAAGTGCTATAGAAACAAAAACTGGGTGGACGAACTCCCCAACGTGCTGTGGACATACCGTGTCACACCACGAAGAGCTACGGGGGAGACGCCTTTTCGAATGATATACAGCATGGACGCCGTGGTACCCGTAGAAATAGGTAAACCAAGTCTAAGAGTAAGACACTTCGATCCTGAAATCAATGAACAACTAATGTAAGAACACTTAGACTTAGTCGACGAAGTTCGAGACCGGGCGGAGCTGCGAAATCTCGCCTTCATAGACACTATGATCAAACAGCATAGGTCCCACATGAAGATAAGAAAGTTCGACGTCGGAGACATGGTATGGAGAAACTCTAAATTCACCAAGAAACCATCAGCGGCAAAACTCTTTCCCACATGGGAAGGGCCTTATAAGATAGTAGAAATCGTTAGACATGGCACCTATAGATTAGAGAATACGCCAGGTCACGTCCTCACACACCCCTGGAACGCGGAGCATCTCAGATTCGCATTCCAAAAGAAAGACACCGATACATCCCAGAACACCGAAGGATGAGTCAGATTCAAGAAGATGAAGCATAGACCTATTTGTATGGTAACGAGTTAAGTAAGAAAATTATAGAGGATTTTAGCCATGTTTAGTGAACTTAGTGGCTTTTGCTAGTATAATAAGGCCCATCCCAGAACCTAAAGGAGGAGTCTTAGTTAAACTCATCTCGCTCTGAATCGAGCAGGTAGCACTGACAGCGAAAGCCACACGACCAGGGGACCTAAAGGCAGCCTTGGTAGGTGAGAGCAGCGACCAAGGGCCCTAATTTAAACAGCCCTGCTAAGCGAAAGCCACGACCAGGGACAGGATAGCCTCCGTAGCTACGACGACAAACGAGGGCCCTAAGGAGTCCTAGTTAAACTGAACTTTGCTCGAGTAAAAACCGACCCCTCACCAAGGTCCCAAGGAGAAATCCTAGTTACAGTGATCGGCTCAAGCCGGCAAAGGAGGTAGCTCCGGTAGCTACGGCAGCAACCCGAGGCCTCACAAGGAGGAGTCCTAGCTAAACTCAACCCTTTACTCGAGTGAAACGTGGTCCCTGTGGATCCCTAAGGAGAAGTCCTAGATAAAACTACCGCCCCGATGAAGGTGACCGGGGGTATAAGGAGAAGTCCTTGCGAAACTATTCTTGCTTAAAATGAGGAAGATAGCCCCGGTAGCTAAGGCCACGACCGGGGCCACGGGAGGAGTCCCGGCGAAAACTAGTCGAGCTCAAGCCGACGAAAACAACCTTGCTACCGAAAGCCACGACCAGGTACAGGACATCCTCGATAGCTACGACAACGACCGAGGGCCCTAAGGAGAAGTCCTAGTTAAACTAGCCAAGCTCAAGCTGGCGAAACTAGCTCTGGTAGCGAAAGCCACGACCAGAGGTCTAAGGAGAAGTCCTAGCGAAACTAGCCAAGCTCAAGCTAGCGAAACCAGCTCTGGTAGCGAAGGCCACGACCAGAGGTCTAAGGAGAAGTCCTAGCGAAACTAGCCAAGCTCAAGCTGGCGAAACCAGCTCTGGAAGCGAAAGCCACGACCAGAGGTCTAAGGAGAAGTCCTAGCGAAACTAGCCAAGCTCAAGCTGGCGAAACCAGCTCTAGTAGCGAAAGCCACGACCAGAGGTCTAAGGAAAAGTCCTAGCAAAACTAGCCAAGCTCAAGCCAGCGAAACCAGCTGTGGTATCAAAGGCCACGACCAGAGGTCTAAGGAGAAATCCTAGCGAAACTTGCCGAGCTCAAGCTGGCAATATCAGCTCTGGAGTGAGAGCCACGACCGGAGGTCAAAGGAGGAATCCTGGTGAAACTAATTGCGTGAAGACAGCTCTGGTATAGACAACCAGGGGCAGAGCTAAATACTCTAACATTGTTAAAAACTTTTTACGCAGGGCTAATTCGGGTTCCATTTTGCAGAAGGAAATAGTAAGCAAAGGGCATGTTAGAATAGGCCTAATTCTTTCTTTGTTATGCAGAGGCAATCATTCGGAGCATGTGTAGTAAGCCTGGGAAAACGCATTAGTAAGTTAGGATTTGTGCTGACATTGATTTTGCAGAATCGGCACACGATATCAATACCAAACTTCAACAAAGTAATCTAAGGCAAGGAAAGAGGATTTTTTATTCAAAGCAATTACAGAAGAAATTACATAAAAAGACTCCAAAACCGCCACTGGCACCTAGCTATGTTATAGAAGAAATTACAAGAATACCCCCACTTGTTGAGGGAAACAAAAACAAACCAAAAAGTGTGAACGGTAAAAGGAGCCGTCACGGGATTTGGAGGAGAAAAGAGAGCAAAGGATGCCAGGTACTCCTTTCCAGAGGAGTTGCCAAGGCCAAAGGACGACAAAGGACGAAGAGGCCTTCCGTGTGTCACCACTTGAACCTGAACACCTACGCTGGAGGAACTATTGGTAATCCCTGCCCTCCTTCGAGCTCAAACGCAACGACCCGTGAGGTTACCACGGCCATTACGAAGAAGCCCATCTTTTACCACGGTCATTATGAAGAAACACTCCTCAAACAAGCTCTCGGTATGAACTCAAACAGAGGCCTCATCTCAGATCTTTATCAGAAACAAGAAGAAACAGAAGACAACGTAGGCAGAAAGGTATTCCAAAGAACGGTCTTTCAAATTTTTAGCGAACGAAGAATTGAGAAGCCAAGACAGGCTATTTATAGCCGGAAGACCCCTCGAAAATGAGGAGTGGTCATTAAAGACAAAGACCAAACACGCCTCGAGAATATTCAAAGGAATAATGACCGGGAGATGTGAACGGCTCAAGAGTAGCAGTTACCAATGAGGTCTCAGCGAGTTTCAAGGAGACGTGTTCATCCACCAGTCGCGACGCTCCACGCGTCTGCGCATGATAAAACCAGTTACCGTGTGAAGTAACCCAAAAGATCAGCGCCGGAAATGCGTGATCAGAGGATCAGATCTATGACATCACAGAATCACGCATGGAAAAGAAATCGATTGCTCTAGTAGAAGACGAAACGTGTCTTGGAATAATAAACCACACGACAAGACAAGAACACAGCTGGGTCGGATCTAGCAAGGATAACACTCAGTCAAAGAAAAACTCTAAGTCATGAACATCAATCAGCTCTGGAGTACTGACAGTAAGACAGAGCTCCACCAAACGACCACGGTCTAGGTAAGGCCCAAAGAGCTTCACGATACAGCTCTGGGACAGGTAATACTTTTGACTTGGCCTTCAAAGTAAAACACACGAGTCACTTCTACTCCTTAGTCTCTCTAGTTTCAACTAAGGAGTGGCAGGACTCATGATGATGCATAAAATGTCCAGACGTTGACTAACGTCTGAAGAGTTAAAGATCAGACCAGAAGTCTCTCGGAACAGCTCGGCTTAAGGTAGCAGGACAACTAAAACCCCTGATGGTCCACCACACATTCCCACAACCGGGAGGTAGGCCAGAAGAAACCAGCTCTGCATAAAATGCCCTCGGCATGGACAGATCAGCCCTGTGATCTCTAAAGGAATAAGGGGGGTCCCCACAGGTTCGGCCCATATCTTACGCCCAGAACTGGGAAGATATCAGCGCTGCGCAACCTAGACGACTTAATCCCGGACTTTCCAGAAAGATCTCAGTCGGTTACGCATCTTGAAGTGCTTAAGCCCGGTTGAACTCCTCGTATCTAAAGGAGGAAACTTCTTCTTTAGAGTTTATCACTCCGGGAAGATATCAACAAAGTACCCCTGAACTTAGGAACTTTCACTTATCAAAGATCCGGGATAGACTCGAAGAGAGACCCTAGATAGGCTAAAGAGGTAACTTCTATTAAGGTTTGTCGGCCACCGCCTCACCACCGCCACTAAGGATAGTCGGCCTAACTTCGCCTATAAAAGGCCCCCCACTTCGTCCTTCACAGGATCACGATCTTTTTACCCTAAAAACAGACACGAGCTCTTTGCCGGAAAGATACGCTCTCTTGACCCCAAAAATAAGATCTCTTCATACCAGAAGGATCGCCCCCAAAAAGAGAGTTCCCATAACTCGCCCCCCAAAAGGATCAATCAATATTCATTCTTTTACTGCAAAGAGAACCCTGACTGTGTTGAGCGTCGGAGCGGTTTTCGAACCCTTTGCAGGTTTTCCCCCCTCGGGAACAGACAAACAGGAGCAAGGAATCAGGAGCTGGAGCAAGGAGTCTGGAGCTGGAGCAAGGAGTCAGGAGCTGGAACTAGAAGCAAGGAGCAGAGAAGCAGAGCACAGGAGCGGAGCAGAGCAATGAAGCAGAGCTGAACAGAGGAATCTCTCCTCTCTAAACAGAATATACCATCATAACGGAGGCTGTCATGCATCAACTCCCTTTTTCATGCTCATTTAACCGAGAGCCAATTTTCGACATCAGCACCAGCAAAACATGTTTCAATTCAAAGGTAGTATGAACCTTATAACCATTTAAGAATATCATAAGTTACACTGAAACAGTATTTATGACTAACCTATTGGAATCGCTTGAGTAGTAATCGATAAAAAAAAAATGTAACGAACAAACCTTATTGATGGCCTTTTCAGAGCTCAACACCCAGGTGCAAATAAAGATTTCACCTTTGCTGCTTCAAATAAGAAATTATGCAAAAATGAAAAGTTGCAATGGAATAAAAATAAATCCCACAAAAGATACTACAAATTTACAACGAAAGCAAATGACCTTATAAAGAGGGTTAATTCCGTTTTGGCCCCCATATTGTGACCAAATCATCGTTTTGGCCCCCATATTGTGACCAACTCACCGTTTCTGCCCCCAATTGTGTCCGGCATTTTGTTTTGGCCCCAAAGGGCCAAATATTTTAACAAATTATCTTCGGGGGGCCAAAATGGAATTATTTCTGAAAAAAATGATAAAGATACAAAACGCCACATCACCTATTTCTTTCTCCTCCACTTCCCCTTCTCTCTCCTCCATAACACCACCTCACCTTTCTTCTCCAGCGAATGGTCGCCGGCCGGAATAAAAATTCCGGCCGGTCACCATTAACATAAAAATAAAATTCTTCTTCTTATTCCTTTCTCACCTTCTTCTTCTTCTTTCTCTCTTCTTATTCTTATTCTTTTTCTCTCTACCAACTGTCCGGCGAAGGGGTCCCCTTCGCCGAACAGTTGGTAGAGAGAGAGAGAAAGAAGAAGAAGGGAGGGAAAAAAGGAGAAGAAGAAGAGAGAAAGAAGAAGAAGAGAGAAAGAAGAAGGAGAAACATAAAAGAAGAATTTTTTTTTTTTTATGTTAATAGTGACCGGCTGGAATATTTATTCCGGCCGGCGACCATTCACCGGAGAAGAAAGGTGAGGTGGTTGGTGTAGGAGAGAGAAGGTGAAGTGGAGGAGAAAGAAATAGGTGATGTGGCGTTTTGTATCTTTATCATTTTTTTCAGAAATAATTCCATTTTGGCCCCCGAGGATAATTTGGTAAAAAAATTGGCCCTTTGGGACCAAAACGAATTGTCGGACACAATTGGGAGCCAAAACGATGAGTTGGTCACAATATGGGGGCCAAAACGGGATTAACCCTTATAAAAACTCCAAAAAATCTACTTCCAAAAATTAAGGGATAAGCATCACAATTACTTTCAAAATTCTTAAGAAGCGTATTCTCAAACAGTTGGTGGACAATCAAAACAACCGTGCTTCATTGTGTCTTAAATTCATCTAGATGTTTTAAACTTTACCTCTTCAACCGACATACTCAGCACTTCCATCTGGTGTACCATAGTCATTTTCCATCTCCATGGAATCCTCATTAATAAGTAAACAATCGAAAACAAATGAGAGTTCTAATGAATGAGACCCACACCCACATTCATCTAAAGAACATAAATGACCAAGCTCTTGACTTTATGTTTTACATATAAACTAAAGAACTCAAGAGGGATTTAGGGGTCTGGCCCAAACTCATATATTTAAAGAAAATTATCAGAGCATCAAGTTAAAAATAAGATCTTATGATTTTAATTGTTGTCCAAAACCTAACTCATTACCATTTTTCTGGGGATAGTTAGTACTACTGAGGATGTTGAGAAGTTGTTGCTTTATCATGATTATGGGATCAGTTCCTATTAGGCAAGCATCATATGAAACTGCAAGCAACTGAGAAGGTGATGTCAAACACATCTCTTGTTTCTTTGGGAATACAGTGTCCTCTGCTTTACTTGATCAGTCATGTCTGAGGTACAAGGCAAATTACTCACATCAAACTCATACAAATGAAATCGCTCATGTCACACTCACAAAAATCAAAGACAAATATGAAACCAATTTTACAGCTAAAAACTTTCACGCAAGATGGTACACAATAATTCCTAGATATCATTTTTACAAAAACAATAAAAGGTTTCTTGTTTTCCTTTCAAAATTGATAGCTTGCGGGTCTTCCGTTTGTTTGTATCAATATGAAATAGGGAACGAAAAGACTTATATAAGTACCATAATGAAACGATCTACTACCAAAATGATGCGGGAGCATCGGAGCTAGATCAACCCGAGCTGACCCAACCAGCTCTGGATCATGAAGTAGGTCTGGAACAATCAAGGCTGGAGCAAGCAGCACTGGAATACACCGACAAGCATACCAATGGGCTGAGTGTTACTTTGCTGAAGGTGGACCAATCAACAGGATAATTATAAAGAAGTTTCTCGCCGACTTAAAGAGTCATTCTCGTTTTAGTAACTTGCATTAAATTTAGTTTAGTCTTTCTATTCATGCATTTAAACTAAGAAAGTTTCCAATCTAACTAGATTCTATGCATTTAGACTAGCTTTTATTTCCCATTTAATGTATTCTCCTCTATATAACGAGGCTTATTATCAATGGAAAGGCAGAGAATATTGAATTGAAAACTTAGAGAGTCTTTTGTGACTTTGGATCTGTTTAGATCAACTCCTTTATCCTCTGATTTTGGAAGAGCCATTGGTGGTGGATTTCGAGCGTCTTTATCATCTGGTGGTTGCAACTTTATCCAGGTGTGGTTTTAGCTCAACCGGTTTCTTTATCACTTTGTGGTGGCAACTTTATCAAAGTGTGGTGATCCGGATCTTCCTAGTTACTAGTTACGATTTTACCTTTCACTCCGTACTCACGCTTCCGGCGAAACGCATCAAGTGGTATCAGAGCTCTAATTCAGGTTTGTGGAGTGAAATTATAAGCTTCTGAGTATTTATTCTATTATAATTCAAGTAGTATCAAGTGAAATTATAAATTCCCTGTTTGATAATATGGAATTTCCAAGAGGATTGACTCTCGACCAAGCATACGCTAAGCGTATTGGTAGAGAAATGGAGGAGATGAGGCAGCAAATGCAACAAATGGTTCAGGCTTTTAATGGCATGAATGTGCAAGCGCATCCAAGAAGACAAAGAGTTGGAGATAACCATTCATCTTCTGATGAAGACAGACGTGTTTCTCTTAGTTCTAATGATGATCATAGTGTTAGTTCTGGACGTGGGAGAAGAAGAGATACTCGACCACATCAACAACACACTCGGCAAGAAGAATTCAAAGTTGATTTTCCTGATTTTGAAGGTAATCTAAATCCAGATGACTTTCTTGGTTAAGATCAATGGAGAGGGCATTTGAATATAATATGTATGATGATGAGAAGAAGTATAAAATAGCAACCTTAAGGCTAAAAGGTAATGCTAGCCTTTGGTGGGATACTCTTAAGTCGCAGCGTTTAAGAGAAGGCAAGACCAGAATCAGGTCATGGGAAAAGCTAAAACGACTTATGAAGGGGAGATTTTTACACGATGATTACAAGCAAGATTTATATTTAAAGCTTACACACTTGCAGCAAGAGAAGAAGACAGTAGAAGAGTATAGAAGGGAGTTTGATCTTCTGCAGTTACGGTGTGATGTTCAAGAACCACAGGAGAGGACTATTGTACGCTTTGTACATGGTTTGAATGATGAGATTTCAACCAAGGTAGAGCTGCAACCTTTCTGGACTCTTGTTGACGCCAAAAAGCTTGCTATGAAGGTGGAGAAGCAGAACAAGGTAGGGAAGAAGCAATACACCAGACCCTACAATCCAGTTTCTTCTTTGATTCCAAAAGGAGCTGTGAAGAGTGATGTCAGTAGCAGCAGCAAAAAGCCAGAGGTTCGGAATTTAGCCCAACCTATGGATCTGAATTTGAAGAAGAAGTGCTTTAAGTGTCAAGGATTTGGGCATTTTCAGGTTGAATGTCCTAATCGAAGAGTCATGGGAATTCAAGAGATTGAGGAGATTGAGGAAGAACTAAAACAGGAATCTCGTGATTTAGAAGTTGCTGATCAGAAAGTTCATGAGGAAGAGGATGAAGTCATTGAGCAACCTGATCGAGGAGAATTGTTGGTGATTCGAAGGGTGTTGCATTCTGTTCCTAATACAGAAGAAGAGCAACGAGAAGCTATTTTCCAGAGCCGGTGCACAATCAAAGGGAAAGTCTGTAGCTTGATCATTGACAGTGGGAGTTGTACCAATGTCGCATCAAGTACACTTGTGGAGAAGCTGAGTTTGCCAACTATAAAACATCAACAACCTTACAAGCTGAAATGGTTGGCTGATGGAAGCAAGTTGCAGGTTTCTAAACAGGTAGCAATTTCCTTTTCTATTGGGAAGAACTACCATGATGAGGTAATCTATGATGTCATTCCAATGGATGCTTGTCATCTATTGCTTGGCAGACCTTGGGAGTTTGATAGAAGAGCTGTACATGATGGGTACAAGAACACTTATTCTTTTCATAAGGATAAGAAATATATTACATTAGCACCTTTATCACCTACTATGTGTGCTGAGTCAGCAGTGGAGAAATGCAAGGAGAACATGTTTTTGGGTGAAACCAAAATCATGAAGAAGATGGGTAAGGGCAAGGAGGTCTTTGCTTTGCTGGTGGTTGAAAAGAATGGCGGAGCTGAAGTGATTCCTCATCCATTGATACAAAAATTGATGAATGAGTTCAGTGATGTTTTTCCTAAAGATTTACCACCGGGAGTACTCCAAACAAAGGTATTGAGCATCAAATTGATTTACTACCCAGTGCACCTTTGCCAAATTGTCCTGCTTATAGATGCAATCCAGAAGAGGCTAAGGAGTAGCAGAAGCAAGTGCAAGAGCTGATTAATCGAGGGTATTTCAGGGAGAGCATGAGTCCATGTTCTGTACCAGCTCTGCTTGTACCAAAGAAGGATGGTTCGATGAGGATGTGTGTAGACAGCCGAGCTATTAACAAGATAACCATCAAGTATCGTTATCCTATACCTAGGTTGGATGACATGCTAGATGAGCTGAATGGCTCAAAGGTCTTTTCGAAAATTGATCTAAGGAGTGGATATCACCAGATCAGAATGAAGGAAGGTGATGAGTGGAAGACTGCATTCAAGACGAAGAATGGACTGTTTGAGTGGCTAGTCATGCCATTTGGATTATCCAATGCACCCAGCACTTTCATGAGACTAATGAATCAGGTTCTGCGTGATCTAATTGGAAAGTTTGTTGTGGTTTATTTTGACGACATTCTTGTCTACAGCAAGAATGGAGAAGAGCATGTTGCACACCTTAGGGAAGTTTTCAGGACTTTAAGAAGAAACCAACTATATGCTAAACCAGATAAATGTGAGTTCTTTACTTCTAGCATTGTGTTTCTTGGTTATATTGTTTCAGATAAGGGAATTTCAGTTGATGAAAGCAAAGTTGAAGCTATAAGGAGTTGGCCAGTGCCGGCAACCCAATCTGATGTAAGAAGCTTTCATGGGCAAGCATGAGTGATATAGTAGTATTGTTGGCTTTGGAATGGTGGGTCCTTTTCATAAGTCGGGAGGGGGAGTTTGTTGGGTTCCCTTCTTATATAAAAAGAAATCCTAATTGAAATAGGATTTCCCTTATTCCTTATTTGGGGAGAAATAGAAGTTTCTATTTCAAGCCTAAAAAGGATTCCTATTTCTAGTAGAATACTTCCTTATTTGTCATTATAAATAGGGAGTGAAAGGGATGGAATTATTCATACTTTCAGTCAGAGAGTATCCTCCCAGTTGGGAGTAGTGGAGAATCCTTTCAGATCATATCCTCTCATATTAGAGAGAGATAGAGATCAGAGAGATGAGAACAGAAAGAGGTCAGAGATAGAGAGATTTCTGAAGTGGTTCTTTCAAGAGAGATTGAAAGAGAAGAATATTGGTTTGAAGAAAAGAAGATTATTAATCTTGTGAAGCAATTTAGTTTGTGGTTATCTTCTTCAGCCTTTGGTAATCTAGGGTTTGTTCAAATCCTAATGGTAGTAAGAAATCTTTGTATCCCCTTTCTTGTTTGGTTAATCCCCTATTGTTTTAGGGAAGAATTGGTTAATCCTCTATTTGTTTAGGAAAGAATTGTTATCCAAGAGTGTTTCTACACATCTTGAACAATTAGTTTATCCACCATAGTTTTGGTGAAGAGTTGTGTAACCCATTATTTAATTATAGTGGAAGATTTCTGGACTAGGTCCCGTGGTTTTTTACCTTCTATCTTGGAGGGGTTTTTGCCACGTTAAATTATCTTGGTGCCTCTACTTTTACTTTCACATCGTCTTATCTTCATATTCCTGAACAAGTTAATTAGGTTATTTTTCCTAACACATCTGGGCATTCATGTTAAAACCTAGAATGACATAACAATCCAACACACCATTCCAAAGTTAGAACCAAATACGGCATCACCAATCAAATAACTCTAAGAACAGGTGGTAACAACTCAAAATTCTTCACCCTTTTAGTACACCAAGATTTATTGCTCTAAGAAAGAAGCTATAACGCAACATTAAAAAAGCTTTTTCAGGGTCCGAAGCATATATACTTATATGCAAGGTATGAAATTCTGGTTCCATATAGATTTTGTTCTGCTTGGAAATGGAAATATTTCGGGAATGTAATTCATTTAGGATAAACAGATACAATGAAATGAAAGAGTAAGCGCAAGCAACTAATTAGTACCTTGGGCTATCCAAGTTCAGTATAAGTCGCATAACTGCACAAGCCACAAGTTCCTTGACAATATTACGAAAAAAAGAACACTGAAGGTCTTCATGTCTGAAGGTGATAGAGATAATCCCATCCATTAAATGCTGCAAACCCTGTGAACACATAAAATAAGAACATCATCTTGATAATGATAAAGAAGCTCGTCAAACTTCAGATATACTCTATCTACTGATCTATGTGTGCATAAACTTCGTAATATTTGGAAACATTGTCTCAGCTTCAACTGAAAATAAAGCAGGATGTAACTTGTTCTCCGCAGCCAGAACTAACTTTATTTCCTCGTCGCGACGATCTATAGTTAAGCTGGCAAGATTTTGCTTCTCAATCTTGGCTTGACTTGTACGGAAAACCAAATGAAATCTATTAAACAAAACTATTCAAAGATCAATCATCAAGATTAAGCGGATGCAATGAAGATATAAAAGAAAACCAAGATTGGACAACATCTCAAGTTTCAATCTTTGAATATATTCTTATAGAAGAGGAGTTCAAAATTTGGTAGGTCGAATCAATTTGTGTACACAGGCAGGTCCATCAACTTACCCATGGGCAACAACAAACACTTCTTAGCCACCACTTAGACCTGACCTCATTGGTAGATAATTTGTTAAAAAAATCCCAAGGTTAACATATCATTCACAAAGAAAAATCAGCAGTTGTGTGTATAAATCGGCATAGGAGAAAGTTGAATGAATAGGTGAAACACCTGATTAGCAGCAGCACCAGTAATCACGACCGAAGACATGGCCATACTAACTAATAATTCATGGTAGATTGGTCCTTTTCTGTTCGATGTATAGTTGCTTACAGATCTATGAAATTTTAAGGACAAAGAAGATCCTAGGTAAGGATTGCTGAGTCTCTGATTTTCTTTGACTACGTCAAATAAAGTTTGCTCACAAGCAATCCACAAAAGGTGTCGGTTGCGTGGATCGAATCTCATTGAATCACACCAACCAAAAGCCTAAAAGGGTGGAGCTGCTACAACTTTTAATTAATCTATGGTAGATTGGTTGTGTTAACTCCATAAAAGACATCAAGATAACTCCATAAAAGACATTATAAAACTAAAGATAGTAAGGAAGCAAAATTCTACAAAGTTAAACTACAATTGGGTGAGGAATTTCATCAAACAGGATGTGTGACAGATAAGGAAATACCTGGATAAGTACAATAATAATTACAAAGAAGAAGAGTGGGTACCCAGAATATCAAAGAACAATAACAATTACAGAGAACAGATCAGAGAAAAATTACAAAGAACAAAAACAATTACAGAGAAGAAACATAAATTAATTAGAGACAGATTAGAGAGAAGAGTGGGTACCAAGAATCAGTGGAGTATTCATAGAACTTCCTTTAGTGAAGAAGACAATTAAAACAGGGATTTCATGAGCTTTCTTTAGAAACCCTGTCTTTCTGATTGAGAAAGTAACTTGACTACTGATCTTCTTCTCCATTCTTTTTAACTGAACTCTTCCTCTCCCCAAATCTCCTCTTACTTCCATTTCACTTGAGCGCCATTGTTCAGGAGAGAAACAAAAGGAAAATGAGAATGACGAGGGAAATGAACCGTTGAGTGCATCTATTACGAGAGAGGGGTGGTGAAAAATCTGTTCCATTCACTCAAGGTGAAAGATCCGAGGGCTAGATTTGTAGAATGTAAAATAGACATCCATGTGGATGTCCAGTCACATTATTTATGTCCTAGTCATATTTTATGTAATTATTGTGTCCTAGTCACATTGATCAGTTTTGTATAATAGATATATCAATGTGTTATTACTACCAGATGTGACATGAAAATGTCACATTTGAAGTGCCTAAACTTAGACTAATTAGTCCGTTTCAGGTGTTATTTTTAATAACTTATGCATGTTTTCATGATACGTGACATACATGAAGCTAAGCATGATTTTGGAATGAACAGAGCAAAGCATCACCTTGTTCCTCTCGCATGAACATGAAGGGCAAGAACCGGAAGTAAGAGAGATCACGAACAAGACCGTAAGGAATCAATGAAGAGTAAAAAAAGATATTAGAAACCTATGTGCGGAACTGAAAGAAAAGATCACCAAGGGTATTTTGGTCATTCGTCACAAGGGTTATTCACTGACTTTTGGTCAAATTTAGTGGACAAACAAAAACTAGAGTCAATGGTGAACCAGGCGGCGAAGGCGGAAGTCAAATCGGAGTTCAAACGGACAAGTTATCGAAGAAAAGAGTTGAGGGGCATTTTGGTCATTTTAAAAAAATAGAGATGTAGAGACATAAGATGAAGGCACCCCTTGGTTTCTAAATTACAATCAAATCCCAAGCCCATGACAAAGAAAAAATAAGAAATAAGATATGAGAATAGAAATGAAGATGATGAAGGCTCTTTAATTAAGCCCAAGGGCATTTTGGTAAAGTGAATTTTTTGAGTAGAGAAAGATAATATGCCAGCACATTCTATCATATTCTCAATCAAGAGTTATGGTTTTGGGGGCTAGAAAGAGTGCTGGAGAGCAAGGAAGAACAAAGAGCAAAGAGGGAAGGAAGTCAACAAAAAGGAGAAGAAGAAAGGAGGTGAAGGTAAACTTTGGGGAGCATGGCCGAGCTGCTGTTCCAGCTTTCCGGCCAAGGTAAACATGATTCTGCTAGGTGGAGCTACTATTTCAGTGCTAAGGGGACCCACATTTTTCTATAGGGAGATCGGCTGCACCTACGTGGTTTATCTTTCCATCGACCATAGCTTGCGATCAAGTCGAAAGGGGGATTCTCAAACTCTAGCTATTTAATTCTCTTCTTTCATTTGCTTTAATGTTAAATAACTCCATGGTAAGCTAATTATTTTGAGTCGAGGTTTAAGGATGATGTATTTCGATTAAGCTATTATATATGTATGTTTGAATGTTTGATAATAAATCGATGCTCTTTGTATTTCGATTATCGTTTCGATTGTATTTTCATGTGTTTTGTCATGCACCTCACATAGTTAATAGATGAAGCGAAGTATTCGATATCGATCGTAGTCTAAGTCAAAATTTCATGTGTCTTGTCATGCACTTCACATAGTTAGGCGACTAGACAACACCTTCGATGCCTCGGGTTTAACCGATTAGGACGTTTGTTTGACTACGTATGATCTCCAGATAAATGTAGTGCTTAAAAGCATCTATCTTAGGAGTCGAGCTTAGATTTTGTATCGACACATTCGATCGGACCGTACATAGTCGTAAGATCGTCATTATGGATTTTCTTACCCTTGACACCTCTCTCACCCAACTCTCTTACTCGACCCTTTTCTCAACTCGCCCCCTTACTTTGACAAATTTAATTAGTTTTACTTGTTTTCTTCTTTTGTTGCTTATTCGATCAAACACCCCCTTTCATCTTTGTCATTTTCATTTTAGTCGAAGTTAGCTAGTGACACCTAGACCGGTGGACTAGACCCTTCGATATCCGAGTTACCCTCCTATCCTTGGATCGACCCCGGCTTTGCCGGATTTCTACTTGATACCTCCGCATGGGTGTGCAACCTTTCGGGTGGATCAAGTTTTTGGTGCCGCTGCCAGGGATAGGTTTAGTAGTTTGGATATCGTTTGCTTGTTTTTTCATTGATTTAGTTTTATTTTTTTACTTAGGCATTTTTCTTTTTCTTTTATTTTTCGTAGTTTCTTATCTTTTTATCTTCTTAAATACTATTTCAAGAAAAGAGACAAAAAGAGACATAAGAGCGAGGGAAAAGGAAGGAATCGAGAAGCAAAGTAGAAAGACAAACAAAATGAGAGGAACATTCACTAGTATCGCATTCAATCTCTTCCTTTTTACTTGTGTGTGATTGCTTAATTCTATAAGTGTTAGTTCCCATTTTTGTGATTGTGTTGTTAGCATCCTTGAATATTGTGAGATCATGGCTAGACCTAAGATGACCATGGGTGAATACCGACAAATGTATAGGGATGGTCGGACAAGAGATGGATACGATCTTAGGGATTATGAGCATTAGGGTAACCAACCCCTTAGGAGTCTTCGAGACTATCGACAAACATTAGGGATGACCACATCTTCATGTATGAATTTCCAATTGATGATGACCGCAGTTCTATTACCATTGATGGACCACGTCGAAGTCTTCGTGATTATCGACAAACATATACGAACGACTCATTTAGTGATGGCAATTCCCGACTCGATGATTCCACTCATAGAGTCGAGTCTATGTATCTGCATGAAGGTAGTTAAGAAAGGACCATGGAGACCATTAATCCGGTTTGTACTATTTGTGCGAGCTTGAATCATTTGACCGAATATTGTCCCATGATCCATGTTTTGCGAGAGTCTTCATCTAGTTTTACTCATGTGCCTCATTACGAAGAGACTTCTGAAGATAGTCTCCAAGCATTTTTAGAGTATCAGACTAGGTTCGATCGAGATATAACGGAGATCACGGAACAAATTCGAAGAATTGTTGATAGAATTGAGTCGGAGCCTATCGTCGACGAGGAAGGGGTCCCCCCCCCCCCCCCCAAACTCAAGAGGAGACTAGGAATGATGGTAGGGGAATACACCTAACCCTAGTCTTAAGTTAAATGTCGAAGAAGCTCCTGATAGACCCTTTGAGCATGAACTGACCGATGACCCTTATTGCTCACTCCCTCGACCGTTGTCATCTCACTATGATCGGACTACGCTAGATTTTGATGTTCAGGATGATAGCTCTATGAGCAAGTTTGGGGATCACACGATGTTGAACTTTCCAACTTTTAGCACTTGTGATTACTTGGATGAGTTATGTCGAATGGAAGGTGTTGTAACCAACTTAGAAGCTCCAGATGCCTTTAAGGACGTCGATAACATAGTAGCTAGAGAGATATTGGATAGTTTGTCGGACCATTTACCTAACGAAACTACGGACCTTGACTTGGTCCCCGAGCCTATTGCCTTACCCTTAGAGTCTAGTTTGACCTTCCACATGATCTTAGACTAGGTTCTTGATCCCTTTTGGGACATTTCGGACGTCTTTCCTAGTATGTCTACGGACTTAGTAGATGTTTTATCCACTAAGCTTACGGATGACTTTTTGCCTTCGACTGACCTCTTAGCCCTTCACTTGTATGTCGATCTTTTTGACGACTTTTTAGTCGTCGCCCCTAGCATTTATACGTACTTAGTGGACCGTACACCCACTAAGTTTGGGGATGGTTTCTTTTCGTTTTTAGTCTCACGTGCACTTCTTTGCTTTGATATTCTTGTGAGACAATTAGCATTTGTGTATAGCTTTCTTTGGGTTGACCCCCAAAACTTCCGTCTTTTGCTTTATGATCGTTAGGCCGATTTATGGGCCTTGATGTTTGTGGGTTACATCTCTAGAAACCCTCTGTGAGACATAACCCGTGTTCTTGTGTGAAAACAAGAGAATCAAAGGCTAATTGCATAGCTCAATGCAATCGTGTATACCCGCGTTAGTGGTAGGTTTTATATGGTCATGCATTTTATGTGCTTCATTTTCATGATATTTGTTGATATTTTAGGAGCATTTCTTACTTGTTTTACTTCTAAGGCGTGGTTTGTTTCAAGTTTGGGGATGGTGTGAGCTTGGCATCAACTTGGAACCTCTTTTTACACAAGTCTTGGTAGTATCATCCTTTATCTCCTTCAGTTATGGTAATATCTCTCCACTCTTCTCTTACATTGATGTGCCTCTTAATCTTTTGGTGAGTGTATGCTTTGAAAATTGAGGACAATGTTAGTTTTAAGTTTGGGGATGCGGAATATGACCATAACCAATGCATGACCATGGGTTTCGAAGACAAAAGGGTTCAAATTAGCCAAAATTTGAAAATTTTGACCATTTTGAGTAGATTTACATGAGATGTAGTGATAGATTTTAAGAATGTTGATGCATATGTGTCGAGTTGATGAGTTTTGTGATTGCTAATGGTCTTTGCATGAAAGTCGAGTCTTTTAGTGTTTGTGTTGTACCATAGGATTGACATCTTAGTGAAGAAGAAACATCTCTAAGAGACCTAGAGTAGTCATCAGTGGAGAATTAACCCATATGAGAACTCAAAGCCTAAAATGTTCTTCGAGTCTACTCTTGTGCGCTAACTCCGAGTAGAATGAAGAGCTACTCAACCTCGTAACTATTAAAAGAGCTCATTTGATCTCGTGTGCTCAACTTCCTTAGCCACTAGGAGTGACATTAGGATAGCGAATTAACCTTGCCCTTGTAGTCCATCAAACCTGATGAGAATGTCAACCACAGGAAGTCGGATACAACACCATCCACCATCTTATATCCTGAGAATGAAGACATGAGAAGAAAGAACGAAGAATTTCAAAAGCAAGTATGAAAAGGAATGTGGATTGCAAGAATAGTGTTGGTGTGTTTTGTTTTGGGGGATTGTATGTGTGTTATGAAAAAGAAAACAAAAAAAGAAAAAAACACAAAAAAAAAAGTGATATGAAAAAAAATACAAAAAAGAAAGAAAGAAAGAAATGAATAAAGTGGTTTATGAGTATGTTTGAGCATGTTAGATCTTTTGTGTGAGTGATTTGATTGTATATATGTGTTGTGTTTGTGTTCATGAATAAGTATTCGAAGCAAGAGTCAATTTGGAAAAGCCTGAGAGGTTCTATCATGAAGAGGTCGACATTCTCGGGAATTCACCATCATCATCCATCTCTAGTATCCGTTAACCTTTAGAAGGCATTATTAGAGGGTAAAATGGATGAGAAAGGCGAGTGAGCTTCCCCACTCCATTTAGTGACTAGTTCGTTTTAGGAGATCATTCGTTTCAAAATGTTATCCTCACCCCTTTTTATGTGTTGAGTCCATGTTAGTGATCACGCTCACACATACGAGCGGACCATCCTTGAGTGATTTCATGTTTGGTATGTATGTCTGTGAGGCCAAAGTCGAGGCGAAATGTACTATACTAGGAATCAAGGTTTTGTAGCTTCGGAACATAGATGTCGTTCATTATGGTAAGACACTTGCATTTTAGGATAAGACCATTAGTTAAGAGGCCTTTAGCTTTCAAATGAACTTATTTACTTTGATTCATTATGTGTTGACATGCTTAAACCCTTTACTATATTAACCATGCTTATATATGATTTGGATGTTGGACCCATTTAACTCATGAGACTCGATGTTTATGGGTATCATCTATGGAAACCCTCGCGAGACAACACTCGTCCTTTAGGGGTAGCCTATGAGAGAAATTCAATGATGTGAGATCGTTTTGAACACTAGAGAAACTATTAGTCATCATTTCAATTCTGTTTTAAAGGTCATTGCTAAATTTGCTAATTCAATCATAAAGTATCCTTCATTTGATGTGGTCCCTACCCATTTTCGTCATAATCGAACATATTGGCCATTTTCAAGGTAAGAATATCATTTAGTTATCATTAAGTAAAATAATTTAATTTATATTATTTTAATTCTAAAATTACTTTCTTAATGTAGGATTGCATTGGAGCAATTGATGGAACACATATAAGTGCACATATTCCATTAGCGTCAATGCACACAAAACGTGATGGAAGTTTGTTTGTTTGACATGAAATTTACTCTTGTGATGAAAGGATGGGAGGGAACATCTAATGATTGTAATATTTTATTAGAAACAATCAATAATCCTTCAACGAATTTTCCACATCCACCTGCAGGTACTTTTATATTTGTCTTGGTTTATCCAAATTTTAGTTACACAAAGGTGTAAATAAATTTATCTTATGTTAGGTAAATATTGTGTGGTTGATGTCGGATATTCCAATATGAATGGTTATTTGGCTCCATTTGGTGGCGTACGTTACCATCTTCCTAATTTTCGACGCATCAGTCAAGCTAGAGATCGAAAAGAATTATTCAATCATCGCCATTCATCATTGCGTAAGTCATAGGGAGGTGTGTTAGGGTGTTAAAGGTGTGACTTCCAATTCTTAAATCAATGACATCATATCCTTACACGACACAAGTATTAATAGTTATGGCATGCATGGCCACACACCACATCATAGCCAAGAGATGGCTACAAATTGGTTACTACAAGAATATAATAGTGAAGCAGTTGAATTTGGTGATAATGATGTGGAACTACATGAAAAAGAACATGAAGAATCGCAACCACTTAGTCAACAACATCAAGTTCAAATGGACATCATTCGCAATTCAATTGAAAATGATATAGTTATCGGAAACTGGGCATCGACTAATTAAGTTACTAACTTCTCGTCTATATATTTTATTTTAATGTTCATTTGAATATTATCGTCTTTCATCTATTAGATTATACAATAATGAGTTAAATTTAATAATGTGATATATTTTTAAGGATGGGTATCATGTATTTACGTAAAAAAAAAAGTTTTAGCTAATTTTTACAATTCGATAAGCACTTTTTTTAATGTATTTCCAAACAAATATATTAATACTTTTTAAGCACTTAAGATTAATTGCTATTAAAAAAAGTTGTTGATGAAAAGTTCCGCTTGTCCAAATGAGGCCTAATTCTCAATATGATGCAACAAATTATCATCCACCCATTGCCTCATCAAACCACACACTTGGCGATGTAGCCATGACAATTGATTATCAGTTTTCTCATCGAGTTTCTTCTCATGAAAAATCGGAAAGTGAAATTCCTTCACAAAGAGCAAGTCCTCCATCTTCCCTCTCCATGGATGGTAATTAGAACCATTCAAAATCAACATTCTGCCCATATTTTCCATCACTAACACAAATAAACCAATAACCAAAGTTATCACAATCCAAAACTCTCTAACCTGGAGCTCTAATACCACTTGTTCGGAAAAACGGGCGCGTCGAGTCAGCAGAATAGAAGTTTTCTCTCACTTGTGTCAGTTATGAGAAACATATGTAGAATAGTGGTAGACTTAAACGAAGAATACAGAAAGTAAATAAGACAACGATTTTAATGTGGAAAACCTCCTCAATATAAGAAGTAAAAAACCACGGGTCAAATAGTCCACTCCAAATCCCCAATAATTAGCAATTGAGTTACAAAATACGTTCTCCTTTTTACAATAGAACAAATCCCGAGACTCAGACTCCAAAAGAATCAATCTCAAACACGAAGAAAACCTCACAAGGATAACCTAGCGGATCCATTTACAAAAGGGTTACCTAAAGAGATAGTAGTTGCTTCATCAAGGGGAATGAGACTTTTGCCTAAACAAAATGAGTAAAGTCATAACGGAAACCCAACCTAGCTGATTGGAGATCCCAAGATCTAGGTTCAATGGGAAACTGAAGTTATATACTGACTCGACAGATACACTGAAAGAGATTTATCTCTTACCCATTCCTAGGATGAATCAGTGTAGCCTGCAAAGAGTGAGGATAAGCATGGTGCTTTTAGTCAATCCTAAGACTTAGAAATATTTCTAAAGAAAGGTATAGCAGGATACCTTTCGAAGGATTACCTATATGTGTGTGAATTGGTGCCGATTCTGTGGGAAGGTCGTAATGGCCGACTTCTTTAAAGCACACACGAAACCTGGGAATGTTCAAGGCCGAAATGAACACAACCGAGAACTTAAGCAAGTAAGGAACTAACTATGTGATAGTCTTTGCATAGGTTTACAGATCAAAGAACTCATTTCAAGACAATATGTTCACTGAAGTTCTTGTAAACCCAACGAACTATTCACTACGGAAGATTCAAAGCCAAAAGCTATCTTTCCCGATGCAGTGAACTTCCGCATATGAACTTTGTCATGATGAGCCTAATAATCCAAATTAGGTACATATGGATACTCTGTGAGAGAAATAAATAAATAAAATTAATACCCATTCATGTGGGGGATGGTTGGAATCTGACCCAAAAACAGACAATACGTTTTTTGCATATTTGTGTGGGAGCCACTCGTTAAAACTGCTCGAAACAGGTATCGTTGCGTTCATGTCGTCGAGGGCTTGAATTTCGACTTAAGATTTGCATACAACATATTCCATATGAATGAGATATTAATATTTGAAGTTGGATTTAAATAATGAAAGTTTAGGGATAATTATATTTAGTCCCACATCTGGTACTCAAATAAAAACGTTAAGGCTTATAAGCAATTACTCATTTTAACCTAGGTATGAGTGAGACGTGCTATAGTGCTTTGCGTGGTTTGCACAACGCAAACCGCGCATGCGCACGCGCGTGGGCATGCGGGCGTTTAGGGCGCATTGGGCACTTTAGAGGCGCCCGTACGCACTTTGCCCTTCGCACGTGCGCATCGTCGCTAGGAGCGTGGGAGCCTTTCTATTTTTATTTTTGTACCTTAGAAACAAACCGATGGACGAGATCTTGTCTGGTAGTGATCACACGGATCACCATCTAACGGATTAGAACAGTCCCATTGACTAGTCAAAGTCGGTTAGACTCACCAGTCATTATGACTGTTGACCCAACAACCATAGTGACTGTTGATTGAACAACCACGGTGACTGTTCTTAGTCTATAAAAGACTAATAATCCAGACTGAAAAAAATTCACTTCGAAGTAAAAGTATTCAGAGAAGAATTAAGTAAAAGTTCGTATTGCTTGCAAGAGTTCGCCCGATTTCCGATCAGAAAGAACCTTCAGATCAGAAAGGTAAGACAGTTGTATCCTGGGAGGCAAATCGCATCACTGTTGGTTCAGAATACAGTGCGACTATTGTCTTAAGGAAAGAGCGACCAACTCGCCTCTGTCCTTCATTAATTTATATCATCTGTTAATTTAAATTGGTTATATAAGTTTATCATTGTTTTGTAATTTAGAAACAATACGAGTAATCGTCAAAACTCTGACTTTTAAGATATCAGTATACCGAGATTAACAGTTTAGTATTTTTTTGACATATTTAAATGATCACCGAGGGAGGGTATTTGTTATATTACAATAAAGAATTCAAATTAAATAACTTGAGAAGGAAAGGTGGTGACACGAGTCAACCATCCCATTCACACAAACAAAATAAAAAACACCATAGTAAAGTCAACCAATTCCAAAGAAGTTAGTATTAGCATTTAGTACATGCGATTATGGGAAGCAGAAGCACTTTTCCTTATAAAACCTCAATTCAGCAAATCCTGATGCTAGTACACTTTCACCAACAATGGCAACATGCAGTATGCTTTCGCACACCCGCCCGAATTTTTCTTGACATATGTGAATTTTTTTTTTTTTTGATGAAATATACTAGCATTAGCAACCAACAAGTCTTACAAAAGTACCTAATTTAAAGCAGAAATAAAAGTAGGTGCAACATTCCAAATTCTTTTCTGAATATTATTTCTACCCCATTTAGCTAGAGCGTCTGCTTTGGCGTTGCATTCCCTGTGAGCATAAGAGAAAATAATGTCTGTGAACTGATTCTTGAGCTCAAGAGACTGTGAGATGACTTTTCTGGACTGCCAGTGTAAGTCATTACTTTGTCCATTAATGTACTGGATTATGTTTTGATTGTCGCTCTCGATGTGGGCATGTTGTATTCGCAGGTTAATGGCCCATAATATGCTAAAGTGTATCGCCAGACTTTCGCATTATTCCGCATTCTGTCCTCGGACTTTGTCTGCTGCCGCTATGATAAAATTTGCTTCTTCATCATGTATAATACATCCTATTCCTGCTAGTTCTGTGAGTTGCGTAAAGGAAGCATCTACATTGATTTTAAGATATGGTGTCGATGGAGGTCTCCATTGTTGTTGTTGTGGTTCATCCCTGCATTTGTTAGTTATAATAGATTCAATTTTGAGTGGCGTGGTTGAAATGTTGTTGATGCGAGAGATCATCTGTAGAGGGGTTTGTTTATTGACAGTAAAACAATTTTCGCACCTGGCTTTCCAAATAAACCATAAGATTTTTGCATATAAATTAGTAGTATCCTCATCCAAATTTTTCCATTGTTGAATCCAAAGACTTACTGTGCTTAATTGTTCCGATCTAACCTGAAAGTTGAACCATATCGCTCTAGCGTAGTTGCAGTGTAACATCACATGGTCTAGAGTTTCATTATCGTTACAGTTTATACAAGAGTAATTGTTCCTAATGTACCTTCCGATTTTGTCCTTTACTGGTAGACTATTCGTACAACATTTCCAAAGAAATAGTTTTATACGTGGTATCGTGTTCAGATTCCAAATAAAAAACCAGTCATTGTGATCCTGCATAGGTCCATTGCTACCTGTTCTAAGATAATTATACATTGATTTAATTGAGAAGTTACATGATTTTGTGAGCGTCCATTTTGCCATGTCCTCCTTATCTGTCTATAAATTAATACTCAAAATCGCATTGCACGTGTCACTATCAAAACAATTGTTAATCAAATTAATATTCCAGGTATTATTTGTGATGAGTTGGGCAACCCAATTGAGGTTAGAGTTACTCTGATTAGTGATAGGGGGTGGATGTTTCGGGATCCAGAAATCATGCCAGATACTTATGTTAGCGCCATTATTGATATCCCAGAAGACAAGACCATCCATTTGACTGAAATGTTTGCTCATAGACTTCCAAGGCCAGGAGTGTTAGCTTTAGGGGGGGGGGAGGTTTTTGCGATTTAGGGAAATATTTGGCTTTGAGAACTTGGACCCAAATCACCTGAGGATTGTTGAGAAGACGCCACTTACTGAGGAAAGCTTGATTATCTAGGAGAGGAAGACGAAGCCCTAATCCACTTAATTTACGTGGCTTGCAGATGGCGGACCAGTTGATGGTGTGAAATGTTTTGGATTTTCCCCACCAGAAAGTCCTTTGAAGGGACTCGATGCTGTTAAAAATGCCTTTAGGAATGGCAAAGCACTGCATTTGGTATCGGGGAACGGCTGCTGCAATAGTTGAAATAACTATCGAGCGACCAGCTTGAGAGAGAAGGTTGGTTTGCCACTTGGAGAGTTTGTTTTTGATTTGGGTGAGAAGGGATTTGAAAGCTTGATTTTTGTTTCTGTCAATGAATAGATTAGTAGCCAGGTATTTATCGTCGGACGAGGATTGATGGACTTTGAGGTTGCGAATGATCATTCTCTTGAATTTGGGATACGAGTTTTTTGAGAAGAAGATGTTGGATTTAGCATAGTTAATCATTTGGCCAGAGGCCTCACTGAATTCTCTCAAGATTTGTTTAAGGTTATGCACATTCTCGAGGGTATTTTGGCCAAAGATGATGCAGTCATCCGCAAATAACAGGTGCTTAATGATAAGATTTGAGTTGGGGATAGGAAAACCAATAAAGGGATTCTGGTTGATGTTGCTCTCCAGTAAGCGACTGAGCCCTTCCATGGCAATGGAAAACAAGAAGTGAGAGAGAGGATCACCCTGCCTGATACCTCGGCTTACCTCGAAAGCGGAGCCAGGACGGCCGTTTATGAGCACTGCCGTGGTGCTGGAGTTAAGACAAGCATTGATAAGTTTAATCCAATGAGAGGAGAAGCCCATGCTAGTCATGATTTTCTCTAGATAATGCCATTCGATGCGGTCAAAGGCTTTGGACATGTCCAGTTTGAGTCCAAAGTAGCTTTTAGGCCCTCGGATCTTTTTAAAAGAATGGACAAGCTCTTGACTGATGAGAATGTTGTCAGTGATCTGCCTACCAGGCACATAAGCTGTCTGAAAAGGAGAAATGAGATCTGGCAGAATGATTTTGAGGCGATTTTCCATGATTTTAGTGATAATGTTATAGGTAGTATTGAGAAGGCTTATCGGTCTGAAATCCTCCGGGGTTTGAGGGGCTTTAGTTTTGGGGAGAAGACAGATGTGAGTGTGATTGGACTGGGGCGGGAGGGTTGCAGTGCTAAAAAAATGAGTAACCATATCCTTGATGTCCTCCTGCACTGTCTCCCAATTGGATTGGTAGAAGAACGGGGGGTAACCATCTGGACCAGGGGTTGCCCCTGGCTTGAGAGAGAAAGTAGCCTTCCGAATCTCCTCCATAGAAGGGGTAGAGATAAGAGAATCATTTTGAAAGGGAGTAATTTGAGAAGAGAAACACTCCAACAGATTAGAGGAGAAGGAGGAGCCAACAGACGTGGAGATGCTAAGAAGATGATTGGAAAAGATGGAAGAAATTTCTGCCTCGTCGTTGGTCCAAGAATTATCAGCTTTTTTGATAGAGTGGATTTGATTCTTACGATTACGAGTAGCAGCTTTAGCATGGAAGTACTGAGTATTTCTGTCTCCCAGATTGATATTAGCGATTCTGGATTTTTCTTTCCAGAGACTCTCTTGCTGGAGCAGAAGGGTTTCAATCTGAGTAAAAGTCTCTTTGAAGGCCACCGGATCCTGGATGGTTTGAATTTTACTAGTGAGCTGTTTGATGTTAGTTTCCAAGTGCCCGAAGACCTCTTTGTTCCATTTCGATAAACGAATGGCCAGCGAATTGAGTTTGGATTGAATATGGTTAGGGAGAGAGATCCAATTAGTTTTGATAAATTGGGCACAATTAGGGTGAGACATCCATGTACGGATGAATTTGAAAGGTTTTCGCCCCAAAGAAGAGTTTTGTTTGGTTGTGAGGAGAATTGGATTATGGTCAGAACCAAGAGTGGGGAGATGAGTGAGTTTGGAATGAGGAAAATTGGAAAGCCAATTATGATTGACATGAGCACGATCAAGTCTCTCCTGAATCAGGTTGCCCTTAAATTGTTTATTGGTCCAAGTGAAGGGATGGCCCGAGTAGCCAATGTCATGGAGGCCCAGCCTATTAATGGCCTGCTTGCATTTGAACATGTTAGAACAGTGGGCCTCTTTCTCTCCTAGTATTTCAATAGGGTGTAAAATACAATTTAGGTCTCCAATGACTACCCAAGGGTACTGACTGTCCGGGGTGTGGCTTGCCAAGGTCTCCCAGGGTTTCATTTTGTTATTGTTATAAGGGCACCCATAAAAGCCCGTAATAAAGAATTGATTGTTGTTATCTATTTGGGTGCCTTTAGCATGAATCATGTTATGGTCGGAGTGCAAAATATCGATGGAGTAGTTGGGAGACCAGTATAGAGCCAACCCACCGGCTTTGTTTATGGGATTGACCTCATGGTGCTTGTAGATGTGACCTAGATTCAGAATTTTGTCTAAATTAACGTTGATGCACTTGGTTTCAGACAAGAAAATAAAATCTGGGTTATGTTCTTTTATAAGGCGCGACAGGTGCTTTCTATTGGTAAAGTTTCCACAACCCCTCACATTCCAGGCCAAAAAGGCCAGGTTTATGGGGGTGTGGTTGTCCGTAGACTGCGGAGAGTCCATGAGCCCACTAAGAAAACTAGAAGAAAACTACTAAACGGAGTTAAAATCACATAGCAACAATAACCAAAATAGGAGGAAATACTGAGATTCAAATACCAAAGAATAGAGAGATGCCTAAGAGATAACACAGGTACAGCTGCAATAAGAACACAGATACATATAAATCGAATAACTGAACAACCTGTAAAACAAGAACATGATCTGCAACCTAGCTGCAAGCGATCAACTAGAAACTGATAACAAAAAGTAAAGTAGCAACCTACATGCAAAAACTAAAGAGATAAGCGGGATATCTAGTATGAATTTTCAACCTACATGCAGAAATTAATACAACCAAGCCTAATACTATCTCAAATAAAGTAAGAGATAAAACAGAAATAGATGAAGTCTGACTATAAGAAATAGTCTACCCTTAAAAAATAAATAGATAGAATCAAAAGGGTGGATTACTCCCCAGTCTTCACTGATCGTCCAATCCACTCTTGGAGCCTGCTACAAATGGTCGGCTATTGTGGTTACCTACTACTGTCCAGATCCTTTGAACCATCGATTAGAAGCCTCTCGGCTCCGAGTTGACGCTGCTACCTCGAGTAAAGGGGAACTAGATCTAGGGTTTTGGCTGGGAAAGTTATTACTAATATGGGTTATGAAAAGCTGGACTAATTATGATCTATAGTCAAGAAACATGATAGTTGAAACACATATTTATAGATCAAGTTGGGGTTTGATGGTACTGATTTATGG
The DNA here is from genome assembly GCF_041429995.1 of Eschscholzia californica. Taxonomy (NCBI): domain Eukaryota; kingdom Viridiplantae; phylum Streptophyta; class Magnoliopsida; order Ranunculales; family Papaveraceae; genus Eschscholzia; species Eschscholzia californica. The sequence continues at coordinate 11,957,904 of NW_028238483.1, read as the reverse complement.
TGTTGGGTTGAAAGGAGGAATATCTTTCTAAAAAACCTTTTCAAAATCAATGCTTTTGGTTGATGATATGTGATGGTACAAAGATAACTAGGGCATTTGGATAGATTTGTTGGAATCTTGGTGATTTGTTGGTTGAGTAGGAGATTTGGAGGTTGAGATGTGGGTTGCGGCGGTAATGTTTTTTAGGGTTAGGAAGAAGTGAAAAGGGGAGATTTCTCTCTCCTCAAAAAACTTCATATGTGAATTTAACTAACACATTTTTTCGGCCACTTTCTTTTTCTTTCAAACAAGAATTTTGTTGAACCCGCAAATTTCGTCGGAGGAATTTTTATTAATGGTGTTAACTGTCGTGATATTTCTTCGAAAGCACATGAAAATTGCAATACTTATAGTGCGACTCAAAAGTCGATCGGCTTCGTGGATTAACAAACCGTCAATTGGTAATTCAGAGAATCAAGGACACTTGAAATTTTCATTCAATCGGATCACTCCGATATACCTACTCCAAAGCAATCCAGATTGACTCAATAAACGCGACATTCTTCGCGGACAAGTCCCCACGGGACACAAATCGAACTACGAATTAGCTTATACGACTTCAAACTACTCTCTAAGTTTCTGCACTCCGTCAACTGGAGCGTGAGCGACAAATTGTATGGGCCAAAATACGTCACGAAGAGCGCCATCAGAAATCCACAATTAATAGGCATGACAGTGACCAAGTTCGTGAATTAATGGCCAATGGGCCCGAACCATTTATCTTCGAGCACTCCGAAGCAACGCTAAAATACGGAAGCACATCCAGCCTTGAATAAAGAGGTCGGTCCTCACCTCCTCAACAGACCTCCCTCCGTATATCCGTTGGGAAGACATTACAACCATTGAAGATGACAATATCCCGAATGTACCCGTTTAGGGGCTACAATATCTGTATTAATGGTGACAACTCCGCGCGTTACCACATTGAAGATGACAACACATCGCCAGGTGACAGTCGACCACCAACACTATAAAATAACCAAGAAGGAGATGATACGGATCGTCTGGTGATTAGCTAATACATCCGATATTCGCCTAACATTATTAGAGATCCCGAAAACTAAACATCCAAACCATTTTCTCTCTCATACAGTCTTGCTACTTCATAGAGTTCCGCTCTCTCACATCGTCCCGTTTTCTCTCTCACATCCAAGTATTGTTACGATCTTACATCCACATACAGGACCTCACCAAATACTTTTTATAAAGGGTACAAGACCTTATTATCAAGTATTATTTGTAGAGGGTATAAGACCTTTATCTCTCTTAGAAAAGACAAGTACAGAACCTCTCCTGGAGGAAAAAAGTTTGCACTTTCCCGAGAAAGTACAAGTACATGACTTTATCAAAGGTTTGCATACTTTTCAAGGGTTTTCCTACTTTGTCAAGGGTTTGCCTACTTTATCAAGGGTTTGCCTACTTTATCAAGGTTTGCTTACTTTGTATCTCTAAGAGGTCAGACCCTTTCTACATCACCCACATGATTATCCATAAGGCCAGACCCTTGAACCTTTTCCCTATCAGCCACGTGATTATCCACAAGGTCAGACTCCTTAAGGCTTTATTTATTTACGATACATACCCCTGAACAAGGCAAACCTCGCGAGGGCTGCCTTATTCAAAGAAAAAACTCTTCAGGGTTGTCTGACCAAACGACATACCCCATAGGGTGTCATATTCTCTCTCCAATCAAGTAAGCATACCCGTAAAAGTCGAGCTCCAGCCACTTTATGAGTCGTGCCATACTCCGGCCACCCTCCTCGACGGTAGTATTCCAGGGATATGCGTATCCATTACTTCTCTTGCAAACTTGGTGACTTGACCGACGGAGTCCCTTTGACCGACACCATCCAGGTGTCCCCCAAAGACCTCCCGATCATGTGTGTGTTTGTCTCTTGTTACAGGTTAAGCCCAAAGACGTTATCGATGCCCATAAAAATATTAACACGTGAAGGTCTGATTTCCGGTCAACGACCCGGTCCTCTGGACTTCTTGACCCGTGATTTCGGCCCTTCACAAGCCTCCCCTCTAGATACTCTGTCATAATCTTTGCCCGCGTATACACCTGTACTCGCTCCCCGTGATGGAAACATGCCTGCTTGAACTCGTCATCCTGTACCTTCAGCTTGCCTTTGAGCTCCTCGATAAGGCGAGATTGCTCTTCGAGTAGGGAATGCTCTGCGTGATAGTTTCGCTCATACTCGATGCTATAAACACTCTCCTCAGCAAGCTTCTGGGCTAGGAGATCCTCAGCATTGAAGATATATAAAATGTTCACCCGTTGACTATCGTCAATGAGTTAAAAAAGACCAAAATCCTAACGGGTCGACGGGCAACAGGCCCACTGAGCTCGAAGAGGTCTTCCACTTAAGCCCAAAATCGGGAGGTTGGCAAGATCATCTAAGGAGTTCCAGCTCTGGTGATGAGACACGAAAATGTCTAGTTAGTCTAGTTTGAGACATTATTTTAACAAATTGATTGTTTCTCTTGCCCACGTATCTTCTACGGAATTGAGCACGGAAAATAGATAAAAATCAGAGAATGACACATATGAGGGGCAATACAGTCATTTGGTGATGAGGGTATTCTGGCAATTTGACTAATATTGGTACTCAGATGAAAAGTAGAGTCTAAGATGAACCCAACGACGAAAAAATAAGTCAAATCGGAGTCTGAATGAGAGCGGGTCAAAGTAGGGTCAAAATCAGTTGACTAAAAGTCAACATGGAGCCTTAAGCGACACGTGTAGTGGAATCTGACGGCAAGGATGTCATTTTCGGTACACTGTTCGGACGAGCGGGTGAAGGTCGGTATAGATGCTAAAACGGATTCGGTTCATGCGCGCGTTATGCCACCCACTCGAATTCGATAATTCCCACTGTACACGAGCAGATCAGCTTCATCCAACGACCCTCTTTACTGGGCGGACTTTAATCAGATAGCCCCTGTTACACTAGATCATGTCTATTGACAACCAGGCAACTATCATTGACGTGAAAGCTGCTGATTGGCCCCCAAATTTGAGGCAAATCCTCCCCCTTTTTCTCCTTCTCTTATCTCTATGTTTTGGAAATCAAATTGTTAACAGAAAAGAGAAATAGTGAGCTGGAGATTTACAAGGCTTGGAAAGAGAGAAATGGAAGCAGATGACTGAGAATGTTTCAGAAATCTAAATTGAAACATAGAGAGATAAAGCTGGAAATTTCGATCCATTGAAGGAGGGGAGAAGATAACTTCTAGAGAGAGATATTACAGAAACAGAGGATCTGGACATTGTTCCAATCTTCAGGATAATCCCGACAACAACTAATGAAGAAGATAAAATTTTTAACATTAGAGAGAGAGAGAGAGCTGGAGATTTGTAAAGGAGATGATTGAGTTAGAGAGGATTCGGTTTGAATTAAAAGAGATTGATTGAAATATTCTAGAGAGAGATGAGCTGATCTTTTTCTCAAGGGAAGGACATAACTAAATATAGAGAGAGAAAGAGATTCTTAAAGACAAGAGAGAGTGATTGAAGCAAAGAAAATCATGGAGATGAAGAAGATTATAGTAAGCTCGGCTGGAACAGAGGAGCTTAGATTTGAAGATTTTAGAGAGAGATTGAGACAGTTGATTATATCAACAGAGATTGATCGAGATAAATTCTAGAGAGAGAGAGAGTGAGAGAGTGAGTGTGAGAGAGAGAGAGAATATTTACAGTAGAGAGAGATTAGTTATCTTCTTCTCCTTCTTATCTATTTATATAACAGTAGAGAGAGGTTGGAGGGTATCTTCTTTGGCCCGGAACAGGGTAGCTGGGCTGGAAAAAGTTGCTCTGTTCTTCTTCTTCTCCGAGCTTCAATGAATATTTAGAGAGAGAAGAATGAGGATAAAGGTTAGTGTTGTTTCCCTGGTTCTCTGATAAGACAACAAATCTTAATCTTCTTAAACGAAATACAGATTACTTTGGTAAATCAGAAAACAAGAGTCAACTTCTATAAACTAATTAAAAAGATGACAACAATGATTTAATAAATAGAAAACTAAAAATATCCGAGTCGAGGATACCTCTGTCCTTAAGACAATTTACACCCTGTATATTAGTCCCAACAGTAATGCCGTATGTCTCCCAGGATAAAACGGATTACCTATCAAGTTAAAGGTGGTATGATAGGCCTAAAAAAGGTCTTTTCCCGCAAGTATACGGGGTCAAGTTATAGTAAATAAGTAAATTCGTGAATCGTCCCAAGGGATAGGTAGGTAACTTCGGATATTAAAGGCGAGTTGAGCTCAATAATCAAGATGCCAATTACTAACTTAGACTAAAACACACACACACCCCACTTTCATGATTTTTGATGGTTGATTTGTAAGAAATAAGAAAACAAAGAAAGCTAACTACATTACCTAAGAGAGAGGTGAGAAGATACCTAAGGTTATAAAGTCCACCACATAATTTCACTTTATAAAACAAGCACTTAATTACTTTAATCTCTTTTGTATTACTCGGGATCCAATATAATAAACTATTTGGATTCCGGATGATATTCAAGATAAAATAATTTTATAATCACTAATTCTAATTGTCTTCCTTATAGAGATCGGATTGCTTAACTATTATTCATCATCTAAAAAGCATACTCCATCTAACAACTTAACGAAAGTATGAAATATCTAATTATGAGGCACGAGTAATGGAAAGAAAACCCAATCCATATAGATAAACAATCAATAGACATTAAAGCACATCAAGGGAATTAATTAATCAAGAACAAGTATTACAAAGATCTAAAATGGGTTTCATCTACAACCTTAGATTGCTAAATTAACTATACATGGAATCTAGAGTAACATTCATTGACATTGTAAAATAAATGAAAATACTAAGAAATTAATGGAATGAAATCACCAAGAATGTTCAAAATCCATATACTCATGTATCTCCATTTTGTCCAAGATATGCTCCATTTGTGCTCAAGAATTTTACTCCAAGAATTCCAAGTAATAGCTATTTTATTGCCACCCAAATAAGAAAAAGAAAGAGAAATAAGAAATTAGATGTAAAAAGAAGTTGGAAAGAAGAGATGAAAGGAGATAAAGATGATAGAAGAATATGGAAGGAAGAAGGAGAAAACTATTAATGGGAGAATAATAGTGGTAGAGAAGAAGTAGTAATAGTATTAGTAAGAAAAGAATGGAGGCTAGGGTTTTTGGTTTAGAAGTAGAAGAAGAGGTAGAGAAAGAGAGAAAGAAATGAGTAAGGGAATGAGAGGGTTGGCCAAGTCTAGAGAGAAATGAGAGAGGTAGAGATTTATTTATAGATGGGTTGATGGCTAGGGTTTTTTAGGAGTTAATTGGGAGAAAATGGGAGAAAGAGGGTTAAAATAGGAAGTTAGGGTTGCTTTCTACTCAAGAAATGGATTCTTATTGGTTGAAAATTGAAAAGGACAAAAAGGATGGGCTATTAGGTAATTTCGGGGGTTAAAAGTAGAAAAGAAAGGACCACGCGTCTTCTGTCCGTTTGGGCTTTAATTCCAATGCTAAGGTGCTTCTCGGTTCACAATGTTATTTTATGCTAGGAGCAGCAGCCGTCGGATTTGAAAAACGTGGAGGCCAACAGATAAGATTAAAACATGGGATCTGGGACCACCGAATCAAGTTGCAACGTGTTGTACTGGATCCTGCTTTTGAGGGACGTTTCGCTACTGAGCAGAAGTACGGGACTTCGATAGGACAGCCTCCAAGGTGCGCCACGTCAACGCTGAACCGTCCCAAATGTATCCCGCCTGGTCTATTTCAATTGACTTCGACTTTGACTTCACATAATTCCCTCCTCCGGACTCCGAATTAACTTCCATATTCTCCTACGGACTCGTCTTGAACTCTACTTTTCACCCATGTACTGAACTTAGCCAGATTACAAAAATATCCTCGACTGCAAACGACCAAAACATCCTTCATGTCTCTTTTTCTCGTTTTTAACCGTTTTCACACCTAACTCTGTGAAAGACACTTAACCAAGAAAACCATCCATTTTATTATAATAAAGACTCGAAACAGACTAACTCAGCTAAATTAGACGACTCAGATGAGACATTTTCATGACCCATCATGGTACCTCTTAGGTTTGATAGCCTGTCGAACTTTGTAAGCAATACGAACTTCTGAATAATGATCCTTAAACTCTAATGCTTGAAGATGAATGCTCAGAAAATGCTAAAAAAAATTGATAATCTGTTTGCTGAATTCTCATGGTATTTATAGGGGTATTGACACCACTTCGTATGGGTGCCTATAAACGAATGGATGCTTCCCAACAGTCATATTTGACTGTTGTTTTCGGGTGTCATCTTGACCGTCAGATCTTAACGTATCTATCAAGATCTCGCGCATTGAACGCCCACCGTTAGATCATCAACGGATCTATCTTAAGGGCGCCAAACATCCTGACCGTCGGATCAAATCTATGACCGTAAAATCTAAGGCTCCAATCGCTCCTCGCGACGATGCGAAGTGCACAGTGCGTGCGGGCGCCTCTAAAGCGCCCTAAACGCCCATTCGCCCACGCCGCGCGTGCGCGTGCGTGGTTTGCGTGGTGCAAACCACGCGAAGCACCTTTCCATTTCAACCAACATACCATAAATATGTGGAAGATTCTATATAAGGAAATAAAACTTATCCTCCCTCATAAATGTGGTACTAACTCAAAATCCCGGTTTTGAGTTAATGATACCCATACCAAACTAATTTTGTAATAATTTATTCATACGGAATCGGATTTCGACAAAATTTGAGTCTAAATTCAAGAGCTCGACGAGACGAATCCAAGGAGACGTCTTGCTATAGAATATGATGAATGTAGGTCCCTCAAATTCAGGAAAATAGTCCAGCTCCTTTTGAGCTAGATACCGATTCCAACAGTTAGAACAGAGATAAAGTGAGGGAAAAATCAGCAGTTATAGAGATATAAAGGAAGCCTAAACAGAGTGCTTCATCTTGGTCTTCATCTTCTTCCTTTCTTTATGAGAGGGAAAAGATAGTGTTTTAGAGAGAGAGAGAGAGGAGGCAAAAACAGCAACTGTATCGGAGATTCTAGGAGCTTCTGGAGAGCAGATTTTGAAGGCGAAGTGATTGGGTACTCGGAGGCGACAGAATGACTTACTTGTTTTCTCGATTCTCTTTCTTTTCTCTTCTTATAATTTTCCAAACTGTTGATGTCGAAGGCTTTCCGTTAATCAACAAGAAATCGAGACTTCATGTATGACAGCGTCTGTTATGAAACTTTTGTAACTTTTACAACACTTCTAAAATTTCAATATTGAGTTTCAAACGATTTCTAAAATCAATGAAAACAATTCATTTGAAAATATTTTTCAATACCAAAATCGAATCTTTTGAAACTCCTTTCAATCATCAACTTTGAAAAACAATTTTAATACTTTTAAATCACATGAAAAAACATTCCAATTGAAGTCTAAAACACTTTTGTGTTATCTTTGCCTAAACATGTTTTAGGCCTATGAGACATGTTTATGGACTCTCCCATGATTAATATGTCTCATACAGCTAGTCATATCATCCGATCAAGTGTCACTCTTTAGTGTAACCCGATGTAGGATCCGGACAAAGTTAGCCGCGAATTACTTTGTAACTCGACGATCGTAGTTAGTTTCTAGCTAAACACTACGACCCCTAAATCATGCGGACTTGATGATCTTCATTATCAATTGTCCTATCCGAAAAATTGCTCGCATTGCATCTTTGGTCAAAGGATATCTCCTTTAGACTCCCACTTGTACATAGAACAAGTGCAATGCTCGATTCCCGTGTCAAGTTGTATCTCATCCGATACGTCACATCTTTAAGACTTTCTTGATCCCGAGCACAACTATCAAAGACAAACGATTAACACTTAATCCGTTTGAGCGTGGTCACGCATTTTCAGTTGCTACTCATTAGGCGGCCTTGAGACACTTTTTCCTATGTAATTAGGATAACACAATCCATTCTTGTACTCCCACTCAACTTCATGTCTATCATGTTTTTCCTAGTATCCGCCTTTATAACCTCCTTTTACGGCACGGCGTTTAACGGAACTAAAGTCAGACATTCCTTACATAAGATGAGCAGAGCACTCATGTTTTAAGGAAACTCTACAATATTGTCAATGAGAAGCGTTTGACGTTCATCACGATTGATGTACTTCTCATTATGTGGGTTATTCAGTGTATAATCCCTATTACACACCCACGAAGTCGAGTTGAACACACTATTCCTATAACCCATGAAACAACAATATCTCATCGACTCTCGTGCTAGTCTTCCTGAGTCATTGTTGTCCATGCAACGACCTGGACTAGGGAGATGATAATGAAATATTCCAAGCTCACTTAATAGGGTTTCAATCATCAGATCACGTAGCTGACAAACCTATTTGGAATGTTTTATTATCAATGGGTTGTCGTTTAAATACTAAACCAAATTTAGACGATTGCGAAATAAACTATGTGTTTATTTCCGATAACGAGAGTTTGTAAATTTCAGCCTCTTCTGTAAAACTTCTTTTACCCACTCAATTTACTAGTCAAGGTTGTTCTTAGAATCTACCTTATGCCTTAGACTTTTGTATGACTCTCATACTTTGTCTTAGGTACAGTTTAGTATGAGTACGGATGTAGTCCTTTTAAACTTTGCTAATTATCAATTAATTTGAAGATTGCTTTCTTCAAATTTGATAATTGCTAGTAACCCTTACTGGTATTAAGGCTATAATCTATTCTTTTGTAGAATTTCCAACAGTTCCCAGCTTGAAACACGTTCAGCCTACTTTCCTTTCATGTCTGAAAGTTTGCAACGATGACTTGTTCAACTTTGTACTACTTCATCCCATAGCCATCTAGGATGCTCTGAGTAGTGATTCAGATTCTCCAATCTGAATTTGGATGTCGACACTAGTGTTCTAGATGTCTAAATGCCAATCATGTCCTACATGATCGATTTTATGTATCATGCATAAAATCTTTCTCATGCGTGCTTGCTCATCAGTGTTCTCTAGACTCTGAGTCTTTTAACGCTCTCTGTCATGAGTTTTTGGATCGAAGTTCTCATAGACTTTTCTAATTTGGATTCCAAGAACCTTAGCGTACTAAGTTCCTTAATCCTATCATCTTTTCGATCTATGTTTGTAGATCTTTGATGCCCAAAAGAAGCATTTTATCTATTTGTGGGTGGTCCTTTATTGAGTCAGTTCCTAACTGTTTTAACAACATCTTTTTGTTGTCCTATATCTCTTGTATGTACTCTGCATACCGGAACTGAAAGGTCTGTTTCTCCCACTTACCTTCTTGAAATCTCGTGATTCAAGATTCTCTTCATTCCTGAGGAATCAAACTTCTTTGATTACCTCTTTGAATCGAAGATTCCAACTCTCGCCTGCTTCTATCCATTAACGGATTCCCGAAGCGTGCGTATGGACAGAACTGGACTAGAAGAATCTCATTCGTCTTTGTCTAGTTTTGGGAAACACGAATGTTTCCATCCTTCTCAGTTTTCTGCTCTGGAAAACTAATTTAAGTCTTCTGTTGACTAAATTATCAAGTTTCACAACTCGATGAGATATGGATTCCTTGTTATTTCGACCTCAAGCCAAAACCTAGAGTTGGTTTTCGTCTCTGCGCAGGTCTTTTATCTCTCCAGTAAGAATTTAATCTTCTGCGTTTTGCGAGATAAGCTTTTAACCTTAAGGTCTTTTAAGAAACATTTTGGAATACTCTCAACTACTTGAGATATTCTCTTTTGAGCAACTTTCAACTACTTGAGAGTTCTCCTGCGAATCTTATCCGCTTTATGCGGTAGGTGTTTAGATTCCATCTTTACCTTTTATTTCCTTTCTTGAGGAACCGCGGTTTACCGTCTTTCAACAGTTTTGTTGCTCTTGGTCGAACTTATCGGCCTGTACACTTCGCGTGATTGTTCCTCGTGATTCCTCATGACTTTTCTCATGGTCGAACTAGTTCGACATGTACTTTTCTCCCACTTATTCTTGTAATAATTAGTACCTTGTTACGCTAATTACTATAAGAATACCATCATGAGAAACAAACACTTTGTTCTCTGATCGGTTGTGGAAAAGTCCAAATTTCTTCTAAAGAAATTGCGTTAGTCTTTTAGCTAATATTGTATCCTTGTAAAACGTTTTTACACAGGCTTAGCTCTTTAGACGGATTTTGGTCATTTGTGGGAACCTGTGTCTAGACATAGTGGATTTCGGAGGACATGGTTTGATTCGTATTCTTTTCAGTTTTATCCTTTTGGACACTCCAAATTGGAAAGGTCAGAAGTATACTAGCGATCAACCTCTGTTTCTGACTCAAGACTTTCTATCTTGTCAGTCGATTCTTTGCTTCTTAAGTATTATTGGTTATTTTGGACATTCTATCCTCATTCCTATATCATTGGGATGAACCTATTTAGAGAGATACTTGTCTCTTTTACAGGTATAACAAGTTCAGAATCTTTATGGTATAATTTAGCACTTTATAACATCTCAATATAGAACTGAACTTCTTTATTGATTCTCCATAATACATAGTACATAGATGATGTTAAACTAGAAAAACACTTGATCTAGACTAGTTCCTAAAGAAGACTCTGATCCCTTTCAACATCTTAGCATCTTTGGCTTCTACTCCCTCTTGGATCTTGTCTCCTTTAGCCAAATACTCAGTTCCCAGCTGCTCCTGTACATTCACAATGATAGGGCATTTAGGTATCTCATACCATATTGGGAACTTTACAGTATTTGATAAATTAACTGCCAATACCTGAAGCGGAAGCTACTATTCCGTTCTTCATGTCCTCCAAGAACCTAAGGTCGTTTCTCTTCCAATGGCCTCTTCCATCACAGTAGAAACATCTAGCGTTAGAAGGGGAACCTTTGTCTTCAGGTTTAGCAGCTTTGCCATTCCCTTTGGACCTTGGTTTCTTCTTCTGCCTTTTGTTTCCCTGGACCACAAGAATCTCATTCTTTGGCTCCACCTCTGCTATAAATCGCTCAGCTGCTTGAAGCATTGCATCAAGCTCCTCCAAGGGCTTGTTCCATCCATGCATGTCGTAGTTCATCCGAGATAGATTGAACCCTTTATGAAGTGAACAAAGGATTATATCATTAGCCGCCCCTTGGCTAATTCGATAACCCAGCTCTTCAAGTTTCGCAAAGAGTTCAATCATTTGCCGAACTTGAGGGCCTACTAGTTTTCCTTCCTCGAGGCGCAGACTCAACAACTTCTTGGTGGTTATAAACCTCTCCACCCTCGACTTCCTTCGGAGTGACTCCTCAGTTTGTCGACTTATGGTGGGGTCTTCCATGTTAAGAGGTTTTTCATCAAGAGTAGCCTCCATGGGTGACAACATCCAAGATGTCATTGGTTCCGGTTCTGCCCTCTTTCGATTATCCTCCTGATGTTCCACTTCTTCAGTAGTTGAGATAACATCCAATTTCAAAATTGGATAGTCTGAGACATCAAGCTCGTTTTGAAACCCTTCATGGATAGAGTTGTTCAGCACCTTTCTTAGGTGTGATTCAAGGTTGAACTCATTTTCTTGTGTCATCTTAATTTTACACGAAAAAATTTGGAAAGTTTTAAACTCGTTATCGGTTTTGGAAAAATTCAGTTTTCCCACATTATTCAATGAAAAACCCGTCCCTAATTGAATAACGTGATTCCAAGATCCCAATTTTATGGAGTAAACCGGACTAGGGCCCTGCCCTCGACTCCGTCGTCCTAGGTGAGCGGACTACTTCACTAATCATACCCTTATGACTCTTATTTCATTAATGAATGACTAATCAATCCTTTTGCCTCGAGTATCCAAAACTCTTTTGCTGATCTCGTTGAGTAAAACTATTTACACGTGTAGACCCATGTCATGAGTCTACCCGCATTGTCCCAAGATAGAGGAGGCACTCTACGAAGGCCGACCCACCTTCCACGATCGAGGGCTCAAAGGGTATCTTAGTCTGGGTAAGCATTTTACTCAAAATTACTTTTAAGGACTTTTATGCTAGTCTGGCATGCGTTATATTGAACTACTTAGCCTAACTAACATCCACGACATAAAGCGTAAATAAGTAAGTAAATGCGCGCGAGAAAGTAAATCAAGCAGAGATGGATCCTAGTATGAACCAGAGCCTAGAAGATCTTATCTCCTTGGTTTCTTCTTCTTTCATCTTTGGTTCGCCTTAGATGGCCATATTTGAACCTCCATTGATTTCCCCCACTCGCCTTTGGATCTCATCCTCGAGCTTCTTCAATGGACTCATAGACCCTAAACTCTAATTACAAGACGCAAATCGTATGAACTTGAAATTAAAATTATTACAATTTGCACCCATCTGTGCTTAAACAAGAATAAAAAAAACACTTTCTATGCCCATACTAGTTCCCGCATTCACATCACATTCAATCATATAATATTCAAGGCTAAGAATTATATATGCATGATGATTCGGGAGATACTTTTGTCGACATCCCTATGTCACATTACGGACCTTAAGTCTAAATTCGAAAAAGTTTGACTAATGGTGCGTTTCGGTTTTATCTTTTGTGATTTCTCAAATCAAATTCAAGAAAAACTCCATTTGGGCTTTTGAAGGCCCGGGTCAATTTCAAAAAAATTGGGTTGATTCTTAATGATTTCATAAATCAATTTTAAGAAAAGCCCATTTCGGGCCTCTGGATGGCCCAAAACAATTTCGGTAAAACTTGGGTGGGACCGGGAGAAAATTTTGACTTTCGTCGGAAAAACTTCAACTCGGGTCAAGACCTGTAAGATTTCGGCCCTTGGACCTAGGTCAAGCTCGGAATGGCCTAGGAAAATCCTTGGTCAAGGCCCAAGGCCCTAAGGTCAAGGCCCAACAAGGTGGTCTGGGCCAAAGAGCCCTCGGGAGTGCATAAGTCCGGCCCATGCACTATTCGTCCCAAGGCCAAGTGCTCGAGCCGTGCCTAGCACAGTCTGGCTGAGACCAGACACGTCTTGGCATAGGCCAGACCGATCTCGGTCTCGGCCTGGCCATAGGATGCGTCCTGGCCCTAGGCCAGGACGTTAGCCTAGGCCCAGACGCGTCTGGCCTAAGGCCGGCCCTTAGGGTGCGTCCCGGACTAAGCCCGAGACCCATAGGCCATACCAGACGCATCCTAGATGCGTCTGGCCCTTGGCCGATGCTCATAGGCCATCTCGGACCTAGTCCGAGATGCCTAGAGCACTCCAGATGCGTCCTAGACGCGTCGGGGAAGCTTCCATGCATCTCGGACTAGCCGAGATGCACTCGAGTTCCTTGGACGCGTCCTGAACTCGAGACGCATCCGTCTCCGACTAGAGGTCCGAGACGCTCTCGAGTGTTCTGGGGCGCGTCCCAGACGGACCCTTCACTCGAGAGACGCTGCCGTCTTGGACCTGGTTCGAGACGCGTCTGGCCGGGATGCATCCCATGCATCCGGCCAGATTTTTCAGAAACTTCCAAATTTTTTTTTTCTTGTGCTTCATATGCTGCTGTCATCTTCTTTTAGAAACTTCCAAAAGATTCAAATTTGTTTTTGAAAAACTTCTAAAGTCATCAAATCACAAATTTTGATCTTGTAAGGAAACTTCTAAAACCCAATTTTGTGATCTTCAACAACTTCTAAAATCATGATGATCACAACTTTTGAAACTTTTAGAAAACTTCTAAAATTGCAAATTTATTTTCAAACAATTTCTAAAATCAATGAAAAGAATTCATTTGAAAACATTTTCAATACCGAAATCAATCACAATCGAATCTTTTGAAACTCTTTTCAATCATCAACTTTGAGAAACAATTTGAATACTTTTAAATCACATTCAAAAAAATTCAAATTGAAGTCTAAAACACTTTTAGACATAACCATCTATCTAATCAATCAGGGATTAGTCCGAAACTTAATAAAAATTAGGTAATGTGCAAGAGGCTCTGACGCCACTGTAGGGTTATGTGGTCATCAACTGGTGTGTTTAGCGAAATTTCAGACGTCTCATGTCTAACACTAATATGCCCAGGATCATCATGGATAAGCTAATAATCAAGTAAGAGTTTAGGATTACCTTAATCGCTAAATTTTCCCTCGAACCTTTCCAATCGAATGTGAAGACCAAGAGCTCCAATTGTTGCTCCTCTACTGAAGACACCCGAATGATCAACTTGATCTCCCATTTTGTTGCTAGCTAGAACTCGAATGGTGGTATGATAAAGAAGAACACTTCTTCTTATTGACGAGTTAGATAGCTTTGGAATTAGCTCACTTTCTCCTCTCTACTTGATGTTGTAGAGTAAGAAAGCTTCTCGAGAAATTCCACAGCTTATTCAAAAACCCTAGGAGACATTATATAGAACCCACAATTAGAGTCCCACTCAAATTAGGTTTCCTAAAAAGTCCCTTTTGAATAAGATTAAGGAAGTCGAAAATAGAAACTAGTTTCTATTTTCTTTATTCCCTTAGATGTGGTCGTCCCCTATAGGGGAGAAACTCCAAGTCTGGCCGGACCCTATAGGGCACCCCAACCATCATGGTTGGCCACCCCAATGGGCCCAAAACATCTCTTTTAAGCCCCGACCCAAAATCCCTCTTTTTGGGCCTTTTGTGTTATCTCTGCCTAAACTTGTTTTAGGCTTATGAGACATTTTTATGGGACTCTCCCATGATTAATATGTCTCTTCCCACTAGTCATATCATCTGATCAAGTGTCACTCTATGGTGTAACCCGATGTAGGATCCGGATGAAGTTAGCCGCGAATTACTTCGTAATTCGACGATCGTAGTTGGTTTCTAGCTAAACATTACGACCCTTAAATCATCCGTACATGGTGATCTTCATCATCAATTGCCATATCCGACAAATTGCTCGCATTGCATCTTTGGTCAAAGGACATCTCTTTCAGATGAGGCGGTGGAGATCCATCGTTTGGGAAGTAGACTACTGTGTGTAGTTAAGGTTTTCCTTTTGAGTTTATCTCGTATTTAGGATAAGTGGAAGTTCCTATGTTCAAGGATACTTTGTAAATATCCTGTGGAGTTGATAGACCTTCTAAGAGATGTTTCCTCCTTTGAGACTCTTGAAGCCCAAGTTACTTAAACACTTAAGATCTGTAGGAAGATTTGAGATTGAGTCGATAATCGTGCGGCGCGCTTCTGCCTTTCCAGTTTAGGGAGTAAGGCATCAGCCTTGCTTATGTGGACCCCCTCACTCCTTTAGAGAATCTTAGGGCTGACCTGATTGTGTTTTAGGCGAAGCAGGGCTAGAGCTCCTTAGCTGATCTTTGCTGACCATCTAGTTCTAAGCTTAGGTGGCGGATCGTAGCGGGTCTAGCAGCCCTATTGCCTTAAACCAGGTTTACCTGTTGGACTTCTGGTATATTCTTGACTTATTGACGTTAGTCAACGGTTGGACATTTTGTGCATTATCACGAGTCTAACCACTCTTTAGTCAAAAGTAGAGAGATTGGGGAGTAGAAATGTTATGAAGTTCTCGAGCATGAAACTTAAACAAACAAATAAACTTTAGAGATGATAGGTATACACCGGAGTTGTTCGTAAAGCTCGGTCGTTTTTTGCATATCCATTTTCCTGAGCTCCGTGTTTCGGGGATGATTTTATGCAGAGCTGGTTTGCTAATGACGAAGCTGACCTCTACGTAGCTGAGCTTCTGAGGCTTGTGTTTTCCAGGGCTGCCTTGTTATAGAAGGCTTGATTCGGAAATTGTGAGGGTTTCTTCCACGTGTTGGTTGGCGCGTGATACATTTCGATTTCGCGCACTGGGAAAAAAGTTCTCGCTTTTCCGCTTGATTCTATGACATCAAAAATTTGATCTTCTGATCACGCGTTTTCGGCGTTGAGCTTTTGGGCAACTACTCACGGTACTACTGCTGCCATGCGTGGGGTACGTGGCGTTCTCTGGTTAGAGGCATGAATGAGTTTCGTCGAGTCTCATTAATTCCTCTCTGACTTGGTCAGTCTTCAACCACGATTTGACACCTGATCGTTATGACTTGGTGCGTTTCCGAGATACTTTATTCTTATCTTCAATGCTTTCCTTTGCTCCAAAGGAACTCTTTGCCTTCTTCTTCCACTATAAATAGCCTCCTTTGTGTTTGAGTTTTTTCCAAGAACAATTTTTCAGAATAGTTCTTTCTTCTTAATATTTCTCCTTTGCTCCCTGGCTCCCGGTGAGTTTGCAATTGAGGCCCTTGTTCGAGTTTCGGCCTGACGTTTCTTCAAACGACTTCTTTCTTCACAATGGTGATGACGAGAGGTGGGATTCCTCGCAATGGGGATGACGACCTGAGATCTCGATTTAGGTCGTTTCGCCGAAAGGAGATGATTCCCGATGATGAATGGCGTCCAACTTCCTGGGGGAGGACGATTTGAGTGGGAGGAAATAGTTTCCTTGGCTTCATCTCTTCATGAAGTCGGTGTTGGTGGTTTCGGCTTCAAGAGCTAGATGAGGCGGGCACATCTTCGGTGTCTTTGTTCCTTCTTGTTTGGGTTCTTCCATTTTTCTTCTGCAATTTCTTCTGTAATAGACCCGAACACTTACCATCGTCTCGGTGTTCTTGATTGTAGATTCTTTTGTAATAGACTGCTGCTTCGGAATAAATAATTGTTTTTTCTTTGAATGTGTTTCTTTTCTTCTCTTTTTTTATGAACCGGTGGGCTGGCGGTGGTTTTGTTGCGATGTTCCACGCATTCGCTTTCTATTTGCAGTTCGAATTTTCACGGATCCGTGACCGATTTGTGGCTGATTGTGCGCTATAAATACCCTGATCTCCGAGATATTTTTACTCTTTATCTTCCCAACTTCTCCTTTTTTGTTGCTCCTACTGTTCTTGCGAACCGCTTTTCTTTCTTGTTTTCTAGAAAAAATGGCAGCCCCTACTCCTGATTTCTCCTTCTCTTGTCAGATGCGTCACCAAAGTGTGATGACCCAGGAGGATCTGGATCTCCTTCGCGATGAACACTCGATTCTTGAGACTGTCGAGCTTCTGCTTCCAATTCCCGAGGAACGGATTTGTCTTACTCCCGATCGTCCTGTCAAGGTTTATGAGGTTTTCTTTAAGCTTGGGTTGTTTTTCCCTTTGCTTGAATTCTTTTCAGAGGTGTTGAACTTCTACGGTCTTCTGCCTTGCTAACTGAGCCCTAACACCATGTTGACCGTCATGGCATTTTTCTTGATCTGTAAACACTTGAAAGTCAAGGTTAGTCTGTACGGCTTTGATTAGATTTTTATTGCGATATCCACCGATCACTTTTGGCATTATTTTGTTTCTCGATCGGGGCCTTTTAGCCATGCTCCTTCCACCCCTAAAGATTATAAGGGGAGTTTTTTCTTTGTTCGTCCCCTGGATCCATCCTAGGACTTTGGTTTTGTTGCTCGTTCCGAAGATTTTCTTGCTGAGCTCCCCGAGATCCCTTCTGGTCCTCAAGATACCGCTTGTTTGAAGGCCCTGATCGCTCTGAATAGAGGTGAAGCGGGGATCATTCTTGAAGATACAGTCGATTATCATGTTCTTCTTCGTGACAGTGTCATTCCGGCCTTTCCATGTATGTTTTAAAGATTTTTGATTTTTTCTGCTTCTTAGCTTTCTTCTCATTTGACAACTGTTTCTTGTTTTTCAGTTTCTTTGAGGAAACAACCCAAGTCTGGTCCTTAGCCATCCTCTTCTGGTACTAAGAAACCTCGCACTAAGTCGATGGCTGATCGGAGCTCTTCTGGGATCGTCATCCGTGAGTAGAATTCTTCTTGTTTTCAGCTTAGTTCGCCTGGATCCCGATCCTCCAACCTCCATTGAATTCTCTCACTTGTATCAGGATTCCATCCTCGAGCTTCTTCAATGGACTCGTAGACCCTAAACTCTAATTACAAGACTCCAACGATACACAGATCGTATAAACTTGAAATTAAAATTATTACAGTGTGTACTCATTTGTGCTTAAAACAAGAATGAAAGAAAACAACTTTCTACGGTCATACTTGCTGATGTCAAAACGTGGCTTTTCGTTTATCAGTCAAGGAATCAGGACTTGATGCATGACAGCGTCCGTTAAGATAGAATATTCCGCCTGGATTGATGAATATGCTTCCTGCTCCTGCTCCTCGCTCCTCTCCTTGAATCTTGGGGGAAAACCTGCAAAGGGTTCGGAAACCGCTCCGACGCTCAAGACAGTTAGATTGCTCTTTGCAGTAAAAGAATGAATATTGATCGATCCTTTTAGGGGGCGAGTATGAATTACTCAGTGAAAGTGATTGTGTTCTAGGATGAGTCCAGATGATCCTGTGAAGGACGATGGGGGGCCCTTTTATAGGCTGAGTTAGACCGACTGTGATAGGAGGTGTGGGTGAGGCGGTTGCCATCTACCGTAATGGAAGTTTCCTCCTATTCATATTTAGGGTTTCCCCTTAGAGTTTATCTCGTATCCAGGATAAGTGAAAATTCCTATGTTCAAGGATACTTCGTAGATATCCTACCGAGGTGATAGATCCTAAGGGAGATATTTCCTCCTTTAGACTGTTCAAGCCCAAGCTTGCTTAAACACTTAAGATCCTTAACCGAATAAGACCTTTTAGGGAGATTTCGGGATTGATTCGGTAAGCGTGTGTTTCAATTCTGCCTCCCCAGTTTAGGGTGTGAGACATCGACCTAGCTTACGTGGACTCTCCTCATTCCTTTAGAGATTCCAGGGCTGATCTGATCGTGTTGTGGCTGAAACAGGCTGGAGCCCCTTAGCTGATCCTGGCCGACCTCCCAGCTCTGAGACTAGGTGGCAGAGCGTTCAGGGTCCACCAGTATTGCTGCCTTAAGTCGGGTTGACCCGTTGGACTTCTGGTTTGTTCTTGACTTATTGACGCCAGTCAACGTCTGGACATTTTGTGCATCATCAATACTAGTTTCCGCATTCACGTAACATGCATTCATATAATATTCAAAATCATAAATTATATATGCATGATTAATCCGGGAGATACTTTGTTCACATCTCTATGTCACACACGGACCCCAAGTCTATATTCGAAAAAAATTGACTAATGGTGCGTTTCGGTTTTATCTTTATTGATTTCAGATGATGCACAAAATGTCAAGACGTTGACTGAGGTCAATAAGTCAAGAGCAGATAGACCAGAAACCCAACGGGTCAACCCGACTTTAGGCACTAGGACTGCTAGACCCGGAATGCTCCGCCACCTACGCCTGGGAGGTTGACAAGGATCAACTAAGGGGCTCCAGCCCTGTTTCCCCTAAGGCACGAACTAATCAGCCCATGATATCTCTAAAGGAATGAGGGGGTCCGCTTAAGCTAGGCCTCTGTCTTACACCCTAAACTGGGGAGGCAGGTAAGCGTTGCAGGCTTACCGACTCAATCTCAGAATCTCCCTAAAAGATCCCAGTCAGTTACAAAGCTCAAGTGTTTAAGCAAGCTTGGGCTCCGTGAGTCTTAGAGGAGAAAATATCTCCCCGAAGATCTATCACCTCGGCAGGATATCTACGAAGTATCCTTGAACATAGGAACTTCCATTTATCCTAGATACGAGATAAACTCTAAAGGGAAAACCTAAATATGAACATTGGGTAACTTCTCTAAGGGTTGACGACAACCGCCTCACCCACGTCGCGTATCATAGTCGGTATAACTTAGCCAAAAAAGTAAAGCAAACAGGTTAGCACTTGCTTCCCTAGAATCGGAAGGATAATACTCCAAACACCGTCGGAGTCCTAATTTCTTAAGTTGAAACCTAGGAAAAGACTTTGAGAATTCTTTGCTAGAAAATACCTTTAATATTACTTCAATTTTCTAGACAACAACTAGAAAACTCTTACATTACGTACACACTTCATTAATATTTAGAATTTAATATTCTTAGACTAATTAGACTATTGACTTGACTGCTCCAGACCCTCGAGAATTTCTGCCATATTCTAGAATCATTTGCATCAATCCCTCCGATCTGAAAAAAACTCGTCCTCGAGTTAGTTTGCTGTTGTTACGTCTCCATGATAAGCATATAAATTAGAAACAATAAGAGTAGAATGAATTCCCATGTGTTGGGGTTTCTGATGTCAATTTTTGGCTTCCGGTTAAATCAGCATGAAAAAAGGAGTTGATGCATGACAGCCTCCGTTATGATGGTATATTCTGTTAGGTGAGTGAATATTCCTCTAGTCTGCTCTGGTTCGCAGCCCTGGTTCTTGGCTCTTCTGCTCCTCGCTCCCAGCTCCAGCTCTTTGCTCCTTGCTCCAGCTCTTGTTCGTCGATTCCCGTGGGGGGAAACCTGCAAAGGGTTCGAAACCGCTCCGACGCTCAAGACAGTCAGGGTGTTCTTTGCAGTAAAAAGATTAATGGTGATTGAACCTTTTTGGGGGCGAGTTATGGGAACTCTATTTTCTACTTCCAGGGATTGGAAGTAGGGGATTAGGGTTTCTCTCTAAGTTTCGAGAGGGTAAGTGGGCATGTCCTGTAGAAGACGATGTGGGGGGCCTTTTATAGGCTTAAGGGGCGGTTGTGATAACCTTTAAGGCGGCGAGGTTGGCCGTTGAGGGAAGTTTTTCCTTTGTGTTTATCTTCAATCCAAGATAGAGGAAAGTTTCTAAGGTTAAGGATCTTCCCGTCGATATCTTGCCGGTATGATAGATCTTCTGGGAGAAGTTTCCTCCCTTGGACGCCTGAAGCCCAAGCTTGATTAAACACTTCGAGATCCTTAACCGACTGAGATCTCCAAAGATATTCAGGGATTGAGTTAGTAGGTAGTTGGCGCACTTCTGCCTTCCCAGTTCTGGGCGTAAGTGTATTGGCAAAAAATAGCATTGGGCCTTCCTTATGCGCCCACCCTCACGTAACAAGGGAGGAGCGCCTTCAGTAGCCTCGGCGGCCTAACAAGGAAGCCCACCGAAAGCCCAACACGCCTCGTAAGCCCAGAAAGTCTAGCATGCTTACTCAAGCCCATGCTTCCGACATACTAGGATATGGTCTGCCATGACAATCCACCCATACTCCAGCTAGTTGTGCGCACACGTGGCCAATACTTTAGAGATTGAGTCAGTCCAATTCTAGTATTTCGCTAGGCGTTGGAGTCATGGTAGAAGACCGAGTCTTGCGCTACTTTAGAGGAGTAGTGGACCATTTCTACGGGCAACGAACAGGCTAGGGTGGCGTGTATCGTAGGGCTACCCTTCCCTCTCAAGAGATCAACGACTACGAAGATGGTCTAGTAAGATCCTACTATTACGGATCTAGCAAAAATGCGCTCCAAGAGCGGTTACTATCCTCTACATTCTATAAATAGAGAAAGCCTAGCTCTTGGAAGGACATCTGATTCTCACTCGAAAGCCATTTACTCATTCTCTACTTAGCACTCCAGAAGCTCTACTCCGATCACCTCACTCACTCCATACTAAGCTCCGGCTAGAAACCACCTACTCTGACGACCTCTGATCTGAGCTAACCTAAGGCAGAGATTCCGGCTAGAAGCTTCCACGAAACCACACCAAAACTTGCCAGAGGCTTCTCGTTTCTCTCATACCTTGCTAGTTTAACCTTCTGTAAGCAGTAGTCTACCCTTCTGTAAGCAGGAGTCTACCCTTCCGCAAGCAGAATCCTACTCTTCTATAACCAGAAGTATTCTCTATCAATCATGTAGTCCAGAAGCTACCTCAACTCATCATTCCGTAGAATCGAGCTCCGACCACTCTACGAGTCGTGCCACCCCGACGCTACAACGAAACTAGCATCATTAGTAACTCTAACTTCGATCTATTTACTTTATTTTATCGAACTAAGTTACTGACTTGACCGTCGGAGGGTCCTTGGCCGACACCATCTCCGGTGCCCTTGGACTTCACGGTTTTGTTTGTCTTGTGCAGGCCTACAGGTTGCTGGTACCTGAGTTCTACCCTGACGCCAGCCTGACAGTAGCCGTTTCCTTCTCTGACGTGTGCCTACCCATCCACCCGACTACCAGAACCGACCTTCTGCCCGTCAACCAGTCTATTTGAAGGCCCGAAGCCTAGTTGCTGGTGCCCACCTAACGATCTCTCTAATTAACCGTGTGACTTTCTACCCGTCCACAGTTTGGCCCACCGTGGGGCCCCTGCAACAACTATCAAAGACGACCTTTGCGATGGCAGATGACATGGTAGCCTCTCCGATCGACGTTTCAGCCCAGATAGCCGCTCTCACAGCCCAAGTGCAAGAGAATGCTCAGAAGTTCGAAGCCCTCGAAGAAGAAAATTCACTGATGAGGACAGAGAACCAACTACTTCAAAAGAAGATCACTGAACTCTCTGTACCAAGGTCAACAGGGCTAAGGTTTCGAGCCCCGGTTACTTCAATGCAACCTTTCTCAACTCCAGAACCAGGAAACTCTTCCAGCCAACCAACCATGCAATCAACTACCATCAGTGGTTCTACAACACTATCGACGACTCAAGCTGGCTCTGCAACACCCTTCACGACGCCTCTGCCTTCATTCCAGAACTCTACACTGCCTTTACACTCTGCTCTGCCCTTAAACTCTGCTCTGCCCTTACACTCTACTACTGCTCCTCTTTTTCCTCTTCAATGTTTACTATTCCCCCTTCACACACTGTGGCAGGTGGGACAACCCTTAACTCGCAAGCTGACATTCTAAACTTGTCTTTTACAGGTACTCCTCTAGAGCAGATCATGGCTAAGAAACTCGCAGAGATGGAGGCAATGATCACTAGGATCCCTGGACTTCCAGCCCCACTAAGGAAGAGTCTGCCCCAGAGCTACGCAGACTCACCTTTCGTTGATGCTATCGCCTTAGTAGAAATGCCTAAGAAATTCTCATTCCCCAACATGAGAATGTACGATGGAACATCCGATCTAGACGATCACATCGCTTCATATAAGCAGAGGATGTTCATTGCTGCAATACCCAGAGATCTCAGGGAGGCATGCATGTGCAAGAGTTTCGGTTCGAGCCTTGTCGGTCCAGCCTTGCAATGGTACACGAACCTGCCCAACAATTCGATCGGCTCCTTTGCCCAACTCACAGACACATTCGTAGAGCAGTTCGCCAGTAGCAAGAAGCTAGAAAAGATATCTGGCGACCTTTACCGAGTCCACCAGAGAAGGGGTGAGCCACTCAGAGACTACGTGGGGAGGTTCAATCGAGAAAAGGTGTCGATTCCCTACTGCAACCAGGAGACTGCCGTTGACGCATTCCGAAAGGGCTTGCTACCTGAAGGAGAGTTGTACAAGGAGCTTACCAAATTCAATTGCACTACCATGGAGGATGCCCTGGCTCGCGCTTGGGTAGAAATTCGGTGGGAGGAAGACGAAGCCCACCGAAGCAAATATTATTCTTATGATGACAGGAACAGGGATCGACGTTCTAGACGACCAGATCGGAGAACAGATAGCAGACCAGGGGATCCCTACCCAACTTCTAGACGTGGCCCTCCTAGGGAAAGCAGGAGGCCACTTGACCCCCCAGCAGGTCGCCCAGCAGAGAAGCCTCAAGGGCCTATTCGCACCAGAATTCTAGAGTACAACCTGAGCATTGAACCAGCCGAACTAGTAGCGGTTATGTAGGGCATGGGAAGTACTGTAAGATGGCCAAGAAAGACAAAGACCCCTAGCGAGAAGAGGGATGCAACCAAGTGGTGCGTGTTCCACGGAGATCACGGCCACACCAGTGCAGATTGCATAGTTCTTAGACTAACAGTTGCAGAGTTGCTGAAAAGAAGCCACCTTACCGACTTGTTGACAGACAAAGGGAAGAGTACCTTAGCCCATCGAGAGACCCAAGTCAAGGAACCAGAGCAGCCAGTTCCTACCAAGACATGCCTAGTGATCTCAGGAGGTTCAGAAGTGAGTGGAGTCAGCCACTCTGCCGCCAAGAAGAATGCTAGAATTGCAGCCAACCCTCTAGCCCACTCTACTGAAGCCATTCCTCTCGCCTACACCAACCAGACAATAAGCTTCATAGACAGTGAAGCCACAGGGCTCGTCAACCCTCATCATGACACTCTTGTCATCTCTCTTAATATCGCAAATGTTTTAGTTAAACGTATTTTAATCGATAATGGTTCATCTACTAACGTGTTTTTCTTGAATGCTTGGCAAGGTATGGGCTTAGACGAATCTTGCATATGTCGACGCTCTACTGTTCTGGTAGGCTTCAGTGGAGAACAGAAGCACACGTTAGGAGAAGTCACCCTTCCCGTCTTCGCATGAGGAGTCAACCTTAGCACTGTGTTCGTTGTGTTAGACTGCCCTTCCGCCTATAACATCATACTTGGTAGGCCGTGGATCCATAGCATGAGGGAAGTCCCATCTACATTTCACCAAGTGCTCAGGTTCCCCACTCCCTGGGGTGTACGAGAGGTCAAGGGGGAGCAGAGCACCTCAAGAAATTGCTACAAGAACGCAATGAAAGCGCCAAAGTCAGCCTTATAGCAATTACAGAAGGAGAAACTCAATAGCACCGATCCAGACTGCCCAAGTATGGAAGATCTAGACGAAGTCCAGATCCACCCAGACTTCCCGGATCACAAAGTACAAATTGGTTCTAAGCTCAATCCTACCCTACGGAGCAAGCTTGTCGAGTTCCTCACAGCCCACCATGATTGCTTCGGCTGGTCTCATGCTGACGTGACTGGAATCGACCCCGAGGTAATGGTACATAAATTCTAGGTAGATCCTAGCCATCCTCCAGTAAGACAAAAGCGTAGAAAATTTGCTCCAGAACGCAACAGGGTAATAAATGAGGAAGTTCAGAAGGTGATCGAAGCTGGGTCTGTCCGAGAAGTCAACTACCCCGACTGGTTGGCTAACGTAGTCGTGATGAAGAAGAAAAATGGGAAGTGGAGAGTCTGTATTGACTTCACAGACTTAAACAAAGCTTGTCCCAAGGATTCATTCCCGCTACCTCACATCGACATGCTCGTCGATGCCACTGCAGGCTACCAACTACTCAGCTTTATGGACGCGTTCTCTGGGTACAACCAGATACTAATGCACCCTGCGGACCAGGAAAAGACTGCCTTCATCACAGAAAGAGGAATCTTCTGTTACAAAGTCATGCCGTTCGGGTTGAAGAACGCAGGGCAAACTTACCAGAGATTGGTAAACAAAATGTTTGCTGGCATGTTGGGGGACACCATGGAAGTCTACATCGACGACATGCTGGTCAAGTCTCTGATGGCCGAAGAACATCTCAAACATCTCCAGCAGGCTTTCGACGTGCTAGAAAGGTATAATATGAAACTTAATCCCACTAAGTGTTCCTTCGGTGTATCTTCAGGGAAGTTCCTAGGCTACATGGTGACTCACAGAGGAGTAGAGGCCAACCCAGACCAGATCTAGTCTATGATGAACATCCCTTCACCCACATGCATCAAAGATGTGCAGAAACTAGCTGGTCGAGTAGCAGCACTCAGTCGTTTTATCTCACGTTCCTCTGAAAAAATGCCACCATTTCTTCTCTACCTTACGGGAGGCCAAAGAATTCGCATGGACTCCAGCATGCGAAGAGGCGCTCCAACAACTAAAGGAGTACCTGACCTCTCCACCCTGCAAGCCTTAGGAAGGAGAAAATTTGTATGCCTACCTAGCAGTGTCTGAAACAGCAGTAAGTGCAGTATTAGTACGGGAAGAACAAGGTAAGCAACTACCCGTCTATTATGTTAGCAAGTCCCTGCTTGATGCAGAAACCCGTTATAGCCAGCTAGAATAGCTTGCACTGGCCTTAGTAATGGCTGCCAGGAAGCTAAGACCATATTTTCAGTGCCACCCGATAGTCGTAGTTACTACATTTCCATTAAAGAATGTACTTCACAAACAAGAACTATCTGGTAGACTGACCAAGTGGGCAGTCGAATTAAGCGAGCATGATATTTCCTACCAGCCTCGTACTGCGATTAAGTCCCAAGTGTTTGCTGACTTTATAGCCGACTTTACGCCTAGTACTCTAATTCAAGCCGAGAAGGAGTTATTATGTCTTGCAGAGCAGAAAAAGTTGAAATGGACCTTGTCGGTCGATGGCTCCAGTAACATGAATAAGGTCGGGCTAGGGCTAGTCCTCCGATCCCCTGAGGGAGACCAAATCCAGCGTGCCGTCAGATGTGAGTTCAAAGCCACAAATAACGAACCAGAGTACGAATCACTGATCGCCGGGCTAGCTCTCGCCAAAGAAATGGGTGTTCGAAGGCTAGAGATAAAGTCAGACTCCCAACTGATAGTCAAACAAACGCAAGGAGCATACCAGACCAGAGATGCCAGGATGACTGCTTACCTAACCAAGGTAAAGGAGATGTTAGCTGACTTCGAAGAGGCCAACATAACACAGGTACCCAGACTAGAGAACGGACACGCTGACGCACTAGCCAACCTGGGCTCATCGATTCCTGCCAAGTCAAAGCAGTCAATCCCACTGGTTACCCTTAAGTGGCAAGCTACATGGAAAAACCCTGCCCTAGAAGTAGCAAGTGTAGACTCCACCAACAATTGGATGACGCCCATAATAAGTTATTTGAATACTGACGAGCTACCAGAAGACTAGAATGAAGCACGCAGACTGAGAGCAAAGGAAGCTAGGTTCACTATGATGGAGGGCCAGTTACTCAAAAGATCCTACTCTGCACCATATCTCAAGTGCACCACCCCAGAGGAAGCAAGGTATGTGCTAGCAGAACTTCATGAAGGAGAATGTGGCAACCACTCAGGAGGCCGTAGCCTAGCCAACCGAGTCCTGACAGCCGGCTACTACTGGCCTACCATGCGAGCAGATTCTGTAAGCCACGTCGGAAGCTGTGATAGTTGCCAGAGGTTTGCCAATTCCTCCCATTTACCTCCAGAAAAGCTCAACTCCATACTCTCACCATGGCCATTCATGAAGTGGGGTATGGACATCGTGGGAAAACTACCCACTGCTCCAGGGCAGCGAGTCTACATGCTAGCCGTAACAGACTACTTCACCAAGTGGATCGAAGCTGAGCCCTTCCACCAGGTCATAGATCGCGAGGTAAAGAGTTTTATTTGGAAAAATGTTATTTGCAGGTTCGGAGTACCCAAGGAGATCGTTACCGACAACGGTTCTCAGTTCATCAGCTTCGATTTCCAGGACTTTTGAAAGGCATAGGAAATCAAGCTTAGCTTCTCTACCCCACGCTACCCTCAATCTAACGGACAAGCAGAGTCTTCTAATAAGACCATCATGAAAACCATGAAGAAGAGACTCAAAAAAGCTAAAGGGGCTTGGGCAGACGAGTTGCCAGGAGTTCTCTGGTCGTATCGAACTACTGCTAGAACACCAACTGGCGAGACTCCCTTCTCCCTAGCCTACGGTTCAGAAGCGGTCATATCAGTAGAAACTGGAGTACCATCAATACGTTGTCAATGGACTACTGAAGAGTCAAACTGGGAGCAACTCAGCCACAACCTCGACACTGTCGACGAGCTTCGAGATATGGCAGTAATAAGGAATGCAGCATACCAGCAAAAAGTAGCTCGACATTACAATAGAAACATTAGGGTTCGAACCTTCAAAGTAGGTGACTGGGTGCTCCGAAAGGTTTTCCAGAATACCAGAGAGGCTGGAGCAGGCAAGCTAGCCCCCAACTGGGAAGGCCCTTACCTAATCACCAAGGTGATAGGCCAGGGAGCGTAAAAGCTCCAAGCAAAAGATGGGCTCAACATTAACAACAGTTGGAACGCCACTCATCTAAAGTTGTACCATTTCTAGACCATATCTCTCTACTTTACTTGCTCTTTAATTTACTCAATCTTTCCAATAACACTTGTACTGACTTAAGCATCGGAGAGTCGGTGGCCATGCCACCGACTACCCCTCTCATTCATTCTCTGACAGGCTTTTCAACAAATAAAGGGGGACACGTTCCATTAGCCTTACTGGTCTGCTAGCATGGACATACGCATCTGGTGAAGTTGGTTCAACTCCCAGACCAAGGAGCACAAGGGCAGACACAATTTCGGTATACCAAACTGCCATATCAGAAGCTTGTCATACAAGCCACTTGGTAGCACACGACATGCCAAAATCTAACCCCTCGAAGGGGAACAGGAAGTATCACATACTGTTACTTCCCCTGTCTGTTTCTTATTTTCTCCTCAGATCCTTACTGACTTGGGCGTCGGAGGGTCGATGGCAATGCCATCGACCATCTCTTCTTTTGGTTTATAGGTTGGCTATCAAACGGTAGACTTAGACAAGTTGGAGGCAGAATACTCTTCTCCCATCTCACGACGTCAACCAGGATAACAGCCTAAGGCCAGAGCAAGCCTAGTCCGACCCTTAACCTGAGGGAGAGTAACACATGCCCTTACCTCTTTTGTCCATTCTTTGTTGGTATCTCAGAACTTTACTAACTCGAGTTTCGGAAGGTCGATGGCATTTCCATCGACCACCCCCCATTTCAATGTGCATGACCGACTAGCTAATGCCGACTTGGACAAGCTGGAGAAAGGACACTCATCTCCCATCCAGCGACGTCATAGCAGCCTAAGGCTAGAACAAGCCTAGCCCAACACTTAACTCGAGGGAGAGTAATACGTGCCCTTACCTCCTTTGTCAAATTTTTGTCCTCACCTCAGAGCTTTACTAACTCGAGTTTCAGGAGGTCGATGGCATTGCCATCGACCACCCCTCATTTCAGTGTGTGTGATCGACTACCTAATGGCGGTTTTGGACAAGCTGGAAAAGGACGCCCTTCTCCCATCCTGCGACGCCAATAACAACCTAAGTCCAGAGTAAACTAACTCTGCACATAGGCTGGGGGGATAAGAGACGGCATAAGATGGTTCACACAGACAATTCGACACCTCTGCCCAGATGATGCCTCCCCATTGTTAGCATGCACATCCCTGCCCGGGTCGGAGTAATACAAAGCAAAGTAGAGAGCAGAACCCACCCTCTACTCAACAAGACATACAAAGACTAGCAGAGTGTGTGCAGCCGACGACTCAGGCTATCCTGACGTATGCCTCTCCTTACCCCCCTCAAACAAACGGGGAACCAGGAACAAAGCGTCGCCCTAGGTTGCCCTGGCGCACCACTCTTTGTCCTACTACATCAATACTTGTTACATTTTTCATTGGTTTTCTGTACTCAATGTTCACCCATTCGCAAGACATCAATAAAGCATAGTTAAAGCATGGTTAAAGCAAGCGTCAACATTGTCATAAAAGAGTCTAACATGCCGCATGGGCAACCAAGCATACTGCAGTCTTGCAAACAACTAATTAAGTGGAAACCGACATAACAGAAAGTACTCGAGTAGTCTTGACTTAGCCTCACGGGCAAAACAGGTAAAGTAAATCTAGCTACTGCTGGGCTGGAAGGACCTAGCCTAATGACATCGCAACTCAGCGGCCACGGCTACCCGACGCTCTAGCCTCAACCCTAGCCCGAGCCTTCTCTGCCCTTTCAAAAGCCCTATCCTCTGCCTCCTGGTGGTCGAGAAGCGCAATCGTAGCAGCCGGGTCCCACTCGGTAAGATGCTTCCCAGCCACATACTCCCGCATAAGTATGCCCCTTGCATGTATCTGCACCAGCGCCCTGTGATCTTCAACCGCCTCAACAAACTCGTCCTCCTTTACCTTCAACTTGCCTTCGAGCTCGTCGACAAGACGACTCCGCTCCTCGGCAAGACGAATCTGCTCCTCTGCAAGGCGAGATTTCTCCTCAACAAGGAGATGTTCTGCGTGGTACTTTTGCTTCCACTCGACAATTTGCTGGTCTTGAAGATCCCTAGCATAACCCATGCCAGACAAAGCCTGGGACAGAAGCACATAACGTTAGGCAACAAATCAATACAAGGAACAGTGAAAACGCCAAAGTAAAGAAGAAGGAGTACGAACCCGATAAGCCTGAGTCATAGACCAGTCCATGGTCCCGCCATACCCCATCTCCGTAAAGCCAGGCCTGCCCTCCTCCATGAGCAAGTGAGGGACTACCTATGGCACGAAAGAAGGATCGCGAAGTACTGACGATGATGAAGGCACCTTAAAATGCACCACGTTGCTACTACTACCAGTCGGAGGAGTCACGGTCACAGGAAGTAGCTCAACACTCGCAACAGGAGGAGAAGGAGCAACAGAGGGCCTGAGACGGATGCGCAGGGGATGAGAAGGCGAAGATGTCGCACTTCCGGCGGCTGCCTCCCTAGCAACAGCAATCTCGGGCATATGATATCTCTTCTTTGTCATAACGTTGTCTGAAGGAAGGTAAAGTCATACTAGTTTGAAGGGAAAAACACCAAAGGCAAGAAAATGAAATAATGAAATATAAGAAGTATAGAGCACATACCAGGTTTCACTTCGTCGGCTGTCTTATGGCCAAGTATGACCTCCCAATGCCTTCTCCTAGGGCTAAGAGGCAGGCAGAAGTCGAAACGCCTAACAACCTCCCATTCTGCAAAGTCGATCTCGTTCCCTTGCTCGCTATTTGCATAAACCAACACGGATTAGACCAAGCAAAGCAGGAAACGAAGAGACTCACACAACACTGACAAACAAACAATAGACACCACTCACTAGCAAGTCTTCATCCCGAAGGCATCCACGACACATCACGCGCACCAAACAAGCTGGGACCCTTTGCAAAGAAGTATCGGTCATACCGCCGCCTCTCGCTGGAAGGCAAGCCTAACACCACCTGGTCCCTACCTTGGCGGATACGAAACTGATACCGACCTTTATCAAGTTTCAGAAGATAATATGCGGACACGTCTTCTCCGTGCAGTATCCTACCCGGCTTAGCCAATTGGTGGAGGCATAGCAGGACCCTCCAAGCATTAGGCGTCAGCTGCGACGGTAGAATCTCGAACCGTCTAATGGTGTCGTACACCAAGGAAGAGATTGGAAGGCGGAGGCCGCTTTCGAAGCTATGCTCGTACAATGCAACCCAACCTGGTATATCAATGTCTACCAATTCTGACGGGCCAGACGCCCTTAGCTTTACATCTTTGGGTATCTTGTATTTCTTCCTAATCTTCTTCAAACAGTTGTCGGTAATAGAAGATGGGGGGTTTAGTGACACATTGGGCCGCCCAGCAGGTGCGCGCGAGCTAGCTCCACCCTGTGTCGACGCCCCTGTATACCCGCTAGAAGAACCGTCTACCCGTTCATCCATCCTACGGAGCATACGTCTAAGTGAGAACAGGCAACTCCCAGCAAGGATTTGGCCTAACCCTTACGGAAATCAAGAGGGAAGAGGCCTAACCGACGCAAAGTCCTCTATACTCGAGACTATCGCATATGGCTACCCTAGCCCATACAAATTTTCGGGCGGGTAGAAAAGGGATGGGGCTTGGTATTCCTACCCTAACATGCTTGACAACTGCAGACCTAGCATGATTCTGCCCCGCGGTTACACATTTTATGACATGCATGTGACAAGTTCACTACAATAACAAGACAAGCAAGGAACGTAACTTGGCGGAATTCTACGCCTACTGTAAGGTCAAAATTAGGCAAACATACGGCTACCTTAGCCCACATAGCTATGGTAAGAAAGTTCCACCCTAGCTTACATTGCTACTACAAGCCTAGCATGATTCTACCCCGTCGTTACACATTCTCTGCTATGCATATGTTAAGTTCACTATACTATCATAGCAAGCAAGAAACATAACTTGGTGGAATCCTACGCCTACTACAAGAGAAAAACAAGGCAAACATATGGCTACCCTAACCCACATAGTTATGGTAAGAAAGTCCTACCCTAGCTTACATGGCTACTACGATCCTAGCACAATTCTACCCCGTCGTTACACATTTTCTGCCATGCATATGTCAAGTTCGCTACACTAACATGGCAAGCAAGAAACATAACTTGGTGGAATCCTACGCTACCATAAGATCAAAATACGGAAAACATGCTACGATTATTGTTGGGAAGATCAAAATATGAGTATTTTTACCAACATACGAAGAACGCGAAGAACACTGAAAGAATATTCGAAGATTACCTCAAGATCTTCAAGCTTCTCTCTCCAAGCTTCCTTCCCCAGAAAGTCCTCTCCAAAGGCCACTCCAACAAACACACTCAAACAACAAGGGTCCAAGACCCCTCATCCCCTTATATGTGAGTGGCAAAGTGACTTAACCGGACCATGTCGTCCAGCACGTCTCGTCGCCACACGGCTCGTCTACAACCTTCAAAAATGTTATGGACAGAATGCAGTCGGAAAAAGCAGAACTCGACGAGGTAGTTTCGCGAGAAGTCAAGGTCGAACAAACAACACTGGTCGTCGCGTTGCCGAGCCAACTTATTTGTCGAATCGAACAAAGAATCCGAGAACAAAAATCTCAGGTAACTCTACAAATTTACGTACATAACACGCATATACGTATATACATATATATATATATATATAAAATAGGGGACAGGGAAGGACGCTCCTGCCCTGCACGGCCCAGTAGGGCAGGAAGCTTCCTGCCCTGTGCGTCCCGACAGGGCAAGAAGCTCCCTGCCTTGCGCGACCCGGCAGGGCAGGAAGCTCCTGCACTGCGCACCCAGCAGGGCAGGGCGCTCATGCCCTGCCCATCCAGCTGGGTCGTGCCCCTAGTCGGGACACTGCACGCCAGGTAAGTCGTTCTTCTTCGTCCGGTCAACCGGGCCGTCTCCTCTGCATGCCGCGTTCCAAGCGTGGTCCATTGATCTAGCGTCCATCACTCCCTCTGAAATACGGGTCTCCTTGACATGAATATCCGCTAATCATGGCGCCGCTTCTTCAAGCTCATATCAAAACGCTTCGGCGTACTGCATGGGAAACAAAGCGACAACACAAAGCCTCCGGGCACGATGTCAATGGTTCAAGCTACAACTACTCCCTAAGTCAGCCACTTGCTAACTCAGGGAGTGGGGGACAAACTGTATTGGCAAAAAACAGCATTGGGCCTTCCTTATGCGCCCACCCTCACGTAACAAGGGAGGAGCGCCTTCAGTAGCCTCGGCTGCCTAACAAGGAAGCCCACTGAAAGCCCAACACGCCTCGTAAGCCCAAAAAGTCTAGCATGCTTACTCAAGCCCATGCTTCCGACATATTAGGATATGGTCTGCCATGACAATCCACCCATACTCTAGCTAGTTGTGCGCACACGTGGCCAATACTTTAGAGATTGAGTCAGTCCAATTCTAGTATTTCGCTACACGTTGGAGTCATGGTAGAAGACCGAGTCTTGCGCTACTTTAGAGGAGTAGTGGACCATTTCTACGGGCAACGAACAGGCTAGGGTGGCGTGTATCGTAGGGCTACCCTTCCATCTCAAGAGATCAACGGCTACGAAGATGGTCTAGTAAGATCGTACTATTACGGATCTAGCAAACATGCGCTCCAAGAGCGGTTACTATCCTCTACATTCTATAAATAGAGAAATCCTAGCTCTTGGAAGGACATCTGATTCTCACTCAAAAGCCATTTACTCATTCTCTACATAGCACTCCAGAAGTTCTACTTCGATCACCTCACTCACTCGATACTAAGCTCCGGCTAGAAACCACCTACTCCGACGACCTCTGATCTGAGCTAACCTAAGGCAGAGATTTCGGCTAGAAGCATCCACGAAACCACACCAAAACTTGCCAGAGGCTTCTCGTTTCTCTCATACCTTGCTAGTTTAACTTTCTGTAAGTAGTAGTCTACCCTTCTGTAAGCAGGAGTCTACCCTTCTGCAAGCAGAATCCTACTCTTCTATAACCAGAAGTATTCTCTATCAATCAAGTAGTCCAGAAGCTACCCCAACTCATCATTCCGTAGAATCGAGCTCCGACCACTCTACGAGTCGTGCCACCCCGACGCTACAACGAAACTAGCATCATTAGTAACTCTACCTTCGATCTATTTACTTTGTTTTATCAAACTAAGTTACTGACTTGACCGTCGGAGGGTCCTTGGCCGACACCATCTCCGGTGCCCTTGGACTTCACGGTTTTGTTTGTCTTGTGCAGGCCTACAGGTTGCTGGTACCCGAGTTCTACCCTGACGCTAGCCCGACAATAGCCGTTTCCTTCTCTGACGTGTGCCTACCCATCCACCCGACTACCAGAACCGACCTTCTGCCCGTCAACCGGTCTATTTGAAGGCCCGAAGCCTAGTTGCTGGTGCCCACCTAACGATGTCTCTAACCGTGTGACTTTCTACCCGTCCACAGTAAGACATTGGTCGAACCTACGTGGAACCCCTTTATTCCTCCAAAGACCCTAGGGTTGATCTGTCTATGCCGAGGGCGTAACATAGCTGGTTTCCTCTAGCCGACCTCCCAGTTAGGGGAACGCGTCGAATCGTCGAGGGTTCAGTGGTCCTGCTGCCTTAAGCCGGTTTGACCCGTTGGACTTCAGGTCTGATCTTGACTCTTGAGACGTTAGGCAGCGTCTGGACATTTTATGCATCATCATGAGTCCCGCCACTCCTTAGTCGAAAGTATTAAGACTGAGGAGTAGAAGTGACTCTCGTGTTTCTTAAACAATGAAGACCATGAAGACAAGGGGTGTACCTGAACCTAAGCTGTTCCGTGAAGCTAAGTCATTTTTTGCGATTTCTTGGAGCTCCGTATTATGGCGCCATACTAAGCCGATCTGTTTGCGAGGTCCTTTTTTTTGCCAGTGCTGGCAAGGTTTTTCTTCTTTCATAGCTATTTTTGCATGAGCTGTCTTTGATGGCGTTCCTTTTACACTTGCGATTCCGTTTTTGACACGTTTCGAATTCTGCTTGAGGTATTAATGTCTTTTCCATGCGTGATTCTATGACGTCACAGATTTGATCCTCTGATCACGCGCTTTCGGCGTTAATCCTTTGCACTACTGTTTACGGCAGCTCTGTTGCCATGCGCGGATACGTGGAGTTGCGCGATTGGAGCTCGAGCACGTTTTCTCGGGTTCCATTAATGTCTTTTCTGACCAGGTCAGTCTTGAGTCGCGCATATCCGCTTAGCCATTATGACTTAGTGGATTACCGAGGCTTTTCATCCAATATTCTTCTCGTCATTTGAGAAGATCTTCTGATCTTCCTCTACTGCTATAAATAGCCTCCTTTGGCCTCTGATTTTTTCCTCAAGCCTTGGGTCTTCTCTTCACTGGATTCTTCAATATTCATCCTTAACTCCCGTCCTCGCTGGAAGTTTTACGATGAGACCCCTACTCGAGTTTATACCTAACATCTGCTTTGGTGTACCGTTGACTGATGCTTTCGGCTGATCCTCTCTATCCTCTAGTTTATTCGTTGGGCGGCACACTCAGCACTACTGAACCGGCGCTCTTCTCGACTTTTGGTTTCCTTGTTCGTCGCCCTGGGGGTGGTCGGCTTCTGGCCGTATTTATCAAAACGTTAGTGGAAGTAACAGGTCCCCTTTTTGTTCCTCCCTCTGCTTCTTCTTCTTCCTCTGTTATGTAACTACTACCGTTTTAATGATCGCCTTTTCTGTTTTCTGCATTGAACATTGTTACCATAAGCCTAAGCTTACTGATGCAATTTCCTAACTTAGTACGCATGCTCGGAGTGATCGCCCCTGCACAACATAAAGGAGTTAGACCTATTCTAGCATGACCTAATTGACTAATTCCTTCTGTAAAATAGAAACCAAGTTAGTCATGTATAAGGTTATCTGACCTGTCCCGTGTCTTGGACCTCGACCCCTGGTCGTCGCTTTTGCTACCAGTGCTGATTTTTGCCAGTCTTCTGGTCGTAGCTTGGGCTACGAGAGCCGTTTATACCCCTGGTCATAGCTTGGGATACCAGGGCTATCTTTCACAGAACCTCTAGTCGTAGCTTAGGCTACCAGAGCTATCTTTCACTGAACCTCTGGTCATAGCCTGGGCTACCAGAGTTGTTTGTCCTCCTGGTCGTGGCTTGGGCAATCTTTCACAGAACCTCTGGTCGTAGCTTGGGCTACCAGAGATGTATGTCCCCCTGATCGTAGCTTTAGCTACCAGGGCCATTTCTCACAGATCTTCTGGTCGTGGCTTGGGCTACCAAAGCTATCTGTCCCCCTGGGTGTAGCTTGGGCTAGCATGGTTGTTTCTTGCAGGACCCGTGGTCATAGCTTGAGCTACCAGGGCTGCCTGTTGTTGGAACCCCCGGTCGTTGCTTTCGATACCGGGGCTATCCTTTTATTGAAGCCAAATGAGTCTTGATGATGCATAAAATGTCCAGACGTTGACTAACGTCTGGAGAGTCAAAGGCCAGACCAGAAGTCTCTTAGAACAGCTCGGCTTGAGGCAGCAGGATAGCTAAACCCCTGACGGTCCACCACATATTCCCACAACCGGGAGGTCGGCCAGAAGAAACCAGCTCTTCATAAAACGCCCTCGGCATGGATAGATCAGCCCTGCGATCTCTAAAGGAATAAGGGGGGTCTCCACAGGTTCGGCCCATATCTTACGCCCAGAACTGGGAAGATATCAGTGCTGCGCAACCTAAACGACTTAATCCCGGACTTTCCAGAAAGATCTCAGTCGGTTACACATCTTGAAGTGTTCAAGCCCAGTTGGACTCCACGTATCTAAAGGAGGAAACTTCTCCTTTAGAGTCTATCACTCTGGTCAGATATCTACAAAGTATCCTCGAACTTATGAACTTTCACTTATCAAAGATCCGGGATAGACTCGAAGAGAAACCCTAGATACGCAAAAGAGGTAACTTCTGCCAAGGATTGACGGCAACCGCCTCACCACCGCCACTAACTATAGTCGGCCTAACTTCGCCTATAAAAGGCCCACCACTTCGTCCTTTACAGGATACGATCACTTTACCCTAAAAAGGCACAAGGGATTTACCCTAACAAAAATACATTCTCTTGATCCAAAAAACATAAGATCTCTTCATACCAGAAGGATCGCCCCAAAAACAGAGTTCCCACAACTCGCCCCCCAAAAGGATCAATCAATATTCATTCTTTTACTGCAAAGTGCACCCTGACTATCTTGAGCGTCGGAGCGGTTTTCGAACCCTTTGCAGGTCTTCCCCCCTTGGGAGCAGACAAACAGGAGCAAGGAATCAAGAGCTGGAGTAAGGAATCAGGAGCTGGAGCAAGGAATCAGGAGCTGGAGCAAGGAGTCAGGAGCTGGAGCAAGGAGTCAGGAGACAAGGAGCAGGGTTGAGAAGCGGAACGGAGCAGAGAAGCGGAGCTGAACAGAGGAATCTCACCTCTCCAAACAGAATATACCATCATAACGGAGGCTGTCATGCATCAACTCCCTTTTTCATGCTGATTTAACCGAGAGCCAATTTTCGACATCAGCATTTGGCGCTAGAATGAGGTGATCTCTCCAGCAAATCAGCACATTCGGTAACCCGAATCCTACTCAATACTTTTTTCAGAACTAACTACTTCCCTGAGTTCCTCAGGCAAACATGTCTTCAGACGAGCATACTCCACGTGGGACGCCCCACAGACTTCGGAGAGCACATGAGCTCGCGGCTGAGCTCGAACAACTCAAGACTGATTACCTCCGAAGGGACGGAGATGCAAAACGATTGGAGGAGAGTCTCCGCAGGGCCGAAATAGCCAAGAGGGCCGCATAACCCACTGAAAGAAAAGAAGTACTCAGGATGTTCGCAAGAAAGCTCTTCTCGCCTAGCGACACCTACGCACCTGAGACCCTAACTCTACAGCCGGGCGACCAGATGCGTCTGGAGAGCATCTTGAGGGAACACGAAGTACAAAACCCAGACGAACCTTATATCCCAAAGAACACCGGGGTAGGCGAGGGGTGCGTAGACGACCCAACCCTCTGCGAGTTACTCATTCATCAAGTGGCGGAACTAATGAGAGAAAAAAAGAATGACAAACTCTGGGGAAGAACAGTAATCCGTCAGCCACCTCTCTGCCGGGAAATACTGGAATCCGATAAGCCAGCAAACTTCAAGTGCCCCAAGCTGGAACACTATCACGGCGTAGAGGACCCGGGAGTATTCGTCAACAACTATGTGGCGAGGATGAATTGAGCACGACCAACCAGAATATATGGTGTGTAGTATTCACCACCATCCGGAAAGGACCGGCTCAGGCATGGTAACAGGCGCTGGCCCCAGGGTCAATAAAGTCTTTTGATCAGCTCGCCCAAGCTATCTGCGAAGCTTTCCGAGGGAGCACCAGCATCAAGAGAGGGACCGATGAGCTGTTCAACGTGGTACAAGGCAAGAGCGAAACTCTAGCAAGCTACTGGCAGAGATTTCGCAACATTATGGTACAGGTTCCCGACCTGGAATCAAACGTCGCTTTTGTCGCCCTACAAAGAGGTCTCATACAGGACGACGTAATCAAAGATATCTTGGGGAAAAAGCCAGGCAGCCTCGCAGATCTGATAGAAAGGCTGCAACAGTTTATCAGGACAGAGGAGAATTACTTGCGCATGAAGGAAGTGGCCAATATTCCCTATGAAAGCGAACGCCGCCGAAAAACAGAACGGGAGGAAGTCAGGTTACCCAGGGAACGAGAACGAGGTAGGAGGCCCAGGGTCGATTTTGCAACATACACCCCCCTACTGAAAGGAAGGGAGGAAATCTTGCATGTATTAATAATAAAAGGAAAGGCAGAGCTTCCCAAACCCAATGACGACCGAGGAGATATCGGATCCAAAGATATGACTGCGTGGTGTGCCTTTCACAGAGGCTACGGCCACAAGACCGACGATTGTCGGCACCTCAAGAATCTGATTGAGGAGATGGTAAGGAATGGAGAACTGGATAAATACATTCCTAAAGAACAACGACCTTACCAATACCGAAACAAAAAGCCCGTAAACAGGGCAGGAATCGGACCGGAACCTAAAGTCAACGAGCAGGGCCCCATCCCTAAAAAAGCAAACAAAGGTTCGGAGGGATCCGCCGGAGTAATGAGGAATATCAATACCATAGCGGGAGGACCAACCCTCGCAGGAGCAACCAAAGGCGAGCAGCGCAGATACGCCAACGAAGCAAAGAACCAGCCGATCTTCCTAATCAAGCCAGCCGTGGAAACTCCACCCATTGTCTTTACAGACAACGATCTAGTTGGGGTGATAGCCCCACACGCAGATGTGCTGGTGATAACAGCAGTAGTAGCCAATTGGAGGATTGGACGCATTCTGGTCGATACAGGGAGTCCCACGGAGGTCATGAGCCCGACGTGCTTCCAGAAACTCGGGGTAAGCGAACGCCATCTTAAACCTTATAAGTCTTTTTTAACAGGATTCCGAGACAATCAGGTCGAGACAGACGGAATAGAAACCCTACCAGTACTGATTGGCGTAGGAGAATCAGCAAAGGCGATAATGCTAAACTTCGCGATCGTCGATAAGATGTACGCTTATAACATCATATTGGGCAGAAACTTCCTGAGGGAGTCAGGAGCAATAATTTCTATGAACCACCTTATGATGAAGTTCCCGATTCCGGGAACGAATCTCATTGGAACAGTCAGGGGAGACCAGAAAATAGCCCGAGAATGCTATCTCATCTCCACCCAGGGTTGCGAGCAAGAAGAAGTGAACTCAGTCACCGTTGGACGAGACAAAGTGTTCTATGATGACCCGACAGCAGACATGCAGAGCTGAGAAATTAAGGTCATCGCAACCCCTACCATCTTTCCTTTTTTAATAGAGCCATTAGGCAAAGGAAGTAGCATTACTAGCTACATATTTTACCTTATAAAATAAAAATGTTTTTTAGCACAAGACGTTATCACAGGAGGAGTCCTAGTCAAACTCAACTCGCTCTGAATCGAGCAGGTAGCCCTGACAGCGAAAGCCACGACCAGGGGACCTAAAGGCAACCTTGGTAGGTGAGAGCAGCGACTAAGGGCCCAAATTTAAACAGCCCTGCTAAGCGAAAGCCACGACCAGGGACAAGATAGCCTCCGTAGCTACGACGACAATCGAGGGCCCTAAGGAGCAGTCCTAGTTAAACTGAACTTTGCTCGAGTAAAAACCGACCCCTCACCAAGGTCCTAAGGAGCAGTCCTAGTTAAACTGATCGGCTCAAGCCGGCAAAGGAGGTAACTCTGGTAGCTGCGGCTGCAGCCCGAGGCCTCACAAGGAGGAGTCCTAGCTAAACTCAACTCTTTACTCGAGTGAAACGTGGTCCCTTTGGACCCCTAAGGAGAAGTCCTAGTTAAACTACCGCCCCGATGAAGGTGACCGGGTGTATAAGGAGAAGTCCTTGCGAAACTATTCATACTAAAATGAGGAAGACAACCCTGATAGCTAAGGCCACGACCAGGGGCACGGGAGGAGTCCCCGCAAAAACTAGTCGAGCTCAAGCCGACGAAACCTGCCCTGCTAGCGAAAGCCACGACCAGGGACAGGACATGTTCGATAGCTACGGCAACGACCGAGCGTCCTAAGGAGAAGTCCTAGCTAAACTAGCCAAGCTCAACCTGGCGAAATCAGCTCTGGAGTGAAAGCCACAGCCGGAGGCCTGAGGAGGAGTCCTGGTGAAAGTGATTATGCGAAGACAGCTCTGGTATAGACTGCCAGGGGCAGGGCTAAAAACTCTAAAACTATTCAAATTTTTATACAGGGCTAACTTGGGTATTATTTTGCAGGGGGAGTTAGTAAGACTAGGGCATGTTAGAATAGGTCTAACTCTTTCGTTTTCGTGCAGAAGCGATCATTCGGAGCATGCGTAGTAAGCTTAGGAAATTGCATTAGTAAGTATAGGACTAATTACACTAACTATTTGTTTTGATTACATACAAAAAAGAAAAAGCAGGGAAACACGCCTGATCATGACGGCCAGAAGGCGGCCACCCCCAAAACGACGAACCAGAAACCCCACGGCAGAAAATAGGGCTGGTTCGGAGGTGCTTGTAGTATCGGCCAAGGAGTAAACTAAAGGATAAAGGGGTCTGGATTTACTTAAAATAGAGAGATGATCGTCGTTCAGCAAGTCTCGAGGGCGAAGAACATCGAAAAAACCCTCACCAGCCACCTCCATGCAGAAGTTTTCGATAGAAGAGTCATCGTCGTTCAGAACCATATAAAAAGCAACTCTCACGTCACTACCAGGGAGGGTTCCGCTAACCATTAGAAGAGCCATAATGAGATGCAGAGGAATCGTCCGTATCTCCATGTCTATTTATAGGTCAGAGGAGTCAGCGCTAATGAGGCGTGATCAAGGAAGAGTCGCGGCGAACGGTCACGTCTAAAGACAAGGAACCGACGGACTTGAACACGTAAAATAAAAGGAAGCATAAGGGCACAAAGGTCAAACTCTTCATTAATTTACAAGATGGATCTATTACAGAAGAAATTACAAGAATACCCCGTTTGATGAGGGAAACGAAAGCAAACAAAAGGTGAACGTCTAAAGGAGCCGTCGCGAAATTTGGAAGAAAAAAAAGGGCAAAGGAAAGCAGGTACTCCTTTCCAAAAGATTTGCCACAGCAAAAGAACGTCAAAAAACGAAGAGGTCTTCTGAATGTCACCATTTGAACCTATGCGGGAGGAACTATTAGTGATCCTTGCCCTCCTTGGAGCTGGAACGCAACGGCCCGTGAGGCTACCACGGCCATTACGAAGAAACCCACCTTTTACCACGGCCATTATGAAGAATCACTCCTCAAAGCAGGCAACCTTGCGTGAACTCAAACAGAGGCCTCATTACGGATCTCTAGCAGAAATAAGAAGAATCAGAAGACGACGTCAGTAGAAAGGTATTCCAAAGAACCGTCTCTTAGATTTTTTAGTGAATAAAGAGTTGAGAGGCCAAGGCAGGCTATTTATAGCCAGAAGACCACTCAAAAATAAGGAGTGATTATTAAAGATAGAAACCAAACACACCTCGAAAACACTCAAAGGAATAATGACGGGGAGACATGAACGGTTCAAGAATAGCGGTTACCAATGAGGTCTTAGCGAGTTTCAAGGAGATATGTTTCGCCCACCAGTCACGACGCTCCACGCGTCTGTGCATGGTGAAGCCAGGTACCGTATGAAGTAACCCAAAAGATCAACGCTGAAACGCGCGATCGGAGGACCGAATCTGTGACGTCACAGAATCACGCAAGGGAAAAGAAGTGACAACTCGCGCAGAAGACAAAACGTGTCTTGGAATAATAAAACACATCGGGAAAAGAACACAATCGGGTCAGCTTTAGCAGAGCTAACACCCAGAGAAAATCTCCATCAATCAGCTTTGGAACACTAACAGTAAGACAGAGCTTCACAAAACGGCCATGGTCCAGGTAAGACCCAAAAAGCTTCACAATACAGCTCTGGGACAGGTAATACTCTCGACTTATGGCCTTTAAAGCAAAACACCCGAGTTACTTCTACTCCTTAGTCTCTTTACTTTCAACTAAGGAGTGGCGGGACTCATGATGATGCATAAAATGTCCAGATGTTGACTAATCTCTCAAGATTCAAAGGCCAGACCAGAAGTCTCTTGGAACAACTCGGCTTGAGGCAGCAGGACAGCTAAAACCCCTGACGGTCCACCACACATTCCCACAACCGGGAGGTCGGCCAGAATAAACCAGCTCTGCATAAAATGCCCTCGGCATGGATAGATCAACCCTGCGATCTCTGAAGGAATAAGGGGGGTCTCCACAGGTTCGGCCCATATATTACGCCCAGAACTGGGAAGATATCAGCACTGCGCAACCTAAACGACTTAATCCCGGACTTTCCAGAAAGATCTCAGTCGGTTACACATCTTGAAGTGTTCAAGCCCGGTTGGACTCCACATATCTAAAGGAGGAAACTTCTCCTTTAGAGTCTATCACTCCGGCAAGATATCCACAAAGTATCCTCGAACTTACGAACTTTCACTTATCAAAGATCCGGGATAGACTCGAAGAGAAACCCTAGATACGCAAAAGAGGTAACTTCTACCAAGGATTGACGGCCACCGCTTCACCACCGCCACTAACTATAGTCGGCCTAACTTCGCCTATAAAAGGCCCCCCACTTCGTCCTTTATAGGATACGCTCACTTTACCCTAAAAAGGCACAAGGGATTTACCCTAAGAAAAATACATTCTCTTGATCCCAAAAACATAAGATCTCTTCGTACCAGAAGGATCGCCCCAAAAACAGAGTTCCCACAACTCGCCCCCCAAAAGGA
Organism: Eschscholzia californica; assembly: GCF_041429995.1. Taxonomy (NCBI): domain Eukaryota; kingdom Viridiplantae; phylum Streptophyta; class Magnoliopsida; order Ranunculales; family Papaveraceae; genus Eschscholzia; species Eschscholzia californica. The sequence goes on along the minus strand of NW_028238483.1, from coordinate 11,914,784 downwards.
TCAATCGATATTCATTCTTTTACTGCAAAGAGCACCCTGACTGTCTTGAGCGTCGGAGCGGTTTTCGAACCCTTTGCAGGTTTTCCCCCCTCGGGAGCAGACGAACAGAAGCAAGGAATCAGGAGCTGGAGTAAGGAATCAGGAGCTGGAGCAGGGAATCAGGAGCTAGAGCAAGGAGTCAGGAGCTGGAGCAAGGAGCAGGGAGACCTGTTCGCCTGCTCCTTGCTCCTCGCTCCTGCTCCTTGCTCCTTCTCCTGGCTTCTGAACCCTGTTCGCCTGTTCTCGTGGGGGGGAAACCTGCAAAGGGTTCGAAAACCGCTCCGACGCTCAAGACAGTCACGGTGCTCTTTGCAGTAAAAGAATGAATATTGATCGATCCTTTTGGGGGCGAGTTATGGGAACTCTGAGTATTGGGTGATCTTTTCTGGGTGAAGATATCGTGTTTTTGGGGTCAAGAGGTTGTATCCTGTGAAGGACGATGTGGGGGGCCTTTTATAGGCGAAGTTAGGCCGACTGTGCTTAGTGGCGGTGGCGAGGTGGTTGCCGTCAAACCGTAAGGGAAGTTACCTCTTTTGCGTATCTAGGGTTTCTCTTTGAGTCTATCCTGGATCTTTGATTAGTGAAAGTTCCTAAGATCAAGGATACTTTGTATATATCTTGCCGGATTGCTAGACTTAAAGGAGAAGTTTCCTCCTTTGGATACGTGGAGTCCAACCGGGCTTAAACACTTCGAGATGTGTGGCCGACTGAGATCTTTCTAGAAGGTTCGGGATTAAGTCGTTAGGTCGCGCAGCCATGATATCTCCCCAGTTCTTGTCGTAAGATATGGGCCGAACCTGTGGAGACCCCCCTTATTCCTTTAGAGATCACAGGGCTGATCTGTCCATACCGAGGGCATTTTATGCAGAGCTGGTTTCTTCTGGCCGACCTCTCGGTTGTGGGAATGTGTGGTGGCCCATTAGGGATTTTAGCTATCCTGCTGCCTTAAGCCGAGCTGTTCCGAGAAACTTCTGGTCTGGTCTTTGACTCTTCAGACATTAGTCAACGTCTGGACATTTTATGCATCATCATGAGTCCCGCCACTCCTTAGTTGAAAGTAGAGAGACTAAGGAGTAGAAGTAACTCGCGTGTTTTACTTTGAAGGCCAGAAGTCGAAAGTATTACCTGTCCCAGAGCTGTATCTCGAAGCTCTTTGGGCCTTACCTAGATCGTGGCCGTTTCGTGAAGCTCCGTCTTACTGTTGATATTTCAGAGCTGATTGATTTTCATGACTTGGAGATTCTCTTCGACTGAATGTTAGCTCTGCCAGAGCTGATCTGGCTGTGCTCTGACACGTGACTTATCATTCCGAGGCACGTTTCACCTTCTGTGTGAGCAATTAACTCCTTACCCATGCGTGATTCTATGACGTCATAGATTTGATTCTCTGATCGCGTGCTTTCAGCGTTGATCTTCTGGGTCGTGGCATGCTTCATTTATTGTGGACGTGTGGTTTCCTGTGAGTGGGAGAATGACTATCTTTTCCAGAGCTCTTAATTACCCCGTCGTCTTACCGAGTAATGTGAATCGTTGACGGCCTCAACCAGCAGTCGAGGGATAGTTTAAAGTTTCTTCTTATCAGTTGATTATCGCCATGCGTCTCCATCTTATAGATTCAGTGTAAGTTAGCTTGTGTCCTCAAGCCGTGCCTATTTAAATCTCTGTGTTTGGCCTATATCTTTTCCGTTTCTTTCTTCTTGGTTGGTTATTTTTCTCTTGAGTTGTAACCTTCTTCCTTCTCTGTTTCCTTTCAAGAAAATGACAACTTCTTCTCCCGCTGCTGATTTTGCTGGTCAACACCGCTTCTCGAGCTAGATGACTCAAAGTGATCTTGACACCCTTCGAAGTGATCGTGCGATTCCTGCTTCCGTCGAACTTCTTTTGCCTTTACCTGGAGATAAGATCTACCTCTCCGATGATCGTCGCGTTGGCGTATACGAGGTTTTCTTCAACCTAGGGTTGGTGGTTCCCTTCCCTGCTTTTCTTGTCGATTTTTTGAACTTCTATGGATTGCGACTCTTCCAAATGAGTCCCAACGCCGTTATGACCATCCTGGCGTTTTACTTCCTTTGTCTTCATCACGGTGAGAAGGCGAGCTTGTATGCTTTTGACAAGACTTTTTCCCTAAAATCCAGTAACAAATACTGGCATTATTTTTTTTTCTCGCGTTGGTCCATTTTTCTCCTCCAAATATTCCGAAGGTCTATAAGGATAGGTTCTTTTTCGTTCGTCACTCCCTTGCAACTGAGAGATATGATTTCCGTTCGCCTGATCCTAACTATACTCGTCCGACTCTTATTTCTGATGAAGGAGACGTTAAGTGTTTAACAACTGTAAATGCCTTAGTCAGAGACAAAGAGGGTCTTCTTCCTGAGAGCGTTGCTGATCTGCAGGGCTCTTTATCAGCAAAAGAAACTCCCTTCAGTGCCTAGTAAGTTTGGTTGAAGATGTCTCCTTTCCCTCTTTGTTTTTGATATTCTTTATACGTCTGATTTCCTTGCTTTTCTTTTTCAGCTTTCTTGGGGAAACGGAGTAGGACTGATGATATTCCATCTTCTTCTGGTGTTAAAAGATCTTGTACCAAATCTTTGGTTAGCCGGAGCTCAGCCGGCGTCGTTATTCGTGAACCTGTCAGCCCAGCTTCTCCTTCGATTCCTTCTAGCTCTTCTCCTCCTGTTCCTCTTCTGATCAATCGTGGCGTCGTTGCTTCCCGAACTATGGCGAACCTTCATTCTTTGGCTAGCAAAGGGAAATCTTCGTCCACCCAGAGTTTATCGACGAAGATGTCCAGTTTTACCAAGGGTGTTCCCCGTCTCGTGACTTCTCTGATCGATGGCCTTTATCTTTATTTTCAGAGTGAGGTACCCCCAGCCCCAGTTCTTTGCTTTTTCTTTCTCTCTCTTCTAACGTGTTTGTATTTTCCCCTTTTTTCAGAATTATCAGGTTAGTCACAACGTCGCATCTCAGTTATCCTCGATCGAGCGCCTAGAGTCTCAGCTTGCGAAGGCTGAGAAGGATGCCTTGTCTTACAAGGCTGAAGCTGAAATCTTGGCCAGCGACGTGAAGATTGTCTCTGCTGAGCGAGACTCATGGAAGCTGGAGGCGGAACAATCCAAGACCAGTGCTGAACTTTGGTCTTCCCAATCTGATGCTCGTGTTGCTAGCCTGGAACAGAGACTTCAAGCCCTCTAGGAGAAAGACGCCACTTTGACTCAACGGAATGAGAAAGATAGGGCCGCTCTTCAAGTTTCTCACAAGAATATCATCGAATTGGCCGACTCGAACCGTCAGAAGGTGATAGCGACTTTTAAAGAGGGGGATGAGTTCTAGACGATCTTGAGGCGGCAACGTAAATCCGCGTTTCAGGTTGCCTGGGATGCAGCTCGCCGTTTCTACGCTCCCAATGAAATTGTTCCCCTGCGTCATCTTGATAAAGAGCGAGTCGCCTTGTTTGTTAATGCTGCCATTGTTGATCGAGGGTTGGAGGAAGACTTTCCCTTCAGTGAGGACGAATGGGACCAGGAGGTCACCAATTCTGTGGTCCATGTGGGTGATGACTCCGACGAAGGCTCCGCTTCCTTCGTTCCTGGTCCTGATGGTTGTTCTGGTCATATCCTTTCCAGCGAAGAACCGTAGTTGTCTTTGTTTTTCTTTTGTCTTCTAGATGCTCTTCCTTTTTCTGTATGAATGGTGAACCTGCTACAATGGCTTTTTTTCTGTTTTAATCTTAATGGTTTTGATTTGCTTCTGTATCCTGTTGATGCACATATAAAACTCTCCCAAGGTTGGGTATGGTTAGTCCATCCTAACTTACTAATGCAATTTTCCTAGACTTACTACGCATGCTCCGAATGATCGCTTCTGCATGATAACGAAAAAGTTAGACTTACTCTAACATTCCCTAATCTTACAATTTCCTTTTGCAAAATAGAACCCAAGTTAGCCCTGCGCAAAAAAGTTTTGAATAGTGTTAGAGTTTTATTAGCTCTGCCCTGGTTGTCTATACCAGAGCTGTTTTCCGCATAATTAGTTTCTCCAGGACTCCTCCTTAGACCTCCGGCTGTGGCTTTCGCTACCAGAGCTAGTTTCGCCAGCTTGAGCTAAGCGAGTTTCGCTGGGACTTCTCCTAAGACCTCTGGTCGTGGCTTTCGCTACCAGAGCTGGTTTCGCTAGCTTGAGCTTGGCTAGTTTAACTAGGACTTCTCCTTAAACCTCTGATCGTGGCTTTCGCTGCTAGAGCTGGTTTCGCCAGCTTGAGCTTGGCTAAGTTAACTAGGACTTCTCCTTAGGGCCCTCGGACGTAGCCGTAGCTACCGAGGCTGTCCTGTCCCTGGTCGTGGGTTTCTCTAGCAAGGCTGTTTTCGTCGGCTTGAGCTCGACTAGTTTTTGCCGGGACTCCTCCCGTGCCCCCGGTCGTGGCCTTAGTTAGCAGGGTTGTCTTCCTCATTTTAGCATGAATAGTTTCACAAGGACTTCTCCTTATACCCCCGGTCACCTTCATCGGGGCGGTAGTTTTATCTAGGACTTCTCCTTGGGGATCCATAGGGACCACGTTTCACTCGAGTAAAGGTTTGAGTTTAGCTAGGACTCCTCCTTGTGAGGCCTCGGGTCGCAGCCGTAGCTACCGGAGCTACCTCCTTTGCCGGCTTGAGCCGATCAGTGTAACTAGGACTTCTCCTTGCGACCTTGGTGAGGGGTCGGTTTTTACTCGAGCAAAGTTCAGTTTAACTAGGACTGCTCCTTAGGGCCCTCGGTTGTCGCCGTAGCTACAGAGGCTATCCTGTCCCTGATCGTGGCTTTCGCTTAGCAGGGCTGTTTAAGTTAGGGCCCTTGGTCGCTGCTCTCACCTACCAAGGCTGTCTTTAGGTCCCCTGGTCGTGGCTTTCGCTGTCAGGGCTACCTGCTCGATTCAGAGCGAGATGAGTTTGACTAGGACTCCTCCTTTTTTGTCTAAAAATATTTTATTTTGCTAGATAAAATAGGTAGCTAGTTGCTGAAAATATTTTTGTTTTATTAGTTAAAATATGTAGCGAGCGGTGCTACTTTTCTTGCCTAATGGCTAAAATAATATATATATATATATATATATATATATATATATAGATAAAATATGTAGCTGGTAGCGCTATTCTTCCCGCCTAGCGGCTAAAATAGCGTATATTATATAAGTACTCTGTATGAGCAATACTGACCTTGGCGGCTCTATTCTTGCATGTTGGTGATTTTTCAGGTGTTTAAAAGGGTGGGAACCACTGCTGGTCGTCGACAGTGCCGAGCTGAAACGGCGTAACATTCCCTGGCCGCCGCTTGATCTCCTTTTACTGTCCCCACCAGGTTCGTTCCTAGAATTGGGAACTTCAGGGTTAAGTGGTTTAGAGAGATCACAGCTCGTGATTCCTTCAAGAAATTTCTTCCCGGGATAATGTTGTACACGTGTAGTTTATCGATGATCACGAACTAGCGCTCGGCTGGTCGTTCCTTCTCCGATGAGTATGGGTAGAGTGATCTTCCCCCCAGCTCGTAGTCAATCTCCGCCGAAACCTGTCAAGTAGTGGTCATAAGTCTCGGTGTGATGTGCTCTCACCTGGAGTTTTTGGAGGCATGTTCGGCTTATGATCTCCGTAGAGCTTCCTGTGTCAATCAAGATACGCCCTATTCTTCGATTGGCGACCAGTGCTGTTATCACTAGGGGGTCCGCGTGAGGCGCGATTACTCCTCTCAGGTCATCATTAGTGAACATTATCGGAGGTGTTGCCTCGTCTCGTTCCATCATGATCTCCGAATTTTTCCGTCGTCGTTTATTGCTTATGTCCTCTGCATGAGTTGGTCTTCCAGATATGACGTTGACGCTTTCTTCTCCCTCGGACTCGGACTCTGTTTCTGCCTCGGTGAACATCTCCGCCAGAGTTTCTGATATTTCGCCAGTACGGTCAAGCGCCTGATCGTTGTCACTGTTGAGGTCGTGTCTCGAGTTCCCTGGCTGTCAGTCTGGCTTTTTGGACTTAAATTGGCTGCCCTTTCGTCGGGGAGCTTTCCGAATGCATCGAGGGGGGCTTGGGTGAGATTAGTGAAATTTCTCGTTTCTGAGAGCGATCCCATCCCTGGGAATGTAGGACCCCTCAAATCGTTTGTCGTTCCGGGGTTTTTGGTGAGCAAGGATTTCAACCAAGCCTCGGCTACATCTAGGTTGCTCTGAAGTTTCATTATTATCTTTTCTTGCTTCCTTCTTTCGACCTTAAGCCGCTCAAGAGCAGCTGAGATCATTATGAGGTATAAAGATCCTTCTCGGTCTTCCCCGGGTGTTCGTCTTTCTGCTGGTATGCCTGCCTGAAAGTCTTTAGGAAAAGGTGATTAGTTCTAAAGAAGTACTAAGTAGGATTCGGGTTACCGAATGTGATGATTTGCTGGAGAGATCCCCTTCTTCTAGCGCCAAATGCTGATGTCGAAAATTGGCTCTCGGTTAAATCAGCATGAAAAAGGGAGTTGATGCATGACAGCCTCCGTTATGATAGTATATTCTGTTTAGAGAGGAGAGATTCCTCTGTTCAGCTCTGCTTCTCTGCTCTGCTCCGCTCCTCTGCTCCGTTTCTCGGCTCCTTGCTTCTAGTTCCAGCTCCGCTACTCTGCTCTGCTTCTTGTTTCGGCTCCTGACTCCTTGCTCCAGCTCCTGATTCCTAGCTCTAGCTCCTAATTCCTTGCTTTTGTTCGTCTGCTCCCGAGGGGGGAAACCTGCAAAGGGTTCGAAAACCGCTCCGACGCTCAAGACAGTCAGGGTGCTCTTTGCAGTAAAAGAATGAATATTGATTGATCCTTTTGGGGGGTGGGAACTTTATTTTTTGGGCGATCCTCCTGGTATGAAGAGATCTTGTCTTTTGGGGTCAAGAGAGTGTGTTATTCTTTAGGTCAAGAGATCGTGTCTGTTTTTAGGCTAAATGCTCGTGTTTTCTTCGGGTAAAAGGGGTCGTGTCCTGTGAAGGACGAAGTGGGGGGCCTTTTATAGGCGAATTTAGGCCGACTATCCTTAGTGGCGGTGGTGAGACGGTGGCCGCCAAACCTTAAAAGAAGTTACCTCTTTCGCGTATATAGGGTTTCTCTTCGAGTCTAGCCCGGATCTTTGATAAGTGAAAGTTCCTAAGTTCAAAGATACATTGTGTATACTTGCCGGAGTGATAGACTCTAAAGGAGAAGTTTCCTCCTTTAGATACGTGGAGTTCCACCGGGCTTAAGCACTTCAAGATGTGTAACCGACTGAGATCTTTCTGGAAAGTCCGGGATTAAGTCGTCTAGGTTGTGCAGCGCTGATATCTTCCCAGTTCTAGGCGTAAGATATGGGCCGAACCTGTGGAGACCCCCTTATTCCTTTTGAGATCACAGGGCTGATCTGTCAATGCCGAGGGCATTTTATGCAGAGATGGTTTCTTCTGACCGACCTCCCGATTGTGGGAATGTGTGGTGGGCCATCAGGGATTTTAGCTGTCCTGCTGCCTTAAGCCGAGCTGTTCCGAGAGACTTTTGGTCAGGTCTCTGACTCTTCAGACGTTAGTCAACGTCTTGACATTTTATGCATCATCATGAGTCCCTCCACTCCTTAGTTGAAAGTAAAGAGACTAAGGAGTAGAAGTAACTCGTGTGTTTTTACTTTATTTGAAGATCTGAAGTTGAGAGTAATACTTGTTCCAGAGCTGTTTCGCGAAGCTCATTGGGTCTTACCTGGACCAGGGCTGTTTTGTGAAGCTCGGTCTTTTGTTGATGTTCCAGAGCTGATTGGTGTCTGCTAAGCGCAAATCCTTTCCGACTAAGTGTTGTTTTTGCCAGAGCCGACCCAGCTGCGTTCTTGTTTTGACGTGTGGTTTGTTCTTCCAAGACACGTTTCGTCTTCTGCTAGAGTAATTAGTTTTTTTCCATGTGTGATTTTGTGACGTCATAGATTTGATCCTCTGATCACGCGCTTTCAGCGTTGATCCTTTGGGTTACTGCACACGGAAGTTCATTCCCTCACGCGAGGACGCGTGGAGTCTTGCTATTGGGGGATAGGATGCGTTACCTTGAAATCCGCTGCTATTCTCTCGAGTCCACTGCCCTCGGGCCATCGTGTCTCTTGGTAATTACTCCTTTGAGTGTTTCCAAGGTGCGTTTGGTATTCGTCTTTAATGACCCCTTATCTGTTTCCAAGAGGTCTCTTGGTTTTTCTTGTTTCTGCCAAAGATCCGAGATGAGGCCTCTGTTTGAGTTCATACAAGATTGCCTGTTTGAGGAGTGTTTCTCCATAATGACCGTGGTAAAAGATGGGTTTCTTCATAATGGTTGTGGTAACCCCATGAGCTATTTTGGAGGATCCCTCATGGTTGCTGAGATGCCAGTGCTGCCTCCAACTTGGGAGCTCAGGACCAGGTGATGATGGCGAGGGGGGTCATTTTTCCCTCGGTTGTCTTCTGGCCTTGGTTGCACTTCTGGAAAGGGGTACCCGGTAGTCTTTCATTTTTTCTTCTCTCAAGTTGTTCGACGGCTCTTCTAGCTGTTCATGTGCTCTAGTTTGTTTCCCTTTCCCTCAATTTTTGAGGAAGTTGTTGTAATTTCTTTTGTAATAGACCCAAGCGCATGTAACAGCTTCGGTGTCCTTTTCTGTAATTTCTTCTGTAATAGTTCCTTCTTATGAATTAATAAAGAGTTACCTTTTCCCATTATTCTTTTGTGCTTCTCTTTATCTCCTACGTTCACGTCTGTTTATTGTTCGATCGTGACTGTTTATCACGACTCTTCGTTAATCACGCCTTATTATTGCGACTCTTTTGCCCTATAAATAAGCATGGAGATACGAATGACTCCTCTGTATCTCATCATGGCTCTTCTAATGGTTAGCGGAACTCTCCCTGGTAGCGACGTGAGAGTTGCTTTTTATATGGTTCTGAACGACAATGATTCTTCTATCGAACACTTCTGCATGGAGGTGGCTGGGGAGGGTTTTATCGAGTTCTTCGCCCTCGAGACTTGCTGAACGACGATCATCTCTCTAATTTAAGTACATCCAGACCCTTTTATCCTTTAGTTTACTCCTTAGCTGATACTACAAGCACCTCTGTGCCAGCCCTTTTTTCTGTCGTGGGGTTCCTGGTTCGCCGTCGCGGGGGTGGCCGTGTTCTGGCCATCATGATCAGAGCTTCGGTGGACGTTGGCAGTCCTCCCTCTTCTCCTTCTGATGCCTAGCTGGCGTGTTTTTCCTGTTTTCTCTTTTATGTATGTAATCAAAACAAATAGTTAGTGTAACTAATCCTATACTTACTAATGCAATTTCCTAAGCTTACTACTCATGCTCCGACTGGTCACCTCTGCATAACAAGGAAATAGTTAGACCTATTCTAACATGCCCTAATCTTACTAACTCCCCTTGCAAAATAGTACCCAAGTTAGCCCTGTATAAAAATTTCTGAATGGTGCTTGAGTTTTTGTCACTACCCCTGGTCGTCTCTACCAGGTTTTTTTTTTTGTCGGCTTGAGCGCGACTAGTTTAACTAAGACTTCTCCTTAGACCTCTGGTCGTAGCTTTCGCTATCAGAGTTGATTTCGTTGGCTTGAGCACAACTAGTTTAGCTAGGACTTCTCCTTTAGACTTTTGGTCGTAGCTTTCGCTATCAGAGCTGATTTCGTTTGCTTGAGCACAACTAGTTTAGCTAGGACTTCTCCTTAGACCCCTGGTCGTCGTTTTCGCGGGTAGGGCTAGTTTCGTCGACTTGAGCTCGACTAGTTTAGCTAGGACTTCTCCTTAGACCTCTGGTCGTAGCTTTCGCTATCAGAGCTGATTTCGTTGGCTTGAGCACAACTAGTTCAGCTAGGACTTCACCTTTGACTCCTGGTCATAGCTTTCGCTATCAGAACTGGTTTTGTCGGCTTGAGCACGACTAGTTTTCGTCGGGACTCCTCCCGTGCCCCTGGTCGTGACTTTCGCTACCAGGGTTGTTTTCCTCAGCCTAAGCATGAATAGTTTCGCAAGGACTTCTCCTTATACCCCCGGTCACCTTCGCCAGGGCTGTAGTTTAACTAGGACTTCTCCTTGGGATCCTTGGTGGGGACCACGTTTTATTCGAGTAAAGTTTTTAAGTTTAACTAGGACTTCTCCTTACGAGGCTTCCGGTCGCAGCCGTGGCTAGCAGAGCTACCTCATTTGCTGGCTTGAGCCGATCAGTTTAACTAGGACTTCTCCTTGGGACCTTGGTGAAGGGTCAGTTTTACTCGAGTAAAGTTTCAGTTTAACTAGGACTGCTCCTTAGGGCCCTCGGTCATCGCCATAGCTACCGAGGTTGTCCTGTCCCTGGTCGTGGCTTTCGCTAGCAGGGCTATTTAAATTAGGACCCTTGGTCGTTGCTTTCGCTACCAAGGCTACCTTTTGGGTCCCCTGGTCGTAGCTTTCGCTATCAGGGCTACCTGCTCAGTTAGGGCGAGTTTAACTAGGACTCCTCCTTGATCATCGCCTCTTTGCTAAAATATTTTGTTTTTTTAGAAAAAATATGTAGCAGGTAGCGCTACTTCTCCTGCCTATCGGCTTTATTAAAAAGGAAAGATGTTAGAGGTAGTGATGACCTGATTTTTCAGCTCTGCATATCTGATGTCGGGTCATCGTAGAATACTTTGTCTCCTCCGACTGTGGTTGGGTTGAATGTTTCTTCCTCGCAGCCTTGGGCGGAAATAAGATAGCACTCCCTGGCTACTTTATGGTCTCCCCTGACCATCCCTATGAAATTCGTTCCCGGAATTTGGAATTTCACCATGAGGTGGTTTATGGAAACTATCGCTCCTGACTCCCTCAAGAAGTTCCTGCCTAGTATGATGTTATAGGCATTCATCTTGTCGACAATGGCGAAGTTTAGCATTATCGCTTTCTTTGACTCCCCTTCGCCGATAAATACGGGTAGGGTTGCTATTCCATCTGTTTCGACCTAGTTGTCGCTAAAACCTGTCAAGCAAGATTTATAAGATTTAAGGTGGTGCTGACCTACCCCGAGTTTCTGGAAGCATGTCCGACTCATGACTTCTGTCGAGCTTCTCGTATCTACCAGGATGCGTCCTACCCTCCAATTGGCTACCACCGTTGTTATTACTAATGGATCCGCGTGTGGAGTTACTACCCCAACCAGATCATCATCAGTAAAAATGATGGGTGGTGTTTCTATGGCGGGTTTGATTAGCAGAACTGGCGGATTCCTTGCCTCGTTGGCGTATCTGGCTGTTCTCCCTTGGTTGCTCCGCCGAGGGTTGGTCCTCCAGCTATGGTAGTGATATTTCCCATCACTCCGGTGGGTTCCTCCAAGCCTTTGTTTGCGTTTTTAAAAGTCGGACCCTGCTCGTTAGTCTCCGGCTCCGATCCGATTCCCGCTCTGTTTGTTGTTCTCTTGTTCCGATACTCGTAGGGTCGCTGCTCTTTCTGGATATATTTGTCTAGCTCACCCTTTCTTACCATTTCCTCGATCAGATTTTTGAGGTGCCGACAGTTGTCGATTTTGTGGTCGTAGCCTCAGTGGAAGGCACACCATGCAGTCATGTCTCTGGGCCCGAGCTCCTCCCTATCATCATTGGGTTTGGGCAGCTCAGCCTTTCCTTTCGCTATCACTACCTGCAAGATTTCCTCCCTCCCTTTCATTAGTGGGGTGTAGGTGGCGAAGTCGGGTCTGGGCTCCTGCCTCGCTCTCGATCCCTGGGCGGCCTGGCTTCGTCCCAATCCTTCTTTCGGGGAAGTTCGCTCTCGTATGGGATGTTGGCCACTTCCTTCATTCGTAGATAGTTTTCCTCTCTTCTAATAAACTATTGCAGCCTCTCTATCAGTTCTGCGAGGGTGTCTGGTTTCCTCCCCGAGATATCCCTAATTATGTCGTCCTGTCTGAGGCCTCTCTGTAAGGCGACAAAGGCGACCTTTGGTTCTAGGTCGGGGACCTATACCATAAGGTTGCGAAATCTCTGCCAGTAGCTTGCCAGGGCCTCGCTTTTTCTTTGTACCACATTGAACAACTCTTCGGTTCCTCTTTTGATGGTGGTGCTCCCCGGAAGGCTTTGCAGAAGGCCTGGGCAAGCTGATCAAAGGACTTGATCGATCCCGGGGCTAGCGCTGGTCCTTTCAGGATAGTAGCGAAGACCACGCACCATATGTTTCGGTTAGTCGTGCATAAACTCGTCATCGCGACGTAGTTGTTGATGAATACTCCTGGGTCTTCTAGACCGTGATAATGATCCAGCGTGGGACATTTGAAGTTTTTCGGTTTTTCGGACTCCACTATTTCCCGGCAGAGGGGTGGTTGTCGAATTACCGTTCTCCCCCAGAGCTTATCCTGCTTTCTTTCTCTTGTTAATTCCGCTACCTGATGTAAGAGTACGTCGCAAATAGTAGGGTCGCCCATGCATCCTTCGCCTATCCCCGCCTTGTTCATCCAAGATGCTCTCCAGGTGCATCTGGTCGCCTGGTTGTAGAGTTAGGGTTCCAGAAGTGTAGGCGTCGCCGGGCGAGAGGGGCTTTCTCGCGTATGATCTAATCACTTCTTTCCTTTCCTCGGGTGCGGCAGCCCTCCTGGCTGTCTCGGCTTTGCGGAGGCTTTCCTCCAATCATTTTGCCTCCTGATCCCTTCGGAAGTATTCAGCCTTGAGCTGTTCCAGTTCGGCCATAAGCTCGGTCGAGCTGGGAAGCCGATGGGGTGTCCCACGTGGAGTGTGTTCGTCCGAGGACATGTTTGCCTGGGGAACTTAGGGGAAATAGTTAGTTCTAAAAAAGGTATTGAATGAGGTTCGGGTTATCGAATCGGATGATTTGCTTGAGAGATCCCCTCGTTCTAGCGTCAAATGTTGATGTCGAAAATTGGCTTCCGGTTAAATCAGCATGAAAAAGGGAGTTGATGCATGACAGCCTCCGTTATGATGGTATATTTTGTTATGAGGGGAGAGATTCCTCTGATCAGCTCTGCGTCCAGCCCTGGTTTCTGCCTTTCTGCTCTCCGATCCAGCTCCTTGCTCCTGCTCCTTGCTCCTCCCTCCTACTCCTTGCTCTTTGCTCCTTGCTCCTGCTCCTGGCTTCTGAATCCTGTTCGCCTGTTCCCGGGGGGGGAAACCTGCAAAGGGTTCAAAAACTGCTCCGACGCTCAAGACAGTCAGGGTGCTCTTTGCAGTAAAAGAATGAATAATGATCGATCCTTTTGGGGGGCGAGTTATGGGAACTCTGAGTATTGGGTGATCTTTTCTGGGTGAAGAGATCGTGTTTTTTGGGTCAAGAGGTTGTATCCTGTGAAGGACGATGTGGGGGGCCTTTTATATGCGAAGTTAGGCCGACTGAGATTAGTGGCGGTAGCGAGGCGGTTGCCGTCAAACCGTAAGGGAAGTTACTTCTTTTGCGTATCTAGGGTTTCTCTTTGAGTCTATCCCGGATCTTTGATAAGTGAAAGTTCCTAAGTTCAAGGATACTTTGTATATATCTTGCCGGAGTGATACACTTAAAGGAGAAGTTTCCTCCTTTAGATACGTGGAGTCCAACCGGGCTTAAACACTTCGAGATGTGTGGCCGACTGAGATCTTTCTAGAAGGTTCGGGATTAAGTCGTTAGGTCGCGCAGCGCTGATATCTCCCCAGTTATGGGCGTAAGATATGGGCCGAACCTGTGGAGACCCCCTTATTCCTTTTGAGACCCCAGGGCTGATCTGTCCATGTCAAGGGCGTTTATGCAGAGCTGGTTTTTTCTGGCCGACCTCCCAGTTAGGGGAATATGTGGTGGACCATCGGGTGTTTAGCTGTCTTGCTGCCTTAAGCCGAGTTGATCCAAGAGACTTCAGGTCTGATCTTGGCTCTTCAGACGTTAGTCAACGTCTGGACATTTTATGCATCATCAGGGCTTATGTCGGTTTTTAGTGTTAGCGTATCCATATGTATTTCGGATTTAGAAAGAGGGTGTCGGTGAGGCGGTGTATCGGTGGGATTAGGGTTTTAGTGGCTATATAAACTAAAAACCTAGGAGATATCAGGAGAGGTTTTGTGTTCTCACGAATCTCTTGTGTAACTTGTTTGGTTATTATAGAGGAATCATCGCGTCGTTTGTCGCCGTGGAGTAGGTCTCACCAGCCGAACCACGTAAATCTCTGTCTTCTGTTCTTGATTGTTTCATTACTATTTCCTATTGCTTTTCTTCGATTACTCAATTTGTCATAGCAACCTCATTCGGTCATAACAAACTGGTATCAGAGCCATGGTTTTGAGGTTTCTGTGATGGTGAAATACGAGATAGAAAAGTTCGATGGAAGTAATGATTTTAATCTTTGGAAGATTAAGATGCGAGCAGTACTGGTTCAACAGGGTTTGCTGAAAATGTTGAACGGGAAGGATGCACTCGCTGAATCATTAACCGAAGCAGATAAGGAAGATATCATGGAAAGAGCTCATGGTCAGATTCTGCTCTGTTTGAGCAATGAGGTCTTGCGGGAAGTAGCGACGGAAACAACGCCGGATGGGTTATGGAATAAGCTGGAGGCAAGGTACATGACGAAATCTCTGACTAATCGTTTGTATCTAAAGAAGAAATTGTTTAGCTTACAAATGTTAGAAGGGGGTTCGTTTAAAGACCATAAGGATGAAATCAACCGGGTATTCTTGGATTTGGCAAATATAGATGTCAAATTCAAAGATGAAGATAAGGCAGTACTTTTGCTTGCGTCCCTGCCACCATCATATGAAAGCTTTGTTGATTCTTTTATGTCTGGAAAAAAAACTACAACCTTGGAGGATGTTAAAGCAACATTGAATTCTAAGGAGTTGAGACGGAGATCAATGGAAGAAAGCAGTTCAGAAGATGGCTTGGTTGTAAGGGGAAGGCCCGCAGCATGTGGGCGATAGGAAGGGTCGTTCGCGGTCTAAATCGAAACCCAAGAAGTACAGATGCTATAATTGTAAGAAAGATGGGCATTACAAGAAGAATTTTTCCGAGCTTAGATAGAAGCCAACAGAGGCAGCAGTCATCGAAGAAGATGATGGTAGTGTCTTGGCAATCATTGAAGGGTATGATGAAGCTATGGTTCTGGCTATCAATGCCTTCTTCGCTGAAGATCGGTGGATTTTGGATACTGGTTGTACATTCCATGTATGTCCTCATAGGGATTGGATTTCCACTTACGCGACCATTAATGGAGGAAAGGTGTTAATGAGAAACGATGCTCCCTACAAGGTGGTTGGAATTGGTACAATTCAGATCAAGATGCACGATGGTGTTGTGAGGAGCATAACAGACATCAAACATGTTCCAAATTTGAAGAGGAATTTGATCTCTTTGGGACCTCTGGATGATAATGGTTGCAAATATACTGGTGAAGGTGGTGTTCTTCGAATTTCTAAGGAGAGTCTTATAGTTATGAAAGGGTTGAAGAAGAATGGTTTGTATGTGCTACAGGGTAACACTGTTACTGGAACTGTAGCGGTTTTATCATCAGACAAGGAAGTTGAGACTACCAAGCTATGGCATATGCAGCTATGGCATATGCAGCTATGGCATATGCAGCTAGGGCATCGGAGCGAAAGGGGGATGGTTATACTGAGCAACCAGTGGTTAATCTGTGGGCAGAAGGTTGGAAAACTGGAATTCTGCGAGCATTGTGTCTTCAGGAAGCAATGTCGGGTCAAATTCAGTACAACGGTTCACAATACCAAAGGAACTCTGGACTACATTCATTCAGATCTTTGGGGTCCCTCTCGGGTTAGCTCGCATGGCGGAGGTAGATACATGTTAACCTTGATAGATGATTTTTCCAGGAAAGTATGGGTTTACATACTGAAATGCAAAGATGAAGCATTCGTCAAGTTCAAGCAGTGGAAGACCTTGATCGAGAAGCAGACTGGAAAATTGATCAAACGCTTGAGGACTGACAATGGCATGGAATTTTGCGGAAACGAGTTTAATAGGTTATGTGTAGACGAAGGGATAGTGAGACACCATACGGTCAGAAAGACACCACAGCAGAATGGTGTGGCAGGGCGTATGAACAGAACTCTATTGGAACGAGCTCGTTGTATGCTTTCAAATGCAGGGCTGCCGGAGGTGTTCAGGGTTGAAGCAGTGAACACGACAGCGTATCTGGTAGATATTTCTCCATGTACATCTATTGAGTGTAAAAATCCTAATGAGGTATGGTCTGGTTATCCTGCAAAGTATGAGAACTTGAGGATTTTCTGTTGCCCGGCTAATGCACATGTTAAAGAAGGTAAACTTGACCCGAGGTCTAAGAAATGTGTATTTCTTGGTTATGAGCCAGGGGTTAAGGGTTATCGGTTGTGGAATCTGGATGGAAAATCAAAGAAGTTTCTTATCAGTAGAGATGTTACTTTTGATGAGTGAGCCATATTAACTCAGAAGGTAATGCCTGTGGATGCTCGGGAGAGTGTTGCTAAACATGTGGAGCAGGAAGATTGCTGATGTCGAAAATTGGCTCTCGGTTAAATCAGCATGAAAAAGGGAGTTGATGCATGACAGCCTCCGTTATAATGGTATATTCTGCTTGGAGAGGTGAGATTCCTCTGTTCAGCTCCGCTTCTCTACTCCGTTCCGCTTCTCAGCCCTGCTCCTTCTCTCCCTGCTCCTTGCTCCAGCTCCTGACTCCTTGCTCCAGCTCCTGATTCCTTGCTCCAGCTCCTGATTCCTTGCTCCAGCTCCTGATTCCCTAGTCTAGCTCCTGAATTCCTTGCTCCTGTTCGTCTGTTCCCGAGAGGGAGGGAAAACCTGCAAAGGGTTCGAAAACCGCTCCGACGCTCAAGACAGTCAGGGTGCTCTTTGCAGTAAAAGAATGAATATTGATTGATCCTTTTGGGGGGCGAGTTGTGGGAACTCTGTTTTTGGGGCGATCCTTCTGGTATGAAGAGATCTTGTGTTTTTTGGGTCAAGAGAATGTATTTTTCTTAGGGTAAATCCCTTAAGCCTTTTTAGGGTAAAGTGAGTGTATCCCGTAAAGGACGAAGTGGGGGGCCTTTTATAGGCGAAGTTAGGCCGACTATAGTTAGTGGCGGTGGTGAGGCGGTGGCCGTCAATCCTTGGTAGAAGTTACCTCTTTTGCGTATCTAGGGTTTCTCTTCGAGTTTATCCCTGATCTTTGATAGGTGAAAGTTCCTAAGTTCGAGGATACATTGTGGATATCTTGCCGGAGTGATAGACTCTAAAGGAGAAGTTTCCTCCTTTAGATACGTGGAGTCCAACCGGGCTTGAACACTTCTAGATGTGTAACCGACTGAGATCTTTCAGGAAAGTCCGGGATTAAGTCGTTTAGGTTGCGCAGCGCTAATATCTTCCCAGTTCTGGGTGTAAGATATGGGCCGAACATGTGGAGACCCCCCTTATTCCTTTAAAGATCGCAGGGCTGAGCTATCCATGCCGAGGGCGTTTTATGCAGAGCTGGTTTATTCTGGCCGACCTCCCGGTTTTGGGAATATGTGGTGGACCGTCAGGGGTTTTAGCTGTCCTGCTGCCTCAAGCCGAGCTGTTCCAAGAGACTTCTGGTCTAGCCTTTGACTCTTCGGACCTTAGTCAACGTCTGGACATTTTATGCATCATCATGAGTCCCGCCACTCCTTAGTTGAAAGTAAAGAGACTAAGGAGTAGAAGTAACTCGTGTGTTTTACTTTAAAAGCTAGAAGTCGAAAGTATTATCTGTCCCAGAGCTGTATTGTGAAGCTCTTTGGGTCTTACCTGGACCATGGCTGTTTCGTGAAGCTCTGTCTTACTGTTAGTGTTCCAAAGCTGATTGATGTTCATAACTTGAGGGTTTTCTTTGACTGAGTGTTAGCTCTGCTAGAGCTGACCCGACTGTGTTCTTGTCCCGACGTGTTTTATTATTCCAAGACACGTCTCGTCTTCTGCCAGAGCAATCAATTTCTTTTCCATGCGTGATTTTGTGACGTCATAGATCTGATCCTCTGATCACGCATTTTCGGCGCTGATCTTTTGGGTTACTTCACACGGTAACTGGTTTCATTATGCGCAGACGCGTGTATCGTCGTGGCTGGTGGGCGAAACATATCTCCTTGAAACTCGCTAAGACCTCATTGGTAACCGCTATTCTTGAACCGTTTATGTCTCCCGGTCAATATTCCTTTGAGTGTTTTCGAGGTGTGTTTGGTTTCTGTCTTTAATAATCACTCCTTATTTTTGAGGGGTCTTCCTGCTATAAATAGCCTGCCTTGGCCTCTCAACTCTTCATTCACTAAAAAATTTGAGAGACAGTTCTTTGGAATACCTTTCTGCTGACGTTGTCTTCTTATTCTTCTTGTTTCTGCTAAAGATCCGAGATGAGGCCTCTGTTTGAGTTCATACAAGATTGCCTGCTTTGAGGAGTGATTCTTCATAATGGTCGTGGTAAAAGGTGGGTTTCTTTATAATGGCCGTGGTAACCTCATGAGCTATTTTGGAGGACCCCGAACGAGGGTGAGGATTGCCAGTACTTCCTCCAGCTTGGGTGTTCAGGGCAAGGTGATGATGGCAAGAGGGTCATTTTTCCCTCGGTTGTCTTCTGGTCTTGACTGCACTTCTGAAAAGGGGTACCTGGTAGCCCTTCATCTTTTCTTCTGTAATAGACCCGAGCATGTGTGACATCGTCGGTGTCCTTTCCTGTAACTTCTTCTGTAATAGATCCCTCTTATGGTTTAATAAAGAATTTATCTTTTTCTTTTATACTTTCGTGTTTTTCCTTTTCTTATCTGAATGGTGACCCTTCTACAATGACTTCTTTCTGCTTTTAGTCTTAATGGTTTTTTATTGGCCTTCGTATCCTGTTGCTGCACATATTAGAATTTCTCAAGGTAGGATACAGTTAGTCCATCCTATCTTACTAATGCAATTTCCTAGGCTTACTACGCATGCTCAGAATGATCGCTTCTGCACAAAAACGAAAGAGTTAGACCTTTTATAACATGCCCTAGTCTTACTAACTCCCCATGCAAAATAATACCCAAGTTAGCCCTGTATAAAAATTTGAATAGTTTTAGAGTTTTTAGCCC
This sequence comes from Eschscholzia californica, assembly GCF_041429995.1. NCBI lineage: Eukaryota > Viridiplantae > Streptophyta > Magnoliopsida > Ranunculales > Papaveraceae > Eschscholzia > Eschscholzia californica. The sequence continues at coordinate 11,895,752 of NW_028238483.1, read as the reverse complement.
TGCCCCTGGCAGTCTATACCAGAGCTGTCTTCGCATAATCAGTTTCACCAGGACTCCTCCTCAGGCCTCCGGCTGTGGCTTTCACTTCAGAGCTGATTTCGCCAGGTTGAGCTTGGCTAGTTTAGCTAGGACTTCTCCTTAGACCTCCGGTCGTGGCTTTCGCTACTCGAGCTGGTTTCGCCAGCTTGAGCTTGGCTAGGACTTCTCCTTAGACCTCTGGTCGTGGCTTTCGCTACCAGAGTTGGTTTCGCCAGCTTGAGCTTGGCTAGTTTAGCTAGGACTTCTCCTTAGACCTCTGGTCGTGGCTTTCGCTACCAGAGCTGGTTTCGCCAGCTTGAGCTTGGCTAGTTTAGCTAGGACTTCTCCTTAGGACGCTCGGTCGTTGCCGTAGCTATCGAAGTTGTCCTGTCCCTGGTCATGGCTTTCGCTAGCAGGGCAGTTTTCGTCGGCTTGAGCTCGACTAGTTTTTGCCGGGACTCCTCCGGTGCCCCTAGTCGTGGCCTTAGCTATTAGGGTTGTCTTCCTCATTTTAGCTGCTTCCGCCCATTTGGTGAAATAATCTACCATAACCAGTAACATCTTCTTTCCTCCTGTGCTAGCTGGGAATGGCCCCACTAAGTCGATTCCCCATTGTGCGAAGGGGCAGGGACTAACGATAGACGTCAACTCTGTGGGATGTAAACGATAATCGTTAGCGTATACCTGACATGGCGTGCAATGCCTGGTGTGGTTTATGCAGTCTTCTAACATTCCTGGCCAATAATACCCAGCCAGGATGAGCTGTCTGTACAGAGTCCTTGGTCCGGCGTGATTTCCGGCTGCTCCTCCGTTCATTTCCTTCATCACGTATTCCTGTTCGTCCTTCGCCAAGCAACGTCGTAAAGGGTGAACTAGGGATTTCCGATATAGCAGTCCCCCTAGCAAGGTATACCTCGCGGCGTTTCTACGTATGCTTCTAGCTTCGCTGGCGTCTTCAGGTAGTTTCTGAGTTAACAAATACTCAAAGTATGGTCTCATCCAAGTATCCCCCTAGTTTATTCTGATTGCCATAATTTCCCGTGCTTTATCGATGCTTCTTTCTTCCAGGGTGTGAAAGACTACTCCGGGGATTGTAGTTTGTCCGCTGATCATCTTTGACAGTGCGTCAGCCAGAGTATTCTCCTCCCGGGGTATTCTGGTGATGGTGAACTTCTGGAAGAAGCCGACCAGTTCTTTTACCTTCTTTAAATATTTAGTCATGTCTGTTCCTTTCGCCTCATAATCACCATTGATGTTGTTGACTATTAGTTGAGAGTCGCTGAAAACCCGGACACTTGCAGCTCTGGCCTTTAGAGCTAATTTGAGTCCCGCCAGCAAAGCTTCGTATTCGGCTTCGTTATTTGTTACCGCGAACTTGAACGAAGTAGTCTGGAAGGTCTTTTCTTCTTCAGGACTTATTAGCACCGCCTCTGCTCCTTTCGAGGATACACTTGATGCTCCGTCCACGAAGAGAGTCCAGATCTGCTCTGGGCCAAGGTTTGCTGCCGCGATCGAACATTCCGTTATGAAATCCGCCAGTGCTTGCCCTTTTATTGCGGTTCGGGGCTTGTACCGGATGTCAAATTCGCTCAGCTCCACTGCCCATTTTGTCAATCGTCCTGAGAGATCCATCTTTTGGAGTATATTCCTGAGCGGTTGGTGTGTCTGAACCACCATTGTGTGAGCTTGGAAGTATGGGCGTAGCTTCCTAGCAGTTAGGACAAGTGCGTAAGCCAATTTCTCTATAGTTGGATAATTCAGTTCTGCCCCTCCTAATACTTTGCTCACGAAGTATACGGGGTGCATGACTCCTTCTATTATTTTGATTACCGCTGCTGAAACGGCTTCGCCAGAAGTCGCAAGATAAACAATGAGCTCGTCTTCAGGGCTCGGACTAACCAGCAGTGGCAGCTTTACGAGGTGTGCTTTCAATTCCTGAAACGCCTTTTCCGCTTCATCGGTTCAGGTGAAGTCGGGTACCTTTCGGAGAGTTTTGAAGAAAGGTAGGGCCTTATCCCCCATCTTGTTGAAGAACCTGGAGAGTGACGCCAGCCTCCCAGTTAGTCGCTGAACGTCTTTCCGGCTCTGCGGGCTGGGCATATCTTGCAAGGCTGTGATCTTGGTAGGGTTGGCTTCTATCCCTCTGTGGCTCACCATGAATCCTAGGAACTTTCCTGAAGTTACGCCAAACGCGCACTTTTCAGGGTTCAGTTTCATATTGTAGGCTTGGAGTTTGTCGAACGCGATCTTGAGATTCGTGATCAGGTCTCGGCGAGCTTTGCTTTTCACGATCATGTCGTCCACGTAACATTCGACTGTTTTTCCGAGCTTATCCCCGAATATCCCGTTAACCAGGTGTGGACGGGTAGAAAGTCACACGGTTAGAGAGATCGTTAGGTGGGCACCTGCAACTAGGCTTCGGGCCTTCAAATAGACCGGTTGACGGGCAGAAGGTCGGTTCTGGTAGTCGGGTGGATGGGTAGGCACACGTAAGAGAAGGAAACGGCTACTGGCAGGCTAGCGTCAGGGTAGAACTCGGGTACCAGCAACCTGTAGACCTGCACAAGACAAACAAAACCGTGAAGTCCAAGGGCACCAGAGATGGTGTCGGCCAAGGACCCTCCGACGGTCAAATCAGTAACTTAGTTGGATGTAATGAATTGAATGGAACGCGATTGGAGTTACTAATGATGTCGGTGTCGTTGTAGCGTCGGGGTGGCACGACTCGTATAGGGGCCGGAGCTCGATTCTACAGGATGATGAGTTGGGGTAGCTTCTGGACAACTTGATTGATAGAGAATACTTCTGGTTATGGAAGAGTAGGATTCTGCTTGCGGAAGGGCGGACTCCTGCTTACAGAAGGGTAGACTACCGCTTACAGAAGGTTAAACTAGCAAGGTATGAGAGAAACGAGAAGCCTCTGGCAAGTTTTGGTGTGGTTTCGTGGATGCTTCTAGTCGCAATCTCTGCCTTAGGTTAGCTCAGATCAGAGGTCGTCGGAGTAGGTGGTTTCTAGCCGGAGCTTAGTATGGAGTGAGTGAGGTGATCGGAGTAGAGCTTCTGGAGTGCTAAGTAGAGAATGAATAAATGGCTTTCGAGTGAGAATCATATGTCCTTCCAAGAGCTAGGCTTTCTCTATTTATAGAATGTAGAGGATAGTAACCGCTCTTGGAGCGCATGTTTGCTAGATCCGTAATAGTAGGATCTTACTAGACCATCTTCGTAGCCGTTGATCTCTTGAGAGGGAAGGGTAGCCCTACGATACACGCCACCCTAGCCTGTTCGTTGCCCGTACAAATTGTCCACTACTCCTCTAAAGTTGCGCAAGACTCGGTCTTCTACCATGACTCCAACGTGTAGCGAAATACTAGAATTGGACTGACTCAATCTCTAAAGTATTGGCCACGTGTGCGCACAACTAGCTGGAGTATGGGTGGATTGTCATGGCAGACCATATCCTAGTATGTCGAAAGCATGGGCTTGAGTAAGCATGCTAGACTTTCTAGGCTTACGAGACGTGTTGAGCTTTCGGTGGGCTTCCTTGTTAGGCCGCCGAGGCTACTGAAGGCGCTCCTCCCTTGTTACGTGAGGGTGGGCGCATAAGGAAGGCCCAATGCTATTTTTTTCCAATACAGTTTGTCCCCCACTCCCTGAGTTAGGGAGTGGCTGACTTAGGGAGTAGTTGTAGCTTGAACCATTGACATCGTGCCCGGAGGCTTTGTGTTGTCGCTTTGTTTCCCATGCGGTACGCCGAAGCATTTTGATTTGAGCTTGAAGAAGCGGCGCCATGATTAGCGGATATTCGAGTCAAGGAGACCCGTATTTCAGAGGGAGTGATGGACGCTAGATCAATGGACCACGCTTGGAACGCGGCATGCAGAGGAGACGGCCCGGTTGACCGGACGAAGAGGAACGACTTACCTGGCGTGCGGTGTCCCGACTAGGGGCACGACCCAGCTGGATGGGCAGGGCATGAGCGCCCTGCCCTGCTGGGTGCGCAAGGCAGGAGCTTCCTGCCCTGCCGGGTCGCGCAGGGCAGGGAGCTTCCTGCCCTGCTGGGACGCGCAGGGCAGGACGAGGGCAGGAAGCTTCCTGCCCTGTCCCCTATTTTTTTTTTATATATATATAGATATTTTTATGTATATACGTATATGCGTGTTATGTACGTAAATTTGTAGAGTTACCTGAGATTTTTGTTCCCGGATTCTTTGTTCGATTCGACAAGTAAGTTGGCTCGGTAACGCGACGACCAGTGTTGTTTGTTCGACCTTGACTTCTCGCGAAATTACCTCATCGAGTTCTGCTTTTTCCGGCTGCATTTTGTCCATAACATTTTTGAAGGTTGTAGACGAGCCGTGTGGCGACGAGACGTGCTGGACGACGTGGTCCGGTTAAGTCACTTTGCCACTCACATATAAGGGGATGAGGGGTCTTGGACCCTTGTTGTTTGAGTGTGTTTGTTGGAGTGGCCTTTGGAGAGGACTTTCTGGGGCAGGAAGCTTGGAGAGAGAAGCTTGAAGATCTTGAGGTAATCTTCGAATATTCTTTCAGTGTTCTTCGCGTTCTTCGTATGTTGGTAAAAATACTCATATTTTGATCTTCCCAATAATAATCGTAGCATGTTTTCCGTAATTTGATCTTATGGTAGCGTAGGATTCCACCAAGTTATGTTTCTTGCTTGCCATGTTAGTTTAGCGAACTTGACATATGCATGGCAGAAAATGTGTAACGACGGGGTTAGAATCGTGCTAGGATCGTAGTATCCATTTAAGCTAGGGTAGGACTTTCTTACCATAACTATGTGGGTTAGGGTAGCCATATGTTTGCCTTGTTTTTCTCTTGTAGGAGGCGTTGGATTCCACCAGGTTATGTTTCTTGCTTGCTATGATAGTATAGTGAACTTAACATATGCATAGCAGAGAATGTGTAACGACGGGGTAGAATCATGCTAAGCTTGTAGTAGCAATGTAAGCTAGGGTAGAACTTTCTTACCATAGCTATGTGGGCTAAGGTAGCCGTATGCTTGCCTAATTTTGACCTTACAGTAGGCGTAGGATTCCGCCAAATTACGTTCCTTGCTTGCCATGTTATTGTAGTGAACTTGTCACATGCATGGCAGAAAATGTGTAACCGCGGGGCAGAATCATGCTGGGCCTGCAGTTGTCAAGCATGTTAAGGTAGGAATACCAAGCCCCATCCCTTTTCTACCTGCCCGAAACTTTGTATGGGCTATGGTAGCCATATGCGTTAGTCTCGAGTATAGAGGACTTTGCGTCGGTTAGGCCTCTTCCCTCTTGATTAGCGTGAGGGTTAGGCCAAATCCTTGCTGGGCGTTGCCTGTTCTCACTTAGACGTGTGCTCCGTAGGATGGATGAACGGGTAGACGGTTCTTCTAGCGGGTATACTGGGGCGTCGACACAGGGTGGAGCTAGCTCGCGCGTACCTGCTGGGCGGCCCAATGTGTCACTAAACCCCCCATCTTCTATTACCGACAACTGTTTGAAGAAGATTAGGAAGAAATACAAGATACCCAAAGATTTAAAGCTAAGGGCGCCTGGCCCGTCAGAATTGGTAGACAGTGATATACCAGGTTGGGTTGCATTGTAGGAGCATAGCTTCGAAAGCGGCCTCCGGCTTCCAATCCCTTCCTTGGTGTACGACACCATTAAACGGTTCGAGATTTTACCGTCGCAGCTGACGCCCAATGCTTGGAGGGTCCTGCTATGCCTCCACCAATTGGCTAAGCCGGGTAGGATACTGCACGGAGAAGACGTGTCCGCATATTATCTTCTGAAACTTGATAAAGGTCGGTATCAGTTTCGTATCCGCCAAGGTAGGGACCAGGTGGTGTTAGGCTTGCCTTCCAGCGAGAGGCGGCGGTATGACCGATACTTCTTTGCAAAGGGTCCCAGCTTGTTTGGTGGGCGTGATGTGTCGTGGATGCCTTCGGGATGGAGACTTGCTAGTGAGTGGTGTCTATTGTTTGTTTGTCAGTGTTGTGTGAGTCTCTTCGTTTCCTGCTTCGCTTGGTCTAATCCGTGTTGGTTTATGCAGATAGCGAGCAAGGGAACGAGATCGACTTTGCAAAACGGGAGGCTGTTAGGCGTTTCGACTTCTGCCTGCCTCTTAGCCCTAGGAGAAGGCATTGGGAGGTCATACTTGGCCATAAGACAGCCGACGAAGTGAAACCTGGTATGTGCTCTATACTTCTTGTATTTCATTGTTTCATTTTCTTGCCTTTGGTGTTTTTCCCTTCAAAGTAGTATGACCTTACCTTCCTTCAGACAACGTTATGACGAAGAAGATATATCGTATGCTCGAGATTGCTGTTGCTAGGGAGGCAGCCGCCAGAGGTGCGACATCGTCTCCTTCTCATCCCCTGTGCATCCGTCTCAGGCCCTCTGTTGGTCCTTCTCCTCCTGTTGTGAGTGTTGAGCTACTTCCTGTGACCGTGACTCCTCCGACGGGTAGTAGTAGCAACGTGGTGCATTTTGAGGTGCCTTCATCATCGTCAGTACTTCGTGATCCTTCTTTCGTGCCACAGGTAGTCCCTCACTTGCTCATGGAGGAGGACAGGCCTGGCTTTACGGAGATGGGGTATGGCGGGACCATGGACTGGTCTGTGACTCAGGCTTATCGGGTTCGTACTCCTTCTTCTTTACTTTGGCTTTTTCACTGTTCCTTGTATTGATTTGTTGCCTAACGTTATGTGCTTCTGTCGCAGGCTTTGTCTGGCATGGGTTATGCTAGGGATCTACAAGATCAGCAAATTTTCGAGTGGAAGCAAAAGTACCATGCAGAACATCTCCTTGTTGAGGAGAAATCTCGCCATGCAGAGGAGCAGATTCGTCTTGCCCAGGAGCGGAGTCGTCTTGTCGACGAGCTCGAAGGCAAGTTGAAGGTAAAGGAGGACGAGTTTGATGAGGCGGTTGAAGATCAAGGGGCGCGGGTGCAGATACATGCAAGGGGCATACGTATGCGGGAGTATGTGGCTGGGAAGCATCTTACCGAGTGGGACCCGGCTACTACGATTGCGCTTCTCGACCACCAGGAGGCAGAGGATAGGGCTTTTGAAAGGGCGGAGAAGGCTCGGGCTAGGGTTGAGGCTAGAGCGTCGGGTAGCCGTGGCCGCTGAGTTGCGATGTCATTAGGCTAGGTCCTTCCAGCCCAGCAGTAGCTAGATTTACTTTACCTGTTTTGCCCGTCGGGCTAAGTCAAGACTACTCGAGTACTTTCTGTTATGTCGGTTTCCACTTAATTAGTTGTTTGCAAGACTGCAGTATGCTTGGTTGCCCATGGGGCATGTTAGACTCTTTTATGAGAATGTTGACGCTTGCTTTAACCATGCTTTAACTATGCTTTATTGATGTCTTGCGAATGGGTGAACATTGAGTACAGAAAACCAATGAAAAATGTAACAAGTATTGATGTAGTAGGACAAAGAGTGGTGCGCCAGGGCAACCTAGGGCGACGCTTTGTTCCTGGTTCCCCGTTTGTTAGAGGGGGTAAGGAGAGGCATACGTCAGGATAGCCTGAGTTGTCGGCTGCGCACACTCTGCTAGTCTTTGTATGTCTTGTTGAGTAGAGGTTAGGTTCTGCTCTCTACTTTGCTTTGTATTACTCCGACCTGGGCAGGGATGTGCATGCTAACAATGGGGAGGCATCATCTGGGCAGAGGTGTCGAATTGTCTGTGTGAACCATCTTATGCCGTCTCTTATCCCCCCAGCCTAAGTGTAGAGTTAGTTTACTCTGGACTTAGGTTGTTATTGGCGTCGCAGGATGGGAGAAGGGCGTCCTTTTCCAGCTTGTCCAAATCCGCCATTAGGTAGTCGATCACGCACACTGAAATGAGGGGTGATCGACCTCTTGAAACTCGAGTTAGCAAAGCTCTGAGGTGAGGACAAAAATTTGACAAAGGAGGTAAGGGCACGTATTACTCTCCCTCAAGTTAAGTGTTGGACTAGGCTTGTTCTAGCCTTAGGCTGCTATGACGTCGCTGGATGGGAGATGAGTGTCCTTTCTCCAGCTTGTCCAAGTCGTCATTAGCTAGTCGGTCCTGCACATTGAAATGGGGGGTGGTCGATGGCAATGCCATCGACCTTCCGAAACTCGAGTTAGTAAAGTTCTGAGATACCAACAAAGAATGGACAAAAGAGGTAAGGGCATGTGTTACTCTCCCTCAGGTTAAGGGTCGGACTAGGCTTGCTCTGGCCTTAGGCTGTTATCCTGGTTGACGTCGTGAGATGGGAGAAGAGTATTCTGCCTCCAACTTGTCTAAGTATACCGTTTGATAGCCAACCTGTAAACCAAAAGAAGAGATGGTCGATTGCATTGCCATCGACCCTCCGACGCCCAAGTCAGTAAGGATCTGAGGAGAAAATAAGAAACAGCCAGGGGAAGTAAGAGTATGTGATACTTCCTGTTCCCCTTCGAGGGGTTAGATTTTGGCATGTCGTGTGCTACAAAGTGGCTTGTATGACAAGCTTCTTATATGGCAGTTTGGTATACCGAAATTGTGTCTGCCCTTGTGTTCCTTGGTCTGGGAGTTGAGCCCATCTTTTGCTTGGAGCTTGTACGCTCCCTGGCCTATCACCTTGGTGATTAGGTAAGGGCCTTCCCAGTTGGGGGCTAGCTTGCCTGCTCCAGCGTCTCTGGTATTCTGGAAAACCTTTCGGAGCACCCAGTCACCTACTTTGAAGGTTCGAACCCTAATGTTTCTATTGTAATGTCGGGCTACTTTTTGCTGGTATGCTGCGTTCCTTATTACTGCCATATCTCGAAGCTCGTCGACAGTGTCGAGGTTGTGGCTGAGTTGCTCCCAGTTTGACTCTTCATTAGTCCATTGACAACGTATTGATGGTACTTCAGTTTCTACTAGTATGACCGCTTCTGAACCGTAGGCTAGGGAGAAGGGAGTCTCGCCAGTTGGTGTTCTAGCAGTAGTTCGATACGACCAGAGAACTCCTGGCAACTCGTCTGCCCAAGCCCCTTTAGCTTTTTTGAGTCTCTTCTTCATGGTTTTCATGATGGTCTTATTAGAAGACTCTGCTTGTCCGTTAGATTGAGGGTTGCGTGGGGTAGAGAAGCTAAGCTTGATTCCCCATGCCTTGCAAAAGTCCTGGAAATCGAAGCTGATGAACTGGGAACCATTGTCGGTAACGATCACCTTGGGTACTCCGAACCTGCAAATAACATTTTTCCAAATAAAACTCTTTACCTCGCGATCTCTGACCTGGTGGAAGGCCTCAGCTTCGATCCACTTGGTGAAGTAGTCTGTTACGGCTAGCATGTAGACTCGCTTCCCTGGAGCAGTGGGTAGTTTTCCCACGATGTCCATACCCCACTTCATGAATGGCCATGGTGAGAGTATGGAGTTGAGCTTTTCTGGAGGTAAATGGGAGGAATTGGCAAACCTCTGGCAACTATCACAGCTTCTGACGTGGCTTACAGAATCTGCTCGCATGGTAGGCCAGTAGTAGCCGGTTGTCAGGACTCGGTTGGCTAGGCTACGGCCTCCTGAGTAGTTGCCACATTCTCCTTCATGAAGTTCTGCTTGCACATACCTTGCTTCCTCTGGGGTGGTGCACTTGAGATATGGTCCAGAGTAGGATCTTTTGAGTAACTGACCCTCCATCATAGTGAACCTAGCCGCCTTTGATCTCAGTCTGCGTGCTTCATTCTTGTCTTCTGGTAGCTCGTCAGTAGTCAAATAACTTATTATGGGCGTCATCCAATTGTTGGTGGAGTCTACACTTGCTACTTCTAGGGCAGGGTTTTTCCATGTAGCTGGCCACTGAAGGGTAACCAGTGGGATTGACTGCTCTGACTTGGCCGGAATCGATGAGCCCAGGTTGGCTAGTGCGTCAGCGTGTCCGTTCTCTAGTCTGGGTACCTGTGTTATGTTGGCCTCTTCGAAGTCAGCTAACATCTTCTTTACCTTGGCTAGGTAAGCAGTCATCTTGGCATCTCTGGTCTGGTATGCTCCTTGCGTTTGATTGACTATCAGTTGGGAGTCTGACTTTATCTCTAGCCTTCGAACACCCATTTCTTTGGCGAGAGCTAGCCCGGCGATCAGTGATTCGTTCTCTTGTTCGTTATTTGTGGCTTTGAACTCACATCTGACGGCACGCTGGATTTGGTCTCCCTCAGGGGATCGGAGGACTAGCCCTAGCCCGACCCCATTCATGTTACTGGAGCCATTGACCGACAAGGTCCATTTCAACTTTTTCTGCTCTGCAAGACATAATAACTCCTTCTCGGCTTGAATTAGAGTACTAGGCGTAAAGTCGGCTATAAAGTCAACCAACACTTGGGACTTAATCGCAGAACGAGGCTGGTAGGAAATATCATGCTCGCTTAATTCGACTGCCCACTTGGTCAGTCTACCAGATAGTTCTGGTTTGTGAAGTACATTCTTTAATGGAAATGTAGTAACTACGACTATCGGGTGGCACTGAAAATAGGGTCTTAGCTTCCTGGCAGCCATTACTAAGGCCAGTGCAAGCTTTTCTAGCTGGCTACCATTACTAAGGCCAGTGCAAGCTTTTCTAGCTGGCTATAACGGGTTTCTGCATCAAGCAGGGACTTGCTAACATAATAGACGGGTAGTTGCTTACCTTGTTCTTCCCGTACTAATACTGCACTTACTGCTGTTTCAGAGACTGCTAGGTAGACATACAAATTTTCTCCTTCCTAAGGCTTGGATAGCAGGGGTGGAGAGGTCAGGTACTCCTTTAGTTGTTGGAGCGCCTCTTTGCATGCTGGAGTCCATGCGAATTCTTTGGCCTTCCGTAAGGTAGAGAAGAAATAGTGGCATTTTTCAGAGGAACGTGAGATAAAACGACTGAGTGCTGCGACTCGACCAGCTAGTTTCTGCACATCTTTGATGCATGTGGGAGAAGGGATGTTCATCACAGACTAGATCTGGTCTGGGTTGGCCTCTACTCCTCTGTGAGTCACCATGTAGCCTAGGAACTTCCCTGAAGATACACCGAAGGAACACTTAGTGGGATTAAGTTTCATATTATACCTTTCTAGCACGTCGAAAGCCTGCTGGAGATGTTTGAGATGTTCTTCGGCCATCAGAGACTTGACAAGCATGCCGTCGATGTAGACTTCCATGGTGTCCCCCAACATGCCAGCAAACATTTTGTTTACCAATCTCTGGTAAGTTGCCCATGCGTTCTTCAACCCGAACGACATGACTTTGTAACAGAAGATTCCTCTTTCTGTGATGAAGGCAGTCTTTTCCTGGTCCGCATGGTGCATTAGTATCTGGTTGTACCCAGAGAACGCGTCCATAAAGCTGAGTAGTTGGTGGCCTGCAGTGGCATCGACGAGCATGTCGATGTGAGGTAGCGGGAATGAATCCTTGGGACAAGCTTTGTTTAAGTCTGTGAAGTCAATACAGACTCTCCACTTCCCATTTTTCTTCTTCACCACGACTACGTTAGCCAACCAGTCGGGGTAGTTGACTTCTCGGACAGACCCAGCTTCGATCAGCTTCTGAACTTCCTCATTTATTACCCTGTTGCGTTCTGGAGCAAATTTTCTACGCTTCTATCTTACTGGAGGATGGCTAGGATCTACCTGCAATTTATGTACCATTACCTCGGGGTCGATTCCAGTCATGTCAGCATGAGACCAGGCGAAGCAATCATGGTGGGCCGTGAGGAACTCGACAAGCTTGCTCCGTAGGGTAGGATTGAGCTTAGAACCAATCTGTACTTTGTGATCCAGGAAGTCTGGGTGGATCTGGACTTCGTCTAGCTCCTCCATACTTGGACAGCCTGGATCGGTGCTATTGAGTTTCTCCTTCTGTAATTGCTATAAGGCTGACTTTGGCGCTTTCATTGCGTTTTTGTAGCAATTTCTTGAGGTGCTCTGCTCCCCCTTGACCTCTCTTACACCCCAGGGAGTGGGGAACCTGAGCACTTGGTGAAATGTAGATGGGACTGCCCTCATGCTATGGATCCATGGCCTACCCAGTATGATTTTATAGGCGGAAGGGCAGTCTAGCACAACGAACACAGTGCTTAGGTTGACTCCTCCTGCGAAGACGGGAAGGGTGACTTCTCCTAACGTGTGCTTCTGTTCTCCGCTGAAGCCTACCAGAACAGTAGAGCGTCGACATATGCAAGATTCGTCTAAGCCTATACCTTGCAAAGCATTCAAGAAGAGCACGTTAGTAGATGAACCATTATCGATTAAAATACGCTTAACTAAAACATTTGCGATATTAAGAGAGATGACAAGTGCGTCATGATGAGGGTTGACGAGCCCTATGGCTTCACTGTCTATGAAGCTTATTGTCTGGTTGGTGTAGGCGTGAGGAATGACTTCTGTAGAGTGGGCTAGAGGGTTGGCTGCAATTCTAGCATTCTTCTTAGCGGCAGAGTGGCTGACTCCACTCACTTCTGAACCTCCTGAGATCACTAGGCATGTCTTGGTAGGAACTGGCTGCTCTGGTTCCTTGACTTGGGTCTTTCGATGGGCTAAGGTACTCTTCCCTTTGTCTGTCAACAAGTCGGTAAGGTGGCCTCTTTTCAGCAACTCTGCAACTTCTAGCCTAAGAGCTATGCAATCTGCAGCGTTGTGGCCGTGATCTCCGTGGAACTCGCACCACTTGGTTGCGTCCCTCTTCTCGCTAGGAGTCTTTGTCTTTCCTGGCCATCTTACAGTACTTCCCATGCCCTTCATAACCGTTACTAGTTCGGCTGGTTCGATGCTCAGGTTGTACTCTGGAATTCTGGTTCGAATAGGCCCTTGAGGCTTCTCTGCTGGGCGACCTGCTGGAGGGTCAAGTGGTCTCCTGCTCTCCCTAGGAGGGCCACGTCTGGAAGTGATTAGGGCTCCCCTGGTCTGCTATCTGGTCGTCTAGAACGTCGATCTCTGTTCCTGTCATCATAAGAATAATATTTGCTCCGATGGGCTTCGTCTTCCTCCCACCGAATTTCTACCCACGCGCGGGCTAGGGCATCTTCCATAGTAGTACAGTTGAATTTAGTGAGCTCCTTATACAACTCTCCTTCTGGTAGCAAGCCTTTTCGGAATGCGTCAACGGCAGTCTCCTGGTTGCAGTAGGGAATCGACACCTTTTCTCGATTGAACCCCCCACGTAGTCTCTGAGTGGCTCGCCCCTTCTCTGGTGGACTCGATAAAGGTCGTCAGATAGCTTTTCTAGCTTCTTGCTATTGGCGAACTGCTCTACGAATGTGTCGGTGAGTTGGGCAAAGGAGGCGATCGAATTGTTGGGCAGGTTCGTGTACCATTGCAAGGCTGGACCGACAAGGCTCGAACCGAAGCTCTTGCACATGCATGCCTCCCTGAGATCTCTGGGTATTGCAGCAGTGAACATCCTCTACTTATATGAAGCGATGTGATCGTCTTGATCGGATGTTCCATCGTACATTTTCATGTTGGGGAATGAGAATTTCTTAGGCATTTCTACCAAGGTGATAGCATCAACGAAAGGTGAGTCTGCGTAGCTCTGGGGCAGACTCTTCCTTAGTGGGGCTGGAACTCCAGGGATCCTAGTGAACATTGCCTCCATCTCTGCGAGTTTCCTAGCCATAATCTGCTCCAGAGGAGTACATGTAAAAGGCAAGTTTAGAATGTCAGCTTGCCACCTGCCACAGTGTGTGAAGGGGGAATAGTAAACATTGAAGAGGAAAAAAGAGGAGCGTTAGTATAATGTAAGGGCAGAGCAGAGTGTAGGGGCAGAGCAGAGTTCTGGAATGAAGCCAGAGGCGTTATGTAGGGTGTTGCAGAGCCAGCTTGAGTCGTCGGTAGTGTTGTAGAAACACTGGTGGTAGCTGATTGCATGGTTGGTTGGCTGGAAGAGCTTTCTGGTTCTGGAGTTGAGAAAGGTTGCATTGAAGTAACCGGGGCTCGAAACCTTAGCCCTATTGACCTTGGTACAGAGAGTTCAGTGATCTTCTCTTGAAGTAGTTGGTTCTCTGTCCTCATTAGTGAATTCTCTTCTTCGAGGGCTTTGAACTTCTGAGCATTCTCTTGCACTTGGGCTGTGAGAGCGGCTATCTGGGCTGAAACGTCGATCGGAGAGGCTACCATGTCATATGCCATCGCAAAGGTCGTCTTTGATAGTTGTTGCAGGGGCCCCACGGTGGGCGCCAAACTGTGGACGGGTAGAAAGTCACACGGTTAGAGAGATCGTTAGGTGGGCACCAGCAACTAGGCTTCGGGCCTTCAAATAGACCGGTTGACGGGCAGAAGGTCGGTTCTGGTAGTCGGGTGGATGGGTAGGCACACGTAAGAGAAGGAAACGGCTACTGTCAGGCTAGCGTCAGGGTAGAACTCGGGTACCAGCAACCTGTAGACCTGCACAAGACAAACAAAATTGTTAAGTCCAAGGGCACCGGAGATGGTGTCGGCCAAGGACCCTCCGACGGTCAAGTCAGTAACTTAGTTCGATGTAATGAATTGAATGGAACGCGATTGGAGTTACTAATGATGTCGGTGTCGTTGTAGCGTCGGGGTGGCACGACTGTAGAGTGGCCGGAGCTCGATTCTACGGGATGATGAGTTGGGGTAGCTTCTGGACTACTTGATTGATAGAGAATACTTCTGGTTATGGAAGAGTAGGATTCTACTTGCGGAAGGGCAGACTCCTGCTTACAGAAGGGTAGACTACCGCTTACAGAAGGTTAAACTAGCAAGGTATGAGAGAAACGAGAAGCCTCTGGCAAGTTTTGGTGTGGTTTCGTGGATGCTTCTAGCCGGAATCTCTGCCTTATTAGCTCAGATCAGAGGTCGTCGGAGTAGGTGGTTTATAGCCGGAGCTTAGTATGGAGTGAGTGAGGTGATCGGAGTAGAGCTTCTGGAGTGCTAAGTAGAGAATGAATAAATGGCTTTCGAGTGAGAATCCGATGTCCTTCCAAGAGCTAGGCTTTCTCAATTTATAGAATGTAGAGGATAGTAACCGCTCTTGGAGCGCATGTTTGCTAGATCCGTAATAGTAGGATCTTACTAGACCATCTTCGTAGCCGTTGATCTCTTGAGAGGGAAGGGTAGCCCTACGATACACGCCACCCTAGCCTGTTCGTTGCCCGTACAAATTGTCCACTACTCCTCTAAAGTAGCGCAAGACTCGGTCTTCTACCATGACTCCAACGTGTAGCGAAATACTAGAATTGGACTGACTCAATCTCTAAAGTATTGGCCACGTGTGCGCACAACTAGCTGGAGTATGGGTGGATTTTCATGGTAGACCATATCCTAGTATGTCGGAAGCATGGGCTTGAGTAAGCATGCTAGACTTTCTGGGCTTACGAGGCGTGTTGGGCTTTCGGTGGGCTTCCTTGTTAGGCCGCCGAGGCTACTGAAGGCGCTCCTCCCTTGTTACGTGAGGGTGGGCGCATAAGGAAGGCCCAATGCTATTTTTTGCCAATACACCAGGCGCTGATATGTTGCCCCGGCATTCTTGAGACCGAAAGGCATTTGTTGGTAACAATATAGTCCTCGATCTGTTAGGAAGGCGGTATTCTCTTGGTCAACCCAGTGCATGGCGATCTGGTGGTATCCCGCGAAGGCATCCATGAAGCTTAGTTGTTTGTGGCCAACTGTTGAGTCTACCAGCTGATCTATGGACGGCAGCGGAAAACTGTCTTTCGGGCAAGCTCTGTTTAGGTCGGTGAAATCTATGCACATTCTCCATGTTCCGTTTTTCTTCTTAACCAGGTCTACGTTGGCCAGCTATTCCGGGTATCGGGCTTCCCTTATTACTTCCGACGCCACAAGTTTCTCGACTTACTCGGCTATTTCAGCCTGCTTGTTTGCTGAAAAATTTCTTTTCTTTTGCTTCACCGGCTTGCTTCCTTCTCTGATGTTAAGTTTATGGGTGATGATCCCTGGATCTATACCGGGCACCTCATCCGTCCCGAACGCAAAGACGTGGCGGTGCTCTCTCAAAAATTTGGTTAGTGCCGCCTTCTCGTGACAACGTACTCCCTACATAAGTAACTTCACTGGCCTTTTCTCCGATTTGCACAGGTACGGTCAGATCTGCTGTTCTCTCCTCTTCTTCTTGGATTTTTTCATCTGTCGGCATCTCGGTTCTGAGTATCTGTCTATCTGGAAGAGGTGGCTCCACCGTTCCCGACATCATGTTTTCCTGGTAGGTCTGTATAGAGAGTGGTTAGTTTTGAAAAAGTATTAAGTAGGATTCGGGTTACCGAATGTGATGATTTGCTGGAGAGATCCCCCTCCTTCTAGCGCCAAATGCTGATGTCGAAAATTTGCTCTCGGTTAAATCAGCATGAAAAAGGGAGTTGATGCATGACAGCCTCCGTTATGATGGTATATTCTGTTTGGAGAGGTGAGATTCCTCTGTTCAGCTCCGCTTCTCTGCTCCGTTCCGCTTCTCAGCCTTGCTCCTTGTCTCCCTGCTCCTTGCTCCAGCTCCTGACTCCTTGCTCCAGCTCCTGATTCCTTGCTCCAGCTCCTGATTCTCTACTCTAGCTCCTGCTTTCCTTGCTCCTGTTCGTCTGCTCCCGAGGGGGGGGGGAACCTGCAAAGGGTTCGAAAACCGCTCTGACGCTCAAGACAGTCAGGGTTCTCTTTGCAGTAAAAGAATGAATATTCATTGATGCTTTTGGGGGGCGAGTTGTGTGAACTCTGTTTTTGGGGAGATCCTTCTGGTATGAAGAGATCTTGTGTTTTTGGGGTCAAGAGAATGTATTTTTCTTAGGGTAAATCCCTTAAGCCTTTTTAGGGTAAAGTGAGCGTATCCCGTAAAGGACGAAGTGGGGGGCCTTTTATAGGCGAAGTTAGGCCGACTATAGTTAGTGGCGGTGGTGAGGCGGTGGCCGTCAATCCTTGATAGAAGTTACCACTTTTGCGTATCTAGGGTTTCTCTTCGAGTCTATCCCGGATCTTTGATAGGTGAAAGTTCCTAAGTTCGAGGATACTTTGTGGATATCTTGCCGGAGTGATAGACTCTAAAGAAGAAGTTTCCTCCTTTAGATACGTGGAGTCCAACCGGCTTGAACACTTCAAGATGTGTAACGGACTGAGATCTCTCTGGAAAGTCCGGGATTAAGTGGTTTAGGTTGCGCAGCGCTGATATCTTCCCAGGTCTGGGCGTAAGATATGGGCTGAACCTGTGGAGACCCCCCTTATTCCTTTAGAGATCGCAGGCTGATCTATCCATGCCGAGGGCGTTTTATGCAGAGCTGGTTTCTTCTGGCCGACCTCCCGGTTGTGGGAATGTGTGGTGGACCGTCAGGGGTTTTAGCTGTCCTGCTGCCTCAAGCCGAGTTGTTCCAAGAGACTTCTGGTCTAGCCTTTGACTCTTCAGACGTTAGTCAACGTTTGGACATTTTATGCATCATCAAAGATCATAGGGAACAAGTGGAGTTTAAGATAGACACTCCGAAAGAGGTTTGGCCTCAAATAGATGAGCAAGCTAAGGAAGATGAACAGGAGAGGTTCATTACAGTGTTACGAGGAACAGGGGAAGAAGAGACATCCGGACACCAGAAAGGTATGGGATGACAGATATGGTTGCATTCGCACTTAGTGTGGGATGACATGCTGATAGCTTGCAAGGATATGTCTGAAATCCACATGTTGAAGGATCGGTTAAAGGGTATGTTTGAGATGAAAGACTTGGGTGCCTCAAGGAAGATATTGGGTATGGAGATACGGAGAGACATATCTGCTGGGAAATTGTTCTTGTCTCAGAAAATGTACATCGAGAAGGTGTTGGAACGTTTTGGTATGACTGAGGCAAAACCTGTCAGTACTCCATTGGCAGCACACTTCAAGCTTTCGGCAGAACTGTCACCAACGACTGATGAAGAGACAGAGTACATGTCTCAAGTGCCTTATGCAAATGCAGTAGGTAGAATTATGTATGATATGGTGTGCACAAGGCTTGATATTTCACACGATGTCAGTGTAGTCAGCAGATACATGGGTAGACCTGGTAGAGGTCATTGGCAGGCTGTGAAATGGATACTGCGGTATCTGGGAGGAACTGCGGATACTGGTCTGGTTTACGATAAAAGGGTTGACCATTCTGGTTTGGTGGTTGGATTTGTGGATTCGGATTTTTCAGGGGATCTTGATAGGAAGAGATCGCTGACGGGCTATACGTTCACTCTCTGCGGGAGTGCCATTAGTTGGAGAGCGGTGTTGCAGTCAGTAGTAGGACTGTCTACAACGGAAGTTGAGTACATGGCAGCAACAGAGGCGGTGAAGGAGGCGATATGGCTGAGTGGTTTAGTTCCGGATTTAGGCCTGAAGCAGGAGGTGACAGAGGTCTACTGCGACAACCAGAGTGCGATTCATTTGACCAAAAATCAAATGTATCACGAGAGAACCAAACACATTGATGTCAAGTATCACTTTCTCAAGGACGTTATTGAAGAAGGAAAGATCACGATGAGAAAGGTGTCCATGGCAGAGAATCCAGCGGATATGCTGACTAAGGCAGTTACAACTTTCAAGTTTAAGCATTGCTTAGACTTGATTAGGATTTCCAGATGTTGAGCCCTTTGGAGGGCAGGCCCTGACAGGGCTTGAGCGACGCTGGCTCAGAGGCGCTAGCTATGATGGTTGCAGAGACAAGCCAATAGGGGCATATTCAAGTCAACGTGGAGAATTGTTGGAAGTGACTAGAATATGGGTTGATATCTAACCCGGTTTAACGATCCTCCAACCCGGCGGAATTTTAGACCCGTTAGCGGAGCTGATTACCGAGGCAGAGCTGGTATGCGAAGCAGGGCTGCTAGACAGAGCTTGACTCGAGACAGGGCTGGTATGCGAAGCAGGGCTTATGTCGGTTATTAGTGTTAGCGTATCCATATGTATTTCGGATTTAGAAAGAGAGAGTCGGTGAGGCGGTGTGTCAGTGGGATTAGGGTTTTAGTGGCTATAAACTAAAACCCTATGAGATATCAGGAGAGGTTTTGTGTTCTCACGAATATCTTGTGTAACTTGTATGCTTATTATAGTGGAATCATCGCGCGGTTTGTCGCCTTGGAGTAGGTCTCACCAGCCGAACCACGTAAATCTCTGTGTTCGGTTCTTGATTGTTTCATTACTATTTCCTATTGTTTTTCTTGGATTACTCGATTTTTCATAGCAACCCCATTCGGTCATAACAAACTTAGTGCTTAATTGGGAGAAGTGTCATTTCATGGTTCGTTCAGGGATTGTCTTAGGGCATGTCATATCAGCTAGTGGTATAGAAGTAGATAAAGCCAAAGTAGAGTTGATAAAAAGTCTTCCTGTACCAAAAATAGTTAAAGACATCCGATTATTCTTAGGGCATGCAGGCTTTTACCGTCGCTTTATCAAAGACTTTAGTAAGATATCTAGACCTCTTTGTAATCTTTTGGCAAAAGCGAACAAGTTCGTCTTTGATAATGCTTGTCTAGAGGCCTTTGCTAAACTCAAGTCTCTACTTACTACTGCTCATATTGTTCAACCACCTAATTGGAATGCTCCTTTTGAGATCATAAGCGATGCATCTGACTATGCAATTAGAGTCGTTTTAGGTCAACGTGAAAACAAATTACTTCACGTAATCTTTTATGCTAGTAAGACGTTGAATGATGCACAACTCAACTACTCTACCACTGAAAAAGAGTTGTTACCTGTTGTTTATGCTTTAGAGAAGTTTTGATCATACCTAGTAGGTTCTAAGGTCATAGTATTTTCTGATCATGTCGCATTAAAGTATCTCCTCTCTAAAAAAGAGGCAAAACCCTGATTGATTAGATGGATACTTTTGCTACAAGAGTTTGATATAGAGATCCGGGATAAGAAAGGTTCCGATAATGTTGTAGCAGACCACTTGTCTAGACTTGTTGTAGAGTCCGTAGATGATGAGTTACCTATTAGAGAGAGTTTTCCTAATGAACAACTTCTTGTAGTCTCCCAATTACCTTGGTTTGTTGACATAGTGAACTATCTTGCTACGGGAAAATGCCTAAACATTAGACTAAGCAAGATCGTGACAAATTCTTGTCCGAGGTAAAAAGGTTCTTCTGAGATGATCCATACTTGTTTAAGTATTGTCCCAATCAGATTATTAGGAGATGTGTCCCCGATAGTGAGCAAACCAATATCATCTCCTTTTGTCATGATCATGCATGTGGGGTCACTTTAGTAGCAAACAGACGACCGCCAAAATTTTACAATGTGGTTTCTATTGGTCGTCTTTATTCAAAGATACCCATGGATATTGTGTAGCTTGTGAGCGATGCTAATGGGGGAGTATTTCACGTAGAAATATGATGCCCCTAAATCCTATTCTAGTTATTGAGGTCTTCGATGTATGGGGCATCGATTTCATGGGTTCACTTCCAAACTCCATTGGCGATCTATATATTCTAGTCGGGGTCGATTACGTGTCCAAGTGATAGAGGCGGTTGCTTGCAAAATGAATGATCACAAAGTTTTAATCAAATTTCTAAAAGAAAACATCCTTTCACGTTTTGGTACACCGCGAGCGATTATTAGTGATGGGGGAACACACTTTTGCAATAGGCAGTTTGAAATTCTAATGAAAAAGTATGGTTTTACTCATCGAGTGGCCACCCCCGTATCATCCACAGACAAGCGGTCAAGTTGAGGTTTCCAATAGGGAAATTAAACGCATTCTTGAGAAAACATTTAATCCTAATAGAAAGGATTGGTCATTACGACTAACCGATGCATTACGGGCATATCGTACAACGTTTAAGACTCACATTGGAATGTCTCCATATAGATTGGTGTATGGAAAAGCTTGCCACCTACCTGTAGAGTTAGAGCATAGAGCATATTGGGCTATAAGCGAATGAACTTTTCGCTTGACAACGCAGGTAGAGAGAGAAATCTCCAACTTAGTGAGTTAGAAGAATTGAGGAATGATGCGTATGAGAGTTCTAGAGGGTATAAGCATAAAATGAAGGTGTTTCATGATAAAAAAAATTTGGAGAAAATCATTTTCACGAGGTCAAAAAGTTCTTTTATACAATACTCGTTTGCATTTATTTCCTACAAAACTTCGTTGTAGATGGTCGGGGCCTTTTGTTGTCAAATTTGTGTATCCTCATGGTGCGGTTGATATTGAGGATAAAAATGGTGCATGTTTCAAAGTCAATGGTCAAAGTTGAAAACCATTTTTAGAAATATCACCCGAAACCGTGGATGTTTTTATCGAAAATCCTGTCTATCAGAAGTGAGTCCCGATGATCAGCACAGTCTGGCTGAAGACTTTAAATTTAGCGGTTCTTGGGAGACAACCCATGCATCTGGTATAGTACAGTGGAGTATGGTGATATCTTTCCTCTCATTTTTTTATTTTGGCATAGTCTTCAAAACATTGAGAACAATGTTCGGTTTAAGTTTGGGGATAGGGAAGAACTTTGAAAATTCAAGAGGGTTCAAAATTTTTTTAATTTCGGACCGAAAATGTGAGTCTAATATTTTGTTTTGGCTTGTTAATAGTTATAGTCGGGTTGATCGTACTATCCAGTTGTTAAAAGATTCTTCATGAATGTCGAGTCTTGAGGTCGTCTGTGTGCTAGCCATGTGAGTATTATGGAAATGAAGGGTAGACAGTTCTGAGAGAACTAGATTAACCAGTAGTGGAGACTTAACCCTTGTGAGATATCAGAGCCTTTTTATTGTCTTTGAGCGTACTCACACATACGAGTGAACCATTCTTGAGTGATTTCATCTTTTAGAGCGTATTGTCACGGAGTAAAGTTTCACTACTCGAACTTTCGATACCGTGCAGCACTTGGACTAGTTACTTCCCCTCACTAGCACAAGTTTCAGCCTCTATTCCCGAATGCTAAGTAACTTTGACTATTAGGCAAGCTTCAACACTAAATGCTCCAAGAAAGGCAAGCTACTAAGTATGCAAGAACTTTGATCTTTATTGCTGAACTCAAAGTATTACAAGAAAGCTTTTGGGCACGTTTCCCAAGTCACTCAACTCTCACACTATTGCTTTGAATCCTTGCTTGGATGATTTACAAATGAGGGGGTTATCCCCTATTTATACTATAAGCTTGCCAAAATGGATGGCTAAGATCTATACACATGTAAAAGATCTAATGGTTGCTACAAAAATATCTAAGATATTTACAAAAGAATTTTCTAGATAAGGGCCCCTTAGAAATATCTAGAAAGTATCTAGAATACTCAAGATAATGGAGATATTTTATACCTTAAGTGGGCTTAAGGTTGGGCCAAAGCTTAACTAAAGGCATCCCTTCATAGTTGGGCCAAAAGAATGCTCCAAGATAACTCAAAATTGGGCCAGTTTAGTATTGTTTGTGACATTCTCCCCCACTTATAGCGCAGACGTCCTCGTCGCGAGTCTTTCTTGGTACTGAATGATGAGGTCCCGATACTGCCACAAAGAGTCTTCATGCTCCCAACTGGCTTCACTATCTGGTTGCCTCTTCCATCTCACTAAGTACTCGGTGTAGCTCCTTCCTCCTCGAGAGACTCGTTGATGAGCTTCAATGCCTTCTACTTCCTTATCTAAGGAAGTTGTGATGGTGACTGGTGCTCTGTTGCTCTGGCCTCTGGATACATCTTCTTGGTCTGCATAGTAAGGCTTCAAGCAACTAACATGGAAGACGGGATGGATCTTCAAGTTTGGTGGTAACTCCAACCTATAGGATGCTTTCCCAATCTTCCTAAGTACAGAGAAGGGTCCCTCGTAGCGCCGTACTAGTCCCTTGTGCACCTTCCTAAGGGACTTGAACTGGTTCTGGTTGAACTTGAGCATTACCTTGTCCCCTTCCTGGAACTCCAATGGTCGCCTCTTTTGATACGCCCATTTCTTCATCTTCTTGGCGGCCTTCTCTAAGTAAGACCTGGCAACGTCAAGCTCTTTTTGCCATCCTTTGGCAACCTGAAAGGCTGCCGGGCTTACACCTTTGTACCCACCTGCAAGAGTAAGCGGGGTAAGTGGTTGTTGACCTATAGCAACTCTCAAAAGGACTATGCCCAGTTGATTCACTCTTCTGTAAGTTGTAGCAAAACTGGGCAATGTCTAGGAGATCCACCCAATTCCTTTGGTTAGCGGTGACGAAGTGCCTTAAGTATGATTCCAAGAGTGCATTGACACGTTCCGTCTGCCCATCTGTCTGAGGATGGAAACTACTCGTAGAGAAAGATAGCTCCGACCCAAGTAATTTGAATATCTCCGTCCAAAACTTGCCAGTGAACCTTGGGTCCCGATCACTAACAATGTTGGCAGGTATGCCCCAATACTTGACAACATACTTCAAAAATAACCTCGCGGCTTGTTCGGCAGTGCAGTCGGTAGGTGCAGCAATGAAGGTAACATACTTGGTGAACCTGTCAACCACCACAAGTATCGAACCTAACCCATCAACTTTGGGTAAGGCAGAAATGAAGTCCAAAGAGACACTTGCCCACGGCTTCTCTGCTATAAGAAGTGGCTTTAATAGTCCAGCTGCCTTCTTCTGCTCCACTTTATCCTGCTGGCATATGAGGCAAGTTTTCACATAGGATTCCACATCCTCCATCATCTTTGGCCAGTAGTATCTCAGTGATGAGACATGAAAATGTCCCATCTGAATCTCTTAACTTGGGTTAGTTAGTCCATTTCGAGCAGTTACTCTCATGAATTACTTGTTTCTCTTGACCAGGTGTCTTCTATGGAATTGAGCGCGAAAAACGGTTAAAATCGGGAGATTGACACTCTTAAGGGCACTTTGGTCATTTGGAGGTTATGGTAGTTTGATGGATTGGTCAATGTTGTTGCTCGGATGAAACTAGAGTCCAAGATGGACCCTCAGGCGAAAACGGAAATCAAATCGGAGTTCGGGGGAGCAAATAAGCTAAAATCAAATGTTGGGTCAGAGTGGGTTGACTCAAGTGAGGCCAAGAACGTCCAGAAAAACGTGGCATGATCTAGGCGGGTGGACTGATGGCTCGGATTATTTGTGGGCTATTTTCGGATACAGATGGTGGTACTATGAGAATTTTTAGGGTCTTCAGTTTAGTGTAACTGGGCGCATGATATTGCCATGCACTTGGGCGCATCAAGGACAATCCAACGGATAAGAAACTTTGCACTCACATGGCTTAATCGGGAATCGCGTCACAACCTCTTAAGCTACCTCGCGCAGTACTGAATCAATTCTATTTACAGCACGTCCCTACCTGATTCTTCACTCAAACGGTTGTTTCCATATTTATGGGAATATTTTATTCCCTTCCCTTCTTATCTCTCTAATTTTTTATTATATCTCCTTCTCTTGTTTCCATTAACAGTAGAGAGAGAAATTTATTTCTCTCTTAAACACAAAACCTTCTAATAACAGTGATGTAAAGGAGGGATTTGGTTGATGAAATATTTCTAGTGAGAAGGCATGAGCTGGTGTATTAACAGAGAAGGAAAAAATGAATGGAAAGGAAGCAAGATTTTGTTAGAGCTGACAAAGGAGAGAATTCGAGATGATATCTTATAACAGAGAGAAAGATAGAGAGAGAGCGTGAAACAGAGAAGTAAAAAAAGGAGAGGATTTCAGAAGATTGATTGAGATTTTAGAAGAGGAGTTTGAATAGATTTCATAGAGAGAGAAGGAAAGAATTCGAATTCAAATATATTCTACAGAGAGATGATGGAAGGTGCGGGATTGAAGAAATATTTTTAGAGAGAAGGGGTTGACTGGTTTGGTTATTATAAAACAGAGAAGAATTAAGTTAATGATATCTCATCTTTGGGGGTCAAAAGCTCAACTAACAGAAAAATCAGAGAGAGAGAAAGAGAAACAGAGCACCATCATCTTTTATTGTAACATCTTTATCTTCTGTAATCTTTTCTTTTTTGTGAGAGAAAAGAGAGATTAATAGAGAGAAAGAGTGGGTGTAAAGAGATTGATAGAGAAAATTGTAATCAATCAAGAGGTTTAACAGTGTTCATCATCTTTTCTTCTTCTCCTGTTTTCTGATTTTTGTGAGAAAAAGAAAGAAACAGTGGGTTATAGAGAGAGAAAGAAAGAGTTCAGAAAGAGAGAAACAGAAGAGAGATAGAGAAAAACGCTTGGAAAATAATTTTCCCAGAGGGAAAGTATTTCGGAGAAGACGAGAAAATTATTTTCCTTAAGGGTGCGTTTGGCTGCCAGTGGAAAATAAGTGAGAAAAGTTCTGTTTTCCTTCCATTTTCTCTTATTCTTTATATTGATTTTAATCTTTGATCATGATTAGCTAAGACTCTTAATCTAGGGTTGATGATGAAACCATATTCGACCTTTTAGAAACATAAGTTATTTGGTTAATTCTTTAAATGTGATTTAATTTCAAAATTGTTTTAATTTGTCAAGTCGATTATCTTTTCACTATCTATGCTTTTAGGTTTGATGCATCGTGCTTAGGTTAAATCCTTTGACGATGCATACTTATTGATTGATAGATAGTAGTTTGGAAATTCATTTTTCAAAATAAATCAATTACAATTTCATGAGTTAAAAACCGATTTTATCGAAAACATCTCCCGGAATCAGGATAGTTCATTATCCAAAATTCTGAGTTATAGGAAAAGAGAATTTATTAGATATTGATTCTAAAAGTGATTTTATTGTGTGGATTCCAAAACCCTAGGCTTTCTCCCCCATTTGAGTTCATTTTGATTTCCGTTATTTTAGTATTTTTGATATTTCAAAACCAAAACCATATCATTTTAAAAAATCTTATTACTTCCTAGTTTTAGAATAGATTCAACTAGTCTCTGAGGAACGAACCGGTCTTTCCGGAAATATTACAACTTGACACCCGTGCACTTGCGGGTGTAGACCTATTTAGGAAACTTTCTAGGCCCATCAAGTTTTTGGCGCCGCTGCCGGGGACTATGTTTTAAATTTGTTCTAATCTTGGAAAGTTTTTATTTTTGGTAAGTTTTGATTTTTGGCCACTTTGACTTGCTTCTCTATTTTGGTGTGTAGGGCATTAAGGAGCGAAAGAGAAGGCGCAAACAAGGAGGAGGAGTCGAAAAGAAGAAATTTATAGTTTTATTTTTTATTTTTATTTTTTTTGGTGAGAGAGAGACTTTAGACTTTCTTAATTTTATTTTTTGGATTAAAGTTTTGACCCTAAATTAGAGGGCTTGTAAATTGTAACCGAAAACCAAAACAAAGCCTCGGGTTCGGACACTTAAGGGAAGAGTGGCCCGGGTCGTCTACAAAGGTCATCGCCCGTCTTGAACGGGAGGTAATTTCTCTGACCACCCACGAATCCCCTGTAAGTGGGTACTTGTATGTTTTTTGTGTGCCTCATTGATTTGACGAACTGCTTAGTTTAATCGTCTTTAGTAAGGGCACAAACCCCATTACAAGATAGGAGTCGGATTTCATCACCGATCTCTTGCCCATTTAGGAAACAACGTTGCGAATCCCAAACCTCACTTAAATTAAAATCTGGTTTAGACATTGGCCTTAGGGTATCGAGCTCATAGGATCTTTGAAACAATTCAAGGACTTAATTTTTATTTGGGCATTCCTCAAAGGAAAAAGTCACTCAATTCTTTAAAAGGTCACCTCGAGAAGAGGAAACGTTACCGAAGGTTGGACGGCTATCACAACGTTCATCGTTGGTCGTCTCCAAGAATTGTTTGACCGTATTACTTTGACGGAGTAACTCTCATAACAATTATAGTTCAGGCTTTGTTACAATATAGGAGCTGTCTAGACTTTTAAGTGAAATTGACCAACTGTCAGTCGTCTAGATTTTGTTTAGGTTGCTTGGTTGAGTCAGCTTGATTGTGGTTGTTTTCCTTCTAGGATCTTCGTAGTGCTTCCCCGGTTTTCGATTTAAAAAAAAAAATATATATTGATGAGAAATGGATAGATCGTGGTCCCAACATAATGGCAGAAGGGACGAGAGTTCTTCAAATCTACCATGGTGGTATTTAGCAAATGGGCAGAATAGTAGTAGTCATCCTAGAGACAATGTGCATAATGATGGTCGTAGGGATTATTACCAACCTCAAGAAGGTTATGAACCATATTATAGATATCCTGACAGATCATCTTACATGCATTATAGTAGAGAGTCTTATGCTCCAAATGTGTCCCAACCTCAATGGGAAAACATTGAAACTAATGACTCTTACATGCATTATAACGAAGAATTTTATGCTTCACACGTATCTCAACCTCAATGGGATAACGGTGAAACTATTGATCCTTCATCTTTAGCATCACCTTCGTTGGCCGAAGCTATGAGTATGTTAAAAAAGGTTCATGAAGAGTCTATGAGTGCCCTAAGGAGGATTAGTGGAGAGTCTTCTGCTCCACACGTGTCTCAATCTCAATGGGATAACGGTGAAAAAGTTGACTCTCCATCTTTAGAATCATCTTCGTTGGCCGAAACTATGAGTATCTTAAAGAAGGTTCATGAAGAGTCTATGAGTGCGCTAAGGAGGATTAGTGGAGAGTCTTCTGCTCCACATGTGTCTCAACCTCAATGGGATAACGGTGAAAAGGTTGACTCTCCATCTTTAGGATCACCTTCGTTGGCCGAAACTGTTAGTGATCTTCAAAAGAGTACTTTCGAGTTTTGTCAGACTTTAGAAGAAAAGAATGACAATACCTATAGAACTCTAAAAGAAATAACAACTAGTATTATAGAAGAAGATCACCATGAGAATGTAGAATACGGTCCACAATGTCCTGTGTACTATGATGACGAGGATACAATTTTAGAGGAGTACAGTTCTCCCGACAACATCGTTATTGAGACTAAAGTCTCAGAAACGATGGAGCCCAATATAGAGATATCTTCTCATTGTACCGAACTTGAGATCCATTCAGACCATAATGAAGAGTTCACTAGAGTTGAAGATAATTTGAAGTCGTTTGACTCAACTGAGGATGATGAATCATGGTTGACCAATTTGCTAAATGAGAGGATTGACTCGCCTGATTTAGGCGAAGATTTAGAATTCTTTAGGGACACCGATGATAACATGATAAAAGAAATTATAGAAGGACTATCTAACTCGACTTCTAGGGATTGTGAGTCTGATAGTAGGGTTTCTCCATTGAAGGAACCCGAAGTACCTGTTTTAGAGAACCCTAGTTTAAGTCCGGGTGTCATTGATAGTCCTCTAGATTGTTTTGTATTTTGTCCCTCAAAACCATGCGTAGAATTTGAAGCACTCACTCCCTCTGTCAATCATCCATATGAAGACCCATTCTATCCGGTATGTACTCTCTCTGGTGCAATACCAAACTTAACGACCTTATTGTCGTCTAAGTTTGGGGATTGCCCTTCTTTCTTGATAGTCTCACTTACACTATCATCAATTCAAAAAAGTGTGAGACTATCATTCACTGAAAACTTTGTGTTTTGGGTGGACCCACAAATGTATCGGTTATTGGTTTACAGTTAATCACATATTTGTAATCCAGTAGGTTTAATTTTTTCTATTTTTCAAGTCATTTGTTTCGTCTGGCTGAAGACGTTAAACTTAGCGCTTTCTGGGAGGCAACCCACGCTTAGGACTTCCGAATCAGGTAATATCTTTCCCTTCATCCTGTTATTTTTGCATAGTCTTCAGAACATTGAGGACAATGTTCGGTTAAGGAGAGATAGAGAAAAACGCTTGGAAAATAATTTTCCCAGAGGGAAAGTATTTCGGAGAAGACGAGAAAATTATTTTCCTTAAGGGTGCGTTTGGCTGCCAGTGGAAAATAAGTGAGAAAAGTTCTGTTTTCCTTCCATTTTCTCTTATTCTTTATATTGATTTTAATCTTTGATCATGATTAGCTAAGACTCTTAATCTAGGGTTGATGATGAAACCATATTCGACCTTTTAGAAACATAAGTTATTTGGTTAATTCTTTAAATGTGATTTAATGTCTAAATTGTTTTAATTTGTCAAGTCGATTATCTTTTCACTATCTATGCTTTTAGGTTTGATGCATCGTGCTTAGGTTAAATCCTTTGACGATGCATACTTATTGATTGATAGATAGTAGTTTGGAAATTCATTTTTCAAAATAAATCAATTACAATTTCATGAGTTAAAAACCGATTTTATCGAAAACATCTCCCGGAATCAGGATAGTTCATTATCCAAAATTCTGAGTTATAGGAAAAGAGAATTTATTAGATATTGATTTTAAAAGTGATTTTATTGTGTGGATTCCAAAACCCTAGGCTTTCTCCCCCATTTGAGTTCATTTTGATTTCCGTTATTTTAGTATTTTTGATATTTCAAAACCAAAACCAAATCATTTAAAAAAATCTTATTACTTCCTAGTTTTAGAATAGATTCAACTAGTCTCTGAGGAACGAACCGGTCTTTCCGGAAATATTACAACTTGACACCCGTGCACTTGCGGGTGTAGACCTATTTAGGAAACTTTCTAGGCCCATCACTCAGCTCGAGCAACGCCATAGTCCTTCTCTGGCCTGGGTGTCCTGCCCATTTGGTATCATGACATTCCCTTAGGAGTGTTCGACGGAGATCCCCGTGCTTTGGCACATAAAGCCTGTTCCTTTTTGCAAATAGAAGACCATTATCCACCCAGAACTTCTTGGTCTTCCTTTCACGAGCGGCCTGCATCAGTCCCTTTGCATAAGGATCATGTTGAAGTCCCTCTCGAATCTAGTCCAAGTATAAGGTGTCAGGCTGGCTGACTGTTGCATAGAACCCCATAGTTGCTAGCTCGGACTTTCGGCTTAATGCATCAGCTACATGGTTGGTGCGCCCTGGCTTATACTCCATCTTCAGGTCGAATTCTGCCAGAAAGTCTTGCCACCTAGCTTGCTTGGGACTTAGTTTCTTCTGAGTCTGGAAGTAGCTTGTAGCAACATTGTCTGTGTATACTATGAAGAAGTTGCCCAGAAGATAGTGCCTCCATGTCCTTAAGCAATGCACCACAGCTGTCATTTCCTTCTCTTGGACCGTGTAGCGCCGCTCCGTATCATTGAGCTTCTGACTCTCATATGCAATAGGATGCCCATCCTGCATAAGAACCCGTCCAATGGCAAAGTCAGAAGCATCTGTATATACCTCGTAAGGTGTAGTATGATCTGGCAAGCTAAGTACCGGCTCCTTCATAAAGTTTCTACTTGCTTTTCTGGTGAAAAGTTTCTTTTCTTCTGCTTTACCGGCTTGCATCCCTCCCTGATGTTTAGTTTGTGGGTAATGACTGGCGGATCGATCCCTGGGACCTCATTGGTTCCAAACGTGAACACGTCATGAAGTGCTCTTAGGAACTCGCCTAGTTCCTTCTTTTCAGCATCGGTTAATGTGTTACCGATGTAGTTGACCTCCATGGGGAAATCTCTGATTTGAACGGGGATGGTTATGTCTGTTGTTTTATCTGCACCCTCTTCTACGTCGGCCTACCTTTCTTTAGCTCTCTTTTGCGAAAACATCTCTGAAGCAAAGTTTGAACAAAGTAACAAGAGTAATTCTATAAAGAATCGAGCAAGGATTCGGGTTACCGAATTGATGATATGGCTAGAGTCTCCCCTTCTCCAAAGATTAAGCTAATTAATAACAATTATAAGAGGAAAACAATTAAACCCTAAAATAATCTACAAAGAAGAAACTAAGGATCTAAAATAATCTCAATTAATGATTACCTGAATGATTGAATCAAAGCAATAAAACTGAAATATTGAAAAATTTTATGAAAGATAAGATGAATAAAAAATCTTCAATCTTCCTCCCTCTCTCTCCAGACACTCGATTAAGTTTTCTCTCGGCTGTGTTTTCACAAAGCCCTCGCGCCTCTTCATTTGTCTAAAACAGACTTTCTTACAGAGAAGAAAAAAAAGTAAAATGACTAATATACTTGGCTTTGTTGGAAAAATTACAAAGGGAAGTTGCCCCTTCTTGCCCTCACATAGGTCCGCCTATGGACGTGTTGGCCCGTGCCAGAAGTGTTTTGGCTGGGCAAAATTGAGTATTTCTCACTTTTGCTCGGGTCATTTATGTTTTTCTTGTTTTTCCATCCTTCCTTGAGCATTCTAGGGTTATTTAAGTTATCTTGACTAATTCTATGGTCATTTTAGCTACAATAGTTGTTAATTATAGGGAGATAACGTACCGAATAAGAGGAACTCATGTTTTCATGCACATTTTTGATATATCTATGATTGAATCTTCTTATAAGTGATTGAATGTTGTCTAATAATCCCTCTAATTCTTAATTGCGGCGTGTTTTCTTATTCTTACTAGTTGATACAAGTGAATTAATTCAATTACTATTCCATGACCATGATTTTAGACTCGATTTCACTTCCGATTGAATGTTTATGTAAGAATGAATCCATGAGTAGCTAAGTCTCTTTTCTAGGGTTTTGTGATAAAGTCTACATAAAAGCATATGTTTGGTTGGTTCGGTTCTTAATTTCGATGCAACATTCATGTTTTGGTTTATCGTTTAAGTTTCTTTCATGTCTTATGT
The DNA here is from genome assembly GCF_041429995.1 of Eschscholzia californica. Classification (NCBI taxonomy): domain Eukaryota; kingdom Viridiplantae; phylum Streptophyta; class Magnoliopsida; order Ranunculales; family Papaveraceae; genus Eschscholzia; species Eschscholzia californica. The sequence goes on along the minus strand of NW_028238483.1, from coordinate 11,864,306 downwards.
CAAGCATATGTCATAGTCACTTATTAATCGATCTTTCGAGTTAAGACTCTATATTACTAGCATATGATGACCCTTTGACTAGTTTTGACCATTATGTATATCTAGCACTTGGAGCGTCTAATTTTGAGTCGAGTGGGCTAGAAATCTAGAATATAACTCAAGCAAGCATATGTGTGCGTGTTTCAAGATGGATTCATGAAACCCTTGACCTCTCTCACATTTCGAAGGAAACCCTAGCCTCTCAACTACTAGCAAATAGGTTTAAGTTTAGTTATCTTTGTTTCTTGTTTCTTTTCGGTTCATATTTGATTATAAAAACCCCACATTTATCTTTATCTTTCTGTTTTAGTCTGAGATAGTGAGTGACACGTAGATCGGTGGACTAAACTCTCCCGATAACCGGACTACCAACCTATCCTTGTGGATCGACCCCGGCTTTGGCGGGTTACTACTTTTTTTTTTATTGAAAGAAAATACATTAAACATTAGAGCCTATTACAATATCCAAAGTAGAAAACAACATAACATTAAATAAAGTAGAACAACAAAATTTACAGAACTGAGGAAATGCATAATATATCTTCGATTTGTGGAGCATTCTTCATTATGTAGCTTCCAAGCCTGACAGGTCATCAAGAGGATGATATGAGATTTGGTCTTGAGAGTCCTTCCGGTTGATTGAAAGATGAAACTTGTACCTAACTTCCTGTAACATTGAAGATGGATTAAACAGATACCTAAAGTTCCAAGACGAAACGGGGATGTTTGTAAGATGGAACTAGACGATTCCGAGTTATCCCGCCAATATTCTCCATATACAGAGACCATATCCTCTCGAGTTCCACGAAGTATAATCAGATCAGACACCTGGTAAATGGGATCGCCGTCATAGGCCGAGTATAAATACCCAACTACTCCGACAAATGATCGCAAATGAATTGCGAAAAGGGGTGGAAGTGAAAATGTTAAGGAAATTGGATAAAGAGTTAAATCTATTCGAAAATCAAACAAAAGTAATCGACAAAGATTGAGCTGAGGAATCCGAAACAAAAGGTGGGCGACAAAGGGGGACATTACTATCCGAATCGTAGTGTCTTCCGGGGTCGAAAGGTAAGTTAATACTTATATTAAATCTCTTATAAGACAATCAATATGAACTCATGAGCTACAAGGTTAATCGATGGATCCAAATAAACATAATTTGATCCCAGGTGTTAAAAGCTTTCTTGGTGCAGTAATGAAAGAAGGTAGAAGGAGATCCGAGGTTTAAGTTGTGAACAGTTTTCTTGGTGTAGTGACTGAAGACGATCGAAGGAGATCTAGGGTTTAATTTATGGTATGTTAAGATTGAAGAGAATGTTAAACTTAGGGTTGGTTCCTCAGTTGACAGGAGAAGGATGAAAAAAACATCATTTGATGAGCAATAAACTCCACCATTAATATCGATGGGTTTGGGGAAATCAAAACACACAGTGTGTTCTCTGTGTGAACTCTAGATAGATAAAAAAAAAAAAGTTGACATTGGAGGATGGAATCACTAGTCTCGATGAATTTGGGGAAATCAAAACACAAAGTGTGTTCTCTGTGTGAACTCTAGATAGCTTAAAAAGGTTGAAAGTAGAGGATGGAATCACATGCAAGATCACTATTACAATAATAATTTTATTATGTAAACTAAAGTATACTAACATTAAAGTTTAAGGGTTAGGAGTGATACTTCCCAGTTCTATGAGATCTGTGATGGTGATGGGGTTAGTTGTTTATGATTGCTTGCCTCAAAATTCTTTGAGTCTGCCTGTCTTCTACCAGGGGAAACGAAGGTTGGTTCTGGATGCTTTGAGCGTCTTCAGCTTTGGATCAAGTGTTTCTATTGTTTAAAGAGACCATAATAGATAAGAAGACTTCCCTGTTATAGCTCGCTGTTGTTGAAGAATAGAACGATTCGGGAGCTTGCTCGTTGGTTCCAATCTGCTGCAACTTCTTTGTTGGAGGATGAGCTTGCTTATCCCTTTACCTTTTGATTCACTATTAGGGGATCTTCTAATGATTTCAAGTATTGTTCGAATCAACTTGCTAAGGAGGGAAGATCTGTAGAGAAAGGATCCCCAATCCTCTTCAAATTAACCCAGCCTAAAAATGAAACCCTAGATCTGCTAGATGTATTGTTGGTGGGAGGGGAAATAATTACTTCTAATTGTTGATGATTCCTGGTTGTTTGAGTTTAGATTGGCTTTCAAGTTGAGAGATCAGGAGGATTTATGGGTGATTTTGATGGTTTGGCTTTGAAGATTTAGGTTACGGTATAAAGGGGAGAGAGCAAAATCGTGTTTCCGCTGACGTCACGCAAGAGCTTCTCTCTCCTCAAAAAACCTCATCTTGACCTAACCTCAGGCTTGGCGGGTTACTACTTGATACCTCCACTTGGGTTCGCACCTTTTTGGAAAAGTTGTTCTTGAAGAAAACTGAAGCCCAAAGGCAGATATTTATAGTTGGAAGAATAATAACGAAGGTCTCTAGACAAAAGAGTTCATCAAGGAAGGAGTAATGAGGTGCCTTGAAAACTGACCAAGTCATAATGTACATCTAATCACGAAAAAAAGGCTAACGAAGTCAGAGAAGAATTAATGAGACTTGAAACGAGTCAAGTATTCATCCAACCAGATGAAGCCACGTACCCCACGCATGGCAGCAGAGGTACCATGGGCAGTTACCCAAAAGATGAATGCCAAAAATGCGTGACCAGAAAATCGAATCTATTACGTCATAAAATCGAACAAAGAAATGGAAACTTGCTCTTAAAGATAAGGATTTAATACTCATCGGACAAGTCCTCCCGAACTTCCAACTTGGTTTATTTTGGTAAAAACAGCCCCGACAAACCAAGCTATAAAAGCTCGAGCACCCGAAAGTCAACCAGGCTTCACGTACAACCCTGGTCCAGGTATACTCAAAACTTTAAAGACTTATTTATAATTTATTTATTTAAGTTATTGAAACGTCATAATCCACGTGCGGACTACACACACAAAAGAAGGCCAAAGAAAAGACTTTTGAGCTCTTCTACTCTTTAGTTTATCTTCTTTTAACAAAAGAGTGGCGGGACTCGTGATGATACATAAAATGGTCACCTGTCGACTATTGTCAATAAGCCAAGAAAAGACCGAAAGCCTAACCGGTCAACCTGTCTCAAGGCAACTAGATCACTGAGCCCAAAGAGGTCTTCCACTTAAGCCCAAAATCGGGAGGTCGACAAGATCATCTAAGGAGCTCCAGTCCTTCCCTACCTCAAATACAATTAGGCCTGCCCTGAGATTCGCTAGAAGAGTAGGGGGTCCACGTAAGCAAGGCCGATGCCTTAAGCCTTGAACATGGGAAGGCAGAAGCGCGCCACACGCTTACCGACTCAATCCCGAATCTTCCCGAAGATCTCAATCGACAAAGATCTAAAATATTTAAGTTACTTGGGCTTCAAGAGTCTTCAAATGAGGAAACATCTCCTAAAGATCTAACAACTCGAGAGTACATTTAGCAAGAATCCTTGAAGAAAGGAACTTGTAAATATCCAAGATACGAGATAAACTCAAAGAGGAACCCTAAATCTCTCAACTACCGATGGTAGTCTAAATCTCGAACGGTGGATCTCAACCGCCTCAACTTCACCGTTTATCACAGTCTGTCCTAAGCAGCCTGTAAAAGGGCACCAAATCACCTCGAAGAAAGTAAGTTCACAATGGTAAATACGTTCCACAAGGATCAATCAATATTCAATTCTTTAACTGCAAAGGGAAATCTGACTGTCTTGAGCGTCGGAGAGGTTTTCGAACTCTTTCCAGGTTTTCTCCCCAAGTTTTCACGAGCAAGAGCGGGAATCAAAGAAGCAGAATCACTCATTCATACAAGATCTAGCATCGAGTCTCTTTTCTCTGACAGATTCCAAGGTTGACAAAATTTGACATTAGCTGTAGGTAAAGACATTTGGTGGCCCTTTTTTCCTCTTAAGATTTGATAATGGGGCCATTATACCTTCTTTTAATAACCAGGCTTCTAAAGGATTCTTTCAAGAAACTTATACTTTAATGGCCCCTAAAAGCCGGTGGCCCCTAAAAGCTGGTGGGCTGAAGCGACGCTGTTAGCTATGTTCAGACTAATCCGATTGTAAGCTTGTGCATCACGAGTTTAGCCCCTTTTTTGGGAGTAAGTCACGGGACGATCTCTTAGTGGTTGGCTTAAGATAGGTTAGATCTTTAATCTTTGTCATAGGTAGCGTGCAAGGCTCATTACTCAGTGTCGTGGGATAGCTCGACGCATAGATGGATTTTTTTCTTCTAAACTCTTAAGGTTAGTTAACCTCGCGTTTTGGAAATCGGTCGACCATACCTATTTCAACGTAGTTTACCGGTCTGACGGGTCGTAGTCACGAGTGTGCTTCGTCGAGTAAGGCAGGCCCACCATCCGACGCGGGCACGACGTCTTGTTGGCTTACATACGAGATTTTCCCTGTATAATAGTCGCCTTTTTCTTTTCCCTTTTACCCCTGTTTTTTTAAACTAATTTCCTTCATATCCTTTCCCTAATTCTTGTTCATCAAAGATGGTCCAGTAGGCTACTTCGTTGAAAAAAAGTTTTTATTTCTTCTTCTTCCACCACAACCATCCCACCAACCATCGGTTGGCCACCACCATCATTCTACATCTTCCCTCCTCCTTTCTTTTCTTATCGTTTCCTTTCTTCTTGTCTTCTGCTTTATTCTTCTATCTCCGTCTTCTTATTTTATATCTCTAACAAACCCCATTTGGGTTTCAGTTTGTAGAAACCCATGGGGGTTTCACAACTAAAACCCCAACTTGGTTTCTTTGAGTTGAAAGACCCCATTTGGGTTTCAGTTTGTAGAAACCCATGGGGGTTTCACAACTAAAACCCCAACTTGGTTTCTTTTAGTTGAAAGATATAAAGCCCTTTTAAGGAAACAAATGAAAACGAAAAAAAAGAAACGAAAGGAAATATATGGTGGTGGCTAACCGGTGGTGGTATTGATGAAAGGAGAATAGAGGAAAAAGAAGAAATATTTTGAACTTTTCCGATGATGGTTGGGGTGTTGGGTTTTATGTGTATCTAATACGTTTAACTAGTGTTGATAGCGGATTCTCAAACATCTAATGTTTAACACTAAGTTATGTCCAGGATCTATACATGAACTATTAAGAACTAGAATCGGAAAAACTAACCTTTATCGCAATTTTTCCCTCGAACCTTTCCAATCGCGTGAGAAGATCTAGAGCTCCAATTTTCGCTCCTCTACTTGAGACACCGAGTAGTATAACTTGATCTCCCTTCCTTAATGTCTACTAGAACTTTAATTGAAGGTTGAGAAGAACCTTTCTTCTTGACTAGAAAGATAGAATAGGAGTTTTTTCTCTTTTATCTTTTCTCTCCTTTATGTGTGAGAGAATTGATTATGTCAGAGAAAATTCCACACCTTTTCTAAACTCATAATGGGGCTTTATATAGGCATTACCTTAGTAGAGTCATACTCAAATAAGGAATCCTAAAAAGATCCCGATTAGAAAAGATAAGCACAAGTTAGTGTTTTAACTAACTTGGACTCTTTTATGGGGAAAACCCTAATTAGGGTTTCCCCATGGCATGGCCGGCCAGAGCAGCCCTTAATGGGCTTGCTCTGTCCGGCCCACCCCTCTTAATAGGCCGGCCAGGGATCTCCCCTTAAGGGAATCCCTGGTTGCCCCTATAAAGTGGGTTTTTGCCATTTTCAGACTTCTCTTTCAAATCCGATTCTTTCTATCTTTTGAGCTTTTTTAGACTGGATCATATCCATCTATATCTCAGCTCCCACTAGTCAAATCTCTCCGATCAAGATACCCCTCTTATGTGTAACCCGTTGTAGGATCCGGTTCATTTTAGCTGCGAATTACCGAAGTGATTCGACGATCGTAAGAGACTTCTAGTAAAGCATTACGACCCCTAATTGGACCGGACTGGATGATCTTCATGATTAGTTCATCGTTATCCTAGCTGAAAAATTGATCGCATTGTTACCTTGGTCGAAGGACACTCCTTCAGAAGGACATCTCCTTCAGACCGAACGGATATATCCTTCAGTCTCCCACTTGTCCTTAGAACAAGTGCAATGCTTGATTCCCATGCCTCGTTGTATCTCATCTGATACGTCATACCATTCAGACTTTCTTGATCTGGAGAACAACTGACCTAGCGAATGATTGTTCTAATCCATTCGAGTGTGGCCACACATTTTCAGTTGCTTCTCCTCAAGTGGCCCGGAGATACTAATCCTAACCTTGTTAGGAGGACATAATCCAGTCTTGTACTCCCACTTAACTGTATGTCTATCATATCATTCCCGGTAATTCCGCTTTTATAACCTCCTTTTACGGCGCGGCGTTTGGCGGTACAAAAGTTTGACAATCCTTACATAAGATGAGTGGAGTACTCATGTTTTAAGGAATCTTCTCAATCTTGCCTAAGAGAGTTCATGACGTATTTCATTACTCATTGAACAACTCTCTTTGTTGGGTTTGTCCAGTGTATATTCCCAATCATACACCCATGTAATTGACAAGAACTCCCAGTTCTTATAGCCCATGAAACTGCGTCATCGGTCAATCTCACATGGTAGTCTTCTTGAGTCGTTGTTTTCCATTTCAACGACCTGGACAAGGAACATTTATGACGAGTCTATTCTAAATTCACTTAGTAGGGTTTCATTTATCAGATCACGTATCTGACAAGCCTTACTTAGAATGCCTCATCATTTTTGGACTGTCGTTTTAAATACTAAACCTTTATTTAAACAACGAAATAATTAATTTATTTCATATGTTGAATGTAGGCAATTGATTACATAAAACTCTTTTATTAATCTAATTACTCACTAAAGCCATTCTCCGATGCGGTTTTACACCGATGCCATTCATATGACTCTCATGTTTGGGCTGAGGTAGTGGTTTAGTTAGTGGATCCGCTACATTTTGATCCGCGTAAACTTTGCAAATGACCACATCTTTTCGCTCTGTGATCTCCCTTATCACGTGGTACTTCCTTTGGATGTGTTTGGACTTTTGGTGTGATCTTGGTTCCTTAGCTTGGGCAATAGCTCCATTGTTGTCACAATATAGAGTTATTCCCTTTTGAACGCTAGGAACGACACCAAGTTCCATTGTGAACTTCTTTATCCAAACTCCTTCCTTGGCTGCTTCTGAAGCGGCTAGGTATTCTGCTTCTGTGGTAGAGTCTGCTACAGTGCTCTGTTTTGAGCTCTTCCAGCTCACTGCTCCTCCATTGAGACCATAGACGTAACCAGATTGTGATCGGTAGTCATCTCTGTCTGTCTGGAAGCTCGCATCCACATGGCCTTGCACGATTAGTTCTTCCTTTCTGCATACACCAAGAAATGATCCTTTGTTCTTCTCAAGTACTTCAGGATATTTTTGGCTGCGATCCAGTGTGCTTCTCCTGGATTAGATTGGTAACGACTGCACATGCTCAAGGCATATGAGACGTCCGGTCAAGTGCAGATCATGGCGTACATGATAGATCCTATAGCCGAAGCATAAGGTACCTTATTGATGTGTGCTTGCTCATCTAAGTTTTGAGGACTTTGAGTCTTGATAAGCACTATACCATGTGTCATGGGTGGAAAGCCTCTCTTAGAGCCTTTCATTTGGAATCTTTCAAGAATCTTATCTATATAAGTTTCTTGACTGAGTCCAATCATCCTTCTTGATCTATCTCTATAGATATTGGTGCCCAATATATATTCTACATCTCCTAGGCCTTTCATTGAGAAACATTTCCTCAGCCATTCATTTACGGATTCTAGCATAGGAATGTTGTTTCCAATGAGCAGTATGTCATCTACATACAGGACCAAGAAAACTAGGTTGCTCCCACTAACCTTCTTGTATACACAAGATTCTTCTTTGTTCTTCAGAAAACCAAACTCTTTGATTCTCTTGTCGAACCGAAGATTCCAGCTCCTGCTTGCTTGCTTCAGTCCATAAATGGATCTTTGAAGCTTGCAAACCTTTCCAGTATTTTTGGCATCTTCAAACCCTTTAGACTGTGTCATATACACATCCTCTTCCAAGTTTCTATTTAGGAAGGCGGTTTTGACATCCATTTGCCAAATCTCATAATCAGAATGAGCGGCAATTGCTAGAATAATCCTTATGGATGTAAGCATTGCGACAGGTGAAAAGGGTTCATCATAGTCTATACCATGAATTTGTTTGTAACCTTTTGCCACAAGTCTAGCTTTGAAAACGCTAACGTTTCCATCCTTCTCTGTTTTCATTTTGAAAATCCATTTGTAGGTGGGAGCAACCTAGTCAAAGTTCGTTCATGCAATCGGCTCGTGATGCCACTGTTGGGTTTTATGTGTATCTAATACGTCTAACTAGTGTTGATAGCGGAATCTCAAACATCTAATGTTTAACACTAAGTTATGTCCAGGATCTATACATGAACTATTAAGAACTAGAATCGGAAAAACTAACCTTTATCGCAATTTTTCCCTCGAACCTTTCCAATCGCGTGAGAAGATCCAGAGCTCCAATTGTCGCTCATCTACTTGAGACACCGAGTAGTATAACTTGATCTCCCTTCCTTAATGTCTACTAGAACTTTAATGGAAGGTTGAGAAGAACCTTTCTTCTTGACTAGAAAGATAGAATGGGAGCTTTTTCTCTTTTATTTTTTTTTCTCCTTTATGTGTGAGAGAATTGATTATGTCAGAGAAAATTCCACACCTTTTCTAAACTCATAATGGGGCTTTATATAGGCATTACCTTAGTAGAGTCATACTCAAATAAGGAATCCTAAAAAGGTCCCGATTAGAAAAGATAAGCACAAGTTAGTGTGTTAACTAACTTGGACTCTTTTATGGGGAAAACCCTAATTAGGGTTTCCCCATGGCATGGCCGGCCAGAGCAGCCCTTAATGGGATTGCTCTATCCGGCCCACCCCTCTTAATAGGCCGGCCAGGGATCTCCCCTTAAGGGAATCCCTGGTTGCCCTATAAAGTGGGTTTTTGCCCTTTTCAGACTTCTCTTTCAAATCCGATTCTTTCTATCTTTTGAGCATCTTTAGACTGGATCATATCCATCTAATTCTCAGCTCCCACTAGTCAAATCTCTCCGATCAAGTTACCCCTCTTATGTGTAACCCGTTGTAGGATCCGTTTCATTTTAGCTGCAAATTACCGAAGTGATTCGACGATCGTAAGCGGCTTCTAGTAAAGCATTACGACCCCTAATTTGACCGGACTGGATGATCTTTATGATTAGTTCATCGTTATCCTAGCTGACAAATTGATCTCATTGTTACCTTGGTCGAAGGACACTCCTTCAGAAGGACATCTCCTTCACACCGAACGGATATATCCTTCATGGGGTAGCCAACCGATTTTACGACCAGATGTGGGCTGATGCGACTTTAAGTGGGAAAAAGAATTGGAATGGAAATGGTTTTGGAAAGAATAGTAAGTAACAAAGTCAATGCTAAAGTTAGACTAGTAAAAAGAAAAAAAAAGCCAAAATGGAAGTTGGGGCCATCTTTGAGGGGCCGAAATGGATGTCTGTCTTCTTTGAGGGGCCAAAATGGAAGCTGGTCATCCGTAGTTGTGCAAAATGAAATTACCCCATCTAGTTAGGGGTCCGTTTGTTACGTGAGAAAAGTTTGGGTGTGAAAATTAATTTTTTTTCCTAATGGAATGGTTGAGAATGCCTCTAAAAAGTTATGTTTATTCCTTTATTCACTAATTCACTAGGGGTGCCTTTAAAATTCATGTTCATCTTCTGTCTGTTGGTAGGATGTAGAACTTCCCGGAAAATGGATGCCATGGTTGGTTAAATATGGTGATGATTTCATTCTGTGATGTTCTACCAAATGAATCGATCATGATAGAGGTAAGCTAGCTTCACATTTCAAACAAAACCGAAACTTTATCAGCATGTATTATACGCAAAACAAAAGAACCCTAAAAAATTACATGGCAACACTCAAGCTGGTCTTCTAGGTTTTCAAGAGTTGTGCAAATGGAAATAAGACTCTTAGCTTCAGCAATAGCAGCATCATCATCAACAACACGAATTAACGAAAACGAATCCAGTTTGTTCATCATTTTCGCCATTGTTGTTAGTTGGTTTTTTCTTTTCTCGTTGTCACGATTGAAGTAATTATCGTTTGAAGATTTCTGAAGGGTTTTGATTGAATTGAAAATTTGAAATTGAATTAATTGCACTGTTAAGTCATTTAATGGAGATCTGCTTCTGCTTGGATTGATGAGAGAGAGAGAATGAGAAACCCGTGGGAGGGATAGAAGGAGAGATAGCGTGAATTAAGAGGGTGGGAAAATGACCTTCTAATATTTTAGGGATAAAAAATTTGTTAGTCTTTTTTTCCACGGGAATTCGACTTTCACACCTTATTGGATCAAACAAACAGTAGGAATATTTTTATAGGTACAATGAGATTTGGAAGTTTTTTGAGGAGAGAGAAGGTCTGGTGTGACGTCAGCCCTCTTCTCCCCTTTCCACTTCCAGCCGAACAAGCTTGCCTCTTGCAAACCCTAATCCATTAACAGTCAAGCCCAACCTCATACACAATCCCAGAAAATCACCCATAATCACTCTCAAATCTCTCATTAATCACGCCAATAGATCTTCACTCCATCTCAGCTAGTGATTAAACTCACACCCAATAGTTTTAGGCTCAACTTCCAGTGCCATCATTAACCTCTGCATGCAAGATTACCCACCTCCCCAAGTCATTTAAGCTCGTTGGTGGAGTATCATGTCGTGATTGCATTCAAGGCAGCTGACGGCAAGCTCGAGAGCAAACCCAGCACGCGTAAGCAAGCATTCAAGGTGCGTCATCCTGAAACCCTTCACCTTCTTTGACTTTCCGATTACCTCTTTCCTTCTCTCTCTTTAGTGATTTGCATTTGAGTCGTTTCATTTTTTGTTTTGCTTCGATCTCTCTCTCTCTTCTCTGTTTTATGTGTCATTCCGGCATGTCACTCGTCTTGTCCGACGAGTAGACTACTCGGTGGTTGGGCTCCAACCAATCCTTGAGCATGCAAGGTGATTATTGGCCGTCTTTCTTCCTAGGGTACTTCACTGTTCTCCCTATATATACCTTCTCCTCTGATATCCTTTATCATCTCGGTTTTCAGATTAACCTCCTCAAACCCCTCTCTGTCATTCCTCTGCCTGCCGAACTCCACTTAACCTTCCACCCACAATCCTTCATCACTCCCACTCACATCATGGCCACCCACTTCGCAATCTCCCCCAGAGGACACCTCTCCCTTCGCTACCAAAAGCCATCAATAAACCATGAACTCCAAGAGACTACCGAGGGATTTGTAGCAAGGTGGTGCTGTCCAGAAGAGGCATCTCTTACTCAAATCCGGCGGATGCTCTACCCCCTCACCGTTTTCTTTAGGGATTGCCACTACTCCACCATTGAGGGACATAGCAACACCTTCCTAATCAAACCTAAAAGCCTGTTCGTTCTTAACACTATCAATGCTGGCCGTCCCTGGATCATGAGAGGTCGGCTGCTGGTTCTTAAACAAGTGGAGCTCCCACTCAATGAAGAAGTGGATGACCTCTTCTTTGAACCAATGAGGTGTACTCTATACAAACTTCCCCTCGCCATCCAAAACAAGGAGGACCTGGATGTGATCTTCGAGAGAATGGGGAACATCATCGAGATTACACCTAGGAGCCTTGGATTCATAAACAACAAAGTGATTAAGGTTCATTTCATGTACGATGTTAGAACCCCATTACTTGCAGTCATCAACTTCTTGTTCGCGGATCGTGAATGCTCCATCAACGTTAGTTACCAAAAGTTTCCGGGTGCCATTTGTCAGACTTGTAGGATTATCGAACACCCAGCCAACCATTGCCCTGTCTTCGCACCAGTTCAACCTTCGGATGATGAAGACGATTCTAGCTATGAACCTATGGAGGATATGGATGAGGACCCTCACAACCCTATTCCTGATGAACCTATCCTTAGAGCACCCCCCTCATCCCCTGTCCAGCCCATGAACCATGTCAATCTGCGAATCTCCACCACGGGTAAGAGAGTCCGAACCAGCTCTTCCCACTTGTCCATTAGCTCTTCAGACGATTCCACCCACTCCCCACCACTCCGAGCTCGCCTGGTGAATGACATTGAAGCCCAAACCCTTTTGGATGAATCAAATTTGCTCTATCAAAGCCTAAATGTAATCACTGCTCAAGGAGAGGAGGGAGCCCATGAACCACTGGATTAGTCTACCAAGTCCTTGTTTGGATTTCTTTTGTTTGCCCTTTCTTGTGCTAGTTGTTTAGTTCGTTTTAGTTGTTTTTTTAGTTGTTTTTTGTTTCCGTGTGTGGGTTGGTACTGGCTCACTGGCAAGAGCTATCCCCTAGGGTTGATAGTGTGGGGCTCGTAACCACCTTTTGTTGTCTCTTGCGGGTGAACCAGAACTAGCCGTTAGTGGTGCCTTTAGTCTTTTGTTGGCCTGTCGGGGCCTAGGCTCTTTGTGGTGCCTTTAGTCTCTAGAGGGGTCCATTTCAGTCCTGGTTTTTTAGGGGCGCCTCCGGTTAGTGAGGCGTTTGTTTTCTTTTAGTTGCTTTGTTCTAGTAGTGGTTGTTAATAGTTGCCTTCTGTTTTTGTTGACTTGTCTGCTTTGTTTTTCGGTTTGGTTTTCTCTTCCTTCTTGGTTTCGGGTGGCCCGCTCTTGGGCCTTTCCGGATGGATACACTTAGAACCGACCCCTTGACCCATGTGACTTCCCTCCCTGCTCCTGACCTCGTCCCCCATCACACGACGCCTCTTTCCATGCTTGCTTGGAACGTGAGGGGGTGTGGTAACTTCCTTAATCGTAAACACCTCTGGACCTTGCTCAAAGAATACAAACCTGACTTAGTTTTCCTCTCGGAGACTAAATGTATGAATACCAACATCAACAGACTTCTCAATCTTCACAACCTTTACAAGCAATTCACTATAGAGCCTATTAATAAAGGAGGGGGTCTGGCTCTATTTTGGAATCCAAACTTTGACCTCACCGTGCTTCACGCAAACCAGAATGTGATTCACGTTTCCTTGAAAATTGATGAAAGGGTAAGGATGTGCTCATAACTTGCTTTTATGGGTGCCCTTATCACAAAGATAAACTCGGCCCTTGGGAATTCCTTAGACATTCTAACCCAAGCCCATCAACCCCCTGGCTTGTCATTGGAGACCTGAATACCATTATGAACCCGGCAGATAAGAGTGGCCCCCCTAAACCCCTTCCCTCCAAAGCAAAGCAAATCCTATCCATTACTCATGAATTAGGACTCCAAGACTTAGGCTATAGTGGTACTCCTTATACCTGGTCAAACCGACAATTCCACGGGAAACTTATCCAGGAGCGTCTCGACAGAGCTCTGGCAAATTTGTCGTGGTTGTCCTCCTACCCTCACTCCCGCATTAGACACCTCCCGGGAGTGGGATCGGATCACCTGCCCATTAATCTTTCCACCAACCCCCCTTACCCTTCTGGATCTAAGCCTTTCAAATTTATCAGAACATGGATGTCACACCCTGAATGCAAAAAATTCATTCTTGAAAACTGGATAGAGAACCCCCATCATATACAATATAAACTCAACCAGCTAGCAATCAAGTTATCTCATTGGAATAAGGAAGTTTTCGGGCATGTGGACCAACAAATCAGACAGCTCACCACGTCCATCCAAACCACTCGTAACCCGGATACCCTTCATCTCCTCATGTCCCAGCTGGAAGCAGTCTATAATCTTCAAGAAAGTATATGGAAAGAAAAATCCAGAGTGGCCCATATCCAGCTCGGTGACCGAAACACCAAATACTTTCATGCAAAAGCCATCACCAGAAATCGGAAAAACAATATCACTTCTATCAAGAGGGAGGATAATACCTGGAGCTCTGACACCAAAGAGATTTATGACATTTTCACTACCAACCTCAGCAATATTTCATCATCCAGCCCCAATCTCTCCACCGGAATCATTAAACAGCTATTCTCCAATCAGATCACACCTTCCCAGAACTATATCCTTTTAGCTCTACCCTGCGATGAGGAAATTCGAAAAGCTACCTTTTCTCTTAAACCCGAGGCAGCTCCCGGTCCGGACGGCTACCCCCCCTTCTTCTACCAGTCCAATTGGGACACGGTGAACAGGGATATAGGCCAGATGGTGAGGTCATTCTTCCATACAGGCCTCATCCCTCCGTCCACGAATCACACCCATATCTGCCTTATCCCTAAAACCAAGAATCCGCAATCCACGACCGATTATCGCCCCATCAGCCTTCTTAACACCACCTACAAAATAATCACCAAAATCCTGGCAAACCGACTGAAATCCACTCTACCAGATATCATCTCCCCCTTTCAAGCGGCCTACGTCCCAGGTCGCCAAATCACTGGCAATATAATCATAAGCCAGGAGATAGCCCACTCTTTCAAAAACAAGAAAGGTTCAAAAAGTTTTTTTGGCCTAAAACTGGATATGTCTAAAGCATTTGATCGGGTTGAATGGCAGTATCTTGAGGAGATCATGGTTAGTTTGGGTTTCGACAACCATTGGATCAGAATGATTCACTCTTGCATTTCTTCCTCGTCTTTAGCTGTGCTCATCAATGGTAGGCCCGGTCCCTCCTTCAACGTCTCTAGAGGATTAAGACAAGGTGACCCGCTCTCCCCCTTCCTTTTTGCCCTGGCCATGGAAGGCCTTAGTAGATTGTTAGACTCCTCGGACTCCCCCCACAAGTTCACTGGTTTCACTATCCCTCGCTCCTCTTTCACAATTAAACATCTTCTTTTTGCTGATGACTGCATCATTTTTGGGCGGAACACCCTTGATAATATTACCAATCTCATCAACATCCTTACTCTGTTCGGGTCAGAATCGGGCCAGATCATCAACTACAATAAATCCACCATCTTCTTTTCGAAAAACACTCACCCCAAGTTCAAGCGGATGCTCACCAAGTCTCTCAAAGTGCACCAAGCCTCCTCCCTTGACAAGTATTTAGGCACCAAATTGTTCATTGGAGCCCAGAAACAAAAGGCCTTCGAGTCCCTCATTGATCAAATTAACCATAAACTCTCGAAGTGGCAAACTAATCTCCTCTCTCAAGCTGGTCGCACTGTGGTCATTTCGACTATCTCTACGGCGGTTCCCCGATATCAGATGCAATGCTTTGCCATCCCAAAAGGCATAAACTCTCGCATAGAGACCATTCAACGGTCATTCTGGTGGAGAAAATCCAAATCCATTCACACCATCAAGTGGGCTGCCATCTGCCGGTCGCGGAAGTTGGGCGGCCTTGGCCTTCGAAAACCCCTCATTGATAACGAAGCTTTTCTCTGTAAATTGGGATGGCGTCTACTCAAATTTCCACAGGCGCCCTGGGCCCAACTCCTAAAAGCCAAATATTTTCCCAAGTCTCCCAAACCTTCTACCCCGAAGCTACACCATTCCTGGGTTTGGAAATCTCTAGCTGTCCCTCTTAGCAAAACTACCAACCTTATCTTCTGGGATGTCAACCATAGTACCAATATCAACATTTGGGAGGACTTCTGGATCCCCAATCACAAACCACCTACCCCAAACCTTAACAACTGTCCTTTCCATACGGTGAACCAGCTGATAACAGATAACAAGTGGGATGCGACCTTGTTACAACAATATTTTAACGACGATATAAGTAAAGCCATCCTTAGTATCAATCTGCACGTCGGGGCAGAGGATACTATGGTATGGACTCTCACCAACTCTGGAAATTTCACGGTCAAATCCATGTACAATTTTCTGAGCAACGATAATGGAGATAACGACACGATTGACTGGTCGTTCATCTGGACCATCAAAACGATTCCGAGAATCAAACTTTTCCTCTGGAAGTGCTGCACCAACAGTTTGCCAGTAAAAGACAAAATCGGCAAATATATCGGCAACAGCTTTCAATGTGAGTTCTGTGAGGAGCGGGAATCCTTGTCTCACTTGCTTCTCCACTGCACCTTTGCGCGATCTATTTGGTTCTATTTCAACATACGCTCGGATATAGTGACCTCGGCTTATGAGTGGATTATGACATGGCAACATTGGGATGACTCCACAAAAGCGATCCTCGCCAAAATCATGTGGTTCATCTGGAAGGCGAGATGTGATAAAAGTTTTGGTCGGAAGGCTCACACACCACAGCAGGTGATCAGGCAGATTCTATGTTACTCAACCAGCCTCCAGGAGGAGCAAATCTCCACCGGCGGAGTAATCACCGCGGCTTGGGAACATCAATCCAATCATTTCGTCAAAATACATGTGGATGCTTCCTTCATCAAACTATCAGAGCTGGCGGGAGTAGGTTGCATTATTCACGACACAAACGGAGATTTCATGATGGCAAAAGCAGAGCCTGTGAGAGGACAGACGGCAGAGGAATGTGAATGTTTGGCGATCCTGAAGGCAATTCAATGGGCGACCGATCTCCAGTTCCAACACCTTCTCATAGTGAGTGACAACAACAACCTCATTCAACACCTCAAGGATGAAAAGCACTCTCTCAACTGGCAATCAACTCATCACATGAAGAATATCAAAGCATGCTTTCCCCACTTCGAGAACATTCAATTTCAACACTGCCCGCGCCAAACCAATACGCTTGCGGACGCACTAGCGAAGTGGCCGAGAACTCGAGGGATCAGTCGTACTTGGCAGTCGAAGGAGAACCTGTTTTTCGAGCTAAATGCCTAGTTCGGTGCTTTATGTTTCTTTTCAACAAAAAAAAAAAAAAAAAAAAAAACAAACAGTAGGAAAATCTATTTTCCTACGCAAATTGATATTTGCAGCCAATTTTCCAACGTATCAAAACCCTAAGATTGAAAATCGAAGGGCTCCCTGTTCGTCGTCCTCCCACAAAATTTGACAGTAGGGAGGCGCCTTTAGCAGTAACATGGGCGTCTATATAAACTGTCAAAAGAGTTTTCTATCTTCTTTTTCTTCAGATACACATTTCATCACTTCTTGCTCCCTCTCCCTCTCTCTCTATATCTCCGCTTCGATGAAGACGTGTGGACGGAAAGCACTTCGTCCCTCCAGGTAATATCCTTAATAGTCCATTTCTCTTCTTATTAAGCTGATCTTGGTATTGAATAATTTGTTCATTTTCAAAAAATTTACAGATCATTTTTCCTAAAGTACCACTCCCCCTTTTTTGAGAGAAAGCAATCTAAGTATCGTTATGCAAACAACGTTATAGTTCTGATCCTTGAGAAAGCTATTCTTATGGCCTCAGATGGTTGCAGTTACTTTCATCCTGACATTGACAGTAAGTCTTATGACTTCTTAAAACTTTCTCTTGGTATTTTTCTCTATTTGATGTGTTATAGAGGCATATCTTGTCATTTTTTTTTAGATTCTTATTTTGGTCATTGTTGTTTTAGAAGCATCTTTTTAACATTCATTGTTTATTGATTGTTTTTTGCCACGTATAGATAACCTAAGAAAGGAAAACATGGGGTAATTTCTAGAAAGGTCAAAATAATATTGAAAATGAGTAGAAAAACCCAAAATATTTGAAAATTATTATTCAGGTCAAAAAGTGTGCAAATACTAAAATACCTTTTTTTGTCATTTTGTTTGAGATGTCGGATTTCTATAAAAATTATATATTTAGAAATGATTTTTCATTAGCTTTCTAACAAGATCCACTTTCAATACTTTTTTTTCAAAAAAAAAAAAAAATCAGAAAAAACGGCGTTTTTTCCTTTACGATTTTCTACAAACGTGTTTGCAACAATCTGTTATGCAAACGTGTTTGCAACAATCTGTTATGCAAACGTGTTTGCAACAATCTGTTATGCAAACGTGTTTGCAACAATCTGTTATGCAAACGTGTTTGCAACAATCTGTTATGCAAACGTGTTTGCTACAATCTGTTATGCAAACGTGTTTGCAACAATCTGTTATGCAAACGTGTTTGCAACAATCTGTTATGCAAACGTGTTTGCAACAATCTGTTATGCAAACGTGTTTGCATAATGTAAACTGCAAACGTGTGTTTGCATAATATAAACTGCAAACG
Source organism: Eschscholzia californica (assembly GCF_041429995.1). Taxonomy (NCBI): domain Eukaryota; kingdom Viridiplantae; phylum Streptophyta; class Magnoliopsida; order Ranunculales; family Papaveraceae; genus Eschscholzia; species Eschscholzia californica. The sequence goes on along the minus strand of NW_028238483.1, from coordinate 11,846,156 downwards.
TGTATTTGCATAATGTAAACTACAAACAGTATTTTCAAAATATGGATTGCAAACATGATATGCAAGCTTTGTAGAATATAATTTTGAGTTGCAAATCTTGCAAACTCGATTTAAAAATCGAGGATATAATCTTGAGTTTCTCAGATTGCAAAAAGTTTTTTGTTAGGACAAACGCTTGATTTGATCTTAGACGACCTTAGATTCTCGCAATTCAAACTTGAACAACAAGAGAAACCCCCCCCCCCCCTAACCTAAAGTTGGATTGGATTTTGGGATCAAACAAGAAATTACCGATCCAAAGAAGGAGAAATTCATTTGAAGAAAATTGATAGTAATCAAAATCTAAGAAACACTTAAAACTACATTAAAGACCCCCAAAATGAGTTTCATATGAGGAAAATAACTTGACAAAACAAACAACTCATACAAATACACACAATGAAAGAGAGAAAACACATTCTCATTATGTCTAATACCCTTCTTCAATATCTTCTTACTTTCTCTTTCTTCATTAATCTTCAAGTTCTAACTCTTCCTTCACATATTTCAGCACTTCAAGCATTTCAATCCTCCATTGAACCCACTGCAATTCCTTCTTGGTTATGTCTTTCTTCTTGAAAAATTACTTTTGCTCCTTGCTCTCTTCCTCATAAAACTCATTTCATTTGTGGTGTAAAGTGAAGGTAGAAGAATTTAAAGGTATCAATATGTCACTCAATACTGCTTGTTCAAGTTGCAGGGCTATCCTCTTCTCAAGATCGAGTCGACAGGAAACCATTGTTTCAAGATGTATAGCTGCTTTTAGGAACATACAGGGGAAGCTAACTGGCATTGCATTCTTCTCTCTTGGTAAGAGACTAACAATCGATTCTAACATTCATTGCATTCCTTTCTCCTTCACCCCATTATGTAGCTTCTGGAAAGCAATTCGATCCAATAGTTATTGCAGCGAAAAATGGTCCAAGTTGAGCCCTAGAAACCTCTTCCTCATCATCTCTCAATTCTCCTCTTGCTAATGATACAAATAAAACTCATTCAAAATTGAACCCACTAACCAAAATGACTAAGAAACAAAGATAAAACCTAAAAAGATGATAACTTTAATTGAAATTTGAAAAAAAAAACTGATCAGAGAATTGTATCCAAAACCTTTTAAGCTTGTTCTTCATTTGGAGGCTTTGTTTGAGTAGGTCCAGTACAAACCCTAACTTGAGCTTCCAATAGAGTTTGATTTGCTTTGGGGAATCGGAATTACGATATGAAGTAGAAATTGTAGGGTTACGAAGATTACATTCAGGAAGCTCTAATTTATCAATCTTTGTTGACTCCATTGCTACTCTTGGTATCGAGCTTCGTTTCCATCGAATTGAAGATTAGTGTTTCTTAGTGGATAACAGAAGAGAGATTTGCTGGTTTCGGGAATTCGTAAAATTTATGAGTTTGCTGGTTTCATATGAAGGGAAAGGGAAAGAGATATTAGGGTTTGGATTCAAGAGTGTGTTCATGCCGATCCTTAATTGTCGGAATTCCAAGAATTTGACGAACTCGGTGAGAGTTAGAATTTGAATAAGAATCAAAGAAGACAAAGAAGAAGAACAAGAATCAAATAAGAATGGGATAATAAGAAGAATCGGTGAAGAAGAAGAGATAAAACCCTAAAATTTATATGATTTTTTAGAGAGAGAGAGAGAATAGATTTTAATAAACAGGGGTATTTAAGGAATGAAATAATTTGAAAATGACCTGATTAGTAGTTTCTCATATTATTTTAAACTTGACCTATTAATACTCATAATATTTTGATAATTTGTACTTAATAGGAAAAGATCTAGGTTTTTTAGTTATTATGATAATATTTCAAACCTAAATAACCATTTTCCCAAACATTAATCACAAGGTTCCCTCTTATCGACTTGTAAAGTTGTAGATGAAGATGAAGGTCTAGAAAATTTTGAAATAGTTAATAACAAAATTAAGTTAATGTAGTGGAAATTGAAGAGGGTGATCAAGAGATGAAGGTTAAAATGTAGATGTGTTAGTTACGCATGGCTTTATTTATTGTTTTTTGCCACCTATAGATGTTTCATGTTTGATCAATTACTTATATGTAAATTATGACTCTTTCTAGTTATTTGTTAAGTTTGAAATCAAGTTAGGTTTGAACCATACGAGTAGAATTTATGGTTTTATACACAAAAATGTAGCATATAGATAATTAGGATTAGATGTAAGTCAGATCAAGTAACTTATACCAGCTTGTGCGTGATTGGTGTTCGGCCGACCCAATGCCGCTCTGAATTGCTTAGCCCGAAAAGACTACTTTATCTAAATTGAGAATGTACTATCTAATGTTGATGAGATTTCTCTTGTGCAACCTATATATTACCATTCATCTGATGTAACAATTTCCATTATCACTCTATTATTTCTCATAAGACAACCCAACTCCTGACAACCCACAAAGTACGCTCAAAATGGGCAGGGCCGGCTATGAGGCCCAAGCGAGCAAAGCCTCGCTTCGGACCCTAGGGCCAAAAGGCCCCAACGAGAGGATTATCCAAAGAAGTTAAGGGCCGATTTTTCTACTACTTATAGAAATATTCAGAAAGATAAACCAGCAGCTTACCTTAGTTGAGATGTTAGAAGGCAAGTTAAAATGCACAAACAACCTAAGTTCGACCTCAAATTAAAGCATTTATTTTATTAAAATTATATTATTTTCTTTTATTTTTAGGCTACTTAACTTGAGACATTATGAGAAGTGTGAGAAACAATATATATAGTGTGAAAGACATTAATCATTCAACACACATCTATGGTATAATTAATATTTTATTTTTTAATCGATTAGTTTATGATTATGAACACAAATGTTTTTACAAATACAACATCATATAAAAAAAATATATTTTGAAGGACCACTACTGTGACTCTATGCAGTTAGGCTCGACCCCGAGATGAACCAAGTTGAACGACCATGTCAGTCATCCTTGTTCCCTTTGTCATCTTCTCAGAGAATTATAACATTCGAGTTCTTTCGTTTATAAATTCAGATTCTTTGTTACTATTTAAAAGAAAAAATAGGACTCGACTTGAATGAACTGAGTCAGCCGAGTTACTTGTTGAACCATTTAATCACAGATGCGGCTCAGAATCGGCTTGGACACTTTTCGAGCGAGAGTCAATTCCAGAGTAACTCACTTAGCTTGTTCGAGACAAACTTTATAGTTATAAACACAAGATTCATGTTTAAACCCAACATTACCTTGTTTGAGCAGGAAAGATATATGTAGGGAGGGTTAACAAATTTACAAGAGAGGTAAAAGGCGAAAGAGAGAGAGAGAGAGACGACAAAAGTTGCGATGACAGAGATATTTGAGCAAAATTAGGAAGGTTGTGAGTGCATAACACTTTTGACTTGTTCATGCTGAATTAACAAAATCCAAGTGAAAAGTCTTGTGTGTGTTTATAATATAGCTAGAATTTATAGCTTAAACTTTTGTGTGGTCGTAGACCAGCGGGAGGCCCTTTTAGTGGAAATAGGAGGCGCATATAGGTTTCTCTTTTGCATATAATATAGGGGCCACATTTTTGCAATTTGCTTCGGGCCACTAAAAAGTCAAGACTGGTCCTGAAAATGGGGTGCCTCAGCTTTATGATTAAGATCCACGAAACTCTATAAAACACCTCATTATGGTTCAGCACGACTCTTTTGTTTGACAATGGTATAAACTAAAACCTGTGTAACATCGAACATCTACTTGTGGTGTCTTACGTTAGTCGACAATGAGTTCCAAAAATTCAAAAGGCAAACACAGCCATACACACATTTTTGTCTAATTCTTGCAAATAGTACTACCATTGCATCGTCCTATAACTTAAGACTTTTAGTATGTGCTTAAATTTTAGTTTTACTTTGTTCCTTTTTATCAGAGATAGACGTTAAAGTAGAAGTTCGGAAGAAATTTTCTAACTTCTAATATTTATGCAAGAATGTGGAGTATATATTAATTGCACATTGTCGAATTATAACATGTATGTCAGTACCCTATGAAATATCTGAATATTTAGAATTTATCCACTAACCAACATGCCGGAAAGCAGTAAGACAATAAGTACTATTAGAGAGAATAAACTCACTACTTCTACTATAATCCTATCATATTCATGTCATCGGAAATTTTGTATATTATGATAGCACGTATTTAGAGGCTTATGTTTTGGTTTTTGTTGTTTTAGAAGCATTTCTTAAACATTGTTTATTGATGTTTGAATTTGTGAGGCATTGTTTAGAGGCATTGTGTTAATATTGTTCATTGATTTTTTGAATCTATTTGTTTAGAGGCATTTTTTCTATTTGTCGCTCATTTATTGTTGTAAATGTTTGGATCTGTATTATTAGTTTCATATGACATGGCAGGACATTTGTACGAGGAAAAGATTAGGGATCTTGATGGAGGGGTTTTGGCGGGATGTTGTGGAAGGTTACATTCCTTTCCTGTAGACAATAATTATTCTGCGTATTCAGCTTGTAAATATTTTACAAGAAAGGTAATCTTCTTTTATTGTACAACAAAATTAAGCTAATGAATCTTTTCTAATAAACATAATTCGCTACTTCTTTTTCAGATACGTGAGAACTTAATAAGCCCAACTATCCGTAAGCTGAAAAACGATGTCAACCTAGTTGATCTTCGTGTGTCTTTTCATTCTCGTCCCCGGTCTAAGGATTTTGAGATCATTATGGGTCGTTGGAATGCGAACAAACCTGAGGTTGTATTGGTAAACGAAGATCGTGCGATTGATGATTTTGAATGTATCGGTTCCGGTGCGAAGCTTGCACACCCTATTTTAAACCGACGGTAATATCTAATAGAAAAATTGATTATCTTATAAATTCAACCATTGCTTTTATTTACTTATTTCCTATCATATTTAGATACGTGCGAAACATGAGTGTTAGAGAAGGAAGTGATTTATTAGTTAAAGCCATTGTCAAGGCATCTCGCGAAGACCCTTGTATGGGAGGATGGGTTCGAGGTAATTAATTTTCTTTATTATAGGATTACTAGTCAGCGTCTAATTACAAAGGTCTTTATGTTTTTCTTTTTTTGGCAGTTTGGTGTCTCAGGCAGGATGGTTCGCTTCATCATAACTATTATTAGGCAAGTAAGGAAAGAACCAACTTCATTTAGGGAATTCTTGCAGAGCAATATACTCTTAGTTACTTCTAGTAGTTTTGTGTGACTCAAAAATCTGGAAGACGAGCGATAGGAAATCAAATCTTGTACGCATATATTCATATTTTGGTCTGTGAAGATAGATTTTAGAAAGAGTGGTATATAAGTTTGCGTCTGAGACAATGGTGTATTAGATGAAGGTTGTTTGTGAACAAAATGTAATAGACGCAAAAGTAGATAGGCTGGTAAAAAAATTTCCTCAAGTCCAACTTGTATTTTGTTGATATTTCTGATTGAGGTAGAAGTGTAAGAAAATGAATGTTTAGCCCAAATTAATTAAGCCTAATAGTAAAATGGTAGTTACTAAATGGGTCAAAATAATACTCAAATAATAAGTAATATTATATTTAACAGAGACAATGGCTGTCTGGGCTAAAATAATGGGTCCATGGGTATATGGTCCAAAATAATGTTCAGAAAGGGTTTATAGTCCAATCTTCCCGAAAAATAGGTTTTTAGTCCTTTTGCTTTTGGGACTAAAAATAGGTTTTTAGTCCTTTCTCTCTCATCTATCATTTATTTTGACACAGAATCAAAACTTTCTCCTAATGATTAGTTACCAAAACCCTAACGAAATTTCAGATTTGATATATTTTTCTGATATCAATTAACGTAATTTGGGGGTTAGTATTCAAAACGTATATATCGCTTTCTCTCACTTAACTTTCAGATTTGGAAAGAGTATATATTTTAGATCAAATCGCGTGATTTGGGATTATTATTCAAAACGTATATATCACTTTCTCTCACTTAACTTTTAGATTTGGAAAGAGTATATTTTCTGGGATCAATTTAGCGTGATTTGGGGGTTAATATACAAAACGTATATGTCACTTTCTCTCACTTAACTTTCAGATTTGGAAAGAGTATATTTTTCTGGAAACATTACAGTAGCATTTGTTTTCGTTTTTACTCATACATAAATACACATCAAATACAAATTATGAAACAATTATGTAAATTATGTGTTATTTATGACGAGGAAACCATCATTTGTCATGTATACAACGTAATTTATCAAATGTATGTGTGTCATGTTCAATAAATTACACATAATTTATTTTACATTACACATCGTTTACATTATGTTACAAAAAAACGTACAAAATCTTCTCTGGTTGAAAAATGGTGTCCATCCATGTACTCTCCATTTGCAGTCTTGAACAGGACCAACAGCAGTTATACATTTTAAATCATTTTTGATGAATTTGAAATCATGCCATGTGTTTATACTATATTGTCGAAGAGCATATCGAAATGCTTTTGCACCACCAGGAAATAACTGACTAGTTTCAGTAAATATCTTATCCCAACCATCTGATTTTAGTTTCGTTGACTTACTTTGATTTGATGATTCTGTATGAAATTTCATCTGTGATATCAAATCTACACACATTAATACATATACATTAAATAAAAAAACATATATCATGTACAGTTCCGTAAATTATGTATAATGTTTGTCAAAGTACATCAAGATTTGGAGGTTAATAGAAGTATGGTCCGCTTGACATGGCAACTGTTTTGGGAAAAAAGTACGCATAATGTTGAATAAATTATATATAATCTATGCAAATTTATAAGATGTTTTTGATATTATTGATAAAGTATGTATAATTTGTAACAAAATACATATATTTTACATTCTGTTATAAAAACATCGTACGGAAGATGTTTGCGTAATGTACTAGAAAGTATGAAAATGTATTGTAAACTACCTATATTGTATATTCTGTTATGAGAAACCATACGGAATAACATCTGGTTCATAAATTGTACGGATACAAAAATCTGATGTGAAGAAATATCAGAAAATCAAGAAGCTTAAACCTAAATCTAAAGAAAAATGATATGATAGTTGGATGCAAACATAACATACTCGATTTGAAGGAATCAGTAAAGAATGATTAAACATCAAGATCATAAACAGTTATGAAAATCTTAGAGGGAGAAAATAAACCTCAAACATTCGAAGTTAATGAATTAGTAAACAAATCTTTGAGAACAAAATCAAAATCTGTTATGTTTAATTTTAGAGAGAAAGAATCTATTACTTTAACCTGAGAAGCAATATTAGATCTTATCAATGGTACGAACAAAGACTTTCACAATGTAAAACCTGATAAACGATGGAGGTTTCAGCTGCTCTAATAAAGATGAAACAAGATTTCTGAGTTTAATGGAGGTTTATTAGATGATTCGGTTTGAGAGAGAGATATAAACAGGTTTCCGTTATGGAGGATAATGAAGATAATGGTTACTTTGAATAAAAACGTGATTGGAGAGAGAATGTGGGAGATAAAAATGGAAAAAGATATTTGGGGAATTGAAGGTAAATCAGTTTTTATATATAAGGAAGGTTAGTTTAGGTATTATGATATAATATGTATACTAGGGATTTGTGTTTTCTCTCTAGATGTATACAAATGGACTAGATATCCATTTACATTAATATTTTGGTTTAGAAACCCTTTATAGGATTAGAGATGACTAAATGTGTGTTTAGGACCCGTTTCTTGTACTATAAGCCCAAAAATTCTAAAATAATTTGGTATAATGGCAAACCAGCCCCCCAGATATCAATTTGGTTCTTTGGGCAAAAGTAATGTAGTCTAACTGTAGTTTAGTTTACTGAATAATGACAAAATTACATCTCTATAAAACCGCTTGTTTGTTTGATACAAACAGTTATATCTCTTCCACAAATTGTTATTTGTTTTAAATAAAGGTGGTCAATATATGGATAATCAAACATCTTATGTGGATAACATTTTTCGGCCCAATTATTTATTTTCGGGCCAATTATACTTGACTTGGAACATCTCCAATGCAAGACTCGATCTTAAAATCCTAAGTGTGGCTTAGGACTTTAGAGTTTTTTATAGAAAAAACCTCTAATGCAAAACTCAATTGAGATCTTAAGATGATGTGGAAGCATTTAATTTCGAGATGTCTCAGTTACAAACTCTATTTTTGAGATCTCTTTTGAGAGTCTTAAGTGTCCTAGTCATCAAATTTAATTTTTTGACCAATAAGAAGTCTTTCTTTATTTCTCAACCACTTTTTCATATTAAATGTATGTGTGTCATGTGTAACTATTAGAGTTTTTTTTAGTGTTGCATTGGAGAAGGACTTAAATTAGAGACACTTAATTTAGCCACATAGAAAAGAGAATCTCAATTGAGACTTGAATTAGAGACACTTAATGTATGTGTGTCAATTAGAGTTTTTTTTTGAATTTTGCATTGAAGATGCTCTTAGAGCATCCCCAACATCCATCTATATCACCAAATATTGGTGATATAGAGGGGTTGGGGAACCCAACAGCCCTGGAGATCACCATTAATCTCCAGGGCTGTGAACAGTAACTGCCCAAATCTGGGCAGTTACTGTTCCCTCTCACCAAAATGGTGAGAGGTGGGTCATGGTATTATTTACTTAGATTTTGGTCCCCTTTTAGTTTCTTCTTCTACTTTTGGTCCCTCTTTATGTTCTTTTTAGCCCTTTAAGTGTTCTTTTTTTTGTTTTTGGTCCGATAAAAATTTTAATTACTTAATTAAATTACAATAAAACTGAAACATTTAATCAAAATATTCGGGAAAAAAAAACTACCTTAAATATTTTTATTTATACCCTTAATAACACATAATCGAACTATTATGATTTTCATCTCCACCTTTATCGATTTTGTGTACTCCGGGTTTTCGGAGACATTACAATACTATTAGTCCTAAGTGAACAACTTATTGAAGAATCAATAATGTTCATCATTTCCTTTTTTTTCCCATAGATGATCAATTAGAGCGTCTCGTAATTCGAAATGAGCTTTTTTATCTTTAATTTGCTTGTGCATAGCGTTTGAAACGTTCGGCTTCATTCTCAACAATTTGTGCCGTTGGAATCTCAGAGAAAATATTGGGTATCGTACGATCGCCATATTCATCCTCTACAATCATGTTATGCATTATAATGCAAGTAAACATTATATCATTGAGGACATTTTATCCCAAAAACGCGCTGGATCCTTAATAATTTCGAATCGGGCTTGAAGGACTCCAAATGCACGTTCAACATCTTTGCGACATGCTTCTTGCATCATTGCAAAATGTTGCTTCTTCAAACCTTGAGGCTGAGAGATAGTTTGAACAAGAGTCGACCATTTTGGATATATACCATCAGCAAGATAATATCCTGTATCATATTCTTTTCCCATGATATTATATTTTACTGGGGGAGTTTTACCTTCTGCTAAATCTGCGAATAAATTAGAAGACTGTAGTACATTGATATCATTGTTAGAACCCGGTATTCCAAAGTATGCATGCCATATCCAGAGGTCGTAAGAGGCAACTGCCTCTAAAATTATAGTTGGATGTCCACTACGTCCAGTGTATTGTCCTGCCCAAGCCGCAGGACAATTTTTCCAAACCCAGTGCATGCAATCAAGACTCCCCAACATGCCAGGAAAACCTCTTTCTTCTCCTTTTCGCAAGAGCCTTGCAATATCATTAGCATTAGGAGTTCTCAGGTATTCAGTGCCAAAAATTTCAATTATTGCACGACAAAATCTTTTAAAATATTTTGTCGCCGTTGATTCACCAATTCTTACATAATCATCTGTTCCATCTGCTGCTATTCCATATACTAACATCCGCATAGAAGCTGTCATTTTCTGTAAAGAAGATAATCCAAGTTTCTTTGCTGCATTACTTGATTGAACAAATTCCGGGTCATGCGCTTCGATCGCGGACTTTATCCTTAGGAAGAGATCCCTTCCCATTCTAAAACGTCTACGAAACTGGACATCGTTGAAAGATGGAGTTTCTGAGAAATAGTCATTCCAGATTTGCTTGTGCCCCTTTTCTCTTTCACGATTAATCGTTATATGTCCAGGAATTGAACCCATGTAATGTGGTTCATCATCTTCATCTGATAATTGATGGTTTATCCCCTCGTCATTGATGAGCATAAATGCGGCCATATTTTCGAATTCTTCAAGTTCAGAATCCGAGCTATGGTAACTTGATGAGCATGGGTAAGAATACATTGTTTTACTGCAAATAAGGTGTTGAAGAAGTATGTGATTTATTCTACAAGTTATGATGGATTTTAAAGACATAAAATTACAGTCTTCAAGAAAAAACTCCTCCCAATGTCTTACAATCTGATAGATTCCTTACCCACTTACACACTTTATCTCCATTCAACACATAAAATTACAGTCTTCAAGAAAAAACTCTTCCCAATGTCTTACAATCTGACAGATTCCTTACCCACTTACACACTTTATCTTCATTCAACACATAAAATTACAGTCTTCAAGAAAAAACTCCTCCCAATGTCTTACAATCTGACAGATTCCTTACCCACTTACTCACTTTATCTCCATTCAACACATAAAATTACAGTCTTCAAGAAAAAACTCCTCCCAATGTCTTACAATCTAACAGATTCCTTACCCACTTACACACTTTATCTTCATTCAACACATAAAATTACAGTCTTCAAGAAAAAACTCCTCCCAATGTCTTACAATCTGACAGATTCCTTACCCACTTACACACTTTATCTCCATTCAACACATAAAATTACAGTCTTCAAGAAAAAACTCCTTTCAATGTCTTACAATCTGACAGATTCCTTACCCACTTACACACTTTATCTCCATTCAACACATAAAATTACAGTCTTCAAGAAAAAACTCCTCCCAATGTCTTACAATCTGACAGATTCCTTACCCACTTACACACTTTATCTCCATTCAACACATAAAATTACAGTTTTCATAAGGTCTATAAATACTCTTCAATACTTCTATCTCTGCATCTCATAAAATTACAGTTTTCATAAGGTATATAAATACTCTTCAATACTTCTATCTCTGCATCTCAATACTCAGAAAGATATGGCAAGAAACAACAACGTAACTCACAAACAAGCTTTCTCTGCTAATGATGATATAGTCTTATGTACGTCGTTTCTTGGGACATCTGAAGATTCAATAGTGGGTATGAATCAAACTAAAGATCAGTTATGGGTTCGTATTGCTAAAAGTTATAATGAAGAAATGGAAAAATCTGGTGGAATATGTAGATCAGATAGGTCTCTAGAGTCTCGCTTTCGAACAATCTCTACTGCTGTTTCAAAATTTCAAGGATGTGTCCGGCAAATTGAGAATCAAAATCAGAGTGGTACCAATGAGATAGACACTGTAAGTATATATATTATATAATATTACAAATAAATCGAAAAAAATATATGTAATACATTTAATTTGATTTCTTTTCGACATTGTAGCTCCAAAGTGCGAGAACCTTGTACCTTCAGGAAGACGCGAAAAAAAAAGGATTCCCGTTTGATCATGTATGGCCTATACTAAAAGATTGTGAAAAATATGTCGTGGCTGGTCCAAAAAGAATAAAGTTGATGAATTCGTTTAATGAAACGCAAATAGGGTCTCCTTCACCTTGTTCTCCTGGGTTAGCTTTTCCTGTTAATCTTGATGAAGATGATAATCAAACCACACCAGAGTCCTCTAGGCGACCAACTGGAAGAAAGAAAGAGAAGATAAGGAAGAGGGTAGACGAAGAAAAAATTAAAGACGTTGCTCGATTTCACAATCGAGGCGATGAAGCACTCGAGATATTGAGAAGGGCCGAAACAGCAAGAATCGAAAGGAATGCTTGGAAAAATCAAAATGTTGAAAAAGACTGTGAACGTCAGATGGCGAAAGGTCTTAATGATCGAAAAAACAGGGAAGATAAAATTATGCAAATGGACGTCAATTCAATTACGGATCCAGTACGACAATCATACTTTCGAAGAGAACAAGAACAAATATTGTTTGGAAACCACAGTAGTACAGTTAGTGGTAGTTCCTTTGGAGGTTCGTATGGAGGTGGAGATGGAGGTGGCTATAGCGGTGGATGCGGAGATGACTATGGAGATGATGATTTACCTCCGTATTAATGAAGTAGTTTCAATTTGTAGTTTTCGTAAATGTTTTGCGTAAAATGTTGTAGTTTTAGTAAAATGTCTTATTAGCTTTAATTTTAGTAAAATGTCGTTGTTCGGGTTTGTAGTTTCAAAAAAATATCGTATTAATTTTAATTTGTAGTTTATGTCTTGTAATTTCAATTAGTTTAATTTAATGAGTGTTAAAAATGATAAAAATGAAATCTGGTGTGATGAATAGTGATTTGGTGGGAGTTTTGGTGTTTTGGTGTTTTATTGTTGGGTTCAAAAATTTGAAAACACCAAATAATTTGGTGAAGATTCCTTTTTGGTGAATAATTTGGTGATGGTTGTTGGGGATGCTCTTAATTGACTTCTATTTAATATGGGGACAAAACTATGAAGTCTCAAATATTAAAACAATAATTAATCTAGAGACTATAAACAAATAAAATAGATTAAAATTACAAAACCGCTTCTTCTTTCACTACTACACAAATATCTTTCAAGAACTTGTCTGGAAATGGATTCCCTTCATCATCTTTTAATCTCATAAAAACTGTTAGAAGATCTGATCTTGTTTTCTTTGTCTTGAATGCATAATCATTAATAAAAAAATCATTCTTGTATGAATTACTTTTACAAATCTATTTATCTCACATGTTGATTCTTTTAGTTTCTTTCCGCAACCAATATTTAGACATATCATTACTTTCCCAACAAAAGACGGAATATCAGGCAAACCAACCCAGGTGAGGGAGATTTTTTGAGGAGAGAGAGAGAGAGTGGTCTGACGTCATATAGGCGATTTCTTTCTTCTCCTTTCCATCTCCAGATCCCCTTTCAAAACCCTAATCCCAATCCAAGAATTAGCCAGCAAGAAGAACAATCATCAAAGCACACACTCTCAATTGGGTTTAATCTCACTAAAGACAACATCACATTAATTTCCAAGCACGCGAAAGGGGAATTCCCAAGTCAGAAACCTTCGGGATTGGGAGAACCTCAACTCACTCTAGGGCTCAAGATTGGATTGCTACAACTCCAAGATACGCTGACTACCATAATCAACACGTAAAGGTATCTCTCAACCACTTGTCTTGCTGTTCGTCGGTTTAGCTTATACTACCTTGCTGGTTTTTCGTCTTTCTGTGGTCGGTTTTGTTCCTTTCCAGTTAGGTAGTCGTCTTTCATTACTGTCTTTCGAGTATGTCAATCGTCTCTTTCACCTCTGAGGAATAGATGATTCTGGAGTGTAGTGAATTCCCGAGACCCTGCATGTCGAACTATGATGATATTTTGGTGGTTCTGTTTGTCATCTTCGAGCTTCAGTGTGCTTACTTATACTCTTACAAGTTGGGCAACCCTATTTCCCATCAATTTCACTTATCTCTACCTTCTCCTCACTGCTTGCTAATGGCTTCTCACTACTCCATCTCCTCTCATGGTAAGCTGACTCTAAGGTTCACCAAACCTTCATCTAGACAGGAGCTTCAACCAATAGATTCAGGTTTTATTGCTAGATGGGTTTGCCCTTATGATGTTGGGCTTTCGTTTATTAAGAAGATGTTGTATCCTCAATCCAAGTTTTCCGTGACTGTGATTACTTTCCTACAGAAGGGCCTGTGAACACTTTTCTTATTAAGCCTAAGAGTCAATTTGTTTTGGATGCTCTGAATTATGGTAGGCCTTGGATTTTGAGAGGTATGATAATGGTTCTTAAGGAGGTTGTTTTCCCGTTGAATGATGCCACTGATGATCTTTATTTTGAGCCAATGAGATGTACGTTATACAAAGTTCCTCAAGCATTGCAGAACAAAGAAGATTTTGATTTCATTTTCAGTTGTATGGGCAAGATTATTAGCATAAAACCTAGGAATTTTGGGAGAGTTAACAATAATACTGTGAGAGTACATTTCATGTATGATATCAGGGCTCCCTTATTGGCTGTAATCAATCCTATATTTTCAGATGGTGAACAAGAGATAAAGATTAGCTATCAAAAATTCCCTGGAGCAATTTGTCGGTTATGTAGGATTTTGGAACATCCTCTAAATAGTTTCCCTATTGTGGTCAACTTGTCTGATAAGGAGCTTGAGTCTAATCCTGATCCGACGGATGAAGTAATGGGAGATGATACTCAGTTTAATCCAGAACCTCTTCAGCTCATTGCTCCCCCTCCTTCTCCTGCTAGTGGGATTATACCTCCCCATCAGCTCTTTCGGGCCCCAGGTCAGAGAATCAGGAACAGTTCTATGCCTTTGTCTGAAGGTAATTCTAATCTCTCCCGAGCTAATTCTTTGGAGGATGGGATCTTGCTCGAGAATGCGGAAGCTAGGAGATTACTAGAAGAATCATTGGTGCTTAGTCGAAGTCTGAATATATTAACCAATGCAGGAGAAAGGGATGAAGCTACACTCTCAGAATCATCTTCCCAGTAGTTCTTTTGGGTCTTTGTTAGTTTGTGTTAGTCTGTGTAGTCTTGGTGGTAGGGGGGTTGGTAGTTGTTAGTTTGGATTTTGTTGTGTTAAGTTGGTTTTAGTTTTTTGTTAGTCTGAGTCTGCTTCTTATCTCTTGTGCTGCTGTCCATTATTGGACTTTTGTTTGGAGCTTTTGGATTTTTAAGGTAGGCATTATAGTTGCCTACTACTGACTTTTTGTTGTAGCAGAGATAGCATTTAGACTTTGGGGGAGTTCTCTGTTCTGTTAGTTTGTTAATGGTGTACTAGGGTTTTCTGCTATGTACTTAGTTCTCTTTTCTCTGTTCTGTTAGTTTGTTTGGGGGAGTCTTCTGCTATGTACTCAGGTTCTTGGTGTTTTTAGTTTTATATATTTTGGTTGTTTTATATTAATTACTTGTGTTTTTAGTTTTTTTCTTTTTGTAGTTATTGATCTTTTGGTTGTTTTCATCTTGTTTCTGTGAGGCCTGGTTGTGCCTCTTGTCTTCTGGCGTAGTTGGTTGTATTCAGAGGTTGGTTTTTAGCGTGAGCTCTACCTTGGTTTTAGGATTAATATTAGTTTTCAGTTAGTGGTTTTATAGTAGCTCAACCTAGGTTTTTATAGTAGCTCAACCTAGATCTTTCTGGACAGCCCACCCATAGAACTTTCGATTATGGCCTGGAATGTTAGAGGCTGTAACAACTTCGCTAATCGGAAACATCTCATTCGTTTAATTAAAGAACACAACCCGGACTTTATCTTCTTGTCCGAAACCAAATGTATGAACGTGAATATTGATAAACTTCTAAACCTCAATAATATCTATAACAAACATGTTATCGACCCGATTAATAAAGCCGGCGGACTAGCTCTCTTTTGGGCTCCCAACTACGACATTGACATTATCTATGCTGACAATAACATGATTCATGTGAAAAGTACCCTCCAGACAACAGGTCATCAAGTTTACCTCACGGGATTCTACGAAAGCCCGTACAAGAACAATAAAATGCAGCCTTGGAACACTCTAGCTCATCTGATCCCTGATAACAATATTCCTTGGCTTGTCATAAGTGACCTCTATTGTATCCTTGACCAGTCGGAGAAATTGGGAGGTAATCCTGTTCATCTCCCGACAATCCGGCACAACAAGCAAATTATAAACAACCTAGGACTTCATGATTTAGGTTTTATAGGCTATCCGTATACTTGGACTAACAGACAGTTTGCAGGTAATCTGATTGAAGAGAGACTTGATAGAGCTATTGCTAACTATAATTGGCTCACTATTTACCCTCATTCCAAACTTACTCATCTATCCACTCTCGGATCGGATCATAATCCCATCCTTCTTTCTACCAAGGATTCCTCTTCTCTGGGGCATAAGCCCTTCAAATTCATTCGTACTTGGATGTCACATCCCAACTGTGCCAGCTTCATTAACTCCAATTGGCTCACTACCCTCAACCCGATTCAATCTAAACTGAACTCCCTAGCCATTAAACTCTCTAAATGGAATAAAGAAGTGTTTGGTAATCTGGAAACTAACATTAAGCAGCTCACTCAGAATCTTCAAAAGATTAAAAATGCTGAGGCTTTCAAAAATACATATATTCAGATTGAAACGCTTCTCCTCCAACAAGAGAGTTTATGGAAGGAAAAATCGAGAATAGCCAACATTAATCTGGGAGATAGGAACACTTAATACTTCCATGCCAAAGCTACTACGAGAAATCGTAAGAATAAAATTCTTTCCATTAAAAGGGAGGACAACACTTGGTCCAATGATGAAGCAGAAATATCTAATATCTTTTCTCATCACATCCACAATATTTCCTCGACTGCTGGCTCCATTATGTCTACTAATCTCACGGAGTGCTTTCACCCTCAAATCTCCACCACTCAGAACGAATCCCTCACGGCTATCCCTCATTATGAGGAAATCAGGAGGGCCAATTTCTCTCTCAAATCGGGTGCCGCCCCGGGCCCTGACGGCTTCCCCCCTTTTTTCTACCAATCCAATTGGGATACTATCAAAGAGGACATTATGCTTATGACGTCCTCCTTCTTCCAAAACTACTCCTTGCCGGCGATGTCTAATCACACGCACATTTGTCTTCTCCCTAAGACCAAGACGCCTCAATCGCCGGCGGATTATCGTCCTATTAGCTTACTGAACACCACCTATAAAATTATTACAAAAATCTTAGCTAATAGACTTAAACCTATTCTGCATGATATCATTTCACCTTTTCAAGGGGCTTATGTCCCAGGAAGACAAATCACCGATAATATTATTATCAGTCAGGAACTCATTCACTCTTTCAAAAAAGTTAAAGGTTCCAAAAGCTACTTTGGTCTGAAGCTTGACATGTCCAAAGCTTTTGACAGAATTGAATGGAGTTATCTGGAGAATGTTATGAAGTTAATGGGCTTCTCGCCTGAGTGGATCAAACTTATCAATACTTGCATCACTACTAGCTCCATGGCAGTCCTCATCAATGGGAGGCCAGGTCAAGTTTTTAATGTCAGTCGTGGTATTAGACAAGGCGATCCGCTCTCCCCCTTTCTGTTCACTATCGCCATGGAAGGGCTCAGCCGTCTTTTGGAGACGAATAATAATAACACTTCCTTTATTGGTTTCCCCATTCCACACTCTAACCTCTCTATTAAACATCTTCTTTTCGCGGACGATTGCATTATTTTCGGGCAGAACTCCCTTGATAACATTTTCAATCTCAAACTTATTCTTAAAGAGTTTAGTGCGGCGTCTGGCCAAATGATCAATTATGCTAAATCCAACATTTTCTTCTCCAAGAATTCGCATCCAAAATTCAAACGCATGATTATTAGAGAACTTAAGGTTCATCAATCATCTTCTGGTGATAAATATCTGGGTATCAATCTGTTCATTGATCGTAATAAGAAGCAGGTCTTTAACTCTATCATTACCCAAATAAAAAACAAACTCGCTAAATGGCAAACTCATCTCCTCTCACAAGCTGGTCGCTCGGTGGTTCTTTCCACTATCGCAGCGACTGTTTCCCGATACCAAATGCAGTGCTTTGCCCTTCCCAAAGGCATTAGTAACAGCATTGAGTCTCTACAAAGGACTTTCTGGTGGGGAAAATCCAAAACATTTCATACCATTAATTGGCAAGCCATCTGCAAACCTAAAAAATTTGGCGGTCTTGGTTTTCGTCTCCCTACCCTCGATAACCAAGCTTTCCTTCATAAACTTAATTGGCGACTCATCAATAATCTTCAAGCCATGTGGGTTCAGGTGCTCTAAGAGAAATACTTTCATAACTCCCAGAGACCCAAACCTCCCAAAAACAACAATTCTTGGACGTGGAAATCCATATCGAAACATTATATCAGATGGAGAGATTGATCTTCTAGGACATCAACCGTGGCGAGCATATCAATATTTGGAATGACTACTGGATACCCAATCATCCCCCACCTATTACTAACCATAATGGTTCTACGTTGGATAAGGTATCACAACTTATTACGAACGGTATGTGGAACGTTGATGTTATTAATAACTGTTTTAACAATGATATATGCAGCTCGATTCTCAGCATTAACATTCAAACCAACCGAGAGGACAAAGCCATATGGACACTGAATAAATCAGGTAATTTCTCACTCAAATCAATGTATAACTACTTACGTATTACCAATATTCATACTATCCATGATCAAATAGATTGGCTCTTTATATGGAATATCAATACACTGCCTCGTATTAAATTATTTTTATGGAAATGTTGTACTAATAGCTTACATGTGAAAGCTAAGATTGGTAAATTTATTGGAAACACATACACCTGTGTAAACTGTAGTGAGGACGAGTCTCTTGACCATGTTATGCTTCATTGCACTTACGCTAAAGCCATTTGGTTTCACTATCAAGTTCGAACAGATCAACTCACAACCACGATACAATGGATTCAACAATAGAAAAACATAGAGGAAGAAACCATTAACCTATATGCCAAAATTCTTTGGTTTCTTTGGAAAGCGAGATGCGAAAATTGCTTTTCCACGAATAAGGACACTCCTGTACAACTAATAGAGAAAATAAATAACACCATGACGACTCCACTCAAGAATGAGTCCATGCCTATAACTAAATGCATAGACAAACCACAGGTTCAAACATGAAGACCTGCATCGTCACCATATCTAAAGTTCAATGTAGATGCCTCTTTTATCAGCCTCAATGAACCAGCTGGCATAGGATGTATTATCCACGATGCAGAAGCACAATATGTAATAGCAGCAGCAGATTCAGTGCGAGGTCAGAACGCTGAAGAATGCGAAAGTTTGGCTATACTGTACAGCCTAGTATGGGCTACCCAACTGCAAATTTCTCATGTACATCTAGAAAGCGATAATCTAGCATTAATCCTCTTCGTCAATGGCAAGAATGGTGTAATTCAGTGGCAATCACAACAAATCATTCAACAAATTATGGATATTAAGGACAAATTTGAAGGTATAATTTTCTCTCACGTTTCCAGAGAATGCAACTCTCAGGCAGACGCTATAGCTAAATGGGGACGAAAAAATGGTCGTCAGAAAATCTGGAATGTTGCTCCACCTTTTATTTTCGATGTTCAGTTGTATATTTAGATGTTTGTTTTGTAATGACGCTTTCTTTAATGATATTTTCCTTCATCAAAAAAAAAAAAACTCCAAAACAACCAGGATCAACTCTCAAAGCTATCATACGAACAGTATTTGTTCACCTTAAAAAAGTATCTTGTAAATAAAAGAAGGTGAGTTTCCAATGGGCAAAAGTCTAGAATTTGGTCAATCAGGTTGTTTTGTTTTGTTGAAATAGAGACATAATATTAATAAATAAGAGTATGGTGGTTATACAAATGATAAATAGATGAAGGAATAAACCATGTGCAATTACACTTGTGTTTCCTTGCCCATTTAGCTAGAGCATTCGTCGGGATATTATTTTTGCGCCCAATGTGGCCAAACTTGATGCTGTGAAAAGATGGAATGAGTGTCTTGATCATCTTCATATAAGGAAGCACTTGCTAGTGTTGTTCGATTTGATGTCCTTGGAAGTACCTCATAACTCCTTGGTTATCGCTTTCAATTTTGAGGAATGTGTACCTATTTTCTTTTGCCCATTGAATTGCTTATATTATTGCCTTGATTTCACTTTCCTCTATTGATCTGGCTTTAGTTTGAACTGTTTTTGCTGCACTAAATTTTGCCTGAAAATCATGAACAACTATGCTTATACCGATAGGTTTGGCTACGTCAGTAAATGAGGCCTCAATGTTGATTTTAATATAAGGATGGTCTGGGGGTGTCCAATTGTTAGATAGTGGTAATACATGATTAAAATTTGTATTGAGGTTTGAGCTAATAATCGAAAATGCCAATATTTTTTGAATTACTTGTGATAGTGAGATGATAGTGTGTTCAAAACATCAATCACAACAAGCTTTCTATATGTACCGAAGAATGGTAGAGTAGTGCACTTGGTTAATATAACATTCAGATTCGTGAAGGTTTTTCCAAGATCGGATTCATTCCATAAGTGAGGTAATGGTTGTGGTAATAATGTTGAACTACAACTAAACATTTCTAGCAAGTGAACAGTGTAGGAAAGCATAATCTATGGTTTCAGTCTGACGATAAGATGGACAATCATATTGATTATTAATGTATCTACATATACGATTTCGATGTGGGAAAGATTTTGTACAAAATTTCCAAATAGAAAGTTTAATCCTGGGAATAGTGTTAATATTCAATATGAAAGTCCAAGGTACCTCAGGTAGATTAGGTTGATGTTGAGTTAGAGATAAGTGTTTATGCATAGAGCTCACAATATACTTACCTGATTTGGTGAGAGCCCAACGCAGATGTCCTGACCTGTACCACGAATCTCAATGGATTTAATTAAGTTGTTAATGTGTGCATCGAAAATGGAGTCCAACAGGTGATTATTCCATGATTGTAAGTGATAAGTTGGGAGACCCATGTCAGTGATGAGTTATTGTTGTTGGGAAGGGGAGGGGGAATTCAGGATCCAAAAATCAGTCCACATATTGACCTGATCTCCTGTATTTATCTCCCAAATGTCTAGGTTATTAATGTTATCAAGGTATTTGTTAATGGATTTCCAAAACCAAGAGTTATGCTGTTTAGGTGGCCTCAGACTCTTAGTCTTGGGAAAGTATTTAGCTTTAAGAAGTTTTGTCCATATGTCATTAGGGTTCGTTTTCAGTCGCCTAGCAAGTTTCCCGAGTAGCCCTTGGTTGTGAAGTAATGGGTTGTGGAGGCCTAAGCCTCCCCGACTTTCGGGTAAACAATTTTTTTACCATGCTTTGGTATATATACCCATAGATTTTCCCCACCAGAACGAATTTTGGAGAGTCGTTATGCTTTCGCGTATGCCTTTTGGAACGACAAAGCATTGCAATTTGTATCGGGGAACGGCTGAAGCTATAGACGAAATGACTACAGTTCGACCAACTTGTGAGAGAAAGTTGTTATGCCACTTGGAGAGTTTTTATTTTATTTGGTCAAGAAGGGTTTGGAAGACTTGTGTTTTCTTAGCCCCCATAAAGAGTTGAGTACCAAGGTACTTATTAGAGAGAGGCTTGATGAACTTTGAGAATACAGATGATCATACGTTTGAATTTGGGATGCGAATTCTTCAAGAAGAAGATGTTAGATTTGTTGTAGTTAATCATTTCGCCTGAAGAATTACAGAAAGTTTTGAGAATATTTCTCAAGTTGTGAATGTTATCCAAGGAGTTGTTTCCAATTGATAGAACTTATATTCATTTTGATCTAGGGCTGAGAATCGGTACGGACGGGCTGCTCGCGAGTAAAACAAGTCTCGGTCCGGGCAGGTTCGGTCAACAATCCATAGCGACCACCAAAGTTTTCAGATGGGCTGGGCGGGCAAAACATCCTTTCTGACCTGCCATTACCCGCCCAAGCCCGGTTATTCTAGCGGGCATGCCGGGTTTCGGTCGGGTAATACTGGGGTAACCCGAGTAGTGCCGTTAAGAAGAATTCCTTAAGAAGCTCTAGTTTTAAGCCCATACAAGCTTTTGATGATAAGTTGAAAACTTAAGAATCTTATAGAAGTTCAAATCCCTTTCCATATCAAACAATATTTAATGTGGGACTATATTTGTCTTGCTAATGTGAGTCTTGCAATTTGAACTTAGTCTCACATGAAAAACAAGTAAAAAAATGAAGTCTTTCGCATACTATATAGTTGGACTTCATGTGAAGCAAGCTCTTTTATCTTAGTCCCACGTGGAGTGTAAGTCTTTGAACATTATATAACTAGCCCTCCTATAATACAATCCTTTTTATCCTATTCCCATGTGGATTATAAGTAGTCATGTAATGCAAGCCTTTTTATTCCATTCCAACATGAATTATATAAGTAATAAGAAAAAAGTGAAGTCTTTTGAACATTATACAACTAGCCTTCATTTTTTCTAAAGAGGGTAATATATAATTTGCTTTTATGTATCGCAAGCATTGTTAACTTTGTCTAACATGGAGAAATAATTAAGAAAGTGAAGTTTTTTTAACACCATGTAGTTAGCTTTCATGTTCCACAAGGAAGGTGGTGAATTTAAGAGATTTTGAACAATATATAAAACTAACCTTCATTCTCCATGGGGAGTGGTTGAGCTCCTTGATGCTACTTATAGAAGCTAAAACTTCTTCTATTTCTAGCAAACTCCTATGTGGGACTATTCATTATAATAGTAGTAGTAGTGTTATACTCATTTAGTTTAGTCCGACATTGAAGCTTTGTTAGAGATGGCAGGGACTTGGTACATGATATAACCATCATATGGAGACTAGTAGTTGAGCATGAAGAAGTCCTTTAACTCGGGCATCAATTTGGCGGTTAAATAGTTCGGGCTCGGGCGGATAAGCGGATTTGGATTCAAACCCGAGCCCGCCCATTTACTTCATCCGGTCCGGGCGGGTAGTGCCCGTAACGGGTAGCGGGCGCCAATTAGCCCTTCGGGCTTCGGGTACCCTGTCCGGGTTTCGGGCCCACGGGTGTTTTTCCCAACCCTATCTGGATCAGATAGTAGGAGTCTTCTAAGTCCTTCCATTACTAATGTGAATAAGAAGGGGGGAAGGGGATCTCCTTGCCCAATGCCTCTACTAGGGTGAAAAGTGGGGCCAGGTTTATCATTAATAAGAACTGCCATCGATGATGAAGAGATACAAGTCTTAATCACAGCTATCTAGTGGTCGTAGAACCCAAGTTTTGACATTATATTCCCCAGAAAAGACCATTCAATGCGGTCAAAAGCTTTAGATATATCCAGTTTGAGCCCGAAGTAACCTTTCGAGCCTTTAACTTGCTTATAGGAATGGATTATTTCTTGACCAATGATGATGTTATCAGTGATTTGTCTGCCTGGGACATATGCTGCCTGGAAGGGAGAAATTATGCCAGTGAGGACTGATTTCAGTCTATCCGCCCAAACCCTTGTGATGATTTTGTATGTAGTGTTGAGCAGACTTATATGTCCGAAATCCTCCGGGATCTGAGGGGTAGGGGTTTTTGGAATTAGGCAGACATGAGTATGATTGGTGTTTTCAGGTAACTTTGTTGTTGAGAAAAAGGAATGGACCAGGTCATATATATATATATATATATATATCTTTTTGGATAGTGTCCCAATTTTTCTGAAAGAAAAACGGAGGGTAACCGTCTGGACCTGAAGCAGTTTCGGCCTTGAGCCCTTGAATGGCTAGATCTATTTCTTTCTTGGCAGGTAAAGAAGTGAGGTGGATATTCTGGCTAATTATGGAGGGGTGAAAAAGGTCCAGGATAAGTGGGGAGGCTTGGGGTTTACATGAAGTAGAAATATCAAGAAGGTGACTGGTGAAGGTGTCATAAATTTCACTCGTTTCACTGACCCAATCGCCATCTTTATTTTTTATTGATATAATTCTATTGTTCAGATTTCTATGAAGGGCCTGGGACTGGATGTATTTAGTATTTTTGTCCCCTACAGTGATAAAAGCGTTTATAGACTTTTCCTTCCATAAACTTTCTTGTTGCCGATAAAAGATTTGAGTTTTTGATTGAGGGAACCACTAATGTGGGGTTGATTGGCCCTCTGCATGTTTTGAGTGACTTCCTTAATTTGGCTCTCGATATTGTCAAAAATCCCTTTATTCCAGGTAGAGAGATTGTTACTAAGTTTTTTCAGTTTGATTTGAACCTTAGGTTGTTGGGGTTGTGATCATAGTGAGGCCAATAGTTCTTAATGAAGGTAGACATTTGGGATGTGATCCAAGTGGGGATGAATTTGAAAGGTTTAGGGGTAGCATTAAGCAATTTGGCATTAGAAAGGAAGATAGGAATGTGATCTGACCCCACCCCTTCTAAGTGTGTGAGGCTCGAATCAGGAAAATGTTGGAGCCAGTCATTATTTCCCATGGCTCTGTCGAGTCTTTCTTGGATTAGATTGTCTTGAAATTGCTTATTAGACCAGGTGAAAGGGGAACCCATGTACCCTAGTTCCGAGAGTCCCATGGTGTTAATAAGGTCTGTTATTTTGGGTGTCAGAGAATTCATAGCGTTCCTACCACCAGATTTCTCTTGAGGGGGAGGATATTGTTATTGTCACCTATAAGGGCCCAAGGTGTGTGAATATTTTTGCTTAGGTTAGCCAGAGTTTTCCAAGGGGCCATTTTATTCTTGTTAGAAGGACAACCATAAAAGCCAGTTAAGTGAATTGATATGTCCTTATTAGATATGTGGAAGTTAGTGTGAATATTGTTGGGGTTGGACAGAAGAACAGTCATATTCATGTGCTTTTCCAGTATATAGCAAGACCACCTGCTTTTGTGTATAGGATCCGCTAGGTGGTGGTTGGAAAGGTTGATCAGTTTGTTGATTTTCGCAGCATAGGTTTTCGTCTCAGAGAAGAAGATAATATCTGGGTTTTTATTGTGTGTGAGAGTGAGCAAGTGTTTCCTAGTAATGTAGTTTCCTGTTCCTCTAATATCCCAGGCAAGACAAGTTAGAATAGTGTATTCCTGGTAAACATTATCCATGAGACTACAAGAAGAGATAAAAACCACCACCAAAGTAACTGGATCACAAACTAGCAAGCCAACACAAAGGATAATACCAAATCAAAACTTAATAAAGGAAACTGATGAATGCTGAGAACAACACAAGAAGGATGAACAAACTAAATAGAGATAATAGTTAATCTAGATGAAAGCAGAAAAAGAGTAGAGAAGCTAAGAAGACATAAATTAGGATAACAACCATAAAAAACAACAGAGGTTGAACTCACACTAAGAAAAACACCAATTACTAAAGACTAACACAATAGAAACAGAAAGTAAACAATAACTCAGTTGTTAAGTTTCCAAATTCGGCCAAGTGGAACTCAATGCCTGTTGTCTTCCTTTGTCATATCCAAATTTCATTAGGGGTTCTAGGGTTAATGAACACAACCACATTTGTCATTAATTGACTTGGCTTTGTTCAACAAACTATATTTTGGATAAATTCAAACAAAAACCTAACAAATTTGACGAACAAAATCTCAATTCTAAGTTTTCAACAATATCTTTTGATTTTCTTGGTCTTGTCATGATCAATAATCTCCCTATAAATTTAGTTGTTGGTGACGAAGAAGAAGAAGGTTTATGGAAGAAGAAAATAGGGAGCGTTTAAGCAAAAACTCTAATTTTTAAAAGGCATGAGTGAAATATATTAGAGTAATGTCCCTAAAAATTGTTGTCTATATAAGATTTATAATTTTTTTCATCTGTCCACATTGTAAAATTATTGGTCATATAAGATATTTGATTGTCCATATACTGGTCACCTAAATTTTTGTTTTAGATATGTATTTCCCTTACTCTTGTCCTAATGGTTCAGATTTTTAGAATTTTTTAACAACTTTTTCTTCTTCAAACTGTTACTGTTTTCAAATCTTCATGGTCCTTTTTCTTCAAATATGGAAGTGGCTGATTAAACTCATTAAAACGAAGAATTCAGTCTAATACAAAGATTTTTAAGAAGGAAAAGAAGTGAAGGGGATGAAAAGGGTGATTTTGTTCGAAAGAGTAACACGACCGATCTTACACCGCTACCTTCCCTCTAGGTTAATTGTCGGATCTCTTTCTCTCTCACTTTGTCTCTCTCTTTAAGCGAAAGTTTGAAAGCTGAACCCTCACCACATCCGGCGAGAGTTCACAAATCTATAAGCGAAATTGGTTGTGTGTTGTGTTGTGGTGGTCGTAGTACATGCGGTGATGGTCTGATGTGTGGTGGTCGTGGTGTGTGGTGTTGTGTTGGTGGTGTGGTCGTGGTGGCCTTGCTGGTGGTTTGTGGTGGTTTTATCGATGGATTGTGGTGATTTTCCTAGTGGTGGTGTTGATGGTTTTGCCAGTGGTGTTGATGGTTTTGTCAGTGGTGGTGTTGTTCATTGTTGGGACAAAAGTTACTGATATGAAGGGATAGAAACATCATTTATCGTCGAATTTCACCCATTTGACCTATTTTTAGACTTGTTTTAAAGTCCGAAATATGTGGGATTTTTTTCAGCCAATTCAGACCTTGGCCCAATTCAGCTACATTTTTAGATTTTCTTAAATTCAAAAACAAACATATGAAATCTGAATTCAAAACAAGTCCTATTGCGGTTGTAGAAGGTAGAACCCATGTCCTTTTCTGGACAAAATATTTTAATCTTTTTTTGTAAAAGTAACATATACATACTGCACAAATTCAATAACTTACTGTGAAAGACAGTGAATCTACATTATCCACATAAATACAAGTGATTATCCATAGATAAGAGAACTCCTAAATTACCAAAACAAAACTGCAAGTATTTTTCCTTCAGTATTAGAACATTATATTGAGCATATTAAGATCATTCCGACGCTTTATTCCCTCTGAAGTCTGAACGGTTTTCGGGATAATCGACTTTGCTTCTCTTTCTCTCCGTAAGCTCATGTGGCTTTCTTTACCTCAAGGACTGATGAAATAGAAATATAAGTACTAATACTATATAATTGGGTTCTGATACATATAATGGAAATTGGGTTATGTTACATATAATTGGTTTAATGACTAAAGTAGATATTAATTTCGCACTAACACTATATAGAAACTAACGACGATACCTTAATCTATTTCGCGCCAGCTGGTCTCTATACGGGCCTACAACTTCTCTCTGTTCTGTAACTAGTCGTAATTTTTCTTCCATAATCATCTTCTTTTTAACGTTAATCTACAAAGCAACAAAGTAGATTATCGTAAGTGATGTTTGTTTTTTCTCACTGTCGGAAACCGTAAATGAATCTCTAAAACAAGTCGGTTTAAAATGTTTGTATAGCATTTCCTACTAATTTCTTGACCCCAATCTATGGAAAATTGCACAAATAAACCAAACCTTGAGTTTAGAAGGATCAACTCCCTAAAGAGGTGGCTTTGCTTCTGCACCCTTTCTCTTTAGCCCTTGTTGTGATAACGCTTCCTTCGTGTTTCTCCTCGGCTGATAAACAATTATTGGACTCACTTCGTTCGTGTTTCTTTAGCCCTTTTTCTTTGGACCTAATTTGGTATTACTTCCTCCGTCTCAAAATGAAAGTCCCTTATTCTTTTTTGGGTTGTTGTCTCATACCATAAATAACCTATAATATCCCATATTTTGACACATATACCCCTCCTTAATTCTATCAATATCAAGGGCATTTATTAGGAAAGATAATGCATGCACTACTTTTGTCCAATGAAATTCACTAGATTGAATAACAATAAATGCTAGCATTCTTATTTAATAAGGACAATATGTGAACACACAAAACGAAAATAAATTGGGTGAGTTTCGATAATGGACTATGAATATGAGACGGAGGGAGTAATAAATTAAGTTTCTGTCCTACATGAGTTTATCACAATTCTACTGAATGTGTGAAGAAGCAAGGTGCAGACCTATTGACTTTTTTTTTTGTTGAATTGAGCATATATATAGAACTTTAAGAGTCATTACAAGTGATTAAAAACTTATTACAGTACATATTAATCAGAAAGTAAGGAACATTATGCCAAGTCCTGGATAAATTCTTTTTTCGAACCCATTTGGCTAACTTGTCGGCTTGAACGTTGAGATTCCTGTTGGTGTATTGGAAGAGAACTGTTTCAAACCTGTGTTTCTTTTCATGTATTTTTTTAATGTGTATTTTAGATTGACACTGTATTTCATGAGATTTGTCTGATATGTTTTTTATCACATTTATGTTGTCACTTTCAATAATGATATTCTGAAAATTCTGAGATTCAGCCCATAAGAGGCCATTTAGAATCGCTATCGATTCGCTTTCTTCGCTGGATCTGCATCTAACAGTAGAGGTGTGAGCTGCTATAAACTTCGATCTGAGTTGTGGACTATGAGACTTAGTCCAACAATCTACTAGTTGTTTGTATAAGATGCATCAACATTTATTTTAAGGCAGTTCGGATTTGGAGGTTGCCAATTATTTTGTTGTTTTTGTTTGATTAGTTTAATTTTATTATGTGATTCAGGAAAAGTAATGATCATGTTTATAACTGTTTCTAGCTTGTTAATTTCATGTTGGAAACAGTGGTCACATCGCGTTTTCCAGATAATCTATAGGATCGTTGCAAAATGTATGTTGTTCGAAGTTTTGTGATGTTCAGGTGTAGACTGCCAGGAGAAGATCCACTCCGTGACTGAGTTTATGTTTCCTGCAATGATATTAAAATGGAACCAAATGTTTCTAGCTAGAGGGAATTACAGTAAGGCATGCTCTATAGTTTCGATCTCGTCACAATTCGGGCAATTAACATTGTTATCAATATATTTACCTATCCTTTGTCGAACTGGAAGCGCTTTGGTACATATTTTCCAAAGGAAGAGTTGGATCCGGGGAACTGTGGGGATATGCCAAATGAAGTTCCAATCATAGTTGTTGAGGAGAGGGGTATTCATGCTATTACTTAGGTAGTTGTACATAGATTTTACCGTGAAATTACCCGATTTTGTAAGCGTCCATTTTCTTTGGTCTTTACCATTGTTGGTAAGCGGAATAGATTTGATTGAGTTGGCGGTTGTTTCATCGAAGGTAGATGTGAGCTTTTCTTCATTCCAATTATTATGATCAATTAGGTGTGAGACCTTAGTGTAATTTGAGGTGTTATTATTGTGAGTAGGGTTATTAATTTCAGGGATCCAGTTATCTTTCCATATGTCTATGTCTTCTCCATTATGAACCTCCCAAGTAGTTAAGTCGTTAATCCCACTTATGTGTTTTCTGATAGTTTTCCAATTCCAGGAATGAGAGGCTTTAGCCGGTCCCAGATTTTCCATGTGTGGGTAATATTTTGCTTTGAGAAACTTAACCCATGTCGCATTAGGTTCAGTTTTGACTCTCCATGCTAGTTTGCTTAACATAGCGATATTGTCGAGCTCCGGTTTGTGTATTCCTAGACCTCCCATTTTTTTGGGGGTGCAGATAGTGTCCCAAGATTTAGTACAAATACCTTTAGACTTACCCCACCAGAAAGACCTTTGGATGGTCTTAATGCTTTTGCTTATGCCTTTAGGGATGGCGAAGCATTGCATTTAGTATCGGGGTACGGCCGCTGCAACTGCCGAGATGACTACAGCGCGCCCTGCTTGAGAAATGAAAGAGTTACTTCATTTCTCTAGTTTAGATTTAATCTGCTGAACTATATCTTTAAAAACTTTTGTTTTTTGGGCTCCAATAAAAAGCTGAGCGCCGAGGTATTTCTCCGAGGTGGTGGCGTATTTAACTTTAAGAGATCTCATAATAATACGCTTGAATTTGGGGTGGGAATTCTTGGAGTAGAAGATGTTGGATTTGTTGTAGTTAATAATTTGCCCAGACGCTTCGCAAAAAGTCTTGAGAATATCTTCAGCATGTTGATGTTATCTAGAGAGTTACGACCGAACATAATGCAGTCATTCTCGAAGAGAAGATGAGAGATAGAGAGCTCAGGGTTGTTAGTAAGAAAACCTTGGAAATGTCATTGATCTTGATTATCCATAATAAGTCTACTTAGTCCTTCCATGGCTATTGTGAAGAGGAATGGAGAAAGCGGGACACCTTGTCTGATTCCTCTAGTAGGGTAAAAAGTTTGACCCGGACGCACATTGATGAGCACCGCCATGGAAGAAGTGGAAATACAATTGGAGATCATCTTAATCCAATGTTCTGTGTATCCTAGCTTAATCATAATGTCTGTCAGGTATTTCCATTCAATTCTAGGCTTTCGACATATCAAGCTTGAGACCAAAATAACGAGTGGCTCCTTTCATGTTTTTGAGGGAGTGAATAATTTATTGGCCTATAATGATATTGTCCGTGATTTGTCTGCCTGGGATGTAGGCTGCTTGAAAAGGGGTGATAATGTTAGTGAGAGTATTTTTGAGCCTGTCTGCCATTATTTTTGTTATGATTTTATAGGTTGTGTTGAGAAGGCTAAACGGTCTAAAATCTGCTGGAGTTTGGGGAGATGCAGTTTTGGGTATTAAACAAATGTGAGTATGATTTACTTCCTCAAGTAAGTGAGCTGTTGTGAAGAAATTTGTTACTAGGTTATGAATGTCGGGGCTAAGCGTGTCCCAGTTAGATTGATAGAAGAAAGGGGGGTAACCATCCGGACCCGGAGCCGGTTCAGTCTTTAAATCTCTGATAGCTTTGTTAATCTCTTCCTTGTTAGGGATGTTCTGATCTTGAGTGATAGAAGTGTTGAAGAGGCTGGTAATTTTTGGATCTGTGATGGGGTTAAGTGGTGCTTATGTTAAGAAGGTGGGATGTAAACACCTCTTGAATCTGATTATGGTCCTCATGCCATTCTCCGTCTTTATCTTTCATAGCTCTGATGTTGTTTGTTCTGTTTCGTTGGATTGCCTGGGAGTGAAAATATTTCGTGTTTTTGTCTCCCATTGTAACAAAGTTGTTTCGAGACTTTTCTTTCCAAAGGCTTTCCTGCTGTCTGTAAAGTTCTTCTAATTTAATGTGGAGATGAATACTTTCTTCTTTGTTGGTATTCTTTTGGATATCTTTTATTGTTTGATCTATATTTTTCTTTAGAATACCAAAAACTCTCTTATTCCAATTAGTAAGGTGTTTGCTCAGCTTTTTGAGTTTGGGTTGAATATTATTATTACTCTTCCAGTTTTCCGCTATGAAGTCATGGCAGTCTGGATTAGACATCCACGTTCTGATAAATTTGAAGGGTTTAGGTTTATTCTGAAGTTGATTATTCTCATGTAGGAGAATAGGAAGGTGGTCCGAACCTACTGAGTCCAAGTGAGTAATCCCCGAGAATTGGAAAGCTTGAAGCCAAGAGATGTTGGATAGAGCTCTCTCTAGCCTTTCTTGGATAAGGTTTTCTCCTAACTGCTTATTACTCCACGTAAAGGGGTGACCCTGGAAACCCATGTTTAGAAGCTCCAATTGATTGATAATGGTGAGGATTTTGGGAAGATGCGAAGTGTTAGCTTGAACTCGTCCTTCTTTTTCTTGATTGTCTAAAATGCTGTTGAGATCCCCGATGACTATCCAAGGTAAATTATTCTCCACTTTAAGCTTCATTAATCTTTTCCATGGCTTCAACTTGTTCTTCTGATAAGGGCAGCCGTAAAAACCCGTAATATAATAATAATTATTATTATTGGGGTTTGCTACCTCAGCATGCATAATATTGTTATCCGAGTAAAGGATTTTGACATCGAGGTGATGTTTCCAATACAAGGCTAAGTCTCTGGATTTGTTGATAGGTTCAAAAATGTTGTTATTATAGTGCTTATTGATCTTAATATGTTTCTGAATGTTATACGATTTATTTTTAGTTTCTGAAAGAAAAATAAAGTCAGGGTTGTTTTTCGTAATCATGTTCATTAAGTGTTTTTTGGTAATATAAGAGGCTAATCCTCTAACGTTCCAACTGAGTATGGTAGGGCTATGTCTCGGGTTGATATTCATGGTGATTAAAAAGAGCTCACAGGCAGATTCTATATAAAGTACGAAATAGGTAAAGAGAATAAAGGCGCCTCTGAAGATATCACTGTTAAAAAAGGCGCCTCTAAAACCTAAAAGAAAAATGCTATCAAGGAGAATCTGCCGAAAATACTAAAGGCACACCCCTCTAGAAGTGAGTCTAAGAGAACCACTGTAAGAAAGATAGCTAACTCTAATCCACACTCTAAAAGTTATAACGATAAGCTAGAACAGGGATATACTTATAGATAGAAGTTTAAACTAATAAACAGTCAAGATTAAGCAAACTGATATGCAATCTAGATTGTAAAATATGTAATCAACAAGAACAACAAGAAGTAACAGAAACTTAATATGCAGGATTAATCAAATAAAAAGTAACTATCTTATATTAGTTACTTCTTTTAACATCAAAACAACAAGAAGTAACAGAAACTTGATTGAACAAGTCGGTTGATTTGCTCGGACCAGGTGACCCCTAGGTAACTTTCAAATGCCAATATTTTATTTTTAATATTTTATTTTTATTATTATTTAGGGGTTCCTAAATGAGGCAATTGGTTGGCATAAAAGTGCTTTTTGCACGCCTTTGTCTATGGTGTGACCAAAATTCATTAAGGAGTGTGTGGAGTATTTTAAATTTGGCGTACCTTTCATTATGTGTCAATCAAAGGTGAGGGGACAACTCTTTCCCTTTTGCCTGTATTTAAGAGATACCACCTCTATGAAAAGGATGTTCTTCTTATTTTTTTGTCCGGTTGAGCACGTGCGAGTCTCGTGTCTCGTACAACCGGAGTTAGGGACTCTTCCAGTGAGGATTCTGCTTCCTTTGGTGTAAGAGGGAGTGTCTGTACTTCCCGAGTGTTAGTTGATGAAGTTGGATTCAAACTCGGGCTCCCTGTGTCATAAGAGGTTCTGTTCTGCCGAACGTATATCAGAGGTCAGACACGGGACTCTCTTTCACTAAAAATCAAGCGGGCTGTCTATGTTATGTTATTTTGGCAAAGTCCGTACTCTGAGCGAGGTACGACAAGACATAGTTGTCAACCGAGGTGGGGCAGATTTGTCGAGTGCTCGTGACACAAATTTTCTAATTAAGGCGGGCTCGTGAGGCAGGACTACAGATAAAGGCGAGACATATGACATACCGTCCTGACATCAAATTGTAATGAGGCTGGCTCGTGAAGCAGAACCACCGATCGAGGCAAGGTGTTTGTCGGGTAGCCCTAACATAAAATTTTAATGAGGCGGGCTCATGAGACAGGACTATCGATCGAGGCAAGGTGTTTTCCGCGTAGTCCTGACCTAAATTTTTTATTGAGGCCGGCTCACGAGGCAGGACCACCGATCGAGGCAAGGTGCTTGTCATGTAGTCCTGACCTAAATTGTTGATGAGGCGGATCCGGAGCTCCTGGTGAGGTGGACCTATTGCTCTTGGCGAGGTAAGTTGTCATGCAAGGTTGTCAGTCAAGGCCAGGCTAGGTTGCCGGAGGTTCTTGACGCAAATTTTTTAATCGAGGCGGGCTCGTAAGTCAGGGCTACCAATCGAGGAAAGGCGAGTGGTCCTGTTGTAAACTTTTAATGAGGCGGGCTCATGAGACAGGACTACCGATCAAGGTAGGGTGTCTACCGTGTAATCCTGACCTAAATTTATAATGAGGCAAATCTTGAGCTCCTGGCGAGGCGGACCTAGTGCTCTGGCGAGGCACGTGTAGGGCTGTCAGTCAAGGCAGGACTTATATGTCGAGTGCACTTAACGCAGACTTAGTAAGGTCTACTCAAATCGAGGCAGGATTGTAGAGTTGGGCTACTGACCGAGACAAGGCTTATACGCCGAGTGTTTTTCGATCGTAGACTTTTAATAAAGCCTGTTGTAATCAAGGAAGGCTTGCAAAGCAGAGCTACAGATCGAGGCAAGGCTTATACGCCGAGTGCTTTTGACCGTAGACTTTTAATGAGGCGGAGCTGGTGTGCTGATCGAGGCACGGGCAAGCTTGTCGTTCAAGGCAAGGCGAGTTTGCCGAGTGCTCCTGATGCAGACTTATCTGTTCTGCCAGGGTGGAGCTCCACCGATGAATGCCTCTTATCCATAAGGTTAAGGATATTACCCTTTATAGATAATTTATATTGTTTGCCTCTTTTATCCATAAGGGTAAGGGTATTACCCTTTATGGATAATTTATATTATAAACGCATTTGTGTTTGGCATGGCCAAAGTTTTGAGTGTTTGGCGAAGCGTGGTTTGTCTTGTTCGAATGCTCGAGTCAGTGTATGTTGAGTGTCATAAAGAGTTTGGAATCCGTGAAGGATGGTACACTGTCCATTTGTCCTCCTAGTCTAAGCTTAGAGCTTGAGAAGGTCTAGGGTTAGACTAAGTTTCATGGCGTTAGAGCCCTTAGCCTGCTTTGCACAAACAAAATATGACTTGAATTGAAACATCATTGTATTTCAATTAACTTTGCATTAAAAGAGAAATATTCGTGTGGTACGAGTGATGTTATTTTAATTCGAAGTGGTTGTTCACTTTTGACATCAAGAATTTTACATGTACTGACGCGAGTAAAATTGAGGTCTGAAGCAGTGCGGAGCTGGCTTGCAGAGCTGAGTTTACTTTGGATAGAACTGGATCTGAAGCAGTGCAGAGCTGACTTTGGGTAGAGTTGGAGTCTGAAGCAGTGCGAAGCTGGCTTGCAGAGCTGAGCTGTCTTTAGGTGGGGTAGATGCGGAGTTGTGTTCTACCTTTGTTCGTCTCTTGGAGAGACAGGTAATGTCGTTGACTTTTGCTTGGCAAAGAAACCATTGTTTCCTTCCGCTTGTCTCCCACTCGAAGCTTGGTTTGCCTGCACGCCCCTCAGTGGGGGGGGGGGGGGTCGATGGCATAACCATCGACCCTCCGACGCCCAAGTCAGTAAATGATGGAGAAGATAAATAAAAACTTAATGAAATTGAGTTAGAAATATTACCGTTTTAAGTGTTTTGCATTCCAACTGTTGTTGATGTCCAAACCTTCCTGTGAGCGGAGTTTGTATGTTTCCTGTCCCACTACTTGGGTGATCAGGTAAGGTCCTTCCCAAGTGGGAACCAGTTTGCCTGCTCTTGTCTGCTTGGTGTTCTGGAAAACCTTTCGAAGCACCTAATCCCCAACTTTGAAGGATCTCACTCGAACATTTTTATTATAGTGAGAGGTTGTTCTCTGTTGGTAAATGGAATTTCTAATGCCTGCCCTGTCTCTTAGCTTATCAATTGTGTCGAGGTTGTTGTTAAGCTCGCCCAATTGCTTTCTTCTTCAGTCCATTGGTACCGTGCGGTGGGGACTCCTGTTTCAGCTAGGATTACAGCTTTAGAAGCATAAGCTAATGAGAAAGGGGTTTCACCTGTTGGCGTCCGTACAGTTGTTCGATAAGCCCATAATTCTGCTGGAAGTTGGTTTGCCCAAGTTCCTTTAGCTTTTTCCAGTTTCTTCTTTAAAGAGCTCATGATAGTTTTGTTGGATGATTCGGCTTGGCCATTGGCTTGAGGATACCTTAGGGTTGAAAAGCTGAGTTTTATACCCTAATCCATGCAAATGTCTTGGAATGCGAAGCTAATGAATTGAGATTGCTTATGTCAAAAAATGGCTTTCCTTTATATCAGAAAGAAAAGGGAATTGATGCATGACAGCCTCCGTTATGATGGTATATTATGTTAGGTGGGTGATTATTCCTTTGATCAGTTCTGTTTCCAGCTCCGGTTCTCAGCTCGTATGCTCCAGACTTCTTTGGTCCTTGTTCCTGCTCCTCGTTCCTTGCTCCCACTCCTTGCTCCTTGCTCCTTACTCCTTACTACTGCTCCTCGCTCTTGCTCCTTGCTCCTTACTTATGTTCGTCGATTCCCAAAGGGGGGAAAGCTACAAAGGGTTCGAAAACCGCTCCGACGCTCAAGCCAGACAGGGTGTTCTTTGCAGTAAAAAGATTAATAGTGATTGAACCTTTTTTGGGGCGAGTTATGGGAACTCTGGCTTCCACTTCTAGGGTTTAGAAGTAGAAGATTAGGGTTTTCTTTGAGTCCAGAGATGTAGGTCGTGTCTTTCCCCTCTCTGGAGATGATGTGGGGGGGCCTTTTATAGGCTTAAGAGGCGGCAGCGATCGCCTTTGAGGCGGCTACGTTGGTCGTTGAGAGAAGTGTTCCCTTCGTGTTTATCTCGAATCTGGAATAGAGGAAAGTTCCTAAGTTTAAGGATCTTTCGTCCATATCTTTCTTGTCCGATAGATCTTCTGGGAAAAGTTTCCTCCCTTAGACGCGTGAGGCCCAAACTTGCTTAAACACTTTGAGATCCTTAACCGACTAAGATCTCTAAAGGTATTTCGGGATTAAGTCGGTAGGTTTCTAGTGCGCTTCTGCCTTCCCAGTTCTGGGCGTAAGGCATCGACCAGACCTACATGGACCCCCGTCATTCCTTCAGAAATCCTAGGGCTGATCCGTTCATGCCGAGGGCGTAACAGGGCTGGTTTCCTTTAGCCGACCTCCCAGTTAGGGGAGTGTAGCAGATCGTGAAGGGTTCAGCTGTCCTGCTGCCTTAAGCCGGGTAAACCCGTTGGACTTCAGCTCTGATCTTGACTCTTCAGACGTTAGTCAACGTCTGGACATTTTATGCATCATCATGAGTCCCGTCACTCCTTAGTCGAAAGTAATGAGACTAAGGAGTAGAAATAACTCTCGTGTTTTTCAAACCATGAAGACCCTGAAGACAAAAGAGTTTTACCTAGACCTGAGTTGTTCCGTGAAGCTAGGTCGTTCTTCTAGTTTTTCGGAGCTTCGCGCTCCAGTACTGTCTAGAACCGAGCTGTTTAAGGAATTTTCCGAGACCTCCTTTCTGCCAGTGCCGGTTGAGTTGTCTTCTGGCCAGTTCTGCCAGAGCTGTCTTCGATGGCGTTTTCTTAAGGAACACGTTTCTTTCTTGACACGTTTCGGGTTTTTCCCGAGTGCTTGATTTCTTTTCCATGCGCGATTTTGTGACGTCACAGATGTGATTCTGTAATCATGTGTTTCCAGCGTTAATCCTTTGGGCGGCTGTTTACGGTAGTTCGGTTACCATGCGTAGACACATGGCGTTACGCGATTGAAAAGCGAACATGTTCTGTCGAGTCACATAAAATACCTTTCACTAACTTGATCAGTCTCAAGCCGTTAATGGCTTGATTATGCAGTGAGGAGGTGTTAGGGTTTCCAGACGTGTCTCTTCCTTGGTTTGGCTTGAAAAATCCATGCAGTTGTGGCGTGCGATCAACGAGTGTCACGCGTCCTTCTCCTATTGGTATCCTATTGTTGGCACGGATCCACGCTCCGAGACTTCACAAGTCGTTCTTTAGATATCCCGGCCCTTGAGGCACATTCTTCTCTTTCGTCTTTTTAATTTCTGTTTTCTTAGGTTTCTCTGTTGTCCGCGCGTCTTTTCTTCCTTTTTCATTCTTGAGAGATATGGCCGCTCCTCCTCCTGATGCCTGATGATGCATAAAATGTCCAGACGTTGACTAACGTCTGAAGAGTCAAGATCAGACCTGAAGTATCTTGGATCGACTCAGCTTAAGGCAGCAGGACAGCTAAACACTTGATGGCCCACCAGGTATTCCCCTAACTGGGAGGTCGGCCAGAAGAAACCAGCTCTGCATAAACGCCCTTGACATGGACAGATCAGCCCTGGGGTCTCAAAAGGAATGAGGGGAGTCTCCACAGGTTCGGCACATATCTTACGCCCAGAACTGGGGAGATAGCAGCGCTGCGCGACCTAACGACTTAATCCCAAACCTTCTAGAAAGACCTCAGTCGGCCACACATCTCGAAGTGCTTAAGCCCGGTTGGACTCCACGTATCTAAAGGAGGAAACTTCTCCTCTAGAGTCTATCACTCCGGCAAGATATCTACAAAGTATCCTTGAACTTAGGAACTTTCACTTATCAAAGATCCGGGATAGACTCGAAGAGAAACCATAGATACGCAAAAGAGGCAACTTCCCTTACGGTTTGATGGCAACCGCCTCGCCACCGCCACTAATCACAGTCGGCCTAACTTCGCCTATAAAAGGCCCCCCACTTCGTCCTTCACAGGATACAACCTCTTCACCCCAAAAACACGATATCTTCACCCAGAAAAGATCTCCCAATACTCAGAGTTCCCATAACTCGCCCCCCAAAAGGATCGATCAATATTCATTCTTTTACTGCAAAGAGCACCCTGACTGTCTTGAGCGTCGGAGCAGTTTTCGAACCCTTTGCAAGTTTTCCCCCTCGGGAACAGGCGAACAGGATTCAGAAGCCAGGAGCAAGGAGCAGGAGCGAGGAGCAGGAGCGAGGAGCAAGGAGCATGAGCGAGGAGCAAGGAGAAGGAGCAAGGAGCTGGATCGGAGAGCAGAAAAGCAGAAACTAGGTCTGGACGCAGAGCTGATCAGAGGAATCTCTCCTCTCACAATAGAATATACCATCATAACGGAGGTTGTCATGCATCAACTCCCTTTCTCATGGTGATTTAACCGGAAGCCAATTTTCGACATCAGCATTTGGCGCTAGAAGGAGGGATCTCTCCAGCAAATCATCAGATTCGGTAACCCGTACCTCATTCAATACCTTTTTTAGAACAAACTATTTCCCCTAAGTTCCCCAGGCAAACATGTCCTCGGAGGAACACACTCCACGTGGGACACCCCACAGGCTTCCCAGCTCGACCGAGCTTATGGCCGAACTGGAACAGCTCAAGACTGAATACTTCTGAAGGGATCAGGAGGCAAAACGATTGGAGGAAAGCCTCCACAAAGCTGAGACAGCCAGGAAGGCTGCCGCACCCGAGGAAAGGAAAGAAGTGATCAGATCATACGCGAGAAAGCTCTTCTCGCCCGGCGATGCCTACACTTCCGGAACCCTAACTCTACAACCAGGCGACCAGATGCACCTGGAGAGCATCTTGGATGAACAAGGCGTGCTGGACCCGAACCGACCTTACGTCCCCAAGAAGGCGGGGATAGGAGGATGCATGGACGACCCTACTATTTGCGACGTACTCTTACATCAGGTAGTGGAATTAATAAGAGAAAGAGAGAAGGATAAGCTCTGGGGGAGAACGGTAATTCGACAGCCACCCCTCTGCCGGGAAAAACTGGAGTCCGAAAAACTTCAAATGTCCCACGCTGGATCATTATCACGGTCTAGAAGACCCAGGAGTATTCATCAACAACTACGTCGCGATGATGAGCTTATGCACGACTAACCGAAACATATGGTGCGTGGTCTTCGCTACTATCCTGAAAGGACCAGCTCAGGCGTGGTACCAAGCGCTAGCCCCGGGATCGATCAAGTCCTTTGATCAGCTTGCCAGGCCTTCTGCGAAGCCTTCCGAGGAAGCACTACCATTAAAAGAGGAACAAAGAGTTGTTCAATGTGGTACAAGGAAAAAACGAGGCTCGGGCAAGATACTGGCAGAGATTTCGCAACCTTATGGTACAGGTCCCCGACCTAGAACCAAAGGTCGCCTTTGTCGCCTTACAGAGAGGCCTCAGACAGGACGACATAATCAGGGATATCTTGGGGAGAAAACCAAACACCCTTGCAGAACTGATAGAGAGGCTGCAACAGTTTATTAGAAGAGATGAAAATTATCTACGAATGAAGGAAGTGGCCAACATCCCATACGAGAGTGAACCTCCCCGAAAGAAGGAACGGGACGAAGCCAGGCCACCCTGGGATCGAGAGCGAGGCAGGAGGCCCAGACCTAACTTCGCCATCTACACCCCACTGATGAAAGTGCTGATGTCGAAAATTGTCTCTCGGTTAAATCAGCATGAAAAAGGGAGTTGATGCATGACAGCCTCCGTTATGATGGTATAGTCTGTTTAGAGAGGAGAGATTCCTCCGTTCAGCTCTTCTCCGCTCCGCAGCTCTGCTTCTCTGCTCCTTGCTTCTAGTTTCCGCTCCTGACTCCTTGCTCCAGCTCCTGACTCCTTGCTCCAGCTCCTGACTCCTTGCTCCAGCTCCTGATTTCTTGCTCCTGTTCGTCTGTTCCCGAGGGGGGAAAACCTGCAAAGGGTTCAAAAACCGCTCCGACGCTCAAGACAGTAATTCGGCAGCCACCTCTCTGCCGGGAAATACTGGAATCCGAGAGACCGGCAAACTTCAAGTGCCCCAAGCTGGAACACTATCACGGCGTGGAAGACCCGGGAGTATTCGTCAACAACTATGTGGCGAGGATGAATCTGAGCACGACCAACCGAAATATATGGTGTGTAGTATTCGCCACCATCCTAAAAGGACCGGCTCAGGCATGGTACCAGGCGCTAGCCCCAGGGTCAATAAAGTCTTTTGACCAGCTCGCCCAAGCTTTCTGCGAAGCTTTCCGAGGAAGTACCAGTATCAAGAGAGGGACCGACGAGCTGTTCAATGTGGTACAAGGAAAGAGCGAAACTTTAGCGAGCTACTGGCAGAGATTTCGCAACCTTATGGTACAGGTTCCCGACCTGGAATCAAACGTCACTTTTGTCGCCTTACAGAGAGGTCTCAGACAGGATGACGTAATCAAAGATATCTCGGGGAGGAAGCCAGGCAGCCTCGCTGATCTGATAGAAAGGCTGCAACAGTTTATCAGGACAAAGGAGAATTATTTGCGAATGAAGAGGTGGCCAATATTCCTTACGAAAGCGAACGCCG
This sequence comes from Eschscholzia californica, assembly GCF_041429995.1. Lineage (NCBI taxonomy): Eukaryota > Viridiplantae > Streptophyta > Magnoliopsida > Ranunculales > Papaveraceae > Eschscholzia > Eschscholzia californica. Next base: position 11,805,793 of record NW_028238483.1, on the reverse strand, counting down.
CCGAAAAAGAGAACGGGAGGAAGTCAGGTTACCCAGGGAACGAGAGCGAGGCAGGAGGCCCAAGGCTGACTTCGCAACATACACCCCCTTAATGAAAGGAAGGGAGGAAATCTTGCAGGTACTAATAGCGAAAGCAAAGGCTGAGCTGCCCAAACCCAATGACGACCAAGGAGAGTTCGGATCCAAAGATATGACTGCGTGGTGTGCCTTTCACAGAGGCTACGACCACAAGACCGACGACTGTCAGCACCTCAAGAATCTGATCGAGGAGATGGTAAGAAAAGGAGAACTGGATAAATACATTCATAAAGAACAGCGACCCTACGAATACCGAAACAAAAGCCAGTAAACAGGGCAAGAATCGGATCGGGATCTGAAATCAACGGGCAGGGCCCCACTTCTAGAAAAACGAACAGAGGTTCAGAAGGATCCGCCAGAGTAATGGGGAATATCAATACCATAGCAGGAGGACCTACCTCGGAGAAGCAACCAAAGGCGAGCAGCGCAGATACGTGAACGAAGCAAAGAATCGGTCGGTCTTCCTAATCAAGCCTGCCATGGAAACTCCACCCATTGTCTTCACAGACGACGATCTGGTCGGGGTAATAACTCCACACGCAGATCCGCTTGTAATAACAGTTGTAGTTGCCCATTGGAGGATAGGACGCATTCTAGTCGATACGAGGAGCTCCACGGAGGTCATGAGCCGGACATGCTTCCAGAAACTCGGGGTAAGCAAATGCCATCTCAAACCTTATAAATCTTGCTTGACAGGATTCGGAGACAATCAGGTCGAAACAGACGGAATAGCGACCCTGCCAGTACTGATCGGCGAAGGAGAATCAGCAAAGGCGATAATGCTAAACTTCGCAATCGTCGATAAGATGTACGCTTATAACATCATATTGGGCAGAAACTTCCTGAGGGAGTCAGGAGAAATAGTTTCCATGAACCACCTTATGATGAAGTTCCCAATTCCGGGAACGAATCTCATCGGAACGGTCAGGAGAGACTGGAAAATAGCCCGAGAATGCTATCTCGTCTTCGCCCCGGGCTGCGAGCAAGAAGAAGTGAACTCAGCCACCGTTGGAGGAGACAAAGTGTTTTATGATGACCCGACAGCAGACATGCAGAGCTGAAAAATTAAGGTCGTCACTGATGATGCATAAAATGTCCAAACGTTGACTAACGTCTGAAGAGGCTAGACCAGAAGTCTCTTGGAACAGCTCGGCTTGAGGCAGCAGGACAGCTAAAACCCCTGACGGTCCACCACACATTCCCACAACCGGGAGGTCGGCCAGAAGAAACCAGCTCTGCATAAAACGCCCTCGGCATGGATAGATCAGCCCTGCGATCTCTAAAGGAATAAGGGGGTCTCCACAGGTTCGGCCCATATTTTACGCCAAAAACTGGGAAGATAACAGCGTTGCGCAACCTAAACGACTTAATCCCGGACTTTCCAGAAAGATCTCAGTCGGTTACACATCTTGAAGTGTTCAAGCACGGTTGGACTCCACGTATCTAAAGGAGGAAACTTCTCCTTTCGAGTCTATCACTCCGGCAAGATATCCACAAAGTATCCTCGAACTTAAGAACTTTCACTTATCAAAGATCCGAGATAGACTCGAAGGGAAACCCTAGATACGCAAAAGAGGTAACTTCTACCAAGGATTGACGGCCACCGCCTCACCACCGCCACTAACTATAGTCGGCCTAACTTCGCCTATAAAATGCCCCCCACTTCGTCCTTTACAGGATACGCTCACTTTACCCTAAAAAGGCACAAGGGATTTACCCTAAGAAAAATACATTCTCTTGACCCCAAAAACATAAGATCTCTTCATACCAGAAGGATCGCCCTAAAAACAGAGTTCCCATAACTCGCCCCCCAAAAGGATCAATCAATATTCATTCTTTTACTGCAAAGAGCACCCTGACTGTCTTGAGCGTCGGAGCGGTTTTCGAACCCTTTGCAGGTTTTCCCCCCTCGGGAGTAGACGAACAGGAGCAAGGAATCAGGAGCTGGAGTAAGGAATCAAGAGCTGGAGCAAGGAATCAGGAGCTGGAGCAAGGAGTCAGGAGCTGGAGCAATGAGCAGGGAGACAAGGAGCAGGGCTGAGAAGCGGAACGGAGCAGAGAAGCGGAGCTGAACAGAGGAATCTCACCTCTCCAAACAGAATATACCATCATAACGGAAGCTGTCATGCATCAAATCCCTTTTTCATACTGATTTAATCGAGAGCCAATTTTCGACATCAGCAGTCACTACCCCTACTATCTTTCCTTTTTGAATAAAGCCATTAGGCAAAAGAAGTAGCATTACTAGCTACATATTTTACCATATAAAATAAAAATGTTTTTTAGCACAAAACGCTATAACAGGAGGAGTCCTAGTTAAACTCATCTCGCTCTGAATCGAGCAGGTAGCCCTGACAGCGAAATCCACAACCAGGGGACCTAAAGGCAGCCTTGGTAGGTGAAAGCAACGACCAAGGGCCCTAAATTAAACAGCCCTGCTAAGTGAAAGCCACGATCAGGGACAGGATAGCCTCCGTAGCTACGGCGACAACCGAGGGCCCTAAGGAGCAGTCCTAGTTAAACTGAACTTTGCTCGAGTAAAAACCGACCCCTCACCAAGGTCCCAAGGAGAAGTCCTAGTTACACTGATCGGCTCAAGCCGGCAAACGAGGTAGCTCTGGTAGCTACGGCTGCAACCCGAGGCCTCACAAGGAGGAGTCCTAGCTAAACTCAACCCTTTACTCGAGTGAAACGTGGTCCCTGTGGATCCCCAAGGAGAAGTCCTAGATAAAACTACCACCCCGATGAAGGTGACCGGGGGTATAAGGAGAAGTCCTTGCGAAACTATTCATGCTTAAAATGAGGAAGACAGCCCTGGTAGCTAAGGCCACGACCGGGGGCACGGGAGGAGTCCCGGCAAAAACTAGTCGAGCTCAAGCCGACGAAAACAGCCCTGCTAGCGAAAGCCACGACCAGGGACAGGACAACCTCGATAGCTATGGCAACGACCGAGGGTCCTAAGGAGAAGTCCTAGTTAAACTAACCAAGCTCAAGCTGGAGAAACCAGCTCTGGTAGCGAAAGCCACGACCAGAGGTCTAAGGAGAAGTCCTAGTTAAACTAGTCAAGCTAAAGCTGGCGAAACCAGCTCTGGTAGCGAAAGCCACGACCAGAGGTCTAAGAAGAAGTCCTAGTTAAACTAGCCAAAGCTGGCAATATCAGTTCTGGTAGCGAAAGCCACGATCAGAGGTCTAAGGAAAAGTCCTGGTGAAACTAGTTATGCGAAGACAGCTCTGGTATAGACTACCAGGGGCAGAGCTAAAAACTCTAAACACTATTCAAAACTTTTTTACGCAGGGCTAATTCGGGTTCCATTTTGCAGAAGGAAATAGTAAGCTTAGAGCATGTTAGAATAGGTCTAACTCTTTCTATGTTATGCAAAAGCGATCATTTGGAGCATGCGTAGTAAGTTTAGGGACGCATTAGCAAGATTAGGGCTTTATATAATTAACCATTTTACATTTAAGTATTTTTCAGATAAAAACAGAGTCAAGAAGGAAGAGCTCCAAAAAACACCCATCACCGACTATTTACAGGTTTGACGAAGAAGAAGAAATAGGAGAAGAGGCAGACAGAGAAATTACATCAGAAGGAATTAATTCTATGGAAGTTCGTATAATCACTGCCACGAGGCTACCGTCAAACAAACGAACTAAGTATCCCATTACTTCAAAAGTCACTCGCCGGCCATCGTCCAATATCCCTCTCTGAGAGAGCTGCAAGGGACAGAAAGGTTCGCCGAACAGGATCGCCTCTAAATTCTCGAAAACAGACAAGCCGATAAATCAAAAAACCCTGATCAGACCTTCACCTTCGACATTCACGCGTTAGTGGCGAGCGTGAAGACCTCCAGCAAGAAGCGTCAAACGGAAACTGATCCCAAGGTTATCTCGGGGAAGAAGCCCCTCGATGAACAAACTAGGCATGGCGAAATATGGAAGGATCAGTCATGCTCTCATACATATTTATAGGACGACGAAGTCGCAATAATGGGACGTGATCAACGAAGGGTCGTGGTGATCAGTCGTAACTAAAAAATAGGGAACCAAGAGACGCAAGCATGAGAAATAAGGAAGCGCAAAAATAAAAGGGAAAAGGTAAACTCTTTATTAATTCATAAAAATGATCTATTATAGAAGAAATTGCAGAGAAGGACACCAAAAGCTACAATATGCATTCGGGTCTATTACAGAAAAAATGGCAGTAAAATCCTCAACAGTTGAGGGAAAGGAAAACAAACCAAAGTACGCGAACGGCTAGAAGAGCCATCACGTAGCTCGAGAGGAGAAAAGATGAAAGGCCACCAGGTACCCCTTTTCAGAAGTGCAGTCAAGACCAGAAGACAACCGAGGGAAAAATGACCCTCTTGCCATCATCACCTTGTCCTGAGCACCCCAGTTGGAGGCAGCACTGGTAACCACACATCTCCAGTAGAAGCCGCAGAAAGAGAAAAGCGATAGAATACCAGTATTAAGGGAAGGAGGTCCTCTCTCTCTAAAAAACTCCTAATAAAGGATTATGGAACCAAAATGAGCTATTTATAGTAGAAGAAGGCAGCCGGAAGACCCCTCGAAAATGAGGGGTAATCATTAAAGACAGAAACCAAACACGCCTCGAAAATACTCAAGGGAATAATGACCAGGAGACGTGAACGGCTCAAGAATAGCGGTTACCAATGAGGTCTTAGTGGGTTTCAAGGAGACGTGTTTCATCCACCAATCGCGACGCTCCACGCGTATGCGCATGATGAAGCTAGTTACCGTATGAAGAAGTTCAAAAGATCAACGCTGAAAACGCGTGATCAGGGAATCAAATCTATAACGTCATAAAATCACGCATGGATGAGAAATTAATTACTTGCGCAGAAGACGAAACGTGCCTTGGAATGATCTGTCACGTGTCAGAGCATAGCCAGATCAGCTCTAGCAAAGCTAACACTCAGACGAAAAAAATCTCCAAGTCATGAACATCAATCAGCTCTGGAGTATTGACAGTAAGACAGAACTCCACCAAACGACCACGGTCTAGGTAAGGCCCAAAGAGCTTCACGATACAGCTCTGGGACAGGTAATACTTTCGACTTCTGGCCTTCAAAGTAAAACACGCGAGTTACTTCTACTCCTTAGTCTCTCTACTTTCAACTAAGGAGTGGCGGGACTCATGATGATGCATAAAATGTCCAGACGTTGACCAACGTCTGAAGAGTCAAAGATCAGACCGGGAGTCTCTTGGAACAGCTCGGCTTAAAGGAGCAGGACAGTTAAAACCCCTGATGGTCCACCAAGCATTCCCACAACCGGGAGGTCGGCCGGAAGAAACCAGTTCTGCATAAAATGCCCTCGACATGGACAGATCAGCCCTGTGATCTCTAAAGAAATAAGGGGGTCTCCTCAGGTTCGGCCCATATCTTACGCCCAGAACTGGGAAGATATCAGCGCTGCGCAACCTAATGACTTAATCCCGGACTTTCCAGAAAGATCTCAGTCGGTTATGCATCTTGAAGTGTTTAAGCCCGGTTGAACTCCACGTATCTAAAGGAGGAAACTTCTCCTTTAGAGTCTATCACTTCGGCAAGATATATACAAAGTGTCCTTGAACTTAGGAACTTTCACTTATCAAAGATCCGAGATAGACTCGAAGAGAAACCCTAGATACGCGAAAGAGGCAACTTCTATTAAGGTTTGACGGCCACCGCCTCACCACCGCCACTAAGGATAGTCGGCCTAACTTCGCCTATAAAAGGCCCCCCACTTCGTCCCACACAGGACACAGTCTCTTTACCTAAGAAATAGGCTCTTTTGACCCCAAGAACACGATCTTTTTACCTAAAAAAGACAACCTCTTCACCCCAAAGAGACGATCTCTGAAGGACAGACACCCTTTCTCCCAAATACAAGATCTCTTCATACCAGAAGGATCGCCCCAAAAACAGAGTTCCCATAACTCGCCCCCCCCAAAAGGATCAATCAATATTCATTCTTTTTCTGCAAAGAGCACCCTGACTGTCTTGAGCTTCGGAGCGGTTTTCGAACCCTTTGCAGGTTTTCCCCCCTCGGGAACAGACGAACATGAGCAAGGAGTCAGGAGCTGGAGCAAGGAATTAGGAGCTGGAGCAAGGAGTCAGGAGCTGGAGCAAGGAATCAGGAGCTGGAGCAAGGAGTCAGGAGCTGGAACAATGAATCAGAAGCTGGAGCAAGGAGTCAGGAGCTGGGACTAGAATCAAGGAGCGGAGCAGAGCTGAGAAGCAGAGCTGAACAGAGGAATCTCTCCTCTCTAAACAGAATATACCATCATAACGGAGGCTGTCATGCATCAACTCCCTTTTTCATGCTGATTAACCGAGAGCCAATTTTCGACATCAGCAGCTTCCTTGTTTAGCATAGCACCATACAAGTAAATTTATATTTTACCTCCTTAAGTCTGGCCCATCTTATCGTGTTTAGGGTACATCGGTGTCTTTCTTTTGGAAGGCAAATTTGAGATGTTCCGCGTTCTTGGGATGCGTGAGGACGTGCCCTGATGCATTCTCTAACCTATAAGTGTCGGGTCTTAAGACTTCCACTATCTTATAAGGCCCTCCCACGTGGGAAAGAGTTTGGCCGCTGATGGTTTTTGGGTGAACTTAGAGTTTCTCCACACCATATCTCCGACGTCAATCTTTCTTATCTTCATGTGGGACCTGTGCTGTTTGGTCATAGTGTCTTTGAAGGCTAGGTTTCGCAGCTCTACTTGGTCTCGGACTTCGTCGACCAAGTCAAGGTGTTCTAACACTAGCTGTTCATTGGTTTCGGGATCGAAGTGTTCTACCCTTAGACTTGGCTATGATCGAAGTGTTCCACACCATATCTCCGATGTCAAACTTTCTTATCTTCATGTGGGACCTGTGTTGTTTGGTCATAGTGTCTTTGAAGGCTAGGTTTCGCACCTCTGCTTGGTCTCAGACTTCGTCGACCAAGTCTAGGTGTTCTAACACTAGTTGTTCATTGGTTTCGGGATCGAGGTGTTCTAGCGCCAAATGCTGATGTCGAAAATTGGCCTCCGGTTAAATCAGCATGAAAAAGGGAGTTGATGCATAACAGCCTCCGTTATGATGGTATATTCTGTTGTGAGAGGACAGATTCCTCTGTTCAGCCCTGGTTCTCTGCTCTGCTTCTCTATTCCAGCACCTCGCTCCTCGCTCTAGTTCCTTGCTCTTTGCTCCTTGTTCCTTGCTCCTCGCTCCTCGCTCCAGTTCCTTGCTCCTTGCTCCTTGCTCCTTGCTCCTGATCGCCTGTTCCCGAGGGGGGAAAACCTGCAAAGGGTTCGAAAACCGCTCCAACGCTCAAGACAGCCAGGGTGCTCTTTGCAGTAAAAGAATGAATATTGATCGATCCTTTTGGGGGGCGAGTTATGGGAACTCTGAGTATTGGGTGATCTTTTTAGGGTGAAGAGATCGTGTCCTGTGAAGGACGATGTGGGGGGCTTTTATAGGCGAAGTTAGGCCGACTGTAATTAGTGGCGGTGGCGAAGCGGTTGCCGTCAAACCGTAAGGGAAGTTGCCTCTTTTGCGTATCTAGGGTTTCTCTTCGAGTCTATCCCGGATCTTTGATAAGTGAAAGTTCCTAAGTTCAAGGATACTTTGTAGATATCTTGCCGGAGTGATAGACTTTAAAGGAGAAGTTTCCTCCCTTAGATACGTGGAGTCCAATCGGGCTTAAACACTTCGAGATGTGTGGCCGACGGAGATCTTTCTAGAAGGTTCGGGATTAAGTCGTTAGGTCGCGCAGCGCTGATATCTCCCCAATTCTGGGCGTAAGATATGGGCCGAACCTGTGGAGACCCCCCTTATTCCTTTTGAGACCCCAGGGCTGATCTGTCCATGTCAAGGGCGTTTATGCAGAGCTGGTTTCTTCTGGCCGACCTCCCAGTTAGGGGAATATGTGGTGGACCATCAGGTGTTTAGCTGTCCTGCTGCCTTAAGCCGAGTCGATCCAAGAGACTTCAGGTCTGATCTTGACTCTTCAGACGTTAGTCAACGTCTACACATTTTGTGCATCATCACCCTCCTTGCTTCGTCAGCGTCCTCGGGTAGCTTCTGTGTATGTAAGTATTCCACGTAAGGTCTCATCCAGACACTTCCCTATGCTACCCTGATTGCCAACACCTCAGCTGCTTTGTCGCTGCTTTTTTCTTCCAACCTTTGGAAAATTACTCCCAGTATGGGGGCTTGGCCCTTGATCATTTTAGATAGGGCGTCCGCCAGGACGTTTTCTTGCCGCGAGATCCTTGTGATGGAGAAGTATTTGAAGTGTCAGACCAAATCTCTGACCTTCTGCACATACTTTTCCATATCAGTTCCTTTCACTTCGTAATCCCTATTGATGTGGTTGACGACGAGTTGAGAGTCGTTGTATACTCGAACGCTGGTGGCTCGGAATTTTAAGGCCATCCTTAGTCCCGTTAGCAGGCCTTCGTATTCAGCTTCGTTGTTGGTGACGGCGAACCCGAACGTAGTGGTTTGGAAGGGTTTCTCATTTTCGGGGTTGATCAGTACAGCTCCGGCCCCTTTTGTGGCTTCGCTTGACGCTCCGTCCACGAAGAGGGACAAGATCTGTTCTGGTCCTATGTCTGTCGCAGAGACAGAACATTCCGTTATGAAGTATGCTAATGCTTGTCCTTTTATTGCAGTTCGGGGTGTGTACCTGATGTCGAACTCGCTGAGCTCCGCTGCCCACTTGGTCAATCGTCCCGAAAGGTCCATCTTTTGGAGCACATTCCTAGGCGACTGATCGGTCTGTACGATCATCGTGTGAGCTTGGAAGTACGGGCGCAGCTTCCGAGCCGTCAAGATAAGCGCGTAGACCAATTTCTCCACTGTTGGATAATTCAACTCTGCTTCATTCAAGACTTTGCTGACAAAGTATACTGGATGCATTATCTCATCGACCTTCTCGATCACTACTGCAAACACCACCTCCCGGGAGGTTGCTGATAGGGTGTCAACCGACCAAAATATTATTCTTTCTTCCAACACACTAAACTAGAGTATAAGGTTAGAATGGGTATCGATCCCACAAAGAGGTATGGTTGTTATCTAATTTTGACTACTTAAATAAATGGGGGGATTGTTGCGAAAATAAAAAATAATAACAATACGAAGGATTTTTTTAAATACTATGGTAGAGTAAATTGATTAGAGAATTCATCTTCCGTCATCGAACATGTTGTTAACCAAACTTAATATCTATCTTAATACTAATAACCTTAAAGCATCCTATCTCAGGTCTACTCCGTCAAAACCCCTAATTTCATCAAAGGCGCAGGCCGCCACTCTTTAAATTCTTTCCGTTAAATAACTCGATGCAAGTTGCTTGAATTTAACCTAACGGAAGCAGTGGTATCTATGGGTCGAGGTTATTCTAAGCAATCCGATATATAAGCTATTCAGATTTAACCTAGGTCATGTTTCACACATAATCGCTTGGCAACATCTCGTCGCTTGCAATTATGTTATGCTACGTGTAACAAAGGTGTCCCCCTATTGCGGTTCGAAACCCTAGTTTAGCTAAAGATGTGATTTTAGATCATCTAACTCATGATATTAAACGAACAAAAATCCAATCCTAAAATATATAAATTGTAAAACATGAATAGTATTAATCGATTAATACTTAAGAGAGGATAATTTAATTAACAACATATTCATGACATAGACTACATCTCTAATCAATGAAATTATTAGCTACTCATATTTGTTTTTGGAATTAAACTATAATAGAAGAAGAATTCAAAGAAATCAAACAACGATCAAAAGCTATTGATACCGACACCAATGGAGAACACCCGTTTCTTCTATTCTCCTCTTTATCTCTGTTAATGATTTTAGTTGTTGCCTTCTAACTTTTTTTATTTCTCTCTCTTGATGCTCCTAGCTGCTGCCTTCTCCCAAAAAGAAAACACCAAAAAACCCTTCTTTCCTTTCTTGCCCTAAAGATCTTCACGCCCAAATAAGCAACTCCTTCCCTTTTTCTTTTCTTTGTTTTAGTATAATATAGGAAGGGCCCCACACCTTCCTATTTTGTATTTATAATATACAATACTACAGTAGTATGTATACTAACCACGACTGCTTGGACCACATGCCCGGCCCGCGTCGCACTCCACCGATTGAGCTGCTTCGGTCTCGTTCTTGTGGTGCTCATAGCTTCTTCATACGATATCGGAATAACCTGATTCTTTCGCCATTGGATTCGTAATTCAATTCCCTATAATCTCACGCGAGAAATTCTTCAAATAACTTCTTAACTGTGACGTTAATCTATTCTTCCTTTAACGCGCGTGATTCCACTTTTTTTTCGAGATGTAGCCTGAAACGATACATAAATACCAAAAGTAATGATAATAACGGATAATTCACACAAAAACTAGAAAATATGTATAAGAAAATGATAGACAAAACATGTAAATTATGCACCTATCAAATTCCCCCACACTTGCCTTTTGCTAGTCCTCGAGCAAACTACAAACCTAAACTAAGATAAACTCTGTTTCGTAGAGGATACGATCACATTTAGCGTATGTGACAAGCCTTTAAACCCCTAGGTGTCCCTAGTGGACGAGTTATAGTCTCGTGAGGGTTTACCAGAGATGTACCCACAAACCTACACTCCAACTTATAAATATTTTAAAACACATGCATCCCAATAACTAAGTAAACATAAAATTTCTGCACCATAACAATAAGAAGTTAGATGTAGTAAAGATCACAATTCTCATGCTTAACCGTAGAGTTAGGAGGAAACCACCGAATAAAATATTTCAGCACCGAGAGCGATCTGATAAGTAATGTACCTCACCATTTATAGGATTCATGAAATTTTCACTCATGTGTGCAAGCAAGAGAAAAATGAATCCTGCACACGTGTAACAAGTGCGAAGGAAAAAGGGAACCTTCCAAAACTAAAGATTGTTAAAAATAACTGGATGAAAATGAACTCCTTTTTCTAGTCTAATGATCTCTAAGAAAGGAAATCAACCATTATGCAAGGATGGGAATGCGTATTTACCTTCTCACCCGATCCACAATCAACACCATTCTCTCAGAATCCCATAGAAACGTCTTCAATCCTCGGTATCCAACTGATGATGATGAACTCATAAACTTCATAGATCTTTACAATTTGAAAAAAAACATGAAATTACTATCACTTTGATTTCTGAATTATGACCTTCACTGTTTGATCTACTACTCATATTTTTCTCTTCTCGTAACTTTTATCACTTAACACGTTTTCTTTCTTTCAACTTCTCAACTTGTCACAAAAATCTGCCATAAAATGTCTTAAGTCTTCAGCAGAGATGAGACCATTTGTATCCTTATCAAACACCTTAAACTTCGCTTGAAATAAGCTTCTCAGACTCAATATCTTTTTTTCCGCTCTATCATAAAACACATTACCAAACTCCTAATCTTGCAATTTTATAACATAAAAATAGAAACTTCCTTCCACTAGGAGATTTACTCATTTATTAGTTGTTTCACCCTTTGTACTGCCTCGATATCATGAACTTTACTAGTTAACATCTTTCGTTATGTTTCACTTTTGTATATAAGTTGTCAACATACAATGAAATTCTGCTCTTTGTACTGTTGCTTTATAAACCTTTCAACTTTCTTCAAATTTGTGATTTTTCGCTTGTTGTTGTCGATATGTTTCTATGGATCTGATTCGGTCGAGAGAATGATGCCAACTGCAAACAAGACTACAAGATAAAGTTAGCAATTCTGATGACATCCTTATGGTTGCATGAAATAGCACTCAAGAGATAGTGCTGAAATGGGTGTGAGGTTGGTAGCTCATCATTCTACCCGGAATTTGCGCAGATGAACACTCTGGGTGGACAATTTATAGTAGGTAGGATTAAGTGAATCATTGACACTCAAATACTGAATACTCCACCGGTGATCGCTGTCCCGTTTTGTCAGCATATTGCCTCTCAACCGCTAAGCAACCCGAATAAAGTCCCTATACACATCTAAATTCAATTATTTTGGCTAGAAGTCCCTATGTTCCCGTAGCTACCAGTACACTAAGTGACTCTAAAATATCTAAAAATTGGAGGTTTTCATGCAAATATGTACAAAAAGTTCAAAAAGTGTCCTAAAAAAAAAACCAATACCTAAAATTCTAGATGCTTAACCACTCCACTGTAGGGATTTACACCCTTCTACTAGTGTTTATAGCGGAAATATGACATCTAATGTCTACACTAGTATTCCCAGGATCACATGCAAAACTAGTAATTAATCTAATGGAGATAGTAGATTACCTTAATCGCTTTTCCCTCAAACTAGTTGAATTGATTGAAGAATACCAAGAGCTTCAAGTGTAGCTCCTCTACTTGGGACACGAGCAATCAATTTGATCTCCCACCTTGTTGTATAGCTAGCACACCAATGGTGGTTGGAAAAGAAGAACTCCTTTCTTCTTGACTAGATAGATAGTTAATGGGAATTAGCTCACTTTCTCCTCTCTACTTGATGTGGTAGAGTAAGAAAGCTTAGAGAGAAATTCCACACCTTATTCTCTGCCCTAAGAGTGTTTATATAGAACCCTAATAAGAATCCACCTCCTTTTAGGTTTCCTAAAACACCCTTTAGAATAAGATTTAGGGAAATAGCCGAAAATAGCAACTATTGGTATTTTCTCAATTCCCTAAGGAGGAGGTGTCCAAACACCACGAAAATTGTCAGATATAATTTTTATTATATCAGAAACTAACCCTCCAAAATTCAGCCCAATCCGAGTCCTAGAAGTACCCGAACCGGTCTAGGCCCAAAAACCCTGTTTTTGGCCTTTTTGTACTATCTTTGCCTAATTCCTTTTTAGGCCTATGAGATATGTTTATGGGACACTCTCATGATTATATCTCACTCCCACTAGTCATATCCTAGATCAATTTGTCACTCTTATGTGTAACCCGTTGTAGGATCCGATCGAAGTTAGCCGCGAATTACTTCGTAATTCGACGATCGTAGTTGGTCTCTAGCTACAACTCTACGATCCCTAAATCAATCGGACTTGATGATCTTCCACATCAATTGTCCTATCCGACAATTTGTTCGCATTGTCACCTTGGTCGAAGGACATCTCCTTCAACTCCTTCAGACTCCCACTTGGACTTAGAACAAGTGCAATGCCTCGATTCCCGTGTCAATTTAGTATCCCATCTGATACGTCACATCATTCAGACTTTCTTGATATCCGAGTACAACTGTAAAAGACAAACGATTAACTTTTAATCCGTTTGAGCGCGGCCACGCATTTTCAGTTGCTACTCATCAAGTGGCCTTGAGACACTTTGTACCTAATGTGATTAGGGTGACGCAATCCATTCTTGCGCTCCCACTTAACTTCATGTCTATCCTGTCCTTCCCAGTATCCGTCTTTATAACCTCCTTTTACGGCGCGGCGTTTAATGGAACCAAAGTCGGGCATTCCTTACATAAGATGAGTGGAGCACTCATGTTTTGAGGAATCTCTCCAATTGTCTTTATGAGAAGTATTGACGTTCATCACGAATGATGTACTTCTCATTTGAGGGTTATCCAGTGTATAAACCTTTTACAAACCCACGTAGTCGAATAGAATATACTATTCATATAGCCCATGAAACTGCGCTATCCCATCGACTCCCGTGCTAGTCTTCGTGAGTCATTGTTGTCCATGCAATGACCTGGACCAGGGATTTTTTTTGATAATAAATATTCCAAGTTCACTTAATAGGGTTTCATTCATCAGATCACGTATCTGACAAACCTATTCGGAACGTTTTATTATCGATGGACTGTCGTTTAAACACTAAACCAAGTTTAGACGACTGGTGAAATAATTCTTATTATTTCTGATAACGAGAGTTGTAAATCTGAGCCTCTTCCGTAAAACTCCTTTTACCCACTCAGTTTTACTTGTCGAGGTTTAAAATTACACCTCATGCCTTAGACTGTGTATGAATCTCATACTATGTCTTAGGTGACAGTTTAGTTTGACTACCGTGGTAGTCGGTTTTAAACTTTGCTTATTATCAATTAATTTGAAGATTACTATCTTCAACCTTGATAATATCTAGTAATCTTTACTAGAGTTAAGGCCTTTAATTTTTTGTGTAGTATTTGCAACAGTTCCCGGCTTAAAACACTTTTAGCCTACTTTCCTTCCATGTCTGGAAGTTTGCTACGATGACATGTTCAACTTTGTACTACTTCATCCTTTAGCCTTCTAGGATGTACTAAGTAGTGTTTTGGTTTTCCAATCCGAATTCGGATGTTTAAATGCTAATCATGTCCAACATGATTGACTTTATGTTTTCGAACATAAATGTCTCTCTCATGCGTGCTAGCTCATCGGTGTCTTTTAGACTCCGAGTTTTGCAACGCCCTCTGTCATGAGTTTTTGGGTCGAAATTCTTTTAGACTTTCCGAGTCTTAGATTTTCTGTTTCGGATCTCAAGCATCTCAGCGTACTGAGTCTCTCTAATCCTATCATCCTTTTGATCTATGCTTATAGATCTTCAGATGCCCAAAATGGCATTTTATCCTTTTGTGTGTGGTCCTTTATTGAGTCAGTTCGTTACTGTTATACAACACCTTATGTCGTACTCAATCTTTTGTATGTACTATGCATATGGACCCGGAAGGTTTGTTTACTCCCACTTACCTTCTTGAAACTCGTGATTCAAGATTTTCTTCATTCTCCAGGAATCAAATTTCTCTGATTGCCTTTTGAATCGAAGATTCTAACTCTTGCGTGCTTTTAATCCGTCGATAGATTTCTGAAGCATGCTTGTGGACATAACTTGATTGAAAGAATCTTATTCTTCTTGTCTAGTTTCGGGAAACATGAATGTTTCCATCCTTCTCAGTTTTCTACTTTGGAAAACCAATTTAGGTCTTCTGTTGACTTAAATTATCAAGCTTCATGTCTTGACGAGATATGGATTCCACGATGATTTTGGCTTCTAGCCAAAATCTAGAGTCAGTTTCCATTTCTGCGCAGGTCTTTTATCTCTTTAGAAAAAAACCTTTATTTTCTGTGTCTTTGAGATTTGACCTTTTAGGGCTTTTGAACAACAATTTGGAATTTTCTCAACTACTTTGAGATATTCCTTTAGAGACACTTTCACTTGTTTTGAGAGTTCTCCGGCGAATGACATTCGCTTTTGTGCGGTGGGTTTATTAGATCATGTCTTTAACCTTTTCTTTTCCGAGGAGCCGCAGTTTGTTGCTCTTGGTCGAATTTAATCGACTTGTACAAGTTTCATGATTGTTCTTCATGACCCTCCATGATTTTTCTCATGATCGAATTAAATCGACTTGTACTTTTCTCCCACTTATTCTTGTAATAATTAGTGTTTTCTCCCAGACTACTAGGTGTGCTAATTATTAGAAGAATACTATCATGAGCAACAAACACTTTGTTCTCTTGATTGGTTATGGAAGAAGCCCAAATTTCTTTTTAAAAAAGAAATTGCGTCAGATATTAGCTAGTTTTGTAATGCTTTTACAAATTTAGCTTTAGACGGAATTTTGGTAAGTGTGAAAACAATCGTTTATAGAATATGTCCCAAAATATTCGGAAGACTGGCTTAAACCCATCTTTTATCGAATTATGCATAGCAATGTTCGATTGCTCCCACTGAATCCACCATCCGTCGGATGTGTTCCATGGAGCAGAGTTGGGAAACTGTTTCTCAACTCCTTTGATGGTTATCAAGTGTTTGACTCAAGTTTTCACTATCTTGTCAAAGTGATTCTTTACTTCGGTTTGTACTTTGTTTGAACCTTTCAAACATTCTGACTTATACTTTATGATTTGTACGTTTCCATACTTCATGAAGTTGTCAGAGTACGTATTTGAAGTTTCTCTCGTTAGCTTCTGCAAGTAAACTTATAGGTCTGCATAACACCGTATGAGTCCTAATAGATTACTAGTCTTTATGCCTTTTGAAAAGGGTGACTTTGTCAATTAGTCCTTAAGACCCAATTGACAATGCTGAAGTTTAATGAGTTTGAATCTCTTGATTTTAGCCATTATCAATGTTAACCTTCAGTTAATTTTATCACTGGTTTAAAACATCAGACGTTTCTAGAAGAACAAAATAATCACTATTAAGTTCTAAGCTAGATCAGTGTCTAAAAGAAGACTTCGATCCCTTTCAGCATCCCTAGCATTACTGCTTCTGCTCCCTCTTGGATCTTTACTTCTTTTAGTCAAGTATGTGATTTCCTTGAGCTCCCACTGAGCCGCTCATCTGGTCTTAAATACCTGATGAAGGAATTTTACGATACTTGTTTTGAACTTTGTTAACAAGGATACGGAATCGGAATTCATAATTCCATTCCTTTTGTCCTCCAGGTGCTAAAGGTAGTTTCCTTTTAAATGGTCTAGCCATTGTTCAGAAACATTCACAGTAATGAGAAATACTCTTGATCATGTACTCGGTAGCTGCTTTTCTTTGATCAAATGTTTGTCTCACTTGACTGATCCTTTTGCCCTTTTGAATCTATTTCTTAGATTCTTTGTACCAAATCTCAAGAACCTTTCTTAGACTGGATATTCCCGTATGTTCTGCTCAGTTTGTTTGTAACAACCTGAGTGACTCATCTAAGGTCTTATCTATCTTTGTTCAATCAATATTGAATTGGGTGATAGATGTATTCTGTTGTCTTCCGTTAGGATGACTTTCAGATTGCCTTGGAGGTCTCGTACCTCTCCATTTATGACTTCTGTGGGAAATTCTTCCTCAGTTTGTTTTAATGGTTATGCTAGCATTCATTATTCTTCCAAAGAGAATGTTATACGATTGCTTGCAAATGGCTTTTGACCTTCTCTTGTATGAGTCAACATTGGGATTGGGTATTCTAGTGACCTTCCTTTTGAATCTGAGAATTATTCTCGGATTCATTCTTCCATTCTAGGAAGTGGATCAGCACCTCCCTTAGGTGTGATTCAATGTTGAAATCGTTTGTGTCATCTTAAAACTACATAAAGAAATGGCAAAGTTTTAAAACTCGTTATCGTTTTTGAAAAACATTAGTTTTCCCACATTATTCAATAAAAATCGTCCCCGATTGAATAAGTGATTCCAAGACCCCAGTTCTTCGAAGTAAAGCGGACGAAGGCCCTACCCTTTGACTCCGTCGTTCCGGGTGAGTGAATTCCTTCACTGATCATACCTTATGACTCTTGGTTAATAGATTTCATTAATGAATGACTAATCTATCCTTTTGCCTCGAGTATCCAAGACTCTCTTGCTGATCTCGTTGAGTAGAACCATTTAGACGTGTAGGCCTCTTCTATAGACCTACCCGCATTGTCCCAAGGTAGAGGAGGTACTCTGCGAAGGCCGACCCACCTTCCTCGAACAAGGGCGCAACGAGTGTCTTAATCTGGATAGGCGATTACTCAAGATTACTTTTGGGGACTTTTACGCTAGTCTGGCGTTTGTTATAGTGAACTATTTAGCCTAACTAACATCCACGACATAAAGCGTAAATAAGTAAGTAAATGCGCGCGAGAAAGTAAATCAAGCAGACATGGATCCTAGTATGGCCCCTAACCTAGAATATCTAATCACCCTTGGTTTTCTTCTTGTTTCGCCTTTTGGTTCGTCTTAGATCGCCATCTTTGAACCTCCATTGATTTCTCCCACTCGCCTTTGGATTTCATCCTCGAGTTTCTTCAATGGACTCATAGACCCTAAACTCTAATTACAAGACTCTAACGATTCGCAGATCGTATAAACTTGAAATTAAAATTAATTACAAAGCATGCACCCATCCGTGCTTAAAACAAGAATAAAGAAATAAATCTATGGCCATACTAGTTTCCCGCATTCACATCACATGCAATCATATAATATATCAAGGCTAAGAATTATATATGCATGATTATCTTGGGAGATACTTTTGTTGACATCACATGTCACATTACGGACCTTAAGTCTAAATTCGAAGAATTCTACTAGTGGTGCTTTCCGGTTTTATCTTTTATGATTTCTAAAATCATCTTTAAGAAAAACTCCGTTTTGGGCTCGAGAAAGCCCGGGTCAATTTCGGAAAAAATATTGGTTCGATTCTTAATGATTTCATAAATCAATTTAAAGAGAAATCCGTTTTGGGCTATTGGATGGCCCGGATTGATTTTGGAATTATTTGGTTGGAATCGGAAAAAATTTTGGCAAAAACTCCCACTCGAATGATGGTCCCTTTTCGTGGTCCGAAAAGCCTCGAAAAAGCCCGGGACAAGTCCTAGACAAGTCCCGGGCCAAGCCCAAAAAGGGCTCGGACAAGGTCCGGACATAGCACGGCCCATAGGGCCGGCATGTCCTGGCCGAGGCCTATCAAGGCATGGTCTCGTCCTGGCCGGAGCCAGGACGCTAGTCCATGTACCAGACGCGTCCTAGACGTGTCTGGTACTGGACCGGACCAGCACTAGGTGTCTCGGACTAGTCCGAGACACCCAGAACCTCCCAGACGCGTCTCCAAGACGCGTCTGGTCGAGTGCTCTGGACGCGTCCTAGACGCGTCCAGGAAGCTCCTTCGCAGCTGCTGGTCGCGTCTTAGACGCGACCTCGACGCGTCTTAGACGCGACCTCGACGCGTCTTCAAGACGCGTCCTTAGTAGCTGCTCTGGACGCGTCTCAAAGACGCGTCCAGAAGCTTCTGTCGCAGCTGCTGGTCGCGTCTTCAAGACGCGTCTCAGCAGCTGCTCTGGACGCGTCCAGAGGACGCATCCAGGAGCTTCTGGTCCGGCCAGGAAGCTTCCTGGCCGGACACTAGGGTTTTTCAAAACCCTAGTTTCCAAAAAGAAAAAAAAAAAAAAAATTTCTTATGCAACTCTAAGTTGCTATTTTCCAATTTTAAAACTTTTCTTAAATTTTTGAAATTCCTTTTAGAACACTTCTAAAAAAATTTTAAAACTTTTAGAAACTTTTAAATTTTTCCAAATTTGTTTTGAGAGCTTCCTAAAGTCAAAACTACTCTTTTTAGAACACTTCTAAAATTCTAAAATTCCAAAAAAAAATTTTCAAAAGTTTCCAAAACTTAAAAACAACTCTTAATCAAACCAATTTTGGATCAAAATCTAGGTTTTTGAAATTTTTCAAAGAACAATTTTGAAATCAATTATGAAAAATCATTGAATCCAATTCAAAATTAATCAAATTTTATGTTTTAAAATCTTTTTAAACATAACTATCAATTTAATTAAGCATGGATTAGTTTGAAATTCAATCAAATTGAGACTTTTAAAACACTTTTAATCATCAATGTGATTCTCAATTTGAAAATTTATTGAATCCTATCAAATTATGAGTTAAAAATACCTTTTAAAACACCTTTTAAAATACTTTTATAAACTCAATTTTCAAACTATCAAGCATATGAATTAGTTCGATTCTTAGCAAAAACTAGTTAATAGCAAGAGGCTCTGACGCCACTGTAGGGATTTACACCCTTCTACTAGTGTTTATAGCGGAAATATGACATCTAATGTCTACACTAGTATTCCCAGGATCACATGCAAAACTAGTAATTAATCTAATGGAGATAGTAGATTACCTTAATCGCTTTTCCCTCAAACTAGTTGAATTGATTGAAGAAGACCAAGAGCTTCAAGTGTAGCTCCTCTACTTGGGACACGAGCAATCAATTTGATCTCCCACCTTGTTGTATAGCTAGCACACCAATGGTGGTTGGAAAAGAAGAACTCCTTTCTTCTTGACTAGATAGATAGTTAATGGGAATTAGCTCACTTTCTCCTCTCTACTTGATGTGGTAGAGTAAGAAAGCTTAGAGAGAAATTCCACACCTTATTCTCTGCCCTAAGAGTGTTTATATAGAACCCTAATAAGAATCCACCTCCTTTTAGGTTTCCTAAAACACCCTTTAGAATAAGATTTAGGGAAATAGCCGAAAATAGCAACTATTGGTATTTTCTCAATTCCCTAAGGAGGAGGTGTCCAAACACCACGAAAATTGGCAGATATAATGTTTATTATATCAGAAACTAACCCTCCAAAATTCAGCCCAATCCGAATCCTAGAAGTACCCGAACCGGTCTAGGCCCAAAAACCCTGTTTTTGGCCTTTTTGTACTATCTTTGCCTAATTCCTTTTTAGGCCTATGAGATATGTTTATGGGACACTCCCATGATTATATCTCACTCCCACTAGTCATATCCTAGATCAATTTGTCACTCTTATTTGTAACCCGTTGTAGGATCCGATCAAAGTTAGCCGCGAATTACTTCGTAATTCGACGATCGTAGTTGGTCTCTAGCTACAACTCTACGATCCCTAAATCAATCGGACTTGATGATCTTCCACATCAATTGTCCTATCCGACAATTTGTTCGCATTGTCACCTTGGTCGAAGGACATCTCCTTCAACTCCTTCATCCACTCCCCCACACTTAAACTTTACATTGTCCTCAATGTAAATTGATTCGGTAAAGTAAAGCTGGGAAATCCTACAATATGTATGAAAAGATATGGAAAAGAAAATAAAAAGATAAAAATACTAAACCAATGGGTTGCCTCCCATGCAGCGCTTAGTTTAACGTCCTTAGCCCGACTCAGCATCCTCGTTCTACTCCTCCAAAGGGAGTGCATCTACTACATTGATTTTGTCCACTCCAGTGTCAAACAGTTCATAATAGGGCTTCAATCGATGCCCGTTAACTTTCAACTCCTGCCCTGTTGACATTCTACGAATCTCGACTGCACCATGAGAGAAAACATTGAGCACAACAAATGGTCCTATCCAGCGGGATTTCAATTTACCAGGAAATAAATAAAGGCGAGAATTAAATAAAAGGACTTTCTGACCAACAGTAAACTGTTTCCTAGATATCCTACTATCATGAAAAGCCTTTGTCTTTTCCTTATAAATGCGTGAACTCTCATATGCATCATTACGAATTTCTTCTAATTCACTTAGTTGCAGTTTCCTTTGTTTGCCAGCCCCATCTATCTCCATGTTACATTGCTGAATAGCCCAAAAAGCCTTATGCTCAATTTCAACAGGAAGATGACAAGGTTTACCGTACACAAGCCTATATGGTGACATCCCAATAGGAGTCTTGTATGCAGTTCTGTATGCCCATAATGCATCATCGAGATGTAAGCTCCAATCTTTTCTTGATGGATTCACAGTTTTCTCTAGGATTGATTTCACCTCTCTATTAGATACTTCGGCTTGCCCGTTTGTGTGTGGGTGATAAGCTGTAGCAATCTTGTGAGAAACATTATACTTTTTCAACAAGCTTTGCAAAAACTTGTTTCGAAAGTGTCATCCCCCATCGCTGATTATAGCTCTCGGAGTTCCAAACCTTGCAAAAATATGATCTTTAACAAAATCTGTAACCACTTTAGAATCATTAGTCGCGGTGGCTTTAGCTTCCACCCATTTTGAGACATAATCAACAGTAAGTAAGATATAAAGTTTACCAAAAGAATTAACAAAAGGACCCATAAAATCAATGCCCCAAACATCAAAAATTTCAACGAAAAGAATAAATTTTTGTGCCATTTGATTTCTAGCACCTAGATTGCCTGTTCTTTGGCACCTATCACAAGTTGTACAGAACACATATGCATCTTTAAATAATGTGGGCCAATAGAAACCACTTTCAAGTACCTTATGAGCGGTTCTCTTTGATCCAAAGTGTCCTCCACAAGCATATGAATGACAAAAAGATAAGATAGAATTGTATTCAGATTCGGGAACGCACCTACGAATAATCTGGTCTGAACAGTGTTTCCAAAGATATGGATCATCCCATATATATTGTTTCGTAATCTTTTTAAGTTTGTCCCTCTCAGCACGAGACAATTGTTTTGGAATCTGTTTGGACACTAAATAATTCACAATATCAGCGTACCATGGTTCTGAAACTGCAATTGAGAAGAGTTGTTCATCTGGAAAGCTTTCACACAACGGGATAGCTTCCTCATCTACAGTAAGACGACTCAAGTGATCTGCAACTGTATTCTCAATGCCTTTCTTGTCTTTTATATCAAGATCAAACTCTTGTAGGAGTAGTATCCATCGAATGAGCCTTGGTTTTGCCTCTTTCTTTGTAAGTAAGTACCTAAGTGCTGCATGATCAGAAAATACAACAACTTTTGTACCAATTAAATATGAACGAAATTTTTCCAAAGCAAAAACGATTGCTAACAACTCCTTTTCAGTGGTGGTGTAGTTCTGTTGGGCCTCATTCAACGTTCTGGAAGCATAATAAATAGCATGGGGTTTATTCCCAGTACGTTGGCCTAATACTGCACCGACTGCATAATCACTAGCATCACACATGAGTTCAAATGGTTTACTCCAATCAGGTGGTCTAATGATAGGGGCTGTTATCAAAAGTTCTTTCAAACGATTGAATGCCACCAAACACTTATCATCGAAGTTAAAGACCACATCTTTTTGTAATAATTGACACAATGGTGAAGCAATCTTGGAAAAATCTTTGATAAACCTACGATAAAATCCTGCATGACCAAGAAAAGAACGAATCTCCCTCACCGTTGTGGGAGGGGTAAGAGCACGGATAAGATCAATTTTAGCTTTATCAACTTCCAAACCTTTAGAAGATATAATATGGCCCAAAACAATGCCATGAGTTACCATAAAATGGCACTTCTCCCAATTCAACACAAGATTAGTTTCAACACATCGCTTAAGAATTAATGTAAGGTTATCCAAGCATAAATCAAATGAATCACCAAACACACTAAAATCATCCATAAAAACTTCGATAATGTTTTCCACGTAATCTGAAAAGATACTTACCATACACCTTTGAAAGGTAGCGGGGGCATTACACAAACCAAACGGCATTCTTCTGTAAGCAAATGTGCCGAAAGGACAAGTGAAAGTGGTTTTCTCTTGATCCTCCGGTGCTATAGCAATCTGATTGTAACCTGAATAACCATCAAGAAAGCAATAATAAGAATGTCCTGCCAATCTTTCTAACATTTGATCCATAAAGGGTAAAGGGAAGTGATCTTTTCTAGTGGTAGCATTAAGCTTGCGATAATCAATACAAACCCTCCAACCGGTTTGCACTCGAGTTGGGACAAGTTCGTTGTCCTCATTCTGCACCACTGTAACACCTGATTTCTTCGGCACCACTTGTACCGGACTCACCCACTTGCTATCGGAAATAGGGTAAATAACCCCCACATCTAATAGCTTAAGTATCTCTTTCTTCACTACTTCCATCATTGGAGGATTTAAGCGACGTTGTGCTTCCCTTGTCGGCCTTGCCCCCTCCTCAAGAAATATTTTATGCATGCAAGTGGAAGGGCTTATTCCCTTGATATCAGCAATTGTCCATCCTATAGCCGTTTTATACTCCTTCAACACCCGAATGAGTCTTTGTTCCTGCAATTCAGTCAGTTCTGTAGAAACTATTACGGGCAACTCCTCATTATCACCCAAATACATGTATTTCAGGTGAGATGGAAGAGGCTTAAGTTCTAGTTTAGGAGCCTGCAATATAGATGGCAACAACTTCTCATTAGTGCACGGTAAAGATATAAAAGAGATATTATGAGCATGTGGATACAATTGCAAGGATTTAAGTTCACCGATAACTTCATCAAATTCATCCCTCAATCTAAACTCAGTTAATGGATTCATAAGGCCTTTAGAACCCACACTTCTTGTGATAATGGTTTTTAATGGATCATCACCTCCCAAATAAAATAGTTGTTGAGCTCACGAGTCAACAATATCAACAAAGTAACAAGAACCAACATCGATTGGATATCTCATTGCTTCATAGATATTGAAGCGTATGATTTCTCCATCGAATTCCATCGTCAATGTTCCATCAAAAACATCAATCTTAGTCCTAGCTGTTCGCATGAACGAACGTCCCAATAACAACGGTATAGAGGAGTCCGTAAAGCCCTCTGTCATTTCCAACACACAGAAATCTGCTGGAAACACCAGTTGATTGACCTGCACAAGAACATCCTCAATAATACCCCTAGGGTATACATTAGATCGATCAGCTAATTGTAAGATAACATTCGTTTCTTTCAACGGTCCTAGATTAAGGGATTCATATATCGACGCAGGCATGACATTGACTGATGCTCCTAAATCTAACATGGCTTTATTAAACAATGTGTTGCCTATAACAATAGGGATGTCAAAACTACCAGGATCTTTACATTTTGGTGGGAGTTTCTTTTGCAAGATAGCCGAAGCATTTTCCCCCACTCTTATTACCTCATTCCCCATTAGTCTTTCCTTGTTGGTGCACAAATCCTTCAACATCCTTGCATATTTTGGCACCTGCCTTATTGCATCTATGAGTGGAATGTTCACATGAACCTTCTTGAAAATCTCCAAAATCTCCTTATCTTGTTCCGTTTTTTTAGAGCTAGCAAATCTGCGAGGAAAAGGTAAAGGAGGAATATAAGAAGCAATACGAGATTTAGATTTTTCTACAAGTACCTCATTCGTTTTAGAACAATTAGTTTTCTTCTTCTCCAAAGTCGACCCCTTAGGATCCTCGTTCTTCTCAGCATCTTCTGGTTGTACAGTTCGTGTACCACTTCTCAAAGTCACTGCATTGGCTGATTCTCTTGGATTAAGAGGTTGAGAAGGGAGTTCACTATCCTGTGCCTTTAGTAGATTGATCTCAGTTGCCATCGTGCCTACTTGCAGTTGTAATTCTTTAATTGCATTATCATTAGCTTGCTGATTCTTCTGCATCATCAATGTCATATTTTTCATCATGGCAACCATTTCTGACGATTCTGAGTTCTGAACTGGGTGTGATTGTTGTACTTGTTGTTGTATACCACCCGGACGGCTAAAACCTGGCCCTTGAACTGCAGCTTGCTTGTTTGCATAGCTAAAATTTGGATGATCTCTCCACCCTGGATTGTATGTGCTAGAATAAGGATCATATCGTTGTCTTTGCTGATTTGGAAAAATAGCGTTGACTTGATCGTTTCCCTCTTCACAACCTTGAGTAGATGACGGAACTATCGCAGCTGCAATTTGTTGTATCATTGCTGTCATGTTGCCCATTTGCTGACGAAGCTCGACAACCTCACTTACTTCGTTAACCCTTCGAACGAGTGATTCTGATCCACGACTAGAGAATTGTTGAGAATTTGCTGCCATGTTCTCAATTAACTCTCTAGCTTGACTTGAACTACTGTTTTATTGACCAAAGCTCCACCACCTGCAGCATCAAGAAGACTTCTATCAGTAGCCTGAAGGCCCTCATAAAAATATTGGATAATCAATAAATCACTAAATTGGTGGTGTGGACAGCTAGCCACCAATCTCTTGTAACGTTCCCAACATTCATATAGTGTCTCCCCTGGCATTTGCCTAATACCACAAATTTCTTTCCTAATCTGAGTTACTTTGGACGCAGGGAAGTATCTCTCTAGGAACAGTTTCTTCAAACCATTCCAAGCCGTGACACTACCAGAAGGTAGATAGTACAACCATTCTTTCGCTGTGTCCATCAAAGAAAAAGGAAAAGCTCGTAACATGACTTCATCAACATCAGTCCCTGCTGGTATCATGGCCATGACTATGTTATGAAAATCCATTAAGTGCTTATTTGGATCTTCATTAGTCATTCCATGGAACTTCGGTAGCTCACGGCTCAACCCTGGCTTGATCTCAAAAGTGGATGTCGTCTGGATACACCATTGTTGAGTTCCTAGCTTGTGAGAAGCTAAATCCTTGAGTGTACGATTCGCGTCACCCATGGCTTCTTCTTCTACCTCTATATCTGAATCTGATAAAGGGGTGTTCACTGCTCGAGTAAAATCTTTCAGCAAAGTACCAGATCGAAGTTGCATAAACAGTACCTGAAAATAGAGAAAAATAGAAACAAAATTAAAGTAATAAAAACAAGATAACAATCCGTTGCCTCCCCGGCAGCGGCGCCAAAATTTGATAGGGTGTCAACCGACCAAAATATTATTCTTTCTTCCAACACACTAAACTAGAGTATAAGGTTAGAATGGGTATCGATCCCACAGAGAGGTATGGTTGTTATCTAATTTTGACTACTTAAATAAATGGGGGGATTGTTGCGAAAATAAAAAATAATAACAATACGAAGGATTTTTTTAAATACTATGGTAGAGTAAATTGATTAGAGAATTCATCTTCCGTCATCGAACATGTTGTTAACCAAACTTAATATCTATCTTAATACTAATAACCTTAAAGCATCCTATCTCAGGTCTACTCCGTCAAAACCCCTAATTTCATCAAAGGCGCAGGCCGCCACTCTAAATTCTTTCCGTTAAATAACTCGATGCAAGTTGCTTGAATTTAACCTAACGGAAGCAGTGGTATCTATGGGTCGAGGTTATTCTAAGCAATTCGATATATAAGCTATTCAGATTTAACCTAGGTCATGTTTCACACATAATCGCTTGGCAACATCTCGTCGCTTGCAATTATGTTATGCTACGTGTAACAAAGGTGTCCGCCTATTGCGGTTCGAAACCCTAGTTTAGCTAAAGATGTGATTTTAGATCATCTAACTCATGATATTAAACGAACAAAAATCCAATCCTAAAATATATAAATTGTAAAACATGAATAGTATTAATCGATTAATACTTAAGAGAGGATAATTTAATTAACAACATATTCATGACATAGACTACATCTCTAATCAATGAAATTATTAGCTACTCATATTTGTTCTTGGAATTAAACTATAATAGAAGAAGAATTCAAAGAAATCAAACAACGATCAAAAGCTATTGATACCGACACCAATAGAGAACACCCGTTTCTTCTATTCTCCTCTTTATCTCTGTTAATGATTTTAGCTGTTGCCTTCTAACTCTTTTTATTTCTCTCTCTTGATGCTCCTAGCTGCTGCCTTCTCCCAAAAAGAAAACACCAAAAAACCCTTCTTTCCTTTCTTGCCCTAAAGATCTTCACGCCCAAATAAGCAACTCCTTCCCTTTTTCTTTTCTTTGTTTTAGTATAATATAGGAAGGGCCCCACACCTTCCTATTTTGTATTTATAATATACAATACTACAGTAGTATGTATACTAACCACGACTGCTTGGACCACATGCCCGGCCCGCGTCGCACTCCACCGATTGAGCTGCTTCGGTCTCGTTCTTGTGGTGCTCATAGCTTCTTCATACGATATCGGAATAACCTGATTCTTTCGCCATTGGATTCGTAATTCAATTCCCTATAATCTCACGCGAGAAATTCTTCAAATAACTTCTTAACTGTGACGTTAATCAATTCTTCCTTTAACGCGCGTGACTCCACTTTTTTTCGAGATGTAGCCTGAAACGATACATAAATACCAAAAGTAATGATAATAACGGATAATTCACACAAAAACTAGAAAATATGTATAAGAAAATGATAGACAAAACATGTAAATTATGCACCTATCAGTTGCCAAATAGACGATGAGCTCATCTTTTGGGTTCGGACTGACCAGCAGAGGCAATCCCTCCAGATTTGCTTTCAGGTCCTGGAAGGCCTGTTCTGCTTCCGCTGTCCATACGAAGTTCGGTACGTTTCGGAGGACTTTAAAGAAAGGGAGGGCCTTGTCTCTCATCTTGCTTAGGAACCTAGAGAGGAAGGCTAGTCTTCCCGACATCCATTGGACGTCTTTTCTGCTTTTCTGGCTGGGCATGTCTCGTATCGCGGTGATCTTGGCGGGATTAGCCTCTATACCCCGGTGGCTTATGTTACGACCGAATGGGGTTTTGCAATGATGAATCGAGTAATCCAAAAAAAGCAATAGGAAATAGTAATGGCATAATCAAGAACAGAACACAGAGATTTACGTGGTTTGGTTGGTGAGACATACTCCACGACGACAAACGGCGCGATGATTCCACTATAATAAGCAAACAAGTTACACAAGAGATTCGTGAGAATTCAACACTGATATCTCCTAGGGTTTTAGTTTATATAGCCACTAAACCCTAATCCCACCGACTCACCGCCTCACCGCCTCTCTCTCTTTCTAAATCCGAAATACACATGGATACCTAACACTAATAACCGACATAAGCCCTGCTTTGCATACCAGCCCTGTCTCGAGTCCAGCTCTGTCTAGCAGCCTTGCTTCGAGTACCAGCTCTACCTCAATAATCAGCTCCGTTAACGGGTCCAAAATTCCTTGTAAGCGGGTCGGCGGGTCATAAACCGGTTTAGATATCAATCCATATTCCAGTCAATTCCAACAATTCTCCACCTTGACTTAAATATGCTCCTCTTGACTTGAATCTGCCACCATCATAGCTCAGCGCCTCTGAGCCGTCGTCTTACCAGCCCTACCAGGGCTCAACATCTGGAAATCCCAATCAAGTCTAAGCAATGCTTAAACTTCAAAGTTGTAACTGCCTTGGTCAACATATCCGCTGGATTCTCTGCCGCGGACACCTTCTTCATCGTGATCTTACCTTCTTCAATCACGTCCTTGATAAAGTGACACCTGACGTCAATGTGTTTGGTTCTCTCGTTATACATTTGATTTTTGGTCAAATGAATCGCGCTCTGGTTGTCGCAGTATACCTTTGTCACCTCCTGCTTCAGGCCCAAATCCTGAACTAAACCACTCAGCCATATCGCCTCCTTCACCGCCTCTGTTGCTGCCATGTACTCTGCTTCCGTTGTAGACAGAGCTACTACTGACTGTAGCACTGCTCTCCAACTAATGGCACTCCCGCAGAGAGTGAACGTATAGCCTGTCAGCGATCTCTTCCTATCAAGATCCCCTGAAAAATCTGAATCCACAAATCCAACCACCGAACCAGAATGGTCAGCCCTTCTGTCGTAAACCAGACCAGTTTCCGCAGTTCCTCCCAGATACCGCAGTATCCATTTCACAGCCTGCCAATGACCTCTACCAGGTCTGCCCATGTATCTGCTGACTACACTGACAGCGTGTGAAATATCAGGCCTTGTGCAAACCATAGCATACATAATGCTACCTACTGCATTTGCATAAGGCACCTGAGACATGTTCTCTGTCTCCTCATCAGTTGTTGGTGACAGCTCTGCCGAAAGCTTGAAGCGTGCTGCCAATGGAGTACCGACAGGTTTTGCCTCAGTCATACCAAAACGTTCCAACACCTTATCGATGTACGCGTTTTCTGAGACAAGAACAGTTTCCTAGCAGATCTGTCTCTCCGTATCTTCATACCCAATATCTTCCTTGAGGCACCCAAGTCTTTCATCTCAAACTCACCCTTTAACTGATCCTTTAACATGTGGATTTCAGACATATCCCTGCAAGCTATCAGCATGTCATCCACATACAAGAGTAGATACACATAAGAACCATTTGATAGTTTCCTGTGGTACACACAGCTATCATATCTGCTCCGATCATAACCGTTTCTAACCATAAAGTTATCAAAACGCTTATAACACTGCCTAAGAGATTGTTTTAATCCATACAAGGATTTCTTAAGCAAACAGACCTGGTCTTCTTTCCCGAGAATCTCAACCCCCTCTGGTTGACGCATATAGATTTGTTCCTCCAACTCACCATGTAAGAACGCAGTCTTAACATCAAGTTGCTCCAATTCCATATCATACAAAGCAACCATAGCAAGTAATACTCTAATAGAGCTATGTTTAACAATAGGATAAAATACCTCATTGAAGTCAATCCCTTCTCGCTGTGTAAACCCCTTAGCTACTAACGTTGCTTTGTACCGTGCATCCTCCACCCCTGGGATTCCTTCCTTCTTCTTGAAGACCCATTTGCTACCAACAATCTTCTGACCCTTAGGCTTTTCGGTTAATTCCCAAGCCTGGTTCTTATTAAGAGATTCAATCTCTTCATTCATGGCAAGAGACCACTGCCTCGACTCATCACTCCTCATAGCTTCTTCATAGGTGCATGGCTCACCTCCGTCAATGTTTTCCCCCACACTAAGTGCGAATGCAACCATATTTGACATCACATACCTTTCTGGTGCCCGGATGTCTCTCCTTCCCCTTTTCCTCGCAACACTGTAATGAACCTCTTCCTGTTCATCTTCCTCAGCTTGCTCATATATCTGAGGTCGAACCTCTTCTGGAGTGTCTATCTCAAACTCCACCTGTTCCCTATGATCTTCCTGCTCCACCTGTTTACCAGCACTCTCCCGAGCATCCACATGTGTTACCTTCTGAGTTACCATGGCTAACTCATCAAAAGTAACATCTCTACTGATAAGAAACTTCTTTGATTTTCTATCCGGATTCCACAATAGGTAACCCTTAACACCAGGCTCATATCCAAGAAATACACATTTCTTAGCCCTCGGGTAAAGTATACCTTCCTTAACATGTGCATAAGCCGGGCAACCGAAAATCCTCAAGCTCTCACACTTTGCAGGATAACCAGACCACACCTCATTAGGAGTTTTACACCCAATAGATGTACATGGAGAAATATTTACCAGATACGGTGCCGTGTTCACTACTTCAGCCCAAAACACCTCCAGCATCCCTGCATTCGAAAGCATACAACGAGCTCGTTCTAATAGAGTTCTGTTCATACGCTCTGCCACACCATTCTGTTGTGGTGTCTTTCTGACCGTATGGTGTCTCACTATCCCTTCGTCTACACAGAACCTATTAAACTCGTTTCCGCAAAAATTCTATGCCATTGTCAGTCCTCAAGCGTTTGATCGATTTTCCAGTCTGCTTCTCGATCAAAGTCTTCCACTGCTTGAACTTGACAAATGCTTCATCTTTGCGTTTCAGTAAGTAGACCCATACTTTCCTGGAAAAATCATCTATCAAGGTTAACATGTATCTACCTCCGCCATGCGAGCTAACCCGAGAGGGACCCCAAAGATCTGAATGGATGTAGTCAAGAGTTACTTTGGTATTATGAACCGCTGTACTGAATTTGACCCGACATTGCTTCCCGAAGACACAATGCTCGCAGAATTCCAGTTTTCCAACCTTCTGCCCACATAGTAACCCCTGCTTTCTCAGCATAGCCATCCTCCTTTCGCTCATATGCCCTAACCGCATATTCCATAGCTTGGTAGTCTCAGCTTCCTTGTCTGGTGACGATACCGCTACAGTTCCAGTAACAGTGTTACCCTGTAGCATATGCAAACCATTCTTCTTCAACCCTTTCATAACTGTAAGACTCCCCTTAGAAATTCGAAGAACACCACCTTCGCCAGTATATTTGCAACCATTATCATCCAGAGTTCCCAAAGAGATTAAGTTCCTCTTCAAATCTGGAACATGTCTGATGTATGTTATAGTCCTCCCAACACCATCGTGCATCTTGATCTGAATAGTACCAATTCCAACCACCTTACAGGGAGTATCGTTTCCCATTAACACCTTTCCGTCATTAATGATTGTGTAAGTGGAAAACCAATCCCTATGAGAACATACATGGAATGTACAGCTAGTATCCCAACTCCACCTATCTTCAGCGAAGCAGGCATTGATAGCCAAAACCATAGCTTCATCATACTCTTCAATGATTGCCAAGACACTACCATCATCTTCTTCGATGACTTCTGCCTCTGCTGGCTTCTTTCTAAGCTCGGGACAATTCTTCTTGTAATGCCCCTCTTTCTTACAATTATAGCATCTGTACTTCTTAGGTTTCGATTTAGATCGTGAACGGCCCTTCCCATTGCCTACATGTTGCAGCCTTCCTGATGTGAAATCTAGTGAACCTAAATAATAGACTAACTAGACCAAATTAAACTCGCAAGTGCACGAACCGTATGTAAATATGGAAAGTATTACGAGGTCGATCCCACGGAGAATTGTTCGGAATTAAACCTAAACCTAAAACTAACTAATAAACTAGAAAAATAGATAATTGATGTTTAAGGGTAATTTGGGAAATTAAGAATTGAAATTTAGAAGACAAAATAAAGTTGTAATGGGAAATTATAATTTGGTAGATCTAGGATATCGGAATTCACCACTAACAATCGTATTTAAATTTAATATTGAATTTAAACTATTATCTCTCTTTCGATAACTCAAAAATTGTTAGAACTCAATCTTCAATTTTCGGAAAATAAAGCAATAAAGGATCTTCTTCAATTAACTAAAGTCATAACCCACTTCACTTAAAATATCATACAATTAAGAACCAAGTTGTTAGTTTATTAGACTAACCGAAGTACGGCTAATTTATAAAACATTAAAGCACATAAACGAGATAATAAAATAAATAAAATATTAGAATTTAAATAATTATGTTAGGGTTTCATCCTTTACCCTAGTGAGAGAGTTAGAAACCTGTGAATATCAAAGACATGATTGGAATAATGAGAAAAGAAAAAGAATCTGAGAGAAAACACCTTTTTTCGCGTTTTTTTCCTTCTGCGCAGCCAAACAGACCCTGGAGGAAAATTATTTTCTCATCTTCTCGGAAAATAATTTTCCGTGAGAAAATTATTTTATTCTCTGGTTTCTTCTCTCTCTTCTGTTTCTCTCTCTTTCTTCACTGATTCTTCTCTCTTTCTCTCTCTAAACAGTACACAGCAACCTCTCTCTCTCTCTCTCTCTAACAGTGGCAATGGAGAGAGAAATTTTACTTTCTCTCTCTAACCTCTCTCGGATCTTCCAATGGTTGAGAGCCCCCTTTCTTTCTTCACTTCTTCTCTTTTTATAGGAGATGAAGGTCGGTTGAATTACTCCTTTTGATCGTCGGTTTCTGTTGCGTGGAGTCGGCGGCGAGGTTCTCGGTCGTCGGTGAAGTCGCGGGTTAAAGAATAGGAAGATGGTCGGTGGATTGCTAGGTGCACGTCTGCCTGTGACAGAAAGTAGCCCGCCCCTTTCCTGGTTCGTTCGATCCCTTTTCTGGATGCGCGCCATGTGTCCTCTTGACCCTTGGTCCACCTACTTTGACCCGAACTTTGACTCGCTTTATTTTATTCATCCGGACTCCGATTTGACTTCCGTTTTCGCCTACGGGTTCGTCTTAGACTCTACTTTCCATCCGAGCACTAATACTGATCATAAAATGAGAATTCCAAAATGACCAAAATACCCCTCGTCTGCGTTTTCTCCGACTTTTATCCGTTTTGCACATGTAATCCGAAAAAGGTACCTGAGTAGAAAAAGAGGTAATTTATGAGAGTAACTTGCCCTAGATAGACTAACTCATCCAATTTAAGAGACTAAGATGGGACATTTCCATGTCTCATCAAACATCCCCAAACTTAGATTTTGCTAGTCCTCGAGCAAAACAGAAAAATAAAACTAAACCTAATTCACCACTTTCGTAGGGAATCACGATTGCACTTAGCACGTGCAACAAGCCGTTAAACCCCTAAGTTTCCCCTAGAGGACGAGTTTTGTCTCGTGAGGGTTTGCAGCGAATCTACCCACAAAATTCAACATTTCAAAAATCAAGAAGGGTGTAAAAATACATGATCCGGAATTGTTTATCCAAGAGATTTTTTGAGGGTTAATAGAAATGCAATCTAAGTTAATCAAACCATCCGAAAACTAAGAACCTATTTACTAGTAATCAA
Source organism: Eschscholzia californica (assembly GCF_041429995.1). NCBI lineage: Eukaryota > Viridiplantae > Streptophyta > Magnoliopsida > Ranunculales > Papaveraceae > Eschscholzia > Eschscholzia californica. The sequence goes on along the minus strand of NW_028238483.1, from coordinate 11,772,166 downwards.
GACTCTAATTGCACGTGACCAGCCATTGTGAATATCATTTCGGTTCTGAACAGACAAGACCTCGATTACCGTCTTAATACATTTCGCCTCGACTGCTGCCTCACGGTCATACACTCAAAAATTCAAATCACTCAGAATTGGTTCACTCAATTGTGTGAGTATGAAAGAAAACTCAACACATTACAAAAGCTGGACCAGAATTTATGATGGACGACTGATCTCATAGAAAGGAAACAACCACTAATACGGGATGGGGAAGCTAACCTACTCTTCTCACCTGATCTACTTTCTAACCATGTTTCCTAGACGTCAATAGATACTAAAGATGAACTAGAACTCCTGAGAACTCGACTTCTTCCAATCTTTACTTCAAGAACTTTTTCAAGGGATAAATACTTAAACCCAACAAACACTTTTCTCTTCTTTTTCTTTCTTTTTCTTGGTAGAACCCTTTTTTTTTTTTACTTTGATTTGATTACTTCTTCCTTGAGTTCTTTATTTTCACTTTCATGCCTTATTCTCAGGATTCTAACTGATGGATGGAGTTTTTATTTTCCTCTAGTTGACATGGTTATCAAGTTTCTCAGACTACAAGAGAAAGGTTCGCATTCCTGATGACACCCCTAGTGGTTGTGAAATTTAAACTCAGGAAATCATCTGAGTTCTTTTTTTGTATTGTGAGGTTGAGTAGCTCTTCATTCTACTCGGAATTAATGCAGAAGAGATCACTCAAAGCTAAAAGAAAGGCTCAGAATCTCACATGGGTTAAGTCTCCACTAATGATTAATCAGGTTCTCTCAGAAGTGGCTACTCTTCGCCTATCTAACACTCACATGGCCGGTGCACAGACAATTTCAAGACTCAACTTTCATGAACAAACCCTTAGCAAGCATGCAGTCTTAATCAACTAGACTTTATGACTATTAACAAGCAAAAATAACTAGATTCACAAATCTAGAAAATTAAAAATTTTGACCCTTTTTAATTTTTGAAATGAAGGACAAAAATTCAATCCTCATCCCCAAACTTAAACCGAACATTGTCCTCAATGTTTTGAAGACTATGCAAAAAAAATAATGGAATGAGGGAAGGATATTACCAGATTCGGATGTCCTGTATTTGGGTTGCCTCCCAAAAAGCGCTAAGTTTAACGTCTTCAGCCAGACGATGAAGATTCAAAGAAAAGAAAAACAAAGAAGAGAAGAGAGAGAAAAAAATTTACTATAGACCTACTGGATTCTGGTTTAGTGACTCCCCATACAACAGTAATCGGAAAATCTGAGGGTCAACCCAGAATGTGAAATATCCAATGAGGTCTAGTCTCACTTCTCTGTAATGATATAACAGTTTAAATGAGACTCCCAGAGTGAATGAGCGATCCCCAAACTTAGATGATGCTAAGATCACTAAGTTTGGCAATACACTAAAGATGACTGACATTGGATAGCATGGATCCTTATAAACTTGACAAACGGGTAGAGAGATCATGCTAGACTTGACAGGTATTTCTATGGGAAGGACACGAGTTTCCGAAAGACATGGTGCCAAATGATCTAAGAGGTTTTCAGGTTCACCTAGACTCACACTAAAACTCGGAGGTTTTAAAGTAAGCTCATCAGGATGTTGTATCGAAATTTCCTCCAAGTTAGGTCCAAGATGCTTAATTTCTGACTTAGGTATGGATACAGACAAACCTTCTAAGATTTCTTTCATTATGATGTCGTCAGTGTCTCTAAAGAAATCTAAAGTTTCACCTAAGTCTAGTGGGGCATCATTTTCATTCAAGATTTTAGCAAGCCACAATTCATCATCTTCATCTTCTGCTCGACTTTCATTATGACTTAAAGGGGTATCATCATGACTGGGATGAGAAGAACTCTCAATGTCAGTATCCTCCGTCTGTTAGACTTCGGTTCCAATTTGGTGTTATCAAGAGAGAGATATCTTCCTCATACATTGACTCTTCATCATCCAAAATAACTGGGTATGTCACATGATATGTATTTATAGTGTCTCTTGTCAAATCTTCTTCCTCTTTTCGGATGGGTGAACACTCTTTTATTTGGTACAGAGTATGACTTGAAGCACTATAATTATAACCATCATCACATGGTGTGACATACTTTATATTCTCATGATACTTCTCTCGGGGTTCTTCCATGTATTGATCAAACTTTATTGTTCTAACCAGTAGATCACTTTTGAAATGTGGTGCAGCACTTGACTCACTTGGGTCCCAACCTGCTAAGAGTTTATTTGCGTTCTGAGTGAATTTTTCTGTACTCTTAGCTAACTCTGTTGTAGACCTAGCTAATTCCTTAAGACTTTGTTGTAATGAAAGTGAAATATGGGATGAATTACCATTGGTTAGCCCGAATTCCTGATGAGGTGACTGATACATATGTGGATCCCTAAACTCTTGACTGTAATGCATGTGTGAATAATTATTGAGATATTCTAATTGTGGTCCACAACCTTCTTGAGGTTGGTAATGATCCCAATAATTGTTTACACCATAGCCATTAGCCATCGGATTTTCATAATAATTTTGATTGTTAAAACGTTGATAATTATTGGCATCTCTTAATTGAGGGACAAAACCTTGTTGCGGTTGATGATAATTCCAATGATTACCAACGTTATGACTTTCATAACAGGATCGATCAAAATTATTTTGACTTGTGATATCTTCTCCACATGACGATTCTAACCGTGAGAGTCTTTCCCGCAACTCTACCCGTGTCAATCTCTCTTCCAATTCTCTAAAGCATTCCGGATAGAACTCTTCCATGGATTACTTCTTTTTTCTCTTTTTTTTTTTTTTTCTCGAAAACCAGGGATTCAATACGAAGATCCTAAGATGAAAGAAAATCACAAGCAAGTTGACTCAACCAAGCCACCTAAACAGAATCTAGCAACAAGTTATTAGACGTAGATTTGGTGAATGGTTTGTCAGATTTGCCTAGTAATCTAGACAGCTCCTATTTCGCCACAACACTTGAACTTTGACTGTTATAAAGGTTACTCGATCAGAGTAGTCGGTAAACAATTCTCCAGGAAGACAGCCAACGATGGACGTTGTGATAGCCGTCTTCCTTCGGCAAACGTTTCCTCTTCTCGAGGCGGCCTTTTTGACAAGAATTGCTCACACACTGTCCTCTGAGAATGCCTAGATAATGATCAAGTTCCCGACTTATTTATGAAGGTCCTATGAGCTCGATACCCTAGAGTCACTGTCTAAATCAGATTTTAATTAGTAACGAGGCTTAGGATCGTGAATGTTGTTTCCTAAATGGGCAAGAGAACGGTGATGAAATCCGAACTCCTATCTTGTGATTGGGTTTGTGCCCTTACTAGAATGCTTACACTAAACAGTTCGGCAAAACAATTAGGCACACGAATTCACACAATTACCCACTGACAGGAGATTCGTGGGTGATCAGAAAAAGTTACCTCCCGTTCTAGACGGGCGACGATCCTTGCAAATATCCTGAACCACTCTTGCTTAAATCTGTAAAACACTCACAAATACCCTGAATTTAGAAAGTTCCCAAAAAAAAGTAAGAAAGAAATTATTTTTATGAATTTTTTTAATTTTTTTATGTATATATATATATATATTTTTTATTATTATTTTTATTTGCAAATAAATTCCTAAACTACTAGTTTAAAAATCAATTAGAAATTTAGAAATAATTCCTAAAAACAAATCCCCGGCAGCGGCGCCAAAAACTTGATGTGAAATCTAGTGAACCTAAATAATAGACTAACTAGACCAAATTAAACTCGCAAGTGCACGAACCGTATGTAAATATGGAAAGTATTACGAGGTCGATCCCACAGAGAATTGTTCGGAATTAAACCTAAACCTAAAACTAACTAATAAACTAGAAAAATAGATAATTGATGTTTAAGGGTAATTTGGGAAATTAAGAATTGAAATTTAGAAGACAAAATAAAGTTGTAATGGGAAATTATAATTTGGTAGATCTAGGATATCGGAATTCACCACTAACAATCGTATTTAAATTTAATATTGAATTTAAACTATTATCTCTCTTTCGATAACTCAAAAATTGTTAGAACTCAATCTTCAATTTTCGGAAAATAAAGCAATAAAGGATCTTCTTCAATTAACTAAAGTCATAACCCACTTCACTTAAAATATCATACAATTAAGAACCAAGTTGTTAGTTTATTAGACTAACCGAAGTACGGCTAATTTATAAAACATTAAAGCACATAAACGAGATAATAAAATAAATAAAATATTAGAATTTAAATAATTATGTTAGGGTTTCATCCTTTACCCTAGTGAGAGAGTTAGAAACCCATGAATATCAAAGACATGATTGGAATAATGAGATAAGAAAAAGAATCGGAGAGAAAACACCTTTTTTCGCGTTTTTTTCCTTCTGTGCAGCCAAACAGACCCTGGAGGAAAATTATTTTCTCAACTTCTCGGAAAATAATTTTCCGTGAGAAAATTATTTTCCTCTCTGGTTTCTTCTCTCTCTCTTCTATTTCTCTCTCTTTCTTCACTGATTCTTCTCTCTTTCTCTCTCTAAACAGTACACAGCAACCTCTCTCTCTCTCTCTCTCTCTCTCTCTAACAGTGGCAATGGAGAGAGAAATTTTACTTTCTCTCTCTAACCTCTCTCGGATCTTCCAATGGTTGAGAGCCCCATTTCTTTCTTCACTTCTTCTCTTTTTATAGGAGATGAAGGTCGGTTGAATTACTCCTTTTGATCGTCGGTTTCTGTTGCGTGGAGTCGGCGGCGAGGTTCTCGGTCGTCGGTGAAGTCGCGGGTTAAAGAATAGGAAGATGGTCGGTGGATTGCTAGGTGCACGTCTGCCTGTGACAGAAAGTAGCCCGCCCCTTTCCTGGTTCGTTCGATCCCTTTTCTGGATGCGCGCCACGTGTCCTCTTGACCCTTGGTCCACCTACTTTGACCCGAACTTTGACTCGCTTTATTTTATTCATCCGGACTCCGATTTGACTTCCGTTTTCGCCTACGGGTTCGTCTTGGACTCTACTTTCCATCCGAGCACTAATACTGATCATAAAATGAGAATTCCAAAATGACCAAAATACCCCTCGTATGCGTTTTCTCCGACTTTTATCCGTTTTGCACATGTAATCCGAAAAAGGTACCTGAGTAGAAAAAGAGGTAATTTATGAGAGTAACTTGCCCTAGATAGACTAACTCATCCAATTTAAGAGACTAAGATGGGACATTTCCATGTCTCATCACTTCCCCTTACAACCAAACCATCTCCTGAGCTGCTTTCTTCCATTGACCTTCGTCTCAACTCCTTAGAATTCAATGCTGCTTTAACATCTTCCAAGGTTGTAGTTGTTTTACCAGACATAAAAGAATCAACAAAGCTTTCATATGATGGTGGCAGGGACGCAAGCAAAAGTACTGCCTTATCTTCATCTTCAAATTTGACATCTATATTTGCCAAATCCAAGAATACCCAGTTGATTTCATCCATATGGTCTTTCAACGAACCCTCTTCTAACATCCGTAAACTAAATAATTTCTTCTTTAAATACAAACGATTAGTTAGAGATTTCGTCGTATACCTTGCTTCCAGCTTACTCCATAGTCCATCCGGCATTGTTTCCGTCGCTACTTCCCGCAAGACCTCATTGCTCAAACAGAGCAGAATCTGACAATGAGCTCTTTCCATGAGATCTTCCTTGTCTACTTCGGTTAATGATTCAACGAGTGCATCCTGCCCGTTCAATGTTTTCAGCAAACCCTCTTGAACCACCTGCTCGCATCTTAATCTTCCAAAGATTAAAATCATTACTTCCATCGAACTTCTCTATCTCGTATTTCGCCATCACAGAAACCTCAAAACCACAGCTCTGATACCAGTTTGTTACGGCCGAATGGGGTTTTGCAATGACAAATCGAGTAATCCAAGAAAAGCAATAGGAAATAATAATGACATAATCAAGAACATAACACAGAGATTTACGTGGTTCGGTTAGTGAGAGTTACTCCACGGCGACAAACGGCGCGATGATTCCACTATAATAAACAAACAAGTTACACAAGAGATTCGTGAGAATTCAACACTGATATCTCCTAGGGTTTTAGTTTATATAGCCGCTAAACCCTAATCCCACCGACTCACCGCCTCTCTCTTTTTAAATTCGAAATACACATAGATACCTAACACTAATAACCGATATAAGCCATGCTTTGCATACTAGCCCTGTCTCGATTCCAGCTCTGTCTAGCAGCCCTGCTTCGCATACCAGCTCTACGTCGGTAATCAACTCCGCTAACGGGTCAAAATTCCTTGTAAGCGGGTTGGCGGGTCGTAAACCGGTTTAGATATCAATCCATATTCCAGTCACTTCCAACAATTCTCCACCTTGACTTGAATATGCTCCTCTTGACTTGAATCTGCCACCATCATAGCTTAGCGCCTCTGAGCCGTCGTCGCACCAGCCCTGCCAAGGCTCGACATCTGGAAATCCCAACCAAGTCTAAGCAATGCTTAAACTTGAAAGTTGTAACTGCTTTGGTCAACATATCCGCTGGATTCTCTACTGTGGACACCTTCTTCATCGTGATCTTTCCTTCTTCAATCACGTCCTTGATAAAGTGATACCTGACGTCAATGTGTTTAGTTCTCTCGTGATACATTTGATTTTTGGTCAAATGAATCGCGCTCTGGTTATCGTAGTAGACCTTTGTCACCTCCTGCTTCAGGACCAAATTCCAGTCACTTCCAACAGCTTACCATGAACCCGAGGAATTCTCCAGACGTTACTCCGAACGCACACTTTTCGGGGTTTAACTTCATGTTGTAAGTTTGGAGTATGTCGAAGGCGACTTCAAGGTTTGGTATCAAGTCCTTGCGGGTACTACTTTTCACGATCATGTCGTCTACGTAACACTCGATTGTCTTTCTAAGCTGATCTCCGAATATTCCATTGACCAAGCATTGGTAAGTTTCCCCAGCATTCTTGAGGCCGAATGGCATCTACTGGTAGCGATATAACCCCCGGTCCGTCAGGAAGGCGGTATGCTCCTGATCGGCCCAGTGCATGGCTCTCTGATGGTATCCCACAAAGGCGTCCATAAAGCTCAAGAATTCGTGACCTGCTGTGGAGTCTACTAACTGGTCGATGGATGGTAGGGGGAAGCTATGTTTCGGGCACGCTTTATTTAGAGTTATGAAGTCTATGCACATCCTCCATGTGTCGTTTTCTTTCTTCACTAGCACCACGTTGGCCAGCCACTCTGGGTATCGAGCCTCTCTTATCACTCTCGACGCTAGTAGCTTTTCTACTTGTCTCGCGATCTCATCCTTTTTTTCTGGTGCGGAGTTCCTCTTGTTTTGCTTGATTGGCATGTTTCCTTCTCTGACGTTGGGTTTGTGGGTGATGATACTGGGGTCTATCCCAGGTACCTCGTCTGTTCTGAAGGCAAAGACATAGCAGTGGGCTTTTAGAAAGGCGCTCAACTCGTTTTTCTCGGTTTCGGTTAGGGTGCTACCCACGTAGGTGACTTCGCTAGGTTTGTCTCCGATCTGTACCGGTACTGTGAGGTCCGCCGTTTTCTCCGCTTTTTCTTCTTCCCCAGGATGCTTGACTTCGGGTACTACTTTTTTATGGGAAGGTGGTCCCGGTGTGAGCTTTTTAGTGGTGTGGTCATCAGAAGACATGGTTCATGCTGCACTGGAAGACAGCTAGTTTTGAAAGTGAGAAGAGTGGATTCAGGTTTACCGAATTGACTATTTTTGCTGGAGTGCCCTCCTTCTAGCGCCAAATGCTAATGTCGATTTTCGGACCCCGATTAAATCAGCATGGAAAAGGTAGTTGATGCATGACATCCTCCGCTATAATGGTATATTCTGTCAAGTGAGGGAATACTCCTCTGATCTGCTCTGGTTTACAGCTCTGGTTCTCAGCTTTTCTGCTTTTCGCTCCTGGCTCCTCACTCCTAGCTCCAGTTCTTTTCTCCTTGCTCCTTGCTCCAGCTCTGTATTCCTCGCTCCAGCTCCGTACTTCTTGCTCCTGTCCGTCGTTTCTCGAGGGGGGAAAACCTGCAAAGGGTTCGGAAACTGCTCCGACGCTCAAGACAGTCGGGTTGCTCTTTGCAGTGAAAAGATTAATGGCGATTGAACCTTTTTTAGGGCGAGTTATGGGAACTCTGTTTTCTACTTCTAGGGTTTAGAAGTAGGGGATTAGGATTTCTCTCTAAGTTCCGAGAGGGTAAGTGAACATGTCCTGTAGAAGACGATGTGGGGGGCCTTTTATAGGCTTAAGAGGCGGCAGCGATTGCCTTTGAGGCGGCTACGTTGGTCGTTGTGGGAAGTTTTCCCTTTGTGTTTATCTCGAATCCAGGATAGAGGAAAGATCCTAAGTTTAAGGATCTTTCGTCGATATCTTTCTGGTCCGATAGATCTTCTGGGAGAAGTTTCCTCCCTTAGACGCGTGAAGCCCAAACTCGCTTAAACACTTCGAGATCCTTAACCGACTGAGATCTCTAAGGAAATTCCGGGATTAAGTCGGTAGGTTGCTGGTGCACTTCTGCCTTCCAAGTTCTGGGCATAAGGTATCGACCGAACCTACGTGGACCCCCCTCATTCCTTTAGAGACCCCAGGGTTGATCCGTTCATGCCAAGGGCGTAACAGGGCTGGTTTCCTCTAGCCGACCTCCCAGTTAGGGGAGTGTAACGGATCGTCAAGGATTTAGCTGTCTTGCTGCCTTAAGCCGGGTTGACCCGTTGGACTTCAGGTCTGATCTTGACTCTTCAGACGTTAGTCAACGCCTAGACATTTTATGCATCATCAAGGAAGGTCTGACCTACAGGAGTGATAAAGTAGCTTGCCTACTTTGATCGTTAGGAAAGAGAAAGACAGGTCGCCCTTCCTTGATAGTACAATCGTCTGGTCGTCCATGAGAGAGAAAAGAGCGGTCGTTTGGTTGTCCTTGATTGATAGAGCGGTCGTCTGGTCATCCAGGAGAGAGAAAGAAATGGTCGTCTGGTCGCCCTTCCTTGACAGAACGGTCGTCTGATCGTCCATGAGAGAGAAAGGAATGGTTGTCTGATCGTCTGGTCGTCCTTCTTTGATAGAACGGTCGTCCGATCGTCTAGGAGAGAGAAATTAAGGAATCTCGCAAGAGGGTTGGACGACCGACGAAAGAGAAAGTGATCGGTTGATTGTCCGAGAGTTGGATGTATTTAGGTGATCACTTAGTATGTTTGTTGATGATCAGTTGGTCCCTCTGTATGAAAGAGAAAGTGATGGGTAGTGTGAGTATGGGATATGTTCGACGATAACCAGATGATGGTGTTAGGCCAGTACTCGATGTGTTTTGCGATTATCCGATCCCCCGTATCATCTTCCTCCCGGTCCTTTTATAGTGTTAATGCTCGACCGTCACCTAGTGTGAGTTGTTGTCTTTAATGGTGGTAACGCACGGAGTTGTCACCATTAATGCAGATACTCTAACCCCTTAACGGGTATATTGCGGATATTGTCATCTTAAATGACTGTAACGTTCCTCCAACGGAAACACGGAGGGAGGTCAGCTGAGGAGGTGAGGACGGACCTCTTTATCCAGGGCTGATGCGCTTCTGTATTTTGGTCCGCTGAGGATGTGAGGACGAACCTCTTTTATCCAGGGTTAGATGCGCTTCCATATTTTGGTCCGCTGAGGAGGTGAGGACGGACCTCTTTATCCAGGGTTGGATGCACTTCTGTACTTTGGCATTGCTTCGGGGTGCCCAAAGATAAATGGGTCAGACCCATTAGCCATTAATTCACGGGCTTGGTCACCGTGTAAGCTCATTAACCGTGGATTTCTAGATCGCTCCTGGTGACGTATTTTGGCCCATACATCATTCATCATCTAACAAGCATATCCCATTTAATAACTTAACAAAAGCATAAAATATCTAATTATGAAGCATGGACAATGAAAAGATTATAGAATATATATGAAATGACAATTAATAGAAATTAAAACTCAATAGAAGGATTTATTAATCAATAACATATTTTAAGAAAAATCAAATATGGTTTCCTCTAAAACCCTAGATACAAAATTATCTACTCATTGAATTTAGAGACATATACATTGATAAAATAAAATACATGAAAATAAATGAGACAAAGAAAAGAAATCACTTAAATCCTTGCTCCAAATGGTTTCTGATGATGCACAAAATGTCCAGACGTTGACTAACGTCTGAAGAGTCAAGATCAGACCTGAAGTCTCTTGGATCAACTCGGCTTAAGGCAGCAGGACAGCTAAACACCTGATGGTCCAACACATATTCCCCTAACTGGGAGGTTGGCCAGAAGAAACCAGCTCTGCATAAACGCCCTTGACATGGACAGATCAACCCTGGGGTCTCAAAAGGAATAAGGGGGGTCTCCACAGGTTCGGCCCATATCTTACGCCCAGAACTAGGGAGATATCAGCGTTGCGCGACCTAACGACTTAATCCCGAACCTTCTAGAAAGATCTCAGTCGGCCACACATCTCGAAGTGTTTAAGCCCGGTTGGACTCCACGTATCCAAAGGAGGAAACTTCTCCTTTAGAGTCTATCACTCCGGCAAGATATCTACAAAGTATCCTTGAACTTAGGAACTTTCACTTATCAAAGATCTGGGATAGACTCGAAGAGAAACCCTAGATACGCAAAACAGGTAACTTCCCTTACGGATTGACGGCAACCGCCTCGCCACCGCCACTAATTACAGTCGGCCTAATTTCGCCTATAAAAGGCCCCTCACTTCGTCCTTCACAGGACACAACCTCTTCACCCCAAAAAACACAATCTCTTCACCTAGAAAAGATCACCCAATACTCAGAGTTCCCATAACTCGCCCCCCAAAAGGATCGATCAATATTCATTCTTTTACTGCAAAGAGCACCCTGACTGTCTTGAGCGTCGGAGCGGTTTTCGAACCCTTTGCAGGTTTCCCCCCCTCGGGAACAGGCGAATGGGATTCAGAAGCCAGGAGCAAGGAGCTGGATTGGAGAGCAGAAAAGCAAAAACCAGGGCTGGACGCAAAGCTGATCAGAGGAATCTCTCCTCTCATAACAGAATATACCATCATAACGGAGGCTGTCATGCATCAACTCCCTTTTTCATGCTGATTTAACCGGAAACCAATTTTCGACATCAGCAGTTTCCAAGTATGTCCCAAATTATGTTCCAAATCCAAATAATAACACTTTGAGAATAGGTGAAAGTAGAGAGGTTTAGAAAAGAAATTAGAAAGGAATTGGTTGCAGAAAAAAATGGAGGAAGAAAATGAGATAGAATTAGAAAGTAGATCTAGAAGTTATAAAAGAAAGAAATTGTGAAGAAGAGATGAAGGTGGCTAAGATGATAGAAGAAGATGATTTTAGGGTTTTACTACTACAACAGGGAGGGGGAGAGAGAGGGTTAGAATAGAATGGAATGAGAGGGATATCAAGTCTAGGTGTTAATGAAGAGAATGGAATGAGAGGGATATCAAGTCTAGGTGTTAATGAGGGAGCAAGAGCTATTAAATAGGCTTAGGGTTTATTAGGACTTAAATGGGAGAAAAAGGGATAAGAGGTCGATTCTGTAAATTTTCATAACCCTATATTCTCTCATTCACGTCTCAGGCGACTATCGTTTTGTATGTGGGAAAACAAAGGCTATGGAGTGACCGAAACAATGGTGTTAACTTGCAGCAGATGCAGCAGCCGTCGGATTTGGAGGAGCGCGAATTTGGATGGCTAACATTAAAAGGTTTGGTATGAGACTACGGTATCTAAGTTACGACGGGTTACACTTTATCATCCTCTGGGGACATTTTCAACGCGTAACGGGAACACGGAACAAGGATATTCCACACATCATATCGCGCCACATCATTCATTCTTATCCCACCTGCCAGATAGGTGACCGAAAGTATCCCACCAGTCAACAATGTTTGACTCAAGTTTTGACTTAGGCTTATTTTCTCGTCGGGAGTCCGATTTGACTTCTGTTTTCACTTACGGGTTCATCGTGGACTCTACTTATCACCCATATACTGACCTTAACCATATTCCTAGAATACCTTTGGTACAAATGACCTAAATGCCCTTCCAAGTATCTTTTTTCCCGTTTTTATGTGTTTTTCACTCTTAACTCCACAAAAGTCACCTAATCAAGGAAACCAATCATTTTATTACAAGAAAGACTCGAAATGGACTAATTCGCCTAAGTTAATCGACTCAGATGAGACATTTTCATGACCCATCATTCTTCTTTATCAAGAACGGAATACAATCACCTTTTCCTTCAGGTCTGAAAACCCTCACGATCTATGGTCGTTAGCCTCCCCCATTAACGGAGATCCTTGAACTTCAACTCCCTCCAATAATGAATTTTGTTGAAATACTAAACTTGTCCATTAGTGAAACTTCATCAAACTAATTTCCTCCATTAATAGTGTTCTTAGTGGACGATCATGGAGATAGTTACAGGTGATTGTGGCGGTGTGGGAGGGGGTTGGATTTTAAGATGAAATAAAAAACAAAAATAAATTTTATTTCAGTTTTGTCTTGGAAAAAAATTCATTTTACTACCTATTTGATGTGTAATACCAAAAATATATTCGAACAGAAATAAAAATGAGAAAACCATATTCATACTTTATTGACACATGTACCGAGTTCTTAATGTTAGAGGGTCAAAGCGAGAGAGACCAAAGAATGAGGGGCCGAACTACAATTTCTCGAACAGTACATAACAATACATGTGATATCACGATAAAAAAAATTTAATATCGAAAGGGATTTCCTTGCCCAGATGATGGGAAATTTTGACTTCTCTAATCACTGGATCAACCTTATTGAAGCTTTGATGAGACATGAAAATGTCCCATCTTAGTCTCTTAATTTGGACAAGTTAGTCTATCTAGGGTTGTTACTCTCATGAAATTACTCCTTTTTCTACTCAGGTACCTTTTTCAGAGTTATGTGTGCAAAGCGGATAAAAGTCGGAGAAAACGCAGACTAGGGGTATTTTGGTCATTTGCTGATTCTGATTTCATGATCAGTATTAGTGCTCGGATGGAAAGTAGAGTCCAAGACGAACCCGTAGGCGAAAACGGAAGTCAAATCGGAGTTCGGATGAGTAAAATAGAGCGAGTCAAAGTTTGGGTCAAATTAAGTTGACCAAAGGTCAAGAGGGACACGTGGCGCGCATCCAGGAAGTCATCGGAGGGACCAGAGAAGTCGCGGGACACCTTCTGTCACGGTCAGGAGTACACCAAGCTATTATCAAAACACGGGATTATTTAACGGTCCCGATTTAGTCGAGACACGTGGCGACATCCAAGAGCAGGAGCCGTACCATTTTTCTTCCGGCCGCGACACACTGGATTAGGAGCATATAACCTCCTCAACGGCCGGCGTCTTCTCATCGGGCTTTTCTCTCTCTTTCTAAAAAACCGAGAGTTATCAAAAGAGGGAAAACGGAAACCGACTTGGGAAACCGACTCAGGAAACCTATAAACAGAGAAGAAGGTGAAGAGAGAAGGGGGAGCTCGGCCACGACAGAGAGAGAAGACCGAGAGCTAGAGAGAGAAAGTGAGTTGAGAATTTTTTTTCTTTTCTTCACTGTTTTGGTTAGAGAGAGAAAGAGATACTGATTGTTATTGCTTTAGAAAGAGAAAGATACAGTTTAGAGGGAGAAATAAGGAGAAAACAGTGGAGAGAGAGAAAAAACCAGGGACGGAAAATTATTTTCCCACAGGGAAGGATTTTCCGAGAAGACGAGAAAATCGTTTTCCCTGAGGGTCTGTTTGGCTGTGTAGGGTGAAATTTCGCGAAAAAAGGTGTTTTCTTCTCCGATTCTTTTCCTTTCTTTAATGTTATTATTTTTCTTCTCTTTAATCATCATTATGCTCTCATCCATCATGAATAACTAACTTTCCCGATCTAGGGTTAAGGTTAAGCTTTAGTTTTATGCGATTTTCTAACTTAATCACTTATAAAAAGTACTTAATACTTTGATTTCTTGGCGTATCTTTTACGATAACCCCTTTCATTAGTTATACTTATGTTTGATGTTTCATATTTAGACTTTAGGTCTTTAATGTTTCATGCTTACGTTTGATATCTAATAGTTGGAGTACCCGTAATTTTATGTACCGAAATCGAAAGTATTTAAGTAAGTGTTCTGAAAAGTAAAAATCATCCGAGGTTGGTTATTCTTCCTTGAGTTATATAAGAAGAAGATCTGAATTGCATAAGTTAGATGTCATATTTACTAAAGTGGATCCTGAAACCCTAGATTCTCCCCTCTCATAAGTTTTCCCGATTTTCTACTTTTTTATTCTTTTTGTTTTAAGATTATTTCACTTTAAAGATTATATTTAAAAGAGGAAATTGCCATAGATACAAGTTTTAGGATAGATTATACTTAGTCCCTGAGGATTCGATCCCGGTCTTATCGGGTTTTACTACTTGACACCCGTATACTTGCGGGTGTACCTTTTTGGACACATCAAGCTTGCGTCACCACCTCTTCTATGTTTGTCCTGATCAATGGTCGTCTAGGTCACGTGTTTGCTGTCAGCAGAGGTATTCGGCAGGGAGACACTCTCTCCCCCTTCCTCTTCTCCTTGGCTAAGAAAGTTCTCAACCGACTCCTTGACTCGAAAACGGGTCCCTATGCTTTCATCGGTTAACCTATACCCCACTCGGACCTAGCATTTAAGCAACTTCTTTTTTAGGATGAATGCATCATTTTTGGTCTTAACTCCCTGGACAACATCTACAATCTTAAGTGAATCATGGATACTTTTTGCTCGGCGTCCGGTCAGATGATTAACTATGAGAAATCCACTATTTCCTTCTCTAAAAACACCCACCCTAAATTCAAACGGATGCTTATCCAGAATCTAAGAGTTCGACAATCGTCGTTGTCTAACAAATATCTGGGCACCAACCTCTTCATAGGTGCGAAAAAATAATACCCTTCTCGTCTATCCTCGATCAGATCCATCTGAAGCTAGCTAAGTGGCAAACTGGTCTTTTATCCCACGCTGATCGCACTATTGTCCTCTCTACAATAGCCGCGATCGTTCCCCCATACCAAATGCAATGCTTCGCCCTTCTTAATGGCATAAGGAAACGCATTGAGACCGCCCAAAGGTCTTTCTGGTGGGGAAAAACCAAAATTATTCACACCATTCAATGGTCCTCGATTTGCCTTCCTCGGAAACTAGGGTGCTCGACATTCGTCTACCTGATCTCGACAACCAGGGCTTCCTGAGTAAATTAGCATGGTGCCTTCATAAGGAACCGGATGCGACCTATGTCAAGTTCCTTAAAGGAAAGTATTTCCCTAAATCCTCGGTTTCGGACTCGGACAAACAAGAGCCCACTCTTGGGTATGGAAAGCCATCACCAAACATCACTCCTCTATCAAAAGCCTCGTTTTCTAAGAACTACAGAAAGGCACTAACATTAATATATCTGGAAGGACTTGTGCATTCCAGATCACCTCCTCCTCCCCACAACTCTCACAATTCCAACCTTACCTGGGTTTCCCAACTCATCAATAACAACTAATGGGATGATGCGGTTATTTTGACTACTTTTGATTCCTGTATATGCAATCTTATCAAAACCATACCCTTACGGGAACATGGTCAAGATACAATCCGATGGTCCCTCACAAAATCAAGCAAATACACCATTAGTTCTGTGTAACGCCCCATTCGAGAGACTTAAAATCATAGTCCCTTACCGGTTATCAACTGGTCCTCATCTGGAATCTTTCTATCACTCCTTGAATCAAATTATTTTTATGGAATGTTGCACACATAACCTTCCGTCAAACAGCGCATTGGTCACTTTATTGGTAACACTTTTAACTGCATACACTGTAATAGTTTGGAAACTATAAACCATGTTCTTCTACACTGCTCTTATACTAGACTTATTTGGTTTTACTTTTCTGTACGAACTGATAATATCAACAATGTAAGAGATTGGATCCTATCTTGGATGAAAGCCATGCTCTTATGGATATGCCACAATCTACACTATATGCCACAATACTTTGGTACATCTGGAAAACCATATGCGAACTATGTTTCCAAAAACAGGCACAAACACCAAGGCAAATAATTCAGTGAATCTTGGCCTTCTCGAATATGTCTTACAGGAAACACCCAAGCTACTTTTATTAGCTCCATATCTCCTCCATCACCCCCCTTCATCAAAATTAACATGGATGCCTCCTTCAAACACATCACCAAAGTGGCAGGAATCGGCTGCATTAACTAAGACTCAAAATCAGTATTCCAATAAGCTCTATCATAGACTACCCGAGGTCGTAACGCATAAGAATGTGAATGTAAAGCAATATTAAAGGGCATCTCATGGGCCCTAGAGAAGAAAATAGAATACTTACACATCGAGAGCGACAAAAACATCATTGATTATCTTAGAAGAACTACCTCAACTGTTCAGTGGCAATCTTAAGGCCACACCGAATCGGTTCGAAAGTATAGTTTGCTTTTCAAAGAAATCATCTACTTGCCAAATGGGCTTGTAAAATAATTGTAATCGTATTTGGACTGTTTTCCCTCTTTCCTTCTGAAGTAGTTTGTGTGGTTTGATCTATGTTATTTATGTTGCTTTTCAACAACAAAAAAAACCTTATAAATTGGGAGATTTTATAGGCAATGCTCAAAGTTGTTAAAGGCAATCTTGATAAAGACAATTCCTAGTTTGGTTAAAAGCAATGTGTGTTAAAAGGCAATGTATGTTTGACTTAACGACGCCAATTGCCATTAGGTTTTCGTCGACCGCCGGGCGACTTTTCTCTCTCTCTTCTTCCTTCATCTTCTTATTGCCTTCTTTCTTCATTATCACCATCATCATCAGTTGAACATTTTTTAGAAAAGAGTCGATCTTCATCCGGAACCCTCACATTTTTCATAATCATCGCATCATGGGTAAAAATAAAAACAAACTAAGAAGTCAAAAGGGAATTAGGGTCACGATTTCGATTCCATAGTGGATCTAGAGAGAGGGAGGGAGAGGTTGTTTGATTAAATGGAGAGAGGAATCACTGGCAATCTAAGAAGCCAAAAGGGAATTATGGTCACTGCTGATGTCGAAAATTGGCTCCCGGTTAAATCAGCATGGAAAAGGGAGTTGATGCA
Organism: Eschscholzia californica; assembly: GCF_041429995.1. Classification (NCBI taxonomy): domain Eukaryota; kingdom Viridiplantae; phylum Streptophyta; class Magnoliopsida; order Ranunculales; family Papaveraceae; genus Eschscholzia; species Eschscholzia californica. The sequence continues at coordinate 11,754,974 of NW_028238483.1, read as the reverse complement.
TGACAGCCTCCGTTATGATGGTATATTCTGTTTAGAGAGGGAGATTCCTCTGTTCAGCTCTACTTCTCTGCTCTGCTCCGCTCCTCTGCTCTGCTTCTCTGCTCCTTGCTTCTTGTTCCAATTCCTGACTCCTTGCTCCAGCTCCTGGTTCCTTGCTCCAGCTCCTGATTCCTTGCTCCTGTTCATCTGTTCCCGAGGGGGGAAAACCTGCAAAGGGTTCGAAAACCGCTCCGACGCTCAAGACAGTCAGGGTGCTCTTTGCAGTAAAAGAATGAATATTGATTGATCCTTTTGGAGGGCGAGTTATGAGAACTCTGTTTTTTGGGGGCGATCCTTCTGGTATGAAGAGATCTTATTTTTTGGGAGAATGAGTGTGTTTGTTCTCCAGAGACCGTGTCTTTGGGGTGAAGAGGTCGTCCCTTTTGAAGGACGATGCGGGGGGCCCTTTTATAGGCGAAGGTAGGCCGACTATCCTTAGTGGCGGTGGTGAGGCGGTGGCCGTCAAACCGTAATAGAAGTTACCTCTTTTGCGTATCTAGGGTTTCTCTTCGAGTCTATCCCAGATCTTTGATAAGTGAAAGTTCCTACGTTCAAGGATACCTTGTATATATCTTGCCAGAGTGGTAGACTCTAAAGGAGAAGTTTCCTCCTTTAGATACGTGGAGTCCAATCGGGCTTAAACACGTCAAGATGTGTAACCGACTGAGATATTTCTGGAAAGTCCAGGATTAAGTCATTAGGTTGCGCACCGCTGATATCTTCCCGGTTCTGGGCGTAAGATATGGGCCGAACCTGTGGAGACCCCCCTTATTCCTTTAGAGATCACAGGGCTGATCTGTCCATGCCGAGGGCATTTTATGCAGAGCTGGTTTCTTCCGGCCGATCTCCCGGTTCTGGGAATGTGTGGTGGACCATCAGGGGTTTTAGCTGTCCTGCTGCCTTTAGCCGAGCTGTTCCGAGAGACTTCTGGTCTGATCTTTGACTCTTCAGATGTTGGTCAACATCTGGACATTTTATGCATCATCATGAGTCCCGCCACACCTTAGTTGAAAGTAGAGAGACTAAGGAGTAGAAGTAACTCGTGTGTTTTACTTTGAAGGCCAGAAGTCGAAAGTATTACCTGTCCCAGAGCTGTATCGTGAAACTCTTTAGGCCTTACCTAGACCGTGGCCGTCTGGTGGAGTTATGTCTTACTGTCAGTACTCCAGAGCTGATTGATATTCATGAATTGGGAATTTTCTTTGACTGAGTGTTAGCTTTGCTAGAGCTGATCTGGCTGTGTTTATGACACGTGTCTTATTATTCTAAAACACGTTTCGTCTCCTGCGTAAGTAGTTAATTTCTTATCGTGCGTGATTTTATGACGTCACAGATTCAATTTTCTGATTGCCTATTTTCGGCGCTGATCCCTCTGAATTACTATTCAAGGCAGCATTTTTGGCATGCGTGGACACGTGGTATCTTGCTAGTGGGAGAGCGAGAGCGTTCCCTAAGGTTCTATTAATTCCTAACGCCATCTTTGGGCTAATCTGGACCGTCGATTGTCTCTAGCTATTGATTGAGGAGACTTAGGGTTTTTCCAGCTGTGACTGCTACCGCGTGTCTCTTTCTCATTGGCTCGGTGCATGTTAGCTTAAACCCTCAAGCTGAGTCTTTTTAAGCCTCCGGATTTGCTCATATTTCCTTCTTTTACTTTCTTCGTCTAGTCAGTTCTTCATTTCTTAAGTTGTGCTCTCGTTTTGCAAAAGAATGATGACTCCTTCTTCCGCCGCTGATTTCTCCGGTCAAAATCGTTTTACAAGTCGGATGACTCAAGAGGAGATTGACATTCTTCGGGATGCTCATGCGATTCCAGCCACTGTTGAGCTTCTTCTTCCATCGCCCAAAGACAAGATTTACCTTACTGATGACCGCCGCGTTGGTGTATACGAGGTTTTCTTCAATCTGCGGTTGGTGGTTCCTTTCCCTCTCTTTTTTGTTGACTTGCTGAACCATTATGGGCTACAACTGTTTCAATTGAGTCCTAACGCCGTAATGACCATCATGGCCTTTTACTTCCTCTGCCTTCATCATGGCGAGAAAGCGAGCCTTTATGCTTTCGACAAAAAATTTTCTGTTAAGTCCAGTGACCGGTGCTGGCATTACTTTTCTTCTCATGTAGGTCCATTCTTTTCTGCTCCGAATATCCCTAAGGTTTATAAGGATCGATTCCTTTTTGTTCGTCCCTCTCTTACGACTGAGGACTATGGTTTTCGTACATCCGATTCTATTCATGTTCGTCCAAAAATCATCCCTGATGAGGGAGATGTCAGATGTTTTGAAGTTTTAATCGCTTTGGATAGGGGGAAAGAAGGTTTCATCCCTGAAGGCGTCACTGATCTACAGGCCCTTTATCAGAAAAAGACGCTTCCTTCTCTTCCTGGTGGGTTTTGGTCGGATATGTTTTTTCTTTTCTTTTCGGTATTTCCTTATGTATCTGATCTTCTTGCTCTCCTTCTTGTTTTTCAGCTTTCCTGGGAAAACGGAATAGGGCTGAAGATATTCCATCTTTTTCTGGCGTTAAAAGATCTCGTACCAAGTCTCTGGCCAACCGGAGTTTGGCCGACGTCGTAATTCGGGAACCTATCAGCCCAGCTTCTCCTTCGATTCCTACCAGTTCTTCTCCTCCTGCTCCTTTTTCGACTAATCGTGGCGTCGTTGCCTCCCGAACTAGGGTGAGCATTCATTCTTTGGCTATCAAAGGGAAATCTTCGTCTGCTCTGAGTTTATCGGTGAAGATGTCCACTTTGCCTAGGGACGTTCCCCCTCACGTGACTTCTCTGATTGATGGCCTTTACCTCCATTTCTGGAATGAGTTACTCCCAGCACCAGTTTTTTACTTTCTCCTTTTTCTTCCTTTTCTAATTTTTCTGTATTTTTCCCTTTTTCAGAATTATCAAGTCAGTCACGATGTCGCGTCTCACTTATCCTCAATTGAGCGTCTGGAGTCCCAGCTTGCAAAAGCAGAAAAAGACGCTTTGTCTTATAAAGCCGAAGCTGAAATCTTGGCTAATGATGTGAAGATAGTTTCCGCCGAACGAGATTCGTGGAAGTTGGAGGCGGAGCAGTGTAGAGCCAGTGCTGAGCTTCAATCTTCTCAGTCTGACGCTCGTGTCATTACTCTAGAAAAGAGACTTCAAGCCCTTCAGGAAAAAGAAGCCACTTTGGTTCAACAAAAGGAAAAAGACAGGGCTGCTCTTCAAGCTTCTTACAAGAATATCTTCGAGTTGGCCGACTCGAACCGTAAGAAGGCGATAGCGACTTTTAAGGAGGGGGATGAGTTCTTGGCGATCTTGAGGCAGCAGCGTAAATCCGCGTTTCAGGTTGCCTGGGATGCAGCCCGTCGTTTTTACGTTCCCAAAGAAGTCACTCCCCTGCGTCATCTTGATAAAGAGCGAGTAGCCTTGTCCGTTAATGCTGCTGTTGCTGATCGAGGTTTGGAGGAAGACTTTCCCTTTAGCGAAGACGAGTGGGATCAGGAGGTTACCAATTCTGTGGTCCATGTGGGTGATGATTCTGATGAAGGCTCTGCTTCCTCCGTTCCTGGTCCCGATGATCGTTCTGGTCCTGATGATCGTTTTGGTCCTCTCCTTTCTGCTGATGAACCGTAGTTGTCGTTGTTTCCCTTTTGTTTTTTGGATATTTTCTTTTACTGTTTGAATGGTGACCCCGCTACAATAGCTTTCTTCTGTTTTAATCCCAATGGTTTTGATTTGCTTTCATATCATGTTGTTGCGCACATAAGTATCTCCCAAGGTAGGGCACAGTTAGTTCATCCTAACTTACTAATGCAATTTCCTAGGCTTACTACGCATGCTCCGAATGATCGCCCCTGCAAAAGAAACAATTTCAAACCTAGTCTAGCATGCTCTAAGCTTACTATTCCCTCTACAAAATAGAACCCGAATTAGCCCTGCGTAAAAAGTTTTGAATAGTGTTAGAGTTTTTAGCTCTGCCCCTGGTCGTTTATGCCAGAGCTGTCTTCGTATAATTAGTTTCACCAGGACTCCTCCTTAGACCTCTGGTCGTGGCTTTCGCTACCAGAGCTGGTTTCGCCAGCTTGAGCTTAGCTAGTTTAACTAGGACTTCTCCTTAGGCCTTTGGTCGTGGCTTTCGCTACCAGAGCTGGTTTCGCCAGCTTGAGCTTGGCTAGTTTAACTAGGACTTCTCATTAGGCCTCTGGTCGTGGCTTTCGCTACCAAAGTTGTCCTGTCCCTGGTCGTTTCTCTCGCTAACAGGGTTGTTTTCGTCGGCTTGAGCTCGACTAGTTTTCGTCGGGACTCCTCCCGTGCCCCCGGTCGTGGCCTTAGCTACCGGGGCTATCTTCCTCATTTTAAGCATGAATAGTTTCGCAAGGACTTCTCCTTATACCCCCGGTCACCTTCATCGGGGCGGTAGTTTTATCTAGGACTTCTCCTTGGGGATCCACAGGGACCACGTTTCACTCGAGTAAAGGGTTGAGTTTTAGCTAGGACTCCTCCTTGTGAGGCCTCGGGTCGCAGACGTAGCTACCGGAGCTACCTCCTTTGCCGGCTTGAGCCGATCAGTGTAACTAGGACTTCTCCTTGGGACCTTGGTGAGGGGTCGGTTTTTACTCGAGCAAAGTTCAGTTTAACTAGGACTGCTCCTTAGGGCCCTCGGTTGTCGTCGTAGCTACGGAGGCTCACCTGTCCCTGATCGTGGCTTTCATGTAGCAGGGCTGTTTAAATTAGGGCCCTTGGTCGCTGCTCTCACCTACCAATGATGCCTTTAGGTCCCCTGGTCATGGCTTTCACTGTCAGGGCTACCTGCTCGATTCAGAGCGAGATGAGTTTAATTAGGACTCCTCCTTTTATAATATTTTTGTTTAAAATATTTTATTTTGCTAGATAAAATAGGTAGCTAGTTGCTGAAAATATTTTATTTTATTAGTTAAAATATGTAGCGAGCAGCGCTACTTTCTTGCTTAACGGCTTAAAATAATATATATATATATATATATATGTATATAGATAAAATATGTAGCTAGTAGCACTAGTTTTCTTGCCTAGCGGCTACAATAGTATATATATAGGTACTTTGTGTGAGCAATACTGACCTTGGCGGCGTTATTCCTGCATGTTTACGGTGTGATCGAAGTTGGTGATTTTTCTGGTGCTTGGAAGGGTGGGAACCACTGCTGGTCGTCGACAGTGCCGAGCTGAAACGACGTAAAATTTTCCTGGCTGCCGCTTGATCTCCTTTTATTGTTCCCACCAGGTTCGTTCCCGGAATTCGGAATTTCAGGGTTAGGTGGTTCAAAGAGATCACAGCTCGTGATTCCTTCAAGAAGTTCCTTCCCAGGATAATGTTGTACGCGTGTAGTTCGTCGATGATCACGAACTCCATCATCAGTGCTCGGCTGGTCGCTCCTTCTCCGATGAATATGGGTAAAGTGACCTTTCCCCCAGCTCGTAGTCGATCTCCGCCGAAACCTGTCAAGTAATGATCATAATCTCGGTGTGGTGTGCTCTCACCTGGAGTTTTTGGAGGCATGTCCGGCTTATGATCTCCGTGGAGCTTCCCGTGTCAATCAGGATACGCCCTATTCTTCAATTGGCAACCAGTGTTGTTATCACTAGGGGTCTGCGTGAGGCGCGATCACTCCTCTCAGGTCATCATTAGTGAATATTATCGAAGGTGTAGCCTCGTCTCGTACCATCATGATCTCCGGATTTTTTTGTCGTCGTTTGTTGCTTCTGTCCTCTGCATGAGTTGGTCCTCCAGCTATGACGTTGACACTTTCTTCGCCCTCGGATTCGGACTCCGTTTCTGCCTCGACGAATATTTCTGCCAGAATTTCTGATATTTCACCGAGCTCTTTCGCCAGTACTGTCAAGCGCCTGATTGTTGTTACTGCTGGGGTCGTGTCTTGAGTTTCCTGGCTATCAGTCTGGCCTTTTTGACTTAAGTTGGCGGCCCTTTCGTCGGAGGGCTTTCCGAACGCATCGAGGAGGGCTTGGGTGAGATTAGTAAAATTTCTCATTTCTGAGAGCGATCTTATTCCCGAGAATGTAGGACCCCTCAGATCGTCTGCCGTTCTGGGATTTTTGCCGAGCAGGGATTTCAACCTAGCCTCTGTTACGTCTAGGTTGCTCTGAAGTTTCATTATTCTCTCTTCTTGTTTCCTTCTTTCAACCTTAAGCCGCTGGAGAGCTGCTGAGATTATTATGAGGTATAAAGATCCTTCTCGGTCTTCACCGGGTGTTCGTTTTTCTGCTGGCATGTATGTCTGAAGGTCTTTAGGAAAAAGTGATTAGTTCTGAAGAAGTATTAAGTAGGATTCGAGTTACCGAATGTGAGGATTTGCTGGAGAGATCCCCTCCTTCTAGCGTCAAATGCTGATGTCGAAAATTGGCTCCCGGTTAAATCAACATGGAAAAGGGAGTTGATGCATGACAGCCTCCGTTATGATGGTATATTCTGTTTAGAGAGGGGAGATTCCTCTGTTCAGCTCTGCTTCTCTGCTCCGCTCCTCTGCTCTGTTTCTCTGCTCCGCTCCGCTCCGCTCCTCTGCTCCTTGCTTCTTGTTCCAGTTCCTGACTCCTTACTCCAGCTCCTGATTCCTTGCTCCAGCTCCTGATTCCTTGCTCCTGTTCGTCTGTTCCCGAGGGAGGAAAACCTGCAAAGGGTTCGAAAACCGCTCTGACGCTCAAGACAGTCAGGGTGCTCTTTGCAGTAAAAGAATGAATATTGATTGATCCTTTTGGAGGGCGAGTTATGAGAACTCTGTTTTTTGGGGGCGATCCTTCTGGTATGAAGAGATCTTATTTTTGGGAGAAAGGGTGTGTTTGTTCTCCAGAGATCGTCTGCTTTTGGGGTGGAGAGACCGTGTGTTTGGGGTGAAGAGGTCGTGTCTTTTGAAGGACGATGTGGGGGGCCTTTTATAGGCGAAGGTAGGCCGACTATCCTTAGTGGCGGTGGTGAGGCGGTGGCCGTCAAACCGTAATAGAAGTTATCTCTTTTGCGTATCTAGGGTTTATCTTCGAGTCTATCCCGGATCTTTGATAAGTGAAAGTTCCTAAGTTCAAGAATACCTTGTATATATCTTGCCGGAGTGGTAGACTCTAAAGGAGAAGTTTCCTCCTTTAGATACGTGGAGTCCAATCGGGCTTAAACACGTCAAGATGTGTAACCGACTGAGATCTTTCTGGAAAGTCCGGGATTAAGTCATTAGGTTGCGCAGCGCTGATATCTTCCCAGTTCTGGGCGTAAGATATGGGCCGAATCTGTGGAGACTCCCCTTATTTCTTTAGAGAACACAGGGCTGATCTGTCCATGCCGAGGGCATTTTATGCAGAGCTAGTTTCTTCCGGCCGACCTCCCGGTTGTGGAAATGTGTGGTGGACCATCAGGGGTTTTAGCTGTCCTGCTGCCTTAAGCCGAGCTGTTCCGAGAGACTTCTGGTCTGATCTTTGACTCTTCAGATGTTGGTCAACGTCTGGACATTTTATGCATCATCAGTCACGTTTTTTATTCCATAGTGGATGTAGAAAGAGAGGGAGGGGTTGTTTGATTAATTGGAGGGAGGAATCATTGGCTCTGATCTAAGAAGCCAAAAGGGAATTAGGTCACGATTTCGATTCCATGGTGGATCTTGAGAGAAACAGAGGTTGTTTGATTGAATGAAGGAATGAAGAAGAAGAAGAAGAAGAACACATTTTTTTGTTAGGTCATCAGTATGAAATTACTGACCTGCTGGCGACATTTTACTGGAGGAAGTGAAAACGAAGAAGTGAGTGATAAACACCCTCAATTTTGTACATTGCCTCTAACCATACTTGGTCAACTTGTTTTAACCACGTTGTGGGTAAAAAACACGTTGCCTTTAACATATTTAGGCATTGCCTATAAAACTTCCCTTATATATTATGTCCATCTTTTCTCTCTTTCTCCCATACCCAAAACAAAGCAGAGAGATTCCATGTGTGTTTGATATCACCTATTTCCATGGAAATAATATAATTCCCGTGGAAATAGGTATTTCCACCCTTTGATATGAAGTATAATTCTGTGGCTTTAATTCCCTAGAGAATCTATTTCCATGAAATAATCCACTTTTAATTCCTTGCTCCCCCTCGAAATTAGTTTCCATGGAAAGTCAAAAATTAAAGTAAAAATATTTTAATATATTCGGATACTGAAAACCTAATATATATCTCTATATATGTTCAAAATGACATTTTTACCCAAACATTTAACAAAACACACTTTATTTGTACATTAGGCAAATGACATTTTTGACCTTCTCACAAAATGACATGTTTACCATGTTGTCAAAATGACATTTTCACTTTATGTAGTCAAAATTACATTTTTACCCTTTTATAATATCAAATTGACATTTTACCTTCATGTTGTCAAAATGACATTCTTACCCTCATATAATATCAAAGTGACATTTTTACCCTTATATGGTCTAAATGACATTCTTACCTTTATCTTGTAAAAATAGTTCGTCTACACTTTTATATTTTTTTTTTTAAGAAATCGACTACGATCTACATTAGTCGTTACAAGGCATTGATACATCATGAGATGTGATAAGAACGATAACCGCCTAAGTTAAACCAAAGATTAAATAGGCATGAAGCCCGACAACAACTACTTTATTTAGTGCTTAAATTGCATGGGATAAATCATGGGGATAAACTGCTTCCACCGAGACTCGATCCCAAGACCTCATGGGCTTAAGAGGGATGTCCTACCGTTACACCACTGGGAGGTGGACGTCTACACTTTTATATTAAAATGACATTTTTACCTTTTTATATTAGTAAAATCTCGTTTTGATCCATACGTTGTCAAAGTTACATTTTTAACTTGTTTTATTAACAACATGACATTCTTACTCTTAAGTTAGCAAAATGGCACAAGTGTAAATAATTTGACAACATATGAGTACATATATAATTTTGACAACATAACGGTAAAAATGTAATTCGGACAACATAGGGGTAAAATGTAATTTTAGCAACATAAGGGTAAAAATGTCATTTCGACTACATAAAGAGTAAATAAAAGCTTTTAATTGAATATTATATTCGTAGAAGTTAGTTGTCAATCAGATAACAGAGTTTGTAATTCCACGGAATAATAAATGACAACCAAACGAAAGAACTCTTATTTCCACAGAATAAATTCCATGGAAGACTTTCTGTAGTTTCCAGGGAATTATTTCCTTGTTATAAAACACAATCGTAATTTATGCACTAAATAAAGTAAATGTTGTCGAGCTTTAGACTCTATGTTGTCGGGCTTCAGGCCTCTTTGATTATTGGTTTAATTTACGATGTATCGTGCTTATCACATCTTTATGATGTATTAATGTCTTATAACGACTAACGTACATCGTAGTCGATTTCTCACAAAAAAAAAAAAAATAGGAGAAAGAGAGAAGAAGAGATAGAAACAAGATATACAGAGAAATAGAGGAAATCCAAATGTGCCAGAAATCTGACCCTTTTTGGTATTTTCAGTTCTTTGAAATCCTTTGTCCTCTTCGAAGATTTCTCAATTTTCAATATTTGTAGGAGAGGTTTTTGGATTTTTAGTTCTGCCTCTCTCTCTCAATTTACCTAGGGTTCTTTGTGTTGCGGTCATACATTTTCTTTTCGCTCAAGGGGGTAACTATCTCATCAATTTTGTGAACTCGTTATAGTAAAATCACCGGCAAAAACTACTTCAAATTTGGTAAGTTTTGGTCATTTAGTTTCTCTCACTACTAATTGATCCACATTTGCTCATATTTTGACTAATCATTTATAGTTATTGAGAATTTTCTTGTTCTTAGTGTTGTTTCTATGGATCTTAGACGTCGTAACTCTTATTTGGTTTTAGATTTTTATGAGTTTTAGATCTGAAAGATTTCCTCCTTATTTAGGTGCTTGATTACTTCTAATCAAGATTACTAATATAGATAGTCTTATTAAATGACATTTGCTCCATTTTCCTAATTTCTACATTAAGACAAGGTAGATTTATTTCCTTAATCAATGTTGATAATTTGTCAAGTTTGATTGCAAGAGGGCATAATTTACAGAAAGCAATCTGAATAATCCACCTTGTGTTGTCCCGTTCACCTTTTAGATTAGGAAGCTTTGATTAACCCTAATGTATGTAAAAAGGGTGATTGAAGTCTTTCTACTTCACACCTAAAAACCCATGTCACTTTTCCCTTAGAAATTAGAAAGGAAATACTTTTCTTCCTTTATATTCTTTTAATAAGCTAACGTGGAGATAATATCCTTCTTTTTCTCCCTAGATGCCATTATGGATGATAGTTAACGCATTTAGAACCCAGGGTTGTGGATTCTACTATCAAAGATCTCATTCTAAAAGCTAAGGCAGTTGTTATGATATAATAAGGGTAAAAGTGGTAATCAAGTCAAATACTCCTACCCGAGATACAGATCAAGTTAACCCGGCTCCACCGATTCCGTGGGGTCATCGGGTTCACCGTTATTAGTGATGATCAAGAATAATGGTTTTGCATGAACAGTACACTTAAATTTTGGACCTGGTACTTAATCTTTCCCTTTTTTTTGTTACAGATATAGAACCATGGTTTTGTGGGTTTTCGGCTATGGTTCATTGGTGTGGAACCCTGGATTTGACTTTGATGAAAAGGTGATCGGCTTTATCAAGGGTTACAAGCGTGTTTTTGATCTAGGTATAGTATATGAAAACAAGTAGTAACTTCGATTGTCATATAACCATGATATGCGTGATCACAAATTCACTTATAGAGCAAAATTTTGGAGTTAACTGAATTATATTTTTCTTTTCATTCTCAGCATGTATCGATCACAGAGGCACTCCTGAATACCCAGCTAGAACATGCACTTTGGAAATCAGTGAAGGGGATGTTTGTGTAAGTTTAGCCTTTTCTTGGGTCTTCAACCCATATATCATCCTAAACAAGTGAAGCCCTCCTTTATAAATTTGTTAGAATCTTTTGTCAGTGGGGTGCTGCACTTTGCGTAAGAGGAGGGCCTGAAAAGGAAAGATTGGCAATGGAGGTACTCCTTTTAGGTTCTTATAAAGGCCATATATATATTTACGTTAGCTAATTATCAGTCTTTCTCTTCAAATAAAATTATAATATATCCTGATTGTCATCTCTTCATATTTTTGTTAGTATTTGGAGAAAAGGGAATGCGAGTATGATCAGAAGACGTTTGTGGACTTTTACGAGGTATTACCACTTCGTTTTCTCTTCCATCTCATGCTTGGAGTCATTCTTTTGCTCCATCCTTATTTGTATATGGTTATTGTTTACTTTCAGGGGGAAGATTCTCTCACTCCAACCTTGACTGGAGTGTTTGTGTGAGTGACTTACTTATCTTTCCTCTCTACTTCACAAAATTATTATCGTAGTTCTGATCCATAGAAGTATACTTCTAGATAACTCAAGTAGATCTATTGCTCAATAAAGTATGAATGCTTAGGTAATTTAACTAGCAAGAATGGGAATTGTGATTATTTTTCCTTTTGAGTTAGCACTGCTGTTTTTGTATGGGACCACAAACCTCCACACCAAAGAATGGAACCCTGCTCTTGACAATGCCACTAACCAAAAGCGGGCTTCACGAAATTGTGGTTTTGAATATGCTGTTAACTTGGATTGTATCATAAGAATGTCAGAATTTTTATTTTGGAATCCGTTGATAGTTTTATTTGGTGAGTAAAAGTAGATTTTGATTTTGCAGGTTTACATCAACCCCAAACAAAGTATCAAATAAGTACTATTTAGGACCAGCGCCTATAGAGGAAATGGCAAGGTAAATTAGAAAAATAATGCTGTATGAAAATTCCTCCTCTTTAATCCCATTTCTGGTTTTAAAATTCTTTTATCTGATAACTCGTAATCCTTTTCAGCCAAATTGCAACTGCATTTGGGCCGTGTGGGAACAACAGAGACTATCTCTTTAAGTTAGAGAAGGCCTTGGCTGATATTGGTAAGTATTTCCTTCTTCTTTTTTTACAGGTTCGAATTGTCGTATTCAAGATTAGTTTTACCATAACCACTTTTACAAGTTTGCACCCACATCCGTCTTCTATATTTCTCATTTCGAAGTAGACTTGCCTGATGTTCTTCCTAATCGTCTGAATCTTACTTGCCTCAATCTTTCTTGTCAGTGTCCGAGTTTGACTTGTTTTGTCAGGGGCACAATAGTCACTATAGGCTATTTCAGTTTCAGAATATGGCTCTAAATTCAGACTTATTTTTATGTTAGACTCGGACAGACTCGAATCAGCCAGAGTCATCCATTCAAACCAGTTTGATGCATAACTCAAGTTAAAAGTTAATCTTCTGAAATATTGACTCAAGTCGAGATGTCAAGTTAGATTTCAGATCTAAAATCAAAAAACTTCATGTAGCTTGCAACAGTCGTAACAGGATATATGTATATTTTGTGGGTCTAATGTGGGAGTTGGGATTGTACTTACACCATGTTGTAAACTTTTGAAAATAACAGGTCACGAGGATGATTCGATAATAGAGCTAGCGAATGAAGTGAGGAAGGTACTTGCGCTTGTTGGAAGACCAAAAGAGAATTTGTTGTTGGGTGGTGGTGGCAACATTTCGACGACGACTCCTCACATCTCTTTAAAGACCCACACTCCCTCACCTCTAAATCTTGTAGTCCCTCTTCCTGAAGCAATTGCCCTGGACTCCTGATTCCTGAAAGAGAAAAGTAGATAATTTTCTCCTTCAACAACAAATAAGTACACATTTTCATTTTTAATTCAAAACAACTTCTAATGTTGCTGGTTTTAGTGTCTAGATGTCTATACGTTTCCCACTCATTTACTTGCTAAAAACCATTTTTATTACCTTCTCTCTCCTCTTTTAGCCTTTTAATATAGGTTAGAAAAAAATCCTATTACTATTGTGGTGTAGGGGCTTAGGGCAAACCGAAATGATATGATCTGATATTGAGTTTTTGTTATGTGAAAAATCAGAAACATATTTACATTCAAGTAACAGTGTTAGAAGGGTGTAAGAGAAATTAGTATATCCTTTCTTACTATGAAGAATTGTAGTATCAGATAACAATCAGTTTTATGTGGTAACTGTTTGTTGTATCTTTTTACACACTCCATGAAATAGGTAATTAATACAATATAGACCTTTTATATGTTGATGTTTATATTTCATGTTTTCACATAAAAAGACTGAAAAGCGGCTGGTTGGGCACTAACAACTTGAGTGTTGCATTGGAGATGCTCTAAATGGTTGTGTATAACTCAAAATATTTTAACAAAATGTTACGCCGAAATCTTTTTCTACACACAGGTAAACAAGGTGTTTTTCTCATATAAAAAAAAAGGGTTATACCTCTTACCACTCCAACCATTGATTCTGATTATCTTATTCATCAATCCTTGCTTCTTGTTTTTAAGATGAAAGTTATAATTTAGAAAGAAGACAATCAGAATCAATGGACGTTTATACCGATCATAACTCTTCAGTGAAATAGATTTATTGGGCTCCTCATCACCTCATGAACTTGTTCTCTGTTCACCATCAATGAAATAAGTTTCTCTCGGACTCAACCCCTAGGTGTTTCTCTCTCTACTGCTCGCCTTTCAGTCTCAATCTCTTCAGCTTCTCCTACACTCTCACTAGGTTAGTAAACTGTAGAGCACACCTTCTCTCTGGAAAAAGCAAACATTTTGCCCTATTTCAATATCAATTTTATGCTTGTTTCAATTTTTGTGGTAGAGGTGATAATAGTTTAATGTGATCGTGATGGATCAAGAGACAAAGGCAACAAAAAAGAACAAGAAATAGACTTGCAGAAGTTATACTTACATATTTCACTGTTATGTTACTACTGTTGATAAAGGATATTTTGAATTGTTACTTGTTAAAGATTTAGTTTTTTTGAAGTGAAATTGATGTTTTGTGATTATAGGGTTTTTACTTTTTTTTGGAAAGGAATTCCTTTTATCTTGCTTGACTTATGGATTTATAGTTGGAGGGGAGGGATCAGGGAGTAGAATTCCCATTCTCACCATTATTGATTATACCACCTGTTTTCATTAAGTTGTTACCTTTATCACTCTTAGATATATCTTTGATCCTTGGGCTATGTCCCATATTATGGAATTCAGTTTCCAATTGAAATATGCCTTTAGGAATTGAGATTTTCTTCTACGGAAGGTCGAACGAACGAGAGAAAATTTTATTAACAGAATACCTCCTTTTTTTTCTGTTTGTCTTTGATGTTCTACTTCTTAGTCTTCTTCTAATCTTCTTCTTATTCGATTTTTTTTCTTCTTCTCCAATAACATTTTAGAACCAGATCCAGATTGCAGCTATAAACTTGTGCAAGTTCAGTTTGCAAAACGCAAGTTGAAACTGAGTTCGCAATATTGCAAATTCAAATTCGGGTTGCAGAAGAAATAATGCAAAATCAGTTTGCAGAAGATAAATACAAATTTAGTTTGCAGAACGCAAGTGCAGTTTGCAAAATGCAAATGCGGGTTGCAGAAAAAATAATGCAAACTCAATTTGCAAAAGAAAAATTGCAAATTTAGTTTGCAGAAGAAAATTGCAAATTCAAATTGTGAAAGAAAAAGTGCAAACCCAATTTGCAGAAAAACGGTAAAAAAAGAAAAGCGCCGATTTTTCTGATTGTTTTTGTTGAAAAAAGGTATCGAATGCGAATCTCGTTAGACTTTGTATGTTTTTTGACTTTGTATGTTTAAAGAAAAGAAAAAATTATAAGTTTTATAGAAAAGAACTAAAAAATTATAAGTTTTATAGAAAAAATTATAAGTTTTATCTCTCATAAAAAAAATATATAAGTTTTATAGAAATCCGACATCAGAAGAAAAAATTATATAAATTTAAAATTTAAAGAAAAGAATAAAAAATTAGTTACACAAAATGACAAAGGTATTTTTGACTTTGTATGTTTTTTGACTTGAATATTTTTGGACCTAGGTGTAGTAGGGAAAGATTAAGAAGATGATGAAATTCAAACCAGGGGAAGACGGGGCGAGTGTGTTATAATGCCATGTCTCAAAATTTGGATATATCTAGATGTTCATTAAAGGTTTGATCTTAAAGTAGAAAACAATAAGAATTTTGAAGGTATGATCTTAAAGTCGACCTCAGAATCTCTTCATGAGATTTATATGATGAAATCAATTCCAAACTCAAGATTTCGTAGACACATACTCTTTAGTTTATATTCTCGATTTGCAAATCGAGTCTGCAAGATGTGCAACTCAAGATTATATTCTACAAAGCTTGCAAATCAGGTTTGCAATCTATATTTTGCAAACACATGTTTGCAAAATAGATTGTTGCAAACACATGTTTGCAGAACAGATTGTTGCAAACACATGTTTGCATAACTTGTTTGCAAACACTTGTTTGCAAAATAGATTGTTGCAAACACTTGTTTGTAGAAAAACGTAAGGGAAAAAATGCCGTTTTTTGTGGATGTGTTTTTCGAAAAAAAAGTATTGAAAGTGGATCTTGTTAGAAAGCTAATGAAAAATCATTTCTAAATCCATAATTTTTATAGAAATCCGACTTCTCAAACAAAAGTTATATCGATTTAAAGTTTAAAGAAAATAAAAGAATTTAGTTACACAAAATGACAAAAGGGGTAATTTATCTTTGTATACTTTTTGACCTGGATAATAATTTTCAAATGTTTTGTGCTTTCCTACTCATTTTCAATATTATTTTGACCTTTCTAGTTATTACCCCTTTTCTTTTTTTTGAGAAATCGACTAAGATCTACGTTAGTCGTTACAAGGCATTGATACATCATGAAGATGTGATAAGCACGATAACCGCCTAATTTAAACCATAATGAAAGAGGCCTAAAACTCGACAAAATGAAAGAGGCCTAAAGCCCGACAAGTTTATTTTATTGCTTACTTTTATATATTGCCTAAATTACATGAGATAAATCTTGATAACAAACTGCTTCCACCGAGACTCACTCCCACAACTTCATGGCTTAAGAGGGGTGTCCAACCGCTTCACCAGATGATGGTGGACAATATTTCACTGCAATTACTCTTTTGACTTTTGGCCCTTAATGAAGTAACTCTTTCAAAAACAAAAAGAGTTAGGGAAAAGGCATACAAAGCGGCACTGTCTAGACTAAGTGCAGTTTCACTGAATCGGGTGGATACCGGAGTTGTTGAAAGTCAATCTTGAAAGAGAAAATGATAAGAACAAATGCAGGTTCCAATAAGTTCATCCATGGAGGTTGAAAATAGAGACCTAATCTTCTTCTCTATTTTTAATTTATGTGATAGTCGCTTATCTTTTCCCTCTGCTTTTTCATTTGCTTCTAGTTTCTGGTCTGTATTAGATTAAGAGTTAATTTTGTTTAATTTGGCTCCCGAGGACTAATTAATTTCAACTTTTTTTAAAAATACTTTTAGGGTCCAAGATAAAATTTAAAAAAGACGTTATATACTTCATCCGTCCCAAATTAAGAGTCCCATTTTAAAAACGTAACTTTTTTTCACAACTTTTACTTTTTCATTTTCACCCACATTAATTTTTAACATGTTTTTTGGAATTTAAAAGAATTAGTACTATATATAAGATTAGTTTCCATAAACACAAATTATTCTCATCTCTTTCTAAAAGATTACCAAAATACGAATTGTTTTAATTAAGTAACAAAATACATTATATATTGTCAACACGGGTATAATTGGAAAATCTATGGATTTTATATGATAAAAGAGGAATGGGGCTCTTAATTTGGGACAGACGAAAAAGGAATACGGGACTCTTAAATTGGGACAGAGGGAGTATTAATATCTACATCATTACCTTCTCTCCTCCACTTCATGTCATCTCTTCTTTCCCTCTCCATTCAATGATAACACATTCCTTACACGTCGCTATACGACAGATTTGATAAATATCTTCAAATCACACTTGTTGCAGAAATTGTAGCACAAATTTTTTGTAAGAGAGAAAAGAGAATAAGGGGCACCCATAGAGAAATAAAAAAATTTGGAACACAGATAGTTTTGAGTGGGAAGAACTGTTTTTTCTGCACCACTTATTTTGGTATACAGAAGACGTTAAACATTAATATCCACATCATCACCTTCTCTCCTCCAGATGACATCGATTCATCAAAGATGTGGTAATCACGATAACCATATAATTTAAACTCTTACAAGAACGAACTTAAAACCCAACTAAACTATGACCTAAAGCTCAATAAATGACCTAAAGCCCAACTACATTCTTTATACTTTAATAACCCAAGTTTGATAAGCCACGAAATCTATCTCCTCTGAAAATCGAATCTGAGACCTTCAGAGTTTTGGAGTTTATGTCAACATTATCGACCACTTAATCGTCGTTTAAGTGTTAAAATCGGGTGGGAGGTTTGTGAGGAGGCGCTATTAACAAATTCGGGTAAATTGAGAAACGCCAATAGTATAGGTTTTGATACGGGTTCTTATGGTGGGTACGGGTCAAAACCACTAACCCGATCCAAACTAATGTCTTGAGCAGGAGGTAAGCACTAAGCAGTCCCTTCTTCTCCCTCCCACTAGCACCGGTCACTGCAGCTATTCTTGTTTCAGAAAAGCTACAGATTTCCTTCTCTCTCTCTCTAGATCATAAGCCATGGATCTCGACCTAAATGCCCCACATTCTATGGGAACAACCATCATCGGAGTAACTTATGATGGTGGAGTCGTCCTCGGCGCCGATTCCCGAACCAGCACTGGTAAGTTTCATATCATTCTTTTGTTTTTTGGATGTTAGGGTTTTGTGTATCAATTAAGTCACTGGTTGATATTAGTTCAATTTTTTTGTACTTTATTATTAGCTTGATTTCGTAGAATTTCGTTCAGTGCCCTAAACCCTCTATCATATCCTCTTGAAATTTCATGTCTCCGTTTTTATGATCTTATTAGGTATGTACGTTGCTAATCGAGCGTCTGACAAAATCACACAGTTGACAGATAATGTTTACTTGTGTCGCTCTGGATCGGTATAAATCTTCCAATCTTTCTTTTTTTATGATTTTTGGAACCCTAAGTACATCAAATTTGAGTTCTGAAAATGGTCTAGATTCATATATATATATATATATATATATGTGTGTGTGTGTGTGGGTAACTTTCAGATACATTACTTCTCATGATCACAAAGTGATGTTACTTTTTTTCAGGCCGCTGATTCTCAAGTTGTGTCTGATTACGTGCGCCACTTTCTTCATCAGCATACGTAAGTAAATCTGTTCTCCATGTTCTTACACCTCTCATCACATTGTTGTTTGTTCGGTTGTTCATTCCGCATAACTCTTGTTCACTGGTTTTGACCTTTTAATTTAACGACGATCTGTAAGTAAGTCCAGTAACCATCTGACATTTTCTAGATGAATATCTGAATGACCATTATATCCTGTCTTAGTATTACGTAAAAAAACACCTTAAGCATCGAACCAAAGTTAGGTTTATAGACAGATCCTGTCACTCAACTCTTACCCGACAATTGAGGAGTTCTGTCATGTTTACCCACACATTCCTTGCATGAGTGGCTTCATTTAGGAGACAACTAGAAGATGACTTGTCTTTATACAATGTTTATGCTTTGAAAGAGGCGTGTATTAAGCACCAAAATTTTGTCAACCACATTTGTATTTGTTTATTAGGTTTACATGGTTGATGGTTGCAGGATACAACTGGGGCAGCCTGCCACTGTTAAAGTTGCTGCTAACCTGATCAGGTTGTTGTCCTACGGTAACAAAGTAAGTCTCAGTAATCCTTTTAGTATTTACTCTGAACTCTCTGTGTGGATGGTTGACATAACAATCTTGAAACTGATTGTAAAGGTTTGCTATTATGTATAGTAAGGTATATATATGTAGTTGTGTTTTAGGCAGAAGATCTAGCTATTCAAAAATTAGCCCATCTCTGTGTACTTACTATCTTACCTAGGTTTCTTGTCCCTTTCCATGCATGACAAAATCGTTTTGCAGATTAAGGATCTTGACTCCCTTGTGAAGCTTTCTTTTTCAAAAAAAAAAAAATTCTGTTGATCGATGATCTGATCTGTCATCCTATGTAGTTGATCTCGGTCTCAGTCCGGCCGAAGGCCGATACCGAGACGAGGCCGAGACGGACCGAGATTCTCGGTCGAGACAACATGCATAGTTAATCATAAGTAATATGTACTAAGTAATAAGCTTAACTCCTTGGCTCCATTACTTCATAATTTTCGGACCATAAACATAAAATTACTCCAATCATTCATCATAAACAAAATCCTATTATAGTTCACTTCATTAGTTCAATAAAATAAGTAAATAACGAAGTTCACACTTTATAAGTATTCAATAACATATAAGTTTAATAACTATTAGTACTATAGTCATCATCTTCAATGTCCATAATGACTAGTAGTTCAATAAAGTAAGTAGTATAATATTAAGATTTAAAGTTTCCAAAAAAATTAGAATTTGTTGTCTCAGGTCTCGGTCTGTCTCGGCCTGTCTCGGCCGAGATAGCCAAGAAACTCGGCCAAACCCTAACTCGGAATCTCGGCCGAGTCTCATCTCGGGAGAGGGCCGAGACCGAGACGAGACCTGAGATTCTCGGCCGTCTCGGCCGAGACCAACTACATAGCTGTCATCCAATAAAGCAGTTCTCGTGTTTAGAACTATGTAATGCCGTGTACTTTATACATCCAATTTATGTTACCATGTTCTTATACCTTGCAGAACATGCTTCAAACTGGTATGATTGTTGGTGGGTGGGACAAATATGAAGGTGGTAAAATATACTCAGTGCCTCTTGGGGGTACAATTCTGGAGCAACCTTTTTCTATTGGAGGTATTACTTTATACTTTATTAAGACCTTTTGATTGATACTTGCTTTTAGTCACCTCTCTATTGGCAAGACATTGGTGGATGTGAACGACATGTTCTACTTCTCATGACTATGATGTTTAGGGTCTGGTTCCAGTTACTTGTATGGATTCTTCGATCAAGCATGGAAAGAAGGCATGACCAAGGATGAAGCTGAGGTAAACCTAAACATCATACTTAATTAAGTTGTTAGCTGTTTCAAACTCATCGGTCCTTTTGTATTACTATATATTATAAGTGGTACTTGATTAAATTGTTAGCTTTTTCAAACTTATCGGTCCTTATCCATTACTATATATATATAAAATCTAGTTATGATATGCAAAGGAGTTGAATATCTACTCTAATTGAAACATATTCAGAAACTGTTTAACTTTGGCTGTTTTACTGCAGAAACTAGTAGTGAAGGCAGTCTCTCTTGCCATTGCCCGTGATGGTGCAAGTGGAGGTGTTGTTCGCACTGTTATTGTGAGTGATTTATTTCCTTCTTTATTCATGTTGGGCCACAATGTGAAGTTCACAGACATGACTTATGTGTGGATGACTTGTTTCACAGAATTTAAGCACTCATTAGGGTGTTAGAATCCATGAATGACGTGGAAGTTTCACAGAAGGATTTACTTTATATTTTTATGTCTATTTTATGTATTTCCCCTTTGGCTCGACGGAGTATGATTTTTCACCCACTTGTAATATGGGTGAACAACTACGAATCCATGAATGACGTGGAAGTTTCACAGAGGGATTTACTTTATATTTTTATGTCTATTTTATGTATTTCCCCTTTGGCTCGACGGAGTATGATTTTTCACCCACTTGTAATATGGGTGAACAACTAAGAAACACATCTGTAGGGGACAAACCTAAAACAGTCATGAGTTTGACCGTTAGGGTTTCCACTGTTTAAATGCATGTTAGTACAATCACACTTAGCCCATATGATGTTCACAAGTAGTTGGGTTTCAGAGCCAGGTGTGAGGCCTGAGCCTAGCCTAGTGACTAGGAAGTTGTTTGTCTGAGCTAGCGGAGTTCCTCCAGCTCAATCATCACTCGGTCCATTGCCAAGTCTGGTAACTCGAGAGTTATTCGGGAACCTGCCCACTTAGTTTTGTTTACATCACATTCTGATCCATTTTATGTGGTCTAATGGTTATTTATTTATCTGTTATTGACTTTGTAATGGGGCTGTCGGCTGTGATTTGCAGATAAACTCGGAGGGAGTGACAAGGAACTTCTATGCTGGAGACACCCTTCCGTTGTGGCACGAGGAGATGGAATCCCATAATTCTCTGTTGGACATACTTTCTTCATCAAGTATCGAGCCGATGAGTACCTAGATCTCAGTTTCAGACCACCCTCAGATTTCACTCTTTCTAACCTCTGCTTAAACGTAGATTGTTTATCGGAATGATTTGGTTTTCAAAATATAACAAATTTATGGATTATATTTTCTTATACAAGATTTGAAATTTGAAACCGATCATCCTGCAATTTTGTTCTAATTAATGTCAACTAACCAAATTAGTGACAACTAACCAAACTACATACCAAACCACATTACAAACGGACAAGGTTTTAAGGACACAAGTAATCGCCTATAATCTTCAGTACCTTTTTGTGCTAAGCCAACCGAACGGGCAGGCACATATAACGCAACTAGATGAAAGAATGGGAAATGTTATATGAAAGAATGGGAAATGTTATATTCATTTTTACGTGACACGCTCACTGTTATTCAGGCTCACAAGCTTGACCTGCTTCGATCCTCATACCCTTCTAACACACATTTGTGTCTCATACACTAGACAACAGGCTTGACTAAAATTTCAATTTCAAATCATGTTGTCTATTATTCCTTTGGTAATAGCCCTATTGCCAGATAAAGGAGAGCAACATTTGTTTGCAATTTTTGCAAAAAATTTAATCGAGAAGATGGACACAGATGTTGTACTCTAAAAGTCGGAAAGATACCACTGATGAGTAACTTATAGCTTTGGTGATAGCGCGCGCTACTGGCAGATAACGTAGAGAAACATCGTCTGAAGTTTTGATAACTTCTTCGTCAGTAAAATGAGTATGCCATTGTATTCTAAGGGTCAAAATTATACCACCTATGTGTAGCGACATGTCCTCCCAGTAAATGTCCTAGCTAAAGAAAGCAGATAGTAACATTGTTTACAATTTTGAAAAGTTTTCCGTCGATGAGGGTACTGATTTTGTACTCCATGGGTTAAAAAGATGCTAATGTCTGGCCGCAGCTGAAGAATGACATACTTTGAAGAGTCGGTGGTGCTTAAAAGACTGACATGCTTTGAAGAGTGTTGTTGTGCTAGAAAATTGATTTGATGGTTTTAAATGGAAAAGGATGTAGTTTTTAGGTTTGTGAAATTATTAAGCTTGCAAGAACAATAATAAAAACAATAGTTGGGATAAAAAAATAAAAAGAGCCTCCCTTTCGGGAAATAAGAAAATATTTCGGGATGCAAAGACTTGGTTAAAAATGAGCCAACTTTGCTTGACTAACTTTTTTCTAATTGTTATAGGAAAACCATTTTGAGTGAAGTATTTTTGCTTTATTTTATAAGTCTCCGCCACCATTTTTTATCTACTCTGGCAATAGTCACCGGCAAACGACCATTACCGGCAACCTTCCATTAATTTTTAGAAGACTTCTTCTCCTCTGTCCACCATCACTACCACTATTTTTCTCTCTCCCTCTCTCTCCTCTTCTCTTCATATTTGTTCTCTAGTTGTTTTTCGACGAAATAATCACCCCAACCAGCGTACTGGTTTGGGTTTCTCTCAAACCAATCACTGGTTTGGAGATTTCCCCAACCATCGTACTATTTTTGGGTTCTCGCACACCAATCACTGGTTTTGAAATTTGCCCACCAGTTCAGTTTTCCGGCGAAGTGGTCCTCTCCTTCGCCGAATTAAATAAATCAGCAAGCCTAGGGAGACCACCCATTTGGACCCCTTGTTGAACCGTTCATTCCCTTTCAAGAAAAAGACAAAAACCAATTCTAGAGAGAGAAAGTAAATTGGTTTTTGTCCTTTTCTGTAAAAGGGAAGAACGGTTCATTGGGAGTCCATTGGGCGGTCTCCCAATACTTATTGTAAATAAAGAGAGGTGACTGAGTACATAAGGAGTGGAGTAGAGAGAGAAAAAGCATAAATGGAAGTGATGTGGTGCACAAAAAAAGAAAGAAAAATGGTGGTGCACAAAAAAAGAAAGAAAAATGGTGGTGCACAAAAAAAGAAAGAAAAATGGTGGTGGATGTCTGATAGGTAACTGGTAAGAGATGAGGAAGAAGAAGACTCGTTTCCCTTTAAAATTTTGCAGCCTGCAAAATTCGTCAAAATTCACATCTTCCTTTTAAAATTTTCTACTCGGCAAAATCTTCTTATTTGCCCAAAGCGGCGACAAAAAAAAAGTGTCTTTATTGATCTCTTTAAGATGTGTATTTAAGTAGAGTACGTTTGGATTACAAGAGAATAATTAGAATCTAGGAAACATGGGATTGAGGAAACTTCAGAAACTAAAGCAAAACACTTATCTGGATTTTCATTTTGATCCTTCTTTCCCTCAGGGTACTTCAATGTAGTGGTGGGAATTGGGTTGGGTCGAGTGATAATGGGTTTATTCTCTTATCGGGCTAGTCCAGTCGAGCTATGCAATTCTATGTCCATAAAAATTATCCGCCAACTCGGGCGGGCAATTTTTAAAATTCGGGTATCTAAAACCTGTCCAAGTCAACCCTCGTGGGTAGGGTTGGGAATCGGTCCGGACGGGCAGTCCGCGGACAAACTTGGTCCGGGTTCGGACGGTCCGGACAAAACTCTACTATGACCGTTCGGACTGGCGGACTAAACGGGATTTTTTCTTCAAAATGTCCGCCCGTGTCCGTTTAAGGCTTCCGGACCTGCCGGGCAACGGGCGATCGGGTATCGGGTATATAGCACAAAAAGGCCCAAAAAATGCTAAAATGAAATTTACATAAGTTACAACTTTACAGTTTACACTATTACAACTTAATGCAAAACAAAAAATTAATCGATAATATTATCATTTCGCCTTCACTTTGATTGCATTCTAAGACTGTTTCAAAATGACGATGTCCCAAATTTTCCAGATTTTGGCAGTCTTCTTCCTCATGTTGTTGTTGTGTCCTGAAATAACAAATAAAATATAAGCAGAAACCATTCAAACAGTATACAACAACAACATACACACAAAACAGACCAAACATGTTCATACAAAAATGTCAAAAAACATAATATAATAAAAGATCATACAATATCAGAAAACATAATAACAAGGTTATGAGTTTTACTTTTGGATCTTGTAGATCTTATATTGCAAAATTATCACAGCCAGTGTAAGATGAAGAAGAAGAATGAATCAGTAAACAGAGAAAATAATTAATCAGTAAACACTATAATTTGTAGATCTTAGAAACAAAAAAAATGTTTTCTAGATATTTGGAACGAAAAAAGATTTAAAGAATCAGTACACACTATTATTTGTAGATCTTAGAAACAAAAAATGATTTCTAGATATTAAAACAGTACACTTTTTTTTCTAGATATTGGAAACAAAAAACAATTTAAAGAATCACTAAACACTATTATTTCTAGATCTTAGAAACAAAAAACGATTTCTAGATTTTTCGAAACAGATAAAAGTAAACAAAAAATCATTTAAAGATTCAGTAAAAATTTTAGAAACATAGCATAAGTAAACCTTAAGGCCTAACCTAAAGAGTGAAATAGATCGAAAAAAAAGGAATAAAATATTATTCTAACAAAAAATTATCTAAAACAGAGAAAAGGAATGAAATATTTAGATGATTAATTCGTAGTTTCGTACCTTTGATTCAATGAGAGTTGAGGGTTGAAACTAAAGAGGGTTGAATCTTCAACCGAATCTTCAAGACTACAACCCAAAAACATAAACCAACTGATTCTTCGTTGAAGAGTGAAGACTAATGACTAATGAGGATTGAACGTTGGATGATTAGGGTTTTAGAGTACTTAGAAGTTAGATCTTAGGGTTTGGGATTTCAGAAGTTTTAGGGATTCCAGCCGTTTAAGAAGTGAGAAGAAGAAATGAAAGGATTGTAGGTCTAGGTTTTTTTTTTTGGTTATATACTCAAGGAAATCCAACGACTCTAATAATACCCTACAAAATCTAATGGTCAATCTTCTTCCGGGTATATGGTCGGGCGGTCGGTCTTTAGCTAAAGCGGTCGGTCACGGGCGGACCTCCGGGTAAGCCCTTTTGTCCGTGACCGTCCGCTAGAACCTTCTCGGTCGGACGGGCTTTACCCGATTCGGTCACGGGCGGTCACGGTCCTTTGCGGACATGGGCGGACGCGGGCGGATCCGGGTTTTCGGAACAAATTCCCAACCCTACTCGTGGGTATCATTTTCACTATTCAATAAGAGGTCACCTTTACACTCTACTCAAGATCTAGAGGGCACCTCCTGACGTATTTTAAAAGAGGTTTTACCTATTTGAACCAAAATAATATTCAAAATAAGTAAACAGGTAACAAATATTTCCTATGCGCAACTTCCACACAATTTGTCGTGGGATTACCCATATGCATGACACCATCGGTTCATGCCTTCACGAAGTTTTCTCTAACCAGAAGCCAAGTCCGTGAAACATAAACGGCATCAACTAAATGACTCTTCGTCCATGTGTTCACAGAACCGTTCACGACACGATTATAACCCGACTGTTTTCTGCAACTCTAATTGATTAAAACATGGACATAAACTTGCCGAAAGGTCTAGCTTTTAAGTGTAAGGTTATGGGCTCTCCTAATGTTATAATCGAAATCTCACATGCCTATACGTCTAACACTAGGTTCCCCAAGATCTCTTGCATAAACAAATAATGAACTAGTCAAGTTTAGAGATCCTGAATCGCTTTCCTATAGAATAAATTGATCGCTTTTCCCGAGATTAAGAGCTCCAAATTGCATCTCCTCTAGTGAGACACCCGAGCAACCGACTTGATCTCCCTCCTAGGTCAACTCGGACTTTTATCAGTAGTTAAGACGAAGAACTGATTCTTCTATGGACTAGATAGATAGATGATGAGAGTTTTTCTCTATTTTTGTCTTCTGCTTAATGTGACAGAGATGGAATTTTCTTGAGAAAATTCCACACTCATTTACATTATAATGATGTCCTTGTATAGAGACTCATAGAGTCGGAATCCTGATCAAATTAAGATTCAATAAGGACCACAGAAAAGAATTTCCATTGAATTCTCCCACTAGAATCATGATCTCATTATTCAGCTCTTCAATGGACACTTAGACCCTAAACTCAAATTACAAGACTCAACGACTCGCAGATCATATAAACTTGAAATTAAATTACATAAAGGTACTCATCTGTGCTAAAAACAAGAAGAAATTACAAAAGGACACGCACGCGTGCTTAAAACAAATAGAAATATAATATATGGTCATACTAATTTTTGCATTCACATTCACCCATACACAATCAAATGACTTTCATACTAATATAGTATGCATGCTAATTTAGATTCAGGAATGATCTCGGACAAGCCTTGGTGAAGACCCGGGACATGCTCCGGGCCAAGCATGTCTCAGATCTAGGCTAGACGCGGCCAAGGACGTGTTTGGCCAGTGTATGCGCAGTGCGTCTCGAATTTCCCTGCAACCAACAACCATCATTTCGAGAGCAGGCCTGGGCACGTTCTCTCTGATATTTGGTCCACCAATGACTACCAACTCAAACATGGTGCCTGAACCTTGCTTGTATTTCCTAATCGCATCCTGGCCAGCCTGGGCACCTCTATAAAATTATTATTTTTTGTTTGTTCACTTACTCTTTGTGAAACTTTTCAAAATAAATTTAATTTCTAAAATTGAAAACCAATTTTCCAAAATTCATGGAATTCTTAATTTCTTTTGAAACTTTTTCAAAATTAAATCTTTTGAAACTCATTTCAAATCCTAACTTTGAAAACACCTTCAATAACCTTGTATTGGCAAAAAACAGCATTGGGCCTTCCTTATGCGCCCACCCTCGTGTAACATATGAGGGGTGCCTTCAGTAGGCTCTACGGTCTAGCAAAGAAGCCCACCGAAAGCCCAACACGCCTCGCAAGCCCAGAAATTCTAAGCAGGCCTACCCAAGCCCACGCTCCTGGCATGCCGAGATAAAGTCTGCCATGACGATCCACCCACACTCTAGCTAGTTGTGCGTACACGTGGCCAAGTTGTTAGAGATTGGGTCAGTCCAATCCTAGCATTCTGCTACACGTTGGGGTCATGGTAGAAGACCGAGTCTTGCGCTACTTTAAAGGAGTGGTGGACTATTTCTATTGGCAACGAACAGGCTAGGGCAACGGGTATCCTAAGGCTACCCTTCTCTCTCAAGAGATCAACGGCCACGGAAGCAGTCTAGTGTGATCCTACTATTGCGGATCCAACAACCCTGCGCCCCCAAGAGCGGTTACTATCCTCTACACCCTATAAATAGAGGAAGCCTCACTCTTGGAAGGGGTTCAGACTCTCACTCGAAAACTAGTTACTTATTCTCTACTTAGCACTCTAGAAGCTCTACTCCGATCACCTCGCTCACTCTATACTAAGCTCCGGCTACGAATCACCTACCCCGACGATCTCTGGTCTAAGCTAGCCTAAGGCAGAGATTCCGGCTAGAAGCTTCCACGAAACCACATCGGAACTTGCTAGAGGCTTCTCGTTTCTCTCATTCCCCGTTAATCTATCCTTCTGTAAGCAGGAGTCTACCCTTCTGTAAGCAGAGATCTACCCTTCCGCAAGCAGAATCCTACCCTTCCATAACCAGAAGTCTACTCTGCTGTTTAAGTAGTCCAGAAGCTACCACAACTCACCATTCCGTAGAACCGAGCTCCGGCCACTCTACGAGTCGTGCCACCCCGACGCTACAACGATTCTACCATCAATAGTAACTCTACCTTCGGTTATTCCCTTTATTACATCAAACTAAGTTACTGACTTGACCGTCGGAGGTTCCTTGGCCGACACCATCTCCGGTGCCCCCTTGGACTTCACGGTTGTGTTTCCCTTGTGCAGGTTTACAGGCTACCGGTACCCGTTTTCTACCCTGACGTTGGCCCGACAGTAGCTGTTTCCGTCTCTGACGTTTGCCTACCCGTCTACCCGGCTACCAGAACCGACCTTCTGCCCATCAACCTGTCTATTTGAAGGCCCGAAGCCTAGTTGCTGGTGCCCACCCGACGATCCTTCTAACCGTGTGACTTTCTACCCGTCCACAGTTTGGCGCCCACCGTGGGGCCTCAGCAACAACTATCAAAGACGACCTTTGCAATGGCAGATGACATGGTAGCCACTCCGATCGATGTTTCAGCCCAAATAGCTGCTCTCACAGCCCAAGTACAGGAGAATGCCCAAAAGTTCAAAGCTCTAGAAGAAGAGAATTCTCTGGTGAGAGCAGAAAACCAGCTACTTCAAGAGAAGATCACCGAGCTCTCTGTACCAAGATCAACAGGGCTAAGGTTTCGAGCTCCTGTTACTTCGATGCAACCTTTCACTCCAGAGCCAGGAAGTTCTTCCAACCAACCACCCATGCAATCGGCTACTATCAGTGGTTCTACAACACTACCTGCGACTCAAGCTGGCTCTACAACACCCTTCATAATGCCTCTGCCTTCATTCCAGAGCTCTGCTCTGCCCCTACACTCTACTCTGCCCTTACACTCTACTGCTGCTCCTCTTTTCTCCTCTTCAATGTTTACTGTTCCCCCCTCACACACTTTGACAGGTGGGACGACCCTTAACTCACAAGCTGACATCCTAAACTTGTCTTTTACAGGTACTCCTCTGGAGCAGATCATGGCTAGGA
This sequence comes from Eschscholzia californica, assembly GCF_041429995.1. Classification (NCBI taxonomy): domain Eukaryota; kingdom Viridiplantae; phylum Streptophyta; class Magnoliopsida; order Ranunculales; family Papaveraceae; genus Eschscholzia; species Eschscholzia californica. The sequence continues at coordinate 11,726,135 of NW_028238483.1, read as the reverse complement.
AACTCGCAGAGATGGAGGCAATGATCACCAGGATCCCTGGAGTTCCTGCTCCGCTAAGGAAGAGTCTGCCCCAGAGCTACGCAGACTCACCTTTCGTTGATGCTATTGCCTTAGTAGAAAGGCCTAAGAAGTTTTCGTTCCCTAACATGAGGATGTACGATGGGACTTCCGATCCAGACGATCACATCGCATCATATAAGCAGAGGATGTTCACCGCTGCAATACCAAGAGATCTCAGAGAAGCATGCATGTGCAAGAGCTTCGGTTCAAGCCTTGTTGGTCCAGCCTTGCAATGGTACACGAACCTGCCCAACAATTCGATCGCCTCCTTTGCCCAGCTCACAGACACATTTGTAGAGCAGTTTGCCAGTAGCAAAAAGCTAGAAGAGCTATCTGGCGACCTCTACCGAGTCCACCAGAGAAGGGGTGAGCCACTCAGAGACTACGTGGGGAGGTTCAACCGAGAGAAGGTGTCGATTCCCTACTGCAACCAAGAGACTGCCGTTGATGCGTTCAGAAAAGGCTTACTGCCAGAAGGAGAGTTGTACAAGGAGCTTACCAAATTCAATTGCACTACCATGGAGGATGCCCTGGCTCGCGCTTGGGTAGAAATCCGGTGGGAAGAAGACGAAGCCCACCGAAACAAATATTACTCTTATGATGACAGGAACAGGGACCGTCGCTCTAGACGACCAGATCGGAGAACAGATAGCAGACCAGGGGAGCCCTACCCAACTTCCAGACGTGGCCCTCCTAGGGAGAACAGAAGGCCACTTGACCCTCCATCAGGTCGCCCAACAGAGAAGCCTCAAGGACCCGTTCGTACCAGGATTCCAGAGTACAACCTAAGCATTGAACCAGTCGAACTAGTAGCGGTTATGAAGGGCATGGGCAGTACTGTAAGATGGCAAGGAAAAACAAAGACTCCTGGCGAGAAGAGAGACACAACCAAGTGGTGCGAGTTCCACGGAGATCACGGCCACAACACTACAGATTGCATAGCCCTCAGGCTAGAAGTTGCAGAGTTGCTGAAAAGAGGCCACCTTACCGACTTGTTGACAGAGAAAGGGAAGAGTACCCTGGCACGACGAGACACCCAAGTCAAGGAACCAGAGCAGCCGATTCCTACGAAGACGTGTCTAGTAATCTCAGGAGGTTCAGAAGTGAGTGGAGTTAGCCACTCTGCAGCCAAAAGGAGTGCTAGAATTGCAGCCAACCCTCCAGCCCACTCTACAGTAGCTACTCCTCATGCCTACACCAACCAGACAATAAGCTTCATAGACAATGAAATAACAGGGCTCGTCAACCCTCATCATGACGCTCTTGTTATCTCTCTTAATATTGCAAATGTTCTAGTTAAGCGTATTTTGATAGATAATGGTTCATCCACTAATGTGCTTTTCTTGAATGCTTTGCAAGGTATGGGCTTAGATGAATCTTGCATATGTCGACGCTCTACTGTTCTGATAGGCTTTAGTGGAGAACAGAAACACACATTGGGAGAAGTCACCCTTCCCGTCTTCGCAGGAGGAGTCAACCTTAGCACTGTGTTCGTCGTACTGGACTGCCCTTCTGCCTACAATATCATACTTGGTAGGCCATGGATCCACAGCATGAGGGCAGTACCATCTACGTTCCACCAGGTGCTCAGGTTCCCAACTCCCTGGGGTGTCCGAGAGATCAGAGGGGAGCAGAGTACCTCAAGGAATTGCTACAAAAACGCAATGAAAGCCCCGAAGTCAGCCTTATAGCAATTACAGAAGGAGAAACTCAGTAGCGCCGATCCAGACTGCCCAAGTATGGAAGAGCTGGATGAAGTCCAGATCCACCCAGACTTCCCGGATCATAAAGTACAGATTGGTTCTAAGCTCAATCCTACCCTACGGAGCAAGCTCGTCGAGTTCCTCACAACCCACCACGATTGCTTTGCCTGGTCTCATGCTGACATGACTGGAATCGACCCTGAGGTAATGGTACATAAATTGCAGGTAGATCCTAGCCATCCTCCAGTAAGACAGAAGCGTAGAAAATTCGCTCCAGAACGAAACAGGGTAATAAATGAGGAAGTTCAGAAGCTGATCGAAGCTGGGTCTGTCCGAGAAGTCAACTACCCCGACTGGTTGGCTAACGTAGTCGTGGTTAAGAAGAAAAATGGGAAGTGGAGAGTCTGTATCGACTTCACAGACTTAAACAAAGCTTGTCCTAAGGATTCATTCCCGCTACCTCACATCGACATGCTTGTCGATGCCACTGCAGGCCACCAACTACTCAGCTTTATGGACGCGTTCTCTGGGTACAACCAGATACTGATGCACCCTGCAGACCAGGAAAAGACTGCCTTCATCACAGAAAGAGGCATCTTCTGCTACAAAGTCATGCCGTTCGGGTTGAAGAACGCAGGGACAACCTACCAGAGACTGGTAAACAAAATGTTTGCAGGCATGCTGGGGGACACCATGGAAGTCTACATCGACGACATGCTAGTCAAGTCTCTGATGGTTGAAGAACATCCCAAACATCTCCAACAGGCTTTCGACGTACTAGAAAGGTACAATATGAAACTTAATCCTACTAAGTGTTCCTTCGGTGTTTCTTCAGGGAAGTTCTTGGGGTACATGGTGACCCACAGAGGAGTAGAAGCCAACCCAGACCAGATCCAGTCTGTGATGAACATCCCTTCTCCCACATGCATCAAAGATGTGCAGAAACTAGCTGGTCGAGTGGCAGCACTCAGCCGTTTTATCTCACGCTCCTCTGAAAAATGCCACCATTTCTTCTCTACCTTACGAAAGGCCAAAGAATTTGCATGGACTCCAGCATGCGAAGAGGCACTCCAGCAACTGAAGGAGTACCTGACCTCTCCACCCTTGCTATCCAAGCCTCAGGAGGGAGAAAAATTGTATGTCTACCTAGCAGTCTCCGAAACAGAAGTAACTGCAGTGTTAGTACGGGAAGAACAAGGTAAGCAACTACCCGTCTATTACGTTAGCAAGTCCCTGCTTGATGCAGAGACCCGTTATAGCCAGCTAGAAAAGCTTGCACTAGCCTTAGTGATGGCTGCCAGGAAGCTAAGACCATATTTTCAGTGCCACCCGATAGTCGTAGTTACTACATTTCCGTTAAAGAATGTGCTTCACAAACCAGAACTATCTGGTAGACTGACCAAGTGGGCTGTCGAATTAAGCGAGCATGATATTTCCTACCAACCTCGTACTGCGATTAAGTCCCAAGTGTTGGCTGACTTTATAGCCGACTTTACGCCTAGTACTCTAATTCAAGCCGAGAAGGAGTTATTATGTCTTGCAGAGCAGAAAAAGCTGAAATGGACCCTGTCGGTTGATGGCTCCAGTAACATGAATGGGGTCGGGCTAGGGCTAGTCCTCCAATCCCCTGAGGGAGACCAAATCCAGCGTGCCGTCAGATGTGAGTTCAAAGCCACAAATAACGAAGCCGAGTACGAATCATTGATCGTCGGGCTAGCTCTCGCCAAAGAAATGGGTGTTCGAAGGCTAGAGATAAAGTCAGACTCCCAACTGATAGTCAACCAAACGCAAGGAGCATACCAGACCAGAGATGCCAGGATGACCGCTTACCTAGCCAAGGTAAAAGATATGTTAACTGACTTCGAAGAGGCCAACATAACACAGGTACCCAGACTGGAGAATGGCCATGCTGATGCCCTAGCCAATCTAGGCTCATCGATCCCAGCCAAGTCAGAGCAGTCAATCCCACTAGTTACCCTCCAGTGGCCAGCACATGGAAAAATCCTGCCCTGAAGGTAGCAAGTGTAGACTCCAGCAACAATTGGATGACACCAATAATAAGTTATTTGACCACCGACGAGCTACCAGAAGACAAGAATGAGGCTCGTAGACTAAGAGCAAAAGCAGCTAGGTTCACCATGCTGGAAGGTCAACTACTTAAAAGGTCCTACTCTGGACCCCATCTCAAATGTGTCACTCTAGAGGAAGTCAAATACGTGCTAGCCGAGCTTCATGAGGGAGAATGTGGCAACCACTCAGGAAGCCGTAGTCTAGCCAGTCGAGTCCTCATAGCCGGCTACTACTGGCCTACCATGCGAGCAGATTCTATAAGTCACGTCAGGAATTGCGACAGTTGCCAGAGGTTTGCCAACTCCTCCCATTTACCTCCAGAAAAACTCAACTCCATACTTTCACCATGGCCGTTCATGAAGTGGGGTATGGACATCGTGGGAAAACTACCCACTGCTCCAGGGCAGAGAGTTTACATGCTAGCCGTAACAGACTACTTCACCAAGTGGATCAAGGCTGAGGCATTCCACCAGGTCAGAGACCGTGAGGTAAAGAATTTTATTTGGAAAAATGTTATTTGCAGGTTCGGGGTACCCAAGGAGATCGTTACCGACAACGGTTCCCAGTTCATTAGTTTCGACTTCCAGGACTTCTGCAAGGGATGGGGAATCAAGCTTAGCTTCTCTACCCCACGCTACCCTCAATCTAATGGACAAGCAGAGTCTTCTAATAAGACCATCATGAAAACTATGAAGAAGAGGCTCAAAAAAGCTAAAGGGGCCTGGGCAGATGAGTTGCCAGGGGTTCTCTGGTCGTATCGAACTACTGCTAGAACCCCAACTGGCGAAACTCCTTTCTCCCTAGCCTACGGTTCTGAAGCGGTCATACCAGTAGAAGCTGGAGTACCATCAGTACGTTGTCAATGGACTACAGAAGAGTCAAATTGGGATCAACTCAACCACAACCTCGACATGGTCGACGAGCTTCGAGATATGGCAGTAATAAGGAATGCAGCATACCAGCAAAAGGTAGCCCGTCATTACAACCGGAACATCAGAGCTCGTACCTTCAAAGTAGGTGACTAGGTGCTCCGAAAGGTTTTCCAGAATACCAGAGATGCTGGAGCAGGTAAACTAGCCCCCAACTGGGAAGGCCCTTACCTAATCACCAGGGTGATAGGCCAGGGAGCATACAAGCTCCAAGCAAAAGATGGGCTCAATATCAACAACAGTTGGAACGCCACTCATCTAAAGTTGTACCACTTCTAACCCTACCTCTTTACTTTACTTACCACTTCTAATAACACTTGTTCTGACTTAAGCATCGGAGAGTCGGTGGCCATGCCACCGACTACCCCTCTCACCCATTTTGTGACAGGATTCTTGACAATAAAATGGGACACACCCCATTAGACCTGCTGGTCTACCAGCGTAGACATACACACCTGGTGAAGTTGGTTCAACTCCCAGACCAAGGAGCATAAGGGCAGCTGCGGCCCCAGTATAACTCGGTAGCATACGACATGCCCACACCGAACCCCTCAGAGGGGAACAGGGAGTACCACATATTCTTATTTCCTCTGTCCATTCTCTATTCTCTCCTCAGAACATTACTGACTTGGGCGTCGGAGGGTCGATGGCAATGCCATCGACCACCCTTTCTTCTTTTCTGTACAGGTTGATTATCCTACGGTAGACATGGGCAAGCTGGAAACAGAACACTCTTCTCCCACCTTGCAACATCAACAAGGATGACGACCTAAGCCCAGAACAAGCCTGGTCCGACCTTTAACCTGAGGGAGAGTAACACATGCCCTTACCTTCTTTGTATATTTTTTCTTTGTCATCTCAGGGAGTTGCTAACTCGAGTTTCTGAAGGTCGATGGCGTTGCCATCGACTACCCATCATTCCAGTGTGCAGGTTGGCTATCTAACGACAGACTTGGACAAGCTGGGGAAGGACGCCCTTACCCCATCCTAAGATGTCGACGAGGATAACAACTTAAGACCAGGACAAGCATGGTCCAACACTTTGTCTAAGGGAGAGTAACGCATACCTCTACCTCCTCTGGCTATCTTTTTTAACATTTAAAAAACTCACTAACTCGAGTTTCCGAAGGTCGATGGCATTTGCCATCGACCACCCCTCTTGCAGCGTGCATGGTCGGCAATCTAATGGCGAATTTGGACAAGCTGGAAAAGGACAACTTTCTCCCATCCTACGACGCCAACGAAAATGACAGCCTAAGTCCAGAGCAAACTAACTCTACACTTAGGCTGGGGGGACAATAGATGGCAAGACAGTGTTCACACGGACAATTCGACACCTCTGCCCAGATGACGCTTCCCCGCCGTTGGCATGCATATCCCTGCCCGGGTCGGAGTAGTACAAAGCAAAATGCAGGGCACAACCTACCCTCTACTCAACAAGACATACAACGTCGATCAACGAGTCCACCAAAGACTAACAAAGTGCGCGCAGCCGACGACTCAGGCTACCCTGATGTGTGCCTGTCCTTACCCCAGCCCTAGGCTGCCCTGGAGCACCACTCTTTGTCCTAAGGCTGCCCAAGAGCACCACTCTTTGTCCTACTACATACTTGTTGCACTTTTTGTTGAATTACTGTACTCAATGATTTATCAATTCGCAAGTCATCAATAAAGCATAGTTAAAGCAACTCTAGATTCATTTTTCAAAGAGTAACCCAGAAGTTAGAATAACAAGGGGAGTCACCCCACAAAAAGTCTAGCATGCCCCATGGGCAACCAAAGATACTACAGCCCTCCGAAAGTCTAAGTTTAACACAAACTAACGACACAGTATTCCTGACATAGCCCCATGGGCAAGCAAAAGAAAGTAGATCTAACTACCGCTCAGTAGAAGAAGCTAGCCCAAGGGTAGCACAACTCAACGGGCAGGACTACCCGACGCTCTAGCCCTAGCTTGAGCCTGCTCTGCCTCTTCGATCGCCCTATCCTCCGCCTCCTGTTGGTCAAGAAGCGCAATCGTGCTAGCCGGGTCCCACTCGGTAAGGTGTGTCCCCGCCACGTACTCCCGCATAAGCATGCCCCTTGCATGTATCTGTACCCGCGCCCCGTGATCCTCAACTGCCTCATCGAACTCGTCTGTTTTCACCTTCAACTTGCCTTTGAACTCTTCAGCAAGACGCCTCTGCTCCTCGGCAAGACGAGTCTGCTCCTCAGCAAGGCGAGATCTCTCCTCGACGAGAAGATGCTCTGCGTGGTATTTCTGCTTCCATGCGTTAATCTGCTGGTCTTTTGATCTCTAGCATGACCCACGCCAGACAAAGCCTGCGACGGAAGCACATAAAAACACAATGTTAGATAACAAATCAATACGAAGAATGTTGAACACACCTGAGTAAGAATAAGGTACTCCTACCAAGGATCTTGTCTAGCCCTCGCGGTTGCGGTAACAAGGTCCTACCCTAGCTAACACGCCAACTACAAGCCTAGCATGATTTTACACTGTTGTTACACATTTTCTGCCAATCGTGATTCTACCCCGCCACTACACATTTTCTGCCATGCATATGTTAAGTTCACCACACTAACATGGCATGCATAGAACATAATTTGGTTGAATCCTATGCTGACTACAAGAGTAAAACAAGGCAAACATATAGCTAACCTAGCCCACATAGTCATGGTAAGAAAGTTCTACCTTAACTCACATGAAAACTCCGCGAGAAGTCAAGATCGGATGAATGACGTCGGTCGTCGCGTTGGCGAATCAACTGTCAAGTCGAACGAAAAAAGAGGCAGCAAAAATTTCAGGTAACTCTGCAAATTTACACATATACGTACGTATATATATATATATATATATATATATATATATATATATATATATAAAACAGATCATGGCATGCTGCCTGGACAAGAATTCCTGCCCTGCGCCCAGCAGCAGGGCAGGAAGCTCCTGCCCCGCGCCCAGCAGCAGGGCAGGAAGCTCCTGCCCCGCGCCCAGCAGCAGGGCAGGAAGCTCTTGCCCCGCGCCCAGCTGCCCTAGCTCCTGCCCCGCGCCCAGCAGCAGGGCAGGAAGCTCCTGCCCCGCGCCCAGCAACAGGGCAGGAGCTTCCTGCCCCGCGCACCAAAGCAGGGCGGGCACCCCTGCCCCCCGCGCCAAAGCAGGGCAGAAGCTCCTGCCCTGTCGCGACCTAACCCGGACACACCGCGTCAGCTCCTCTTCCTCCGGTCAACCCGACCATCTTTCCCCCTGACTTGCTGTAGGGTTTTGTGTATCCTATACACTAACTAGTGTTGTAAGCGGAATCTCAAACATCTCATGTTTAACACTAGATTGCCCAGGATCGACATGCATAAACTAATCAATGATCTAGAGAGGGATAAATACCTTAACGCGTTTTTTCCACGAACCATTCCAATCGCATGCAAAGATCGAGAGCTCCAACTGTAGCTCCTCTACTTGAGACACCGAGTGAATAGACTTGATCTCCCTTCCTTTCAGACTGCTAGGACTTACTAGAAGGTTGAGAAGAACTCTTCTTCTTGACTAGTTTGATAGAATGGGAACTTTTTCTCTATATTCCTCTCTCTCCAATAGCTGTATATTCAGAGAGAGAGAGAGCTGTATATTTTTCCTTAGAGAAAAATCCACACCTTTTCTGTTCTCAACTGACCCAATATATAGACAAACCCTAATTAGAATCTCATTCAGATTAGGTTTTCTATTTTCTAGGTCACAGAAAAGATAATTACCAAAATACCCTTTTTGGGGTATTTTGATAATCCCCTTAAGTGTGGCCGGCCAGGGCAGCCCACCATGGGCCTTATGTGGCCGGCCCACTCACTCTGGTCGGCTATCTCATGGCCGGCCCAAAGAGCCTTCCTTCTATCTTGTCCCGAATCTCCATTCGGACCCTTTCGGCCTTTCCAGTTGAATCCCATCCAACTTTAGCCAGTTCCCGTCTAGTCAAATCTCTCCGATCAAGTTACCACTCTTATGTGTAACCCGTTGTAGGATCCGGTCTATGTTAGCCGCGAATCAACTCCTTGATCCGACGATCGTAGTTGGCTTCTAGCAAAGCATTACGACCCCTAATTGGACCGGACTGGATGATCTTTACGTGTGGTCATCGTTATCCTAACTGACAAATTGATCGCATTGCCACCTTGGTCGAAGGACACTCCTTCGGAAGGACATCTCCTTCAGACCGAACGGATAAATCCTTCAGTCTCCCACTTGTACTTAGAACAAGTGCAATGCTCGATTCCCATGTCGCTTAGTATCTCATCTGATACCTCACACCGTTCAGACTTTCTTGATCCAGAGAACAACTGTCAATTCAAATGATTAACTCTTAATCCATTTGAGTGTGGCCACACATTTTCCAGTTGCTTCTCCTCAAGTGGCCCGGAGATACTTATTCCTAACTTAATAGGAGGACATCATCCAGTCTTGTACTCCCACTTAACTTCATGTCTATCCTGTCTCCCCCAGTATGCTGCCTTTATAACCTCCTTTTACGGCGCGGCGTTTGACAGTACCAAAGTTCGACATTCCTTACATAAGATGAGTGGAGCACTCATGTTTACGAAATCTCTCCAATCTTGCCTATGAGAGTTTGTGACGCCTTTTTCAACTCCTTGAAAAAACTCTCATCTTTGGGTTAATCCAATGTAGATTCCCCAATCTACATCCATGTAATTGACTTAAATACCATATTCCTATAGCCCATGGAACTGCGCTATCAGTTAATTCCCATGCTAGTCTTCTTGAGTCATTGTTGTCCATGCAATGACCTGGACTAGGGACTCTATAATGAATCTATTCCATGTTCACTTAGTAGGGTTCCATTTACCAGATCACGTATCTGATAAACCTACCTGGAATTCCTCATTATTTTGGACCGTCAATTAAATACTAAACCATGATTTAACGACGAAATAATTAAATTATTTCTGATAATAAGAGTTTGTAAATCTTGAGCCTTCCCGTGTAACTCCTTACACCCCCAAGTTTACCAGTCTAAGCTTTTCAGGAAAGCTTAATGCCTATGACCTTAGTATTACCACCATACTTAGTCAAGGTGACAGTTTAGTTAATAGATCAAATCTATATGGATTTTGTTTGTTATCATCCAATGATAATCTTCAGTATCGCCATACTGAATTAAAACTTCCCAAGTTTTAACTATTTTCTTTTATTTGTAAAGTTTGCAACAGTCTCTGTCTGGAACCCTTCCAGCTCACTGTTCTTCCAAGTCAAGATTGTCATCTTATTCTGGAAGTTTGCAACATATGACTTTTCAACCTTTTATTTTCATACCGAGATCTCACAAGTTCTTCTCAAGTACATTGTGTGATCCAGATCAGCTCATCTGGATTTGATTGGTGACGACCATAAATACTCCAAGTATTTTGCGACGTCGAGGCGAATGCTAATCACGTCCCACATGACCGATCTTATGCCTTTTGCATAACCATCTTTCTCATGCGTGCTTGCTCATCAGAATCCTTCAGATTCTAAATCTTGCTAAGCTTAGTGCCATGAGACTTGGGTAGAAATACTCCGTTTTTGAGTGTTTCACATTGGACTTTTCAAGACCTTTTCTTGAACAAGTCTTATCACCTTCTCGATCTATCTCCATAGATCTTTGGTGCCCAAAAGCATTTCACCTTTATGTGGTCCTTTTATTGAGTCAGTTCTAAACTGTTTTCGATCTCTAGTATGTCGTCTACATACCGGACCAAAGAAAACTGGGTCACTCCCACTAACCTTCTTGAACTTCTTAAATTCAAGATTTCTCTTCATTCCCAAAGAAACCAACTCTTGGTTACTTTGCTGAATCGAAGATTCCAACTCCTACTTGCTCGCTTTAATCCCTTGATGGATTTTGAAGCTTGCATTCTCACTAGCTTTAGAAGAGTTAACTTCCTCCTGAATGTGTCATGTACACATTCCTTTGCTAGTAATAGATCATTATGGTCATGCTCTGGGAAACACCAATGTTTCCCTCCTTGTCTGTTTTTCACTTTGAAAAACCTATTTGGACTTAACAGGAACCCTTCCTTTAAGCAAAATAGACCAAGTTCCAAACTTGATTTCAGACATGGATACCATTTTGATCATATGGCTCCAAGCCATGTTTCGGAGTGATTCCGTCACAGCTTCTGTGTAGCTAGCTCATTTTCTTCTTCAGCCGGATCTCCATCCTCTGAGACAGATTTATGAGCTTTTAAGGTCTATAAGGGGTGTGAGCAACTTTGAGACACTCTCAACTCCTTGAGGGTTCTCCTACGAATCACATTCGCCCTGCGCGGGAGGATCTCCGAGATCTACCATCTCTTCCTCTCTTTCCTTTTCTATCGGCTTAGAATAGTTAGGAATCGCGACTTCTGACATCGGTACAACGGTGTCAGTTTGTTGCTCAGATCGAATTTCTTCGATATCTAATATTTCTCCCACTTGTCTTCTTGAAATAACTCTTATTTCAAGGAAGACACCATCACGAGCAACAACCTCCTTGTTCTCTGATTGCTTGTGGAAGAATCCCTAATATTTATTTATCCCATAAATAAATATTCTTTCTTGATATGCAAACTTGGTTCTCGGAAACCTTTTACGTTTCATATCTATAGACCTTCAGAAAAGACCACTTTTGGAACCCTTCCAAACCCATACTCTTATGGTGTCTTTTCAGCTTTTGACGGAATATGGTTAGCTAGGATGAACGACCGTTTTGAGAATATATCCCAGAAAGTGTTCGGAAGATTGGCTTTAACCCATCATTGATCGACTCATGTCTCACATATTCGATTACTCCCACTAGACTCATCATCCATATGATGTGTTTGTGGAGCAAGGTGAGAAACTATTTCTCAACTTTTTTTGATGGTCATCAAATTTCTGATTCAAATATTCATCATCTCGATCCAATCGAATGACTTATATTTTCGTCAAGTGGATTCAAGTTAACTCTAGTTAGTATATTAATAGTTTTACATACATCTGTATGTACAAAGACTATTAATTTACTAGCCATTTCTCCCTTTCTAAAAGGTGACTTTGTCAAATAGCCATATTGAACAAAATTCACATGTGTCGTATGATTCAAAATCATTAGACTTAGAAATCCATACCATTGGATCTTCTTCATGTGTTTTATGTCAATTTGACCAATGACAAAACATGAGTTGACTTCTCCGAATCCTTTGATTATAGCCTATCGTATCATTGTTAACGCTCTTGGTTCTCTAAGAACCTTTCGTTAATTTAGCACTATTTTAAAACATCTGATGTTTCTAGAAGAACATAATAACTCTTATTAAGTTCTACCTAGATTAGTGTCTAAAAGAAGACTTTGATCCCTTTCAGCGTCCTTAGCAACTCTTGCTTCTGCTCCCTCTTGGATCCTTTCTTCTTTTAGTCAAGTATGTTATTTCCACGAAGGGAATCTACAAAACTTGCTAGATTAACTTAGTGATGTGGCGTGAAAATGCCACATTTAGGTCACTTAACTTTGATTAGTTAGTTCTTTTCGGGTTTTATTTCTAATTATTTATGGTTTTTATTGCTAGGTAGTTTATTTGGGGTTTGGCGTGTGATTCGGAATAAAATAGCGAATTATTACATTTTCATCTCATGCGACCAAAGGAAAGAAATGAGCACCAAGGGTATCGTAGTCATTTTGGTGAATAATCAATAGTTAAATGACAAGGGGAGTCAATGACGAATCCGATGGAGAAAACGAAAATCAATTCGGAGTTCAGACGAAGAAATTATGGAAGAAAGAAGCCGAGGTCTTCTCTTGAAATAAATTTGTAGAGAAATGATGAAGGCACCTCTTTAGTCTCAATCAAGCCCAAGTCCAAGAAAGACCCAAAGAAGAAGAAAAGATATTGATTTTAGGAGCACCCTCCTTTAAGAAGACAAAGTCAAGTCTTATAGACTAAGTCTTAGTCAAGGGTTGGAAGGCACAAAAAAAGGGGGGTCATCTTCTATTTTTTTTCAAGTCTGTTTTGGGAGATCAAGAGGGGAGAGAAAAGCTAGGGTTTGGTGTTCTTGTGGGGGAAGAGACTAGGGCTTGAAGCTTGCATAGAGAGAGGGAAAGGGAGGAGTGCCGGCCAAGCAAGGTCGGCCGAGCTCAAGGCCGGCCAAGCTCGGCCGGCACGGGACAGAGAGGGGACGATTTCTTTTGAACAACGAGGGTTTATCGAAGTGGGAACCAGGAACGGAATGGAGGGAAAGGTAGCTGGGGTTTTAGCGGGAAATTTTTGAGTGGGTTTGGTGGACGGTTTGCTGGTTAGTTAAAAGAGGTAGTTTGGTAAAGATTTAAAGTGGTAGTTTTGGAGATTAAAGAGGTGGTATTGGATTTTGTAAAGGCTGGTTTTGGTTAAATAAAAGGGCGGTTTTGAAAGGAAAGAAGAAACCAGGAGAGGTGGTTTGATGACTGTTGGAGTGCGTTTGGCATGGAGTTTTTTTTAGCTGAGAAATCAATCTTCTTCTAGGGCTCGTTTGGCTGCAAGCAAGGAAACCAAATCTCAGCTGTTAAAGTCCATTTCCTATTACTTTCTCTCTTGTTCTTCCATTTTTCTACTTATTTTTCATCTTGTTCAAGTACCCCAAAAGCATATTAACTTGTGTTAGGTTACTTTTGTTAACTCATTTGTGATTCTTAGTATTTCAAATTATAAAATCATGTGTGTGGTTTATTCCTTGACTTTGAATCTCAATATTTACTTAAATATGAGTAGCTAATCAATTTGTTGAGGTCTAGGGATGAAATCTTGATGAATTTGTGATTGTGTTTGTGATAATTTAATGTGTTTGATAATAAATTAATGTTCTCTTATTTCGATTACTTGTTTCAATCGTTTTTCATGTGTCTTATCAAGTACTTCGCATAGTTAATCAATTAGGCAATGTGATCGATGATTCGGTTTTATTCGTTTAGGAAGTTTATTTGACTAAGTATTATCTCCGGACATACGTAGTGCTTATGAGCATCCACCTTAGGAATCGAGACTAGGTTTGTATCAATCCATTCGATTAGACCGTACATAGTTGTAAGTTCACCACATCGGATTCCCGGACCTCGACACTACTCTCACTTGTTGTTCCCGACTCTTGTTCCTCCGAACTCTTCTCTCAATTCTCTCTCGCCCTCTTACATTGATATTTTAGTTTGTTTTACTTACTTTATTTTCTTATTGCTTATTCGATTATAAACCTCACATTATCTTCGTTTATTTCCGATTTTGCCTAAGTAAGCCTTTGATATCTAAACTGACGAATAAGATCATTCGATATCCAAGCTACATTCCTATCCTTGGATCGATCCCGGCTTTGCCGGATTACTACTTGATACCTCCGCTTGGGTTTGCAACCTTTTCGGGTGCATCACTTAGTCAACAAAGATACAAGAATCAGAATTCCTAATTCCTTTTCTTTCGTCTTCCAGGTACTCAAGGTAGTTTCCTTGAATGGCCTAGCCAAACTTTTACATCGACCCTTTAACCTTTTGAATCATAAGAACTCTTCTTATATTCTTTTGGTTTCTGAATCTTAAGAACGTTTCTTAGATTCATTTTTCCTCAATGTTCTTTTCAAGACGACTTTCTTAGAGGCACCATCCTCTCCATTCACGACTTCTAGTGGAACTCTTCCTTTAGTTGTCGAATGGTTGTGTATGCATCCATATCATTAATCCCTACGTGAGGGAAGAATTTTATGGATGTTCACAAAAGACTTTGGATAATCATATCCTTAGTCGTCCGAAGAAACAATGAACATTAGGAATGATATATTCTCGGACGTTTTCTTTATTTCGAATTCGAGAACGCTTCTCGGATTCCTTTCCAATCATGAAAATAATTTTCGTTTAATTCCTTCTAAAGGAATGAACGAAGGTTGGAAAACTATTTTCTAGCAGTCATATATTCTCTACTTTTAAAAGAAAAATAAAACAAAATCCTAAAACTTATTATCATTGCAAAAACACTTTTTGCCATATTATTCAATGAAAACCGTCCCCCTTTGAATAATATGATTCCAAGATCCCATTCCTGTGAAGTTAAGCGTACTTTGGCACTGCCCTTAACTTCACCCTCCTGGGTGAGTAACTCCTTACTGAATCATATCTCATATGACTCTTGGTTGATGAATAACACTTATGTGTTCAATTCATCCTTTTGCCTCGAAATCCAAAACTCTTTTGCTGACTCGTTGAGAATAACCATTTAGACATGTAGACCTCTTCATAGGTCTACCCGTATTGTCCCGAGGTAAAAGATGGCACCCTGCTTTGGCATGACCCACCATCGATGAACAAGGGCGCAACAGGTGTCTTAATCTGGGTAGGCATTACTCAAAATTCTTTTTGGGGACTCTTACGTTTTTGTTTGCATGCATTACTGTGAACTCTAACATAATCATACACCACACAAAACGTAAATAAGTAAATGCGCGCGAGAAAATAAATCAAGCAGACATGATCCTAGTATGGCCCCTAACCTAAAAGATCTAATCTTCTTAGGTTCTTTGCTTGTTTAGCCTCCGTTCGCCTGGATCTCTATCCTCGAACATCCATTGAATTCTCCCACTCGAACCACGATCTCATCCTTTGGCTCTTCAATGGACTCAATTGTACCCTTAACTCTAATTACAAGACTCAACGATTCGCAGATCGTATAAAACTTGAAATTAAATTAATTACATCGGGCACCCATCCGTGCTTAAAAACAAGATAGAACAATTCTATGGCCATACTAGAACCCGCATTCACATCCATACATACATAATAATATGACATTCATAAAACACCCAAGTATGTATGAGATTCGCTTACTCAGGTCGAATCTAGGTTTGCTATGTTTTAGATAGCTTTTCGGGAGATACTACCGACATCTCTATGTCTAACATGCCTTAAGTCCAACTTATGGCTTGTTTGGTTTTATCCTAAAAGATTTTGAAATCGTTTTGGAAAAACTCCGATTCAGGCTTTGGTTGGCCCGGGTCGCTTTCGGAAAAAATATGGTCAAAGTCGGAAGAAGAAAACAGAAACCTCCCACTTAAGTCAAGGCCCAAAAGACCCGAGTCTAACTCCAAAGACTTAAGTCAAACTTGGTCAAGGGACCCTTTGACTAGACCCAGTCAAGTCTCGGTCAAGGTCCGAACCAAGGTCGGACCCGGATTGGCACGTTCCAGACCGTGCCAAGCCCCTCGGGTGGACGCGTCTTGGCCCTAGGCCAGACGCTTCCCAGCCCTACAGACGCGTCCTAGACGCTCTGCCCAAGCCTGTGCTTCTCGGACTCCCAGTCCGAGACAGCTTCTGGTCTCACCAGACGCGTCCCAGACGCGTTCTGGAAGGTCCAGTCCTGGTCGCGTCCGGACTTCTCTGTGGTCGCGTCTGGAAGACGCGACCTCAGGTGCCAGACGCGGATCCTTCGAGATCCCTGTCCGAGATGCTCTCGGACTCCCAGTCCGAGACGCTCTCGGACGCGTCTTCCTGTCCGAGAAAAACTCGGACGCGTCCTAATCCGAGACGCTCTCGGATTCCCAGTCCGGGAAGGACTGGGACGCGTCCTAAGCTTCCGCGACTGG
The DNA here is from genome assembly GCF_041429995.1 of Eschscholzia californica. Lineage (NCBI taxonomy): Eukaryota > Viridiplantae > Streptophyta > Magnoliopsida > Ranunculales > Papaveraceae > Eschscholzia > Eschscholzia californica. The sequence continues at coordinate 11,709,774 of NW_028238483.1, read as the reverse complement.
CCAGACGCGTCCTCGGACGCGTCCTGGTCAGTCCGGCTTCTGGACAGCACCATCTTTTCTTCCAATTTTTCAAAATTTTCCAACTTTTTGCTGCTGTTTTGATGAATCTTCATCCAAAACTCAGCAATTTGAAAACTCTTTTCAAAAAACCATCCACTTTAAAATTTTATTTTGAAAACTCTTTTCAAAAACACCAAATTTTAAAGTCTTACCATTGAAACTCTTTCAATTTTCTATCCGATTAAGTCTAAATCTAATTTAAACTAATCAATTTCATGTCTAAATCCCTATTTAAACATAAAATCATCTAATCAATCAAGCTCGAATCTAATTCGACTAGTCAGAGATAGTTTCATGCAACCGGCTCGTGATGCCACTGTAGGGTTTTGTGTATCCTATACACTAACTAGTGTTGTAAGCGGAATCTCAAACATCTCATGTTTAACACTAGATTGCCCAGGATCGACATGCATAAACTAATCAATGAACTAGAGAGGGATAAATACCTTAACGCGTTTTTTCCTCGAACCATTCCAATCGCATGCAAAGATCGAGAGCTCCAACTGTAGCTCCTCTACTTGAGACACCGAGTGAATAGACTTGATCTCCCTTCCTTTCAGACTGCTAGGACTTACTAGAAGGTTGAGAAGAACTCTTCTTCTTGACTAGATTGATAGAATGGGAACTTTTTCTCTATATTCCTCTCTCTCCAATAACTGTATATTCAGAGAGAGAGAGAGCTGTATATTTTTCCTTAGAGAAAAATCCACACCTTTTCTGTTCTTAACTGACCCAATATATAGACAAACCCTAATTAGAATCTCATTCAGATTAGGTTTTCTATTTTCTAGGTCACAGAAAAGATAATTACCAAAATACCCTTTTTGGGGTATTTTGATAATCCCCTTAAGTGTGGCCGGCCAGGGCAGCCCACCATGGGCCTTATGTGGCCGGCCCACTCACTCTGGTCGGCCATCTCATGGCCGGCCCAAAGAGCCTTCCTTCTATCTTGTCCCGAATCTCCATTCGGACCCTTTCGGCCTTTCCAGTTGAATCCCATCCAACTTTAGCCAGTTCCCGTCTAGTCAAATCTCTCCGATCAAGTTACCACTCTTATGTGTAACCCGTTGTAGGATCCGGTCTATGTTAGCCGCGAATCAACTCCTTGATCCGACGATCGTAGTTGGCTTCTAGCAAAGGATTACGACCCCTAATTGGACCGGACTGGATGATCTTTACGTGTGGTCATCGTTATCCTAACTGACAAATTGATCGCATTGCCACCTTGGTCGAAGGGCACTCCTTCGGAAGGACATCTCCTTCAGACCGAACGGATAAATCCTTCACTTGCCACGTCCCGAACATGGCTAACGCTCTGGCATCCGTCTCTCTACCAATTACAAGCCTCCTTGACTCGCTGCCCACCAGTTACAGTGCCGCTCCATCCGACTCATGTCAAAACGCTCTGGCGTACCACACGGGAAAACGAAACAACGATACAAAGCTTCCGGGCACGATTCTAATAGTTCCAGCTACAACTACTCCCTAAGTCAGCCACTCGCTAACTCAGGGAGTGGGGGACAAACTGTATTGGCAAAAAACAGCATTGGGCCTTCCTTATGCGCCCACCCTCGTGTAACATATGAGGGGTGCCTTCAGTAGGCTCTACGGTCTAGCAAAGAAGCCCACCGAAAGCCCAACACGCCTCGCAAGCCCAGAAATTCTAAGCAGGCCTACCCAAGCCCACGCTCCTGGCATGCCGAGATAAAGTCTGCCATGACGATCCACCCACACTCCAGCTAGTTGTGCGTACACGTGGCCAAGTTGTTAGAGATTGGGTCAGTCCAATCCTAGCATTCTGCTACATGTTGGGGTCATGGTAGAAGACCGAGTCTTGCGCTACTTTAAAGGAGTGGTGGACTATTTCTACTGGCAACGAACAGGCTAGGGCAACGGGTATCCTAAGGCTACCCTTCTCTCTCAAGAGATCAACGGCCACGGAAGCAGTCTAGTGTGATCCTACTATTGCGGATCCAACAACCCTGCGCCCCCAAGAGCGGTTACTATCCTCTACACCCTATAAATAGAGGAAGCCTCACTCTTGGAAGGGGTTCAGACTCTCACTCGAAAACTACTTACTTATTCTCTACTTAGCACTCTAGAAGCTCTACTCCGATCACCTCGCTCACTCTATACTAAGCTCCGGCTACGAATCACCTACTCCGACGATCTCTGGTCTAAGCTAGCCTAAGGCAGAGATTCCGGCTAGAAGCTTCCACGAAACCACATCGGAACTTGCTAGAGGCTTCTCGTTTCTCTCATTCCCCGTTAATCTATCCTTCTGTAAGCAGGAGTCTACCCTTCTGTAAGCAGAGATCTACCCTTCCGCAAGCAGAATCCTACCCTTCCATAACCAGAAGTCTACTCTGCTGTTTAAGTAGTCCAGAAGCTACCACAACTCACCATTCCGTAGAACCGAGCTCCGGCCACTCTACGAGTCGTGCCACCCCGACGCTACAACGATTCTACCATCAATAGTAACTCTACCTTCGGTTATTCCCTTTATTACATCGAACTAAGTTACTGACTTGACCGTCGGAGGATCCTTGGCCGACACCATCTCCGGTGCCCCCTTGGACTTCACGGTTGTGTTTCCCTTGTGCAGGTTTACAGGCTACCAGTACCCGTTTTCTACCCTGACGTTGGCCCGACAGTAGGTGTTTCCGTCTCTGACGTTTGCCTACCCGTCTACCCGGCTACCAGAACCGACCTTCTGCCCATCAACCTGTCTATTTGAAGGCCCGAAGCCTAGTTGCTGGTACATCGAACTAAGTTACTGACTTAACCGTCGGAGGTTCCTTGGCCGACACCATCTCCGGTGCCCCCTTGGACTTCACGGTTGTGTTTCCCTTGTGCAGGTTTACAGGCTACCGGTACCCGTTTTCTACCCTGACGTTGGCCCGACAGTAGCTGTTTCCGTCTCTGACGTTTGCCTACCCGTCTACCCGGCTACCAGAACCGACCTTTTGCCCATCAACCTGTCTATTTGAAGGCCCGAAGCCTAGCTGCTGGTGCCCACCCGACGATCCTTCTAACCGTGTGACTTTCTACCCGTCCACAAACCTTAAATCCAATTCAAAATTAATCAAATTTACATTTGAGACCCTTTTCGGAATTATCTTATCTAACTTAACAAGTCAGAATTTAGTCTGAAACTAACCAAAAATTAGCTTGTGCAAGAGGCTTTGACGTCATTGTTGGGTTATGGAGTTTCCTCATGTTCTAAGGGGACTCTTAGACGTTTATAAGTCTAACACTAGGTTTCCTCGGATCTCATGAATAAATTAATAATGAACTAGTGGAGATTAGAGATATACCTGAATCGCTTTCCCACAGACTAAATTTTTTCGATTTTTCCAAAGATCAAGAGCTCCAAATTATAGTTCCTCTACTTGAGACACCCGAACAATCGATTTGATCCCCCGCCTTTCAAGTCATCTAGGAACATATTCAATAGTTAAAACGAAGAACTGAATCTTCATTACACTAGATAGACAGTTTGGAGCTTTTTTCTATTCCTGTCTTCTGGTTAATGCAGCGGAGATAGAAATTTTCTTTAGGAAATTCCCCAATCAATTTTGTTATAATGTGGTCCTTACATAGTGGAGTCAAAAACTTATATAGTGGAGTCAAAAACTTGGTAAAATTAGGATTCAATAAGAACTATAGAAAATAAAAGCCTATCTTGTGTAGAGTTCCCGGATGAGACTTTAAGTCTGGTTGGCCATGCTTTGGTCCAGGCCTTTATAAGGTTGGCCTTAGCATGGCCCAGGCCATAGGCCCGCCCGAATTTTGGCACTTTTGCCTATCTTGTGTTATCTTTGTCGGGGATTTACCCGGACCCTTGTGGGTACTTTTAGGCACATCTAATTAGAGCCATTTCATCTTATTCCCTCTAGTTATATCTTTCGATTGAGTCGACATTCTTTGGTGTAACTCGTTGTGCAGTCGAAGTTAGTCGCGAATCATCCGACTGATTCGTGGATCTTAGTTGGTTTCTAGCTAAACATTACAATCCCTAAAACAACTGGACTTGATGATCTTCATGGTCTGTCCTATCCAAACTATTGAGCGCATTGTCATCTTGGTCGAAGGACATCTCCTTCATTAAGTTCCCTTTACATTTTTCAAGCACACACTCTTCGATATGGAAAGTGCGTATTAAACGATCGGCTTGTGGGAAGATTTTATCTATGGTACATTTATCAATGCTTGCTCACTATCCGTCAAAAACACCTCCAACATAAAGTTCAGAGAAATCATACGATTCAATACCCAAGTGTATAAATGTTCGTCTTCTCCACCCATAAAAACCAAGGTTGCGGTGAATGATTTCAAAATCGAAGTTATCCCAATAATCTTAAGTAATGATTTTCCATATCGGTTTATTTTATAGGTACAATCTAGCGACGGTCACATGTAGAAGGACCTCAATAACTAAATTGAATCGGGGTGGCAAAAAATAAGTTATTGGTTCTCCCTGTTGCAGTTCTCTTTGAATGTTAATAAACATAATTGTGGTCTCTCAATAACTTCATCAACTGATGCCTACGGGTTCTCCCTTCTAGTTGCTTTGACCGAATTGGTATCATTTCATTATATATGGTATGCATTGTCGAGGTGTTAGCATAAAATCTACCTCGTATCTGAAAAGAAATTGTTTGGGTTTGGTATCAATTTTAAGTAGTTCTTCAACAACAACCTTCTCTTTGGCGCATATGCATGGTCAATCCCAGACACGACTTCTACCTTCCACTTGCCACCGTCTATTGGTATATCTTTGAGTTTGAAACGACAATTGCATCTTTTTTCGTACTTGTTGTTCTCCTCTTTAGAGGTGCTTCTTTAATATTTGGGACACAATTAGTCTTAGTTACCATGTGAATGGTAAATTTCACTTCTTTCACATTGTAGCACAATCTCAGGTTTTTTTACCGCCTCTCTTAGGCGTGGACGTACCAATCACTACCACCATGAAGTAAACTTTTCTAGTTTCTAGTGACCATTCAAGTAGATGGTTTCTTGTGTCGAAGATTTGTTGAGTTCGAAAAGAGTCACCAACATCAATGCTAACCAACCCTTCATTTGAACTCATTTATTGTCTATCGCGGGAACTTCATTACTAGGATTGTCAAAATCAAAATGGCTTAGTCCCTTCGACTGCGTAACGCCACCTTTCTTGGGTTTCAGGACCTCCAATATCCCAAGAGTCATTGGAGTGTTGGGTCGAGAATGGAGCACGAAGAACAATAACCAAGTCCTAAGGAGAAAAAACAGGAGAGAAAGATATTTAGCTTTAGATCCATGAGGCAAGGACGATTGTCTTTGATTATTTCGACAAGCCTACCGATATTGTAAGACCTAATATGTATTCTTCAATAGATTTGTACCCCAGTAAGTTAGTATCCTTTCCTAGAGTTGGAATCGGTGAGTATGGGTCGTTCTTGCAAAACAAATCGGTATAGGGTCCCCAATTCTAACCTTGGAAAATATACATTCTGAAGCTGGAATTGGTGGCCTCCTACCATATGTCCCAAGAAATTTCGGTGCCTTTACACTGATTCCAACTCGAGTAAGTCGTGCTCTGCTCTTATTGGCCGAGCCAGACCGTTTCGGAGTAAAGTTTTCCATCAATGACAAAAAATAAAAAGTTTTTTTTTCAATTTAAATCATCCAATGAGGGTAAAGTGAAAAAACTCATTTTTTTTATCATTGCCAAAATGTACTCCATCGAACATGGATTAAAGGGTTAGACAAATGCTCATATTCTTGTCAGAGATAGAATCATGTTCAGACATCAATTTGGTGTAGTCTTCGACTTCATCCTACTGGTTTGGAACAAAGATGGATCTCTTAACTTAAAGATTGAGATGAAGAATGGTACCCAATGGTCAGGTGCACGAAATCGGTGTGGTCAATCCGTCTCAAAGCTCGCGGATAATATGTGACCTTGATAATTCAGGCGAGATGAAGATGATGTTTAGGGGTTTAGGTTTTGGGGGATCTAGTGTTTGATTTAGTTTTAGATTTTTTTTGGAGAGAAAGAAAAGTAGAAGTGGGTAAAAGTAACCCCTCAAACTTGGTTTTTATACCAACTTTGAGAACATTGCCTTCAACCATATCTCTTTCACCAGAAAATCCCTCTTGGTTGGAAGCGAAGCACCAACCAAGCCCTGACCCCATCGGTACAAAGCCATCGATAGCACAGTGAGCACTTCTCGTCTATCAGTGGCAGTCATACCCAACCAAGAACCCTTACCACAGCGAGAGATTTTCCGACCAAGCTCCACCAAAATTGAATGTGTTGTGATCTTGTGTTCGTAAAACCTTGTTTGTTGATATAACAAAAGCCTTTTTTGTCAGATTCATCCAAATGGTTGATTCTAGTTAGTTTTAGATCTATTTGGTTCAAAACGAAAACAATGAGAATAAACAAACACCACCAGAACGTTACGGCTTTCCTACAAGTTTAAGCCAGTCCAGAGAGAACAAACTCTATGACAAACAGAAACCTTTCTTAACCTGAGCTTACAGCAAAACCCCCTGGGCTGTTGAGAGACACAGAACGCTAATGATGCTAAAGAAACTGCCTTGCTTTTTCCAAATCAATCATGTTTGTAAAGAGACAAATTGGATAGGTCAAAAGATGGAAGGTGTTTGTTTCAGATTTCAGGGTCAAAGATCATGAGAAAAAAAAACAATGGATCCATAAGAAACCATTAAACAACAAAACCACTTAGAGTTTTACTTTCTATCTATAGTTTATTATCCATTAGCAACCGGTCCAACAAAAGCTACAAACAACCTTCTTCCCTGACAAGCAGCAGAACTCATCCCCATCTAAGAGTCCTCGAAATTTTCTGATCTTCATCCCAAAATATGGTGATAATTATAACAAAAATACAAGGATGAGATTCTGTATGACTGAAAGTCTTACTAGTTATCATAGGCATTGTTCATTGATGTTGTTGGCGACTCGTCTACTCCGTTATCGTCTTGATTATTCCCCAAATCATCTGTAGATTTATGTTTGGCTAATGACTTTGTTCTTTGCTTCTTTGCTGGATGTGGACGAGGTTGGAATGGAGGAGATTCATAATGAGAGTTGTTTATTCCTCCTTCCTCATTGTTCTGCAACTCTGCGTTGTCGATAGGACCAGCCCATGAGAGAGGGTTCACTGCACCAATACAAATATAATACTGGTTAGTTTCCTTCTGTCTTAAGTTCTTCTATTTTGCAGTTTTGATATAAATTTGTGTAATGTGTGCCTAAATTCATCTGGATGACTAGTTAGTTTGTGTAAAAATATATGTTAAAACTCAGATCTGAAATATGACTCTAACTTCACTCGAGTAAGATTTCAAAATGTTTCTTTTTATCCGAGTCGTGCATCTGACTCATCTGAATGTCTATTCAGAGCTCATTTCGGATCTATTTGAATCGGATACAATAATACGTCTGAATTAAGAGCTCACTTTCCGAGATAACCTGAAATGACTCTTGTGCACCTTAACCAACACAAGTCACTCAAGATACTCAGATTAAGATAAAGGAAAACAAAACACCACCATAGATCAAATTCAGCCAGGCCGGAGTCCTAAGCTAGCCGCCGCATGACTTAGGAGTTACTCGCCCAAGCCTTTCTCTATGATTTACTACTAATATATACACATAGTAATATAAACATAACATTTTATTGCAAGGAAAAGGAACTCAAACAATCAGAATTGAACATGTATATATATAAACGTCACTAACCACTATAACAATTATAAACGAAATGAAACAATGAAGAAACAAAAGCACATGGTAAACTCAAAATCAAATTCAGTAAACTTGTTTAGGGCTCGAGTAGAGCCAGCTCCTGATTACTATTGAGCAACTCAAGAGTCCAAATTGTTACATACTTATAAGTAACCTAGCCCTTCACCATTATTAAAACGATCTGATGGGCCGGAGCTCAACGTCAATGCACTAGGAGTCAACACCCATATCTATTAATAGTTCGCTGTCCCAGTCTCCCAGAGTTCTAATGTTTAGGAGACTAATGATACTCACATTGGGTTCTATTTTTAAACTTAACTGAGACAACAGAGATAACAAATTGTTCTACTAACACAAAATAATAACCCTTGCGCTCGAATCAAGCAGATTTGAAACGGGGCTTTTGTTTTCGTTAGCTTTAGTTTTAGAGTCACTTTGGAAAGTAATATATTATTGATCCAACAAGATCAATGATAAATTATACGGAGTACTCTTTTCAACTTCGAAGCAAGTTCTCGTGACTAGAAATTCAATGTACATACCGTCAGTAGGTTCGAGAGGCCTTGACATGGACATACCAGCTCCATTAAAAGCAGAAGCTACACGAGAAGGACGCTTCCTCACGTAGTTTTCCTGCAACGGTTTCGGGATTTGGAACGAGAACTGGTTAAGAGTCACTCCTGCAGCCATATATTCTGGATGGTCGAGCAAATACCTGCATATATTAGAAATACAACACATCAAAGAAAATGACTGAAAAGCTCTTATATTTCTTGCTACATCAACAAATTGAACTACTTCAGTCTGCCATAAGCTTTATTTTGTCCCGTTATCACTTCCAACAAATATCAATTATCACCCATTACTCAATATCAGTACCATAGCCATTTTTAACTTTCTTATATGCATATTTCGACTTTCCATGTGGAAATGAATGATATTTGCGTAATTGGATTTTTACACCATACCTAAAACCTAGAATTAGCATATTTCCTACCTTCTTTTTAAAGATTTCATTACTTGTTGTCAACGTAGGGCTTCTCTGCCAGGTTTTATTTCCTATGAAATTGTTCTTTCATGATTGCCCACCATTTACTTAATAGATTAAGCTTGTTACTGAAAGAATAAACTACGGAAAAACATTTGTTAGTAGTGAAGTAGGAAAGAAACATACTTTCTGATTTCTACCATCGAGCGAAGTCTCTTTCCAGATGGAGCAGCGTAGTACCTGAAAATATGTTGAAGGAGCAAATAAAGAAACACAGATTCTTATATGGATAATAAAAAAATTTAACACATGAAAATATCCCAAAAATAACTAACGAGAACAAAGAGAAGGGAGATAAAAACATACACATCAGCAAATTTGGTGCTCCCTTCGCCTCTGATCCTAAGCAACCGCTGCCAACCCGGAGGAGGTTGAGCTATATTAGGTTTATCAATTGCCCAGATCCTGCTGCCATCTTGATCGATATCAGTTGGATCTTCACAAGTTATATCAGGTCGCCACTCCCGAGCTCTATCACAAACAAAAGGCTGTTGCAGAATAGATTCACGTATTTCTTCGTATTTCTCTTTTGTCGGGATGAGCCTCCATTTGAAACAGTTAGCACATTGGACAGTAAATGCCCCTACTGAGGGTAAAACTCTTGATGGAGGGTTTGGTGAATAATTTGGGAACCGCTGACGTTGATAATTAGTGGTCTCTGGTACTGGTTGAATTTCACCTGTGCCGTTCATCCCTGGGTCATAGACCACCAACTGATTTGAAGCATTTTCATGAGATTGGCCATCTTCCTTCTCTATGATCTGCACATCATCATCGTCTTCTTCTTCTTCAGCCTGATGATTACCCTGAGGTTCATCAAGAGAGTTTCCCAAGGGAGATGCAGAACCAGATTGAGTGGATTCAGATTCTTTCTTCACAGGAAAGGAAGAATCTTCTGGATGTGCCTCTTCTTCCACAATCACATCAGGGAAAGCATCTGCAGGGCGTTCCTCTCCTTCCTCGATTACCTTAGGTAAAGCATCTTCAGGACGGTCCTCTTCTTCTCCCTTCACCTTAGGAAGCTGAGATTCGGGTTGTTCTTCCTTCACCTCAGGCAATGGATCTCCACGTGGTGAATGCATCTGAACAGATATTTAACCTGCTAGACAAATAGTTTAGCGCCCCCACAATGTAATTTATGGTGTTCAGAAAGGGAAAAAAAATTATGAAAAATAACTTGATGCAGTAAACGTTATACAAGTCTCTGCACAGCTCATAGGTACCAAGAAATGGAGGATTCAATACCAATTTCCCCTAAATGCACCTATACGAGAAGGGAAAAGAACTCAATATAACCACCCAGAGGAAAGCCTAATTCGGGACAAGTTGGGTAAAAAAGATTAACATGTATGGATATTAATATTTCAGATTTACCTTCTGATGAAACAGGGTCTACCCTGTCATCACCAAACTTCAATAGCACAACTGTTCAAGATATTACCTCGAAAAGCCTTGAATGGATTTGATTTGTTTGAAGTCCATTTTAAGCACAAACTCCCATAAAAGAAAATACATCAACTGTCTACGGTGCACGGATATTACCACCGAAATATCAGGATGTCTAGGAAAACTGGACAAGTAAGCATCAACTGAACTAATGGGAACTATAGAAATGAATACTTCTCTTTGCAGGTCATACAAGTTATTTGGCTGCGCAAATGGAAGTACATACTCTCCTAACACAAACCACTGGTATCAAACTACTGATGAATGTAAGACTCCTCATTTTAGAGTAACAAGCCATTACTTCATATGTAGTAATCTTCTTTCTCACAATTTGAGTCGTTGGAGTAAGTGGATGTTAACATGGTCCTTAAGCCAACAGTCTCCAAGGAATGTGGGTTGGATACCATAGGGCTGACGTCACTCGTCCTCGTACAAGCGCACGCTTCTCTCACCCTTCTATTTGTGTACGACCTTTCTATATATGTGCCCTTTATTTTCTCCTTTTCCAGAGATAGCACATAGGGAGGTTAGTGCATTGACCCGGATACACCAGGGGCAAAAGTATTACACGTGTTATTGAAATCCGCCTAGACATGTACACTTCGCCGCAATATCCAGTAACTAGAAGCAGAAAATTTAACACTCAGGTCCAAAGGTATTTCACATTTGCGCAACCAGACCATCAAAAAAATGCCTAGATTTAGAATAAGACATAGGAGGCGGACTTGAAAGTCAAGTTAAGTAACATGTGAATGACGTCTGATTGGAATAAGGGGCAGGAACGGGCAAAGCATCAAAGTTTTGCAAATTTTTTCCTTAGATGAAATACGTGCTTCACATAGTGTAGTTGTCTTTTTCCTAGCTTTTTGCAGCCTCTTTCACCTGCCCTGAAATAAGTTCTCCTTCATGGTACGATCGACCGTTCTTGTAAACTATTCTTTCTAAATACATCTTTCAAACTTTCAAAAAAAGAAAAATTAACACGTGAATGAGACGCTTATTCCAACCTAACAAAGAATAGAAATAATGTCATCTACTTTCTAACGGCTCTATTAGTAAACTCTTAATGGCTTTAGTAGAAACAGAGTCACATAACTTTAAACACAACTACGACTTTATATATTTAATACAACAGCTACCACAGCCGCGGGGGGGGGGGAGGAGATTATCTGGTAATGAAGAGAGTCCGGACAGTTGGGATGTGTTGTGGAAGGAATAGGGTCACCGAGTACAAGGAGACATTGGTAGCATGGGAAGGGGCATTTCAGGCTTCAGAACCAGGATATCATGTAGATATCTTCGACTATTGTACAAAAATAGCAATAAGGATTTCAAACTAGCCTCAACAAATACACAAGGCAATAGCAGTCTTTCATTACTATTTATTTTTAAGGAACACAAGCAACTTTGTCAAAGAACAGTTTGAAACCCTCTCTCCGACGGATGCTTAGAGATGAGAAGCCGCATTTGCAGAAAAGCAAACATTGAACTGTTATTAAATTTAGATTACGACAACCCATTTTAAAACCTAAAATATATGCAAGATAACTTTTTGGAAACTACAATAACATCTTCCACAAATAAAAAAAGCGATGGCCGCCAAAGTCTAAGCTCAAATAACATCATATTTTCCACAAATAAAAACATGCAATAAGAACCCTAAGATCTTAACTTAATAATACTCTCATCCACACATCAAAACATACCACTATGAGAAGCTCTTACATCCACAAAATCGTGATAAAACTATCTTGACTGACCTTTTATCGGCAATCAATCGAGTTTTCGCTTAAAAATGATATTAGACGTCGAACATTTACTCTTCCATCTCAATAGCTGAAAATGAAGAAACAAAAAGAATCATCAAGATCCGATTTTTAACCACAAAACAGATCTAAAATCTAAAGATGTTCAAAAGTTAGAAAACTGAACATCAAATCTGTTCCAAAAAAACACACTTAACTAAAAATAAAAGCAATAACAAACAACATCTTCAAACAAACAAACTTAAATATTAAAAAAAAAAAAAACATTAAGAAATCAACAAAAGCCCCAACAAAACATAAAACATAAGTTCTATACAAATCCTGCCCATATATCCAATAAAAAAAACCCTAGAAATCCTCCGAAAAAACAAAAAAACCCCATTTTGATGAAAAAAATATACATCTTTAGATGAATTTGAACCTAAAAAGATCGCCCGAAATGTCTGCAAAAAATCAGAAAACCGAAGATCAAAATATAATTTGGATTAAACTTTGTAAAAGAGAAAGAAAAACACCTCATAAGATCTAAGGCGATGTAGATGAATTCGTTCTGAACCTAGAGATCCGTACACTGAACAGAAACAGTGAGAGAGAAAAAATTGCAGGTTCCAATTCTTCGTTCTCTCCTCGTTTCAACAAAAGAAACAATGAACAGAAGTGACGTTTTTTATTAACTTTATATCTGAAGGTAAATTACCAAAATACCCTTTTTATTTTCAGGAAATATCCAATGTTATCCCTTTTAAATTGTTTGATTCTTAATAAAAGTTTGTGGAAGTTTAATTATGGCTAATATTTTTCACTTTAAATATAGTATGGTCATAAGTTATGAAAATAATATATGTAATCTGTTTTGGCAAACATGCTATATTTTACATTATTGGTACATAAATATTTGTTATCGGGGGATTTGTTTTGCTAACATGGGAAATTCCATTATGCTTAAGAAAGTAATGAGCGGTTAACTAAGTATTCAACAATGGTAATATATATATAAAGAATTGACAATTTATAGAACAAAAATGAAATCTCTCCCACTTAAGATTAGTTCTATGAATATACAAGCACGTTATAAATAAGAATCTTTGAGTAACTTTGTTGATGGGCATTAGAGGTATCACGTATAGGCCAAAACAATATTGAAAATATGTGAAAGAATAAAACATTTCATAACTATTATTAAAGACAAAACCATACAAAGATTAAAACCAAAATACTTTTATGTATTTTTATGTAACTAATTTTTTTACTTAAATTTTAAATCTATATAATTTTAACTTGAGATGTCAGGATTTATATGAAATTTATATATTTAGGGAGGATATTTCATTAATTTTCTAACAAGATCTACTGTCGATACATTTTTTTCAAAAAAAAAAACTCAGGCAAAAATGACGTTTTTTTCGTTTTTTCTGCAAACCGAATTTGCAAAATGTAAATTACAAACTGTGGTTGCAAAATGTAAACTACAAACAAGATTTGCAAGTTTTGTAGAACGTAATCTCGGGTTGTCGATCTTGCAAACTCGATTTACAAACTCACTTTCTAGATTTGCAAACTGGATTTTCATATTTTACAAATTCAATTTGCAAATTTTGCAAAAAAAACAAAACAAAAAAAAATTCTTCTTCATCATCATTAGATAAATTAAGGTTTCGGATCTAGTTGTACATCATCAAAATTAGGAGTTCGGGTGTCGTCATCAACATCAGATGAAGAACACAAAAAATATTTGGGAAACAAAAAAATTGGTTTAGAAATTTTAGCATAAAGAAATTACATTAACTAGAGGAGGAGATATATGACTGTTTAACCTTCTTTCTATATCTTTGAATCCTCATCATTTTATTTGTCAATGCTCACCAAAAACCCCACAAACACTACCAAATCCTAGCCAAAACACCCCACACAACCCACAAATCAAAGGACTAGCACTAAATTTTTCAATCAAAGCCTGGAAATGAAGTTGAATAATGAGTTAGGATTCCCATAATGAACCTTAATCTAAAGTTAGTTGCGAAATCAGCCCTATTTTGAGAAGAACCCCTAAAACTATAAAAATCACTAGGTTTAGAAGGTCCCCAACCATTGTCTTCTTGTTTTATTTGATTCTGATTATTAGATTGATATAACTTCTCCCAAAAGAATCCTTGTGTTTGATATTGTGATATACCAGGTTTAGTTTTAATAGTTCGACAACGAGTTTGTGAGTACATTCCTTTATGATTATCATCTATATAATAAAATAGGTTGAAAAATGCTGACGGGGACAAACACCCGGATAAATCCGACCGTCCGTCCCACGTCAGCACTCTCATCCACCACTGGATTGAGTCACTCATTACATACGGGGCCTGTAACAAAGCATCTATTCAGCTTATCCGTTCTCACGAACTGACATGTCTTTCCGACATGTCTCTTCTCAATTCCCTCTATAAAAACCACTGGCGTCAGTATATCTTCATAAAAACGCATCGGATCAGAATTTGATAGGCAGAAGGACGTAAGGTGAGTGTTATGTTCAGTCCATAGTTACCAGATTAGGTCATTTGGAGAGCGAACTCCGATCTGGTTCAATCGTACCCTTTTAGAGTGGGTACGCGAATCAAATCGCTAAATCTGGCGTACCCATTTGCAAGAAGAAAAAAAGATGAAAACATGATATTTAGGGTTTACAAAGTGTGAATATTGCTTTAACTTTAGGTTCCGTAGTTATTACTAAATTTAGGGTCTACAAAGTGTGAATATTGCTTTAACTTCAGTCATCCTTCTTTGAATTTGATTTTTGGTTTTCTCATTTCAATTGAATCATTCTTTGAAATTGATTTTCCATTTTCTGATTTCAATTGTTATGTTCAGTCAATCACTTCTTCGAATTTGTTTGTGCTTCTCCATTTGGGGATTGAGTCGACGCCGATAAGGTTAGTTTTTTTCCCTTATCATTAGATTTTTGGTTGTTTGAATCATTTTGCTGAACTTGAATTTCCATGGATTTAATACATGATCCATTGTTTCTGCACACTACATATTTGGTTAAATGTCTGTGTGAATTTTGTAATGTTTATCTTTCCTAGATGCAATGTATGTGTGAAATTTTACATGATGCATTCATACAAATCAATTTGTCATCATCGCCTTAGGGATTTGCAGTGTTACTGATAGTTCTTATACTAATGATTTCTTATAAGTCATCCATTGATTCACGATGGTTTAGGCATCTATGGAGATCAAATTGATATGCATATAGTGATCTTTTGACAATTCAACAGTGAGTGACCTTGATTATATTTATATATAGTTCTTATACTAATGATTTCTTATAAGTCATCCATTGGTTCATGATGGTTTAGGCCTCTATGGAGATGAAAATGATATGCATATAGTGATCTTTTCACAATTCAACAGTGAGTGACCTTGATTTTATTTATATATAGATTTTTTGAGTTCCCATTTTGTGTCTTGTAAATTAGTATTTTGATACTTAACTCATAACACACACACATATAGACCACTTTTAGGTGTTACTCAGATGCATCTCATTGCATTATTTCATAAGAGAATTTTAATTTTCCTCTCTAACTCAAAGTTTTATCAATACAAAGTTAGAGTACATCATACCGGGACTGTATTTTCCATAGAGTATCACAAAAATTTGTACTTGATAAAAATCTTTTAGTGTTTCCAGATCATAAGGTTGAGTATCACAAAAATTTGTACTTGATAAAAATCTATTTGAGACAGAAAAACAACACGTTTAAACAAAACATTTGCAACTTGCAAGTTAATAATACATAATCGTAACTATTAATACGTTAATTCAACCTTAGGCGTCCATCAAAAATGAATTTCAGAATTTTGGGATACAAAACCAGTTAGGTGATGACTTAAAATCAAATAGGAATATTGGAAAATTGAGAACCAGAATTGTAGGAGACACAATGATCAAAATTGAGAAATATGACAGAGTTGTAAGTCAATATCAAAGTTTTTTTTTCAATACAATGATCATGTTACATTGCCTAGAGTCACTCCAAACAGTTTACATATTCTATATATGTACAGATGCGAGCATTGCAAGAGTTATTCAAATTTAGACGGTATTGTTCAGTATCAATAGAATGTCAAAAAAGACATGGTGTGATCTCAAGTTGACCCGTAGTATAAGGCTTCGTGCTCCCTCAAAATATATAGAAAGAATATTATGGGTTGGTTCACAATGGAATATTTGACTATCATACTCATTTGCCTTTCAACCTTTTTTACATGATGCAATGTTTCTGGACAGTCCATGTTTGGTGAAATGTCTGTGTGAATTTATTCATGTTTCTCTTTCCTTTCATGATTTTGTTGGGGCTGGATTGATACTTAGCATTGTCACTTCAAAAAGAAGAAACTTTATACATGGATGAAATGTCATAAAAAGACCAATTTTCTCTCTTTCTTATTTTCTTGATGCAATGTTTTTGCTCACTTCATTTCTGTTCAGGGTTATTTTCGGTTGTGTTTAAGGTTCCAATTTCAGTTTTGGTGTATTGATAGAAATGGATATGTATGTTCATTGATTTTACTTTTCCCATCCTGAAATTTGACTGTTCAGACCCCTGTATAAATAGTGGAACATAATCAGACCTGAAATCAAACGCTTCATGCTCCCTCAAAATCTATAAAAATAAAAATTGTATTGTTCAGACCCCTGTATAAATAGCGCCACATACTCAGACCTGTAGTAGAAGGCTTCATGATCCCTCAAAATCTATAGAAATAATATTATGGATTAGTTCACAGTGGAATTTTTTACCATCATACTCATTTGGCTTGATGTTGAATGTGGGGAACTGCATGTTACGTGTTTTAACGATGTGGCCGATAAGTTTTACACTGATATAGAAGTTGACAGGGTATATTTAATATCTAATGGTATGTTAAAACCCGCTTCGAAGACTTTTAATCACCTTCGAAAGGATTACGAGTAACACCTAGATTAGTACTCGAAGGTTCAAAAGTGTCTAGAGGATGATGCATCTATACCTAGACATAATTTCAAGTTCGTACCCATTAGTGAGATTGAAACTCTGCCACACAATTCATTTGTTGATATAATTGGGGTTGTTACATCCATAAATGCGACTAAACCTGTAACGAAGAAGGATGGTACTCAGACGCAAAAAAGGGCTATATGGTTAAAAGATATGTCTAGCTATAATGTAGAACTTACCCTTTGGGGTAATTGCTGCGAGGAGGAAGGGCATAAGATTCACCACATGGTTGATCCTGGAGTGTTTCCTGTTTTGTCCGTGAAGTCGGGAAGGATTTGTGATTTCAATGGAAAATCTGTAGGAATGCTCCCATCAACTCAGTTGTTTGTGGACCCAGATCTTCCAGAGGCGCACGAATTACAAAATTGGGTTGCCACGACAGGAAACAATGTTACTTCAATCTCAATATCTAAGTATTTCTCAAGGACATTTAATTCACGTCGTACCCATATATCCAAAATTGAAGACGATCAACTTGGAACCTCTGATAAACCCGACTTCATCACTGTGAGTGTCACAATTTCATCTATCAAAACTGACAAATTTGACTATAATGCTTGCCCCTTAATGGATGGAGGCCGCCATTGCAACAAGAAGGTAATTATGAACGATGACTGTTAGTGGCATTGCCCCAAATGTGATCAAACATTTGCTGATTACAACTACATGTATATCCTACAATTAAAACTACAAGATTGTTCCGGTGCTACATATGCAACTGCATTTCAGGAAGCTGGTGAGTTGATTGTGGGTATATTAGCAGAAGCTTTATATAATTTGAAGGAAGATGATGAAGAAAAGTTCAATGAAACTATCAATAGTGTTATTTCAAAACATTACATCATGAATCTCAAAGTGAAAGAAGAAACTTACAATTACAATAAACATTTAAAGGTAGTAGTTGTAAAAGCGGGCAAATTAAATTATGCTACGGAGTCTAAGTTTCTTCTTGATTCGATGGAGGCTATCGTTGCAGACAAAAAATCTACAGAATGAAGTTAATACGTAGTGGTTGTTTGACTTATTATAGAAATTTGCAATTTATTATTATAAACATCGTGTCGTTTGTTCCTTTGGTAGTTTTTTTGGATAATTATTTTGCAATTGTTTTATTAAATTAAGTAAGCCAACATTTTTTATGTTTATATATCTATATATAAGACATCTGCATTATCCATTGATGTTCGACTTTAAAATTTACCTTCGTCTGAATTATCCTTTTGATAATTTAAGACTATGTGATGAGCCTAAAAGGTCTCCCTAAAAGGTCTATACCGCAAGTGCACGGTGGTCAAGTAGTAAAATCTCGGTAAGACCGGGGTCGATCCTCAGAGACTAGTCAAACCCGTTCTAAAACATTAAATTACCACGATTTTGATTTTTGAAATTGGTTTTGGTGATAAAAAAAATAAAATAACGAAAACAAATAAAATAAACGAATCAATGGGGAGAAGGCCTAGGGTTTTGGAATCCACCGTATAGCTCACTTTCAAAGACACAAAATTAACTGACTAACTCTCTCTTTTTGTAACTCGAAATTTTGGATAATGAACTATCCTGATTCTAGGAGATGTTTTCGATAAAATCGGTTTTTAACTCATAAAATTGTAATTGTCTTATTTTGAAAAGTAAATTTCCTAACTAGTATCTATCAATAAATAAGTATGCACCGTCAAAGGATTTAACCTAAACACGATGCATCAAATCTAAAAGCATAAATAGTGAAAAGATAATCGACTTGACAAATTAAAACAATTCAGACATTAAATCACATTCAAAGAATTAACCAAATAACTTATGTTTCTAAAAGGTCGGATATGGTTTCATCATCAACCCTAGATTAAGAGTCTTAGCTAATCATGATCTAAGAGATTAACAATAATAAGTATGAAGTATAAGAGAAAAAGGAAAAAAATCAACTTTTCTTGCTGATTTTCCCTGTTGCAGACAAACGCTCCCATAGAGAAAATAGTTTTCCAGCAGTACCTTCAAACCAAACGCGGTATTCTTCAACAATAAAATCTCTCTCTCTCTCTCTACTGTTTATCTATGTTTTTAATTCAATCATAAAGATCAAAGTACCAATTGAAGAAAAAAAAAATGATTGTATTGGATAAAGATATTTGGAAACAATAACTCTCCCTCTCTAAACAATAATCTCTCTGTTTCTCTTTTGCTCTCTATACAATAATCAATCTCTCGCTCTACTCTGTTTTCTTTCTCTCACTAAAATAAAAACAGAAGAAGGAGATGAAGATGATGATGCCCTCTCTCTCTCTCTCTCGTCTCTCTGATCTTTAATAGTTGAGCTCGAGAGGAAATGACCCCTAAAATAAATTTCTCCCGATTTCGTCTGTTCTGTTTTTCACACTGAACCGTATAAAGACACCTGAGAAAGAAAAACAAGTAATTTATCAGAGTAACTGCTCGAAATTGACTAACTAACCCAAGTTAAGAGATTCAGATGGGACATTTTCATGTCTCATCACTATGCAGTTTTCAATTCGGGAAACATATCTGTTGCAATTAAATCTTTACCTTCACGGTTAATACATTGTGATTTAACAAAGAAAATGGATAGTTGTTGTGCTCACTTAATTTTCTATATCAACATCAGAATGATAGTTTACCTAATATACTTATAAATTAACTGATGTGTTGCGATTTTTAGCGTTACTACATTTTTATCAATGTAACAGTTGGTTTTTTTACTAACAGTATGCCTCTTTCCAAGGTTATGCATTCTAAGTAATATGTATATTTTTCTTGCAATTACATTTTGTTCAACTATCTTTTTTTGAAGCACGTCAATCATCACACTTAATGCGTAACTTCTCCGCAAAGAAATGGCGAACATTGAGAATATTGCGACAGAGAACACAGTAAGGACAAAAATTAAAATTTCTTCGATATTACTTTATCTGTGTAACCCTTTGTTAAAGTGATCACTGCTTATATATGTTTCATTTAAAAGGCACGGACATTAGCTCAGCGCCTCAGACGTGAGAGGGAACGTTCATCGCGTTTGTTGTCAGAGATGCCACAAATAGTTAACGCTCCTTTATCACCTTCTTTAGATTGAGCTTTTATACATTAGTCTCATCCTTATGAAAAATAGTTATTTTCTACATTTTAAGTAATAACCATAATGTCAATATAGAACCGGAGCGCAGCTCAATGCATGCGTCGTCATAATGAAAATGTGACACGTCAACGAAATGAATGAGCGGTAGCACATCTGTCTGAAGTATGTCAATTAAATATATCTTGTAAAATTATACATTTTTTGCCTCATAATTTAGAATGCATCTATGACAAATAATACGTATAAGTATACTGAACCTTAATCAATATTGCATTTTATTTAGTTTACGAAAACAATTACATATTGTCGTCATAAAAGTCGCGACGCAAATACCGTTACGGAAATTTCTTATAATAAACATATTTGTCATCTGTAATGCTAGAACTGCAACAACACAACATCGATCGGTTATTTGTATCATATTTTATATTATTATACCTTCATTGCAATATCCAAAATAGATATTTAAGTCTATCTCAAAACTCATGCAACCATATATATTCGCTTTAATAGGCTTTCATCACTGTAAATGAGCATGTCGTAGGGCTAAGCGTCGAAGGTTTATTTCTAGCAATTATGAGGAAGGTGAATCATCGAACCGCACTCAGAATACAATTGTTAATACGATCCATGCATCCACCCCACCACTACCTTCTTTCAACGAAAGCATGCCTGTTGTGCAGTTGGAACGTCATTACCTTGGATTAATGATCGTTGAATGCCCCCATTGTAAAGCACTTCATTGATTAGATGAAAGGTTAGTGAAATCTCGTACAAGGAATTCATTATTTGGGACGTGTTGTTTGCAGTAGAAAATTCGCCTACCACAACTGCGCGAACCCCCTTTGTCGTTAAAAGTCTTGTATGATGTTACTGAAGCAAAATCTATAGCATTCCGAAGTAATATTAGACGCTACAACGCGTCAAATGCTTTCACAAGTCTTGGATGCACTTTAGAACGCAGACATTTCAGTGGATAATGATCTCATTCACTATACATGGATAATTGTGTCACAGAACCGGGTGCCTCATACCAGATCCAGGAACAACTCCATCTTATGCGCAACTTTATATTTATGATCCATCTATTGCTTTAAACATCCGTAGTCGAAGAAATGACGACTTAGATGTTTCAATTCTTCGCATTATCCAGGACACGTTGAAGGAGCATAATACTTTTTTACCAATTTATCGTCAGGCTCATGATATTTTAATGCAGTTTAATTCCCCTGACGAAGATATACCAGTTAGTCTGCATTATAGCTCGTCAACCGACAGACGCCGCTATAATCTGCCTATAACTAAAGAAATTGTTGGGATGGGAGTCAGAACTAAACAGTGGGATAAAAAGTTCTATGAGAATAACTATAAGAATAGCCTACAAGGAATCAGCGTTTATAGTTTAGCTACTCTTAATATCTTCGTATATATCATAGTAGGTTTACTTTAGAAATGGGGCATAAGAACTTAAAAGATTAATTAAATCAGCGTGAGGCATCAACACTTCGAGATGAGGTTTGTATTCTCATTTTCTTTCGCGCATTGATTGTTAAAATAACCATGAGAATAGGCTAATGAAAACCGATTATCGTTCCTTCTCATCAATCCACATGCTTTTTTGAAAAATAAAGCCATGCGAAGTAAAATATGTAAATTTTCAGCGTTATGACAACCACTAAAAATTTTGTTGCTAATTTGATATGCATGTTTAATTGCAGCTTCATATGCTACAAGAAGAGAATGACAATATTTTGGGTTAGGTGTGGTGTTATATTTCCAACAAAGGTAGCCATTTCAGTTATCCATTTTGTTATTGTTGTGTGTAATTTTAATTTGGAATATGCTTTTAAGCTTCGAGTTTCCGAACAGAGATGCGATGAAGCAGAAGCTAGAGGTCGAGAGCTTGAAAAACACGTATTTATGTGTGGTTGTAATGTTTCTTCTATAAAGTGCGATACAAGAGGATTAGAGCTTAGATGTCGATACGATCCTTCATTTAGTTAGAACTTTTATGTTTGACATCATTCATGTTGGAACAAAATCTTTAGCTCTATTTATTGATTGCGAGAATATGGTTCTATGCAAAGAAATTGAGTGCGGGCCTCATGCTACGTTACTATCTCTTTTCCATCCTGAACCACTACTGTATGAACTAGCATTGACGGACATAATTTTCTGTCCGTATGCATATTCATACTCTTATTTTTGCCATTCAATATTTTCAGTGATACAACGTGTGGTTTTTTGGGGCATAGGCTGCGTCTCTTGGTGGAGGTCTATCATTGAGAGCAAAATTGTTGAGCAGGTAATTTAGTATTTATACATGAAGTTGTGTAGCAGTGTTTTAATCTCCACTTATGACATTTATTGTGATTGATCTGCAGGAAGGAAGCAACACTGCGGCAAAGAGAGATGAGTTATCAACAATCACCTTCCTTATCTGTTAGATAGGTAAATGAATATGAAACATTTGTTAATTTTGTTGTAAAATAAAGTACTGAAGCTTAACAGACTAAAGATTTGAGTTGTATCATGTTCTAAATGCGTTGGTCATGTGGTCAGTGTTGCTTACCATCATGTTTTTGACAGTTGAACATAGATGCTCTATTGAGGTTGCTCTTATAGCTGCTAAGCAAGTTAATGACGGGAATGATAAGAAATTCGGATCACTTGGTTCTGAAATTGAGGTAAAATGCTATAACCATTCCCTATATTACGCTTTACATTCGTTATCTTATTTGATTGTTTAACTTTTGGCGTGCAACGCTATTCATTACATTCGTTATCGTAGGTATAACGAAAACAACTTTAACTGTACCCATTGCACTCTTTCAAAAGTTCTTCTATTTTAATTTGTTGTCGATGAAAATTAACCTGACTTAGTCTTCGTATAATTATCCATGCCGGAGGCACGGGCTATAACTTAGTAGTTACATAAATCTTCTTCTTGAATGGAGAAACTTGAATCTGTTCACTGGTTTCAGATTAAGAAAACACATTACTAAATTGTATTATATCTTCTCTTTTTGTTAGTTAATAAGGGTGTTTTAGGAACTAAAAAGGTAAGAAATGACTAGATTTCTAATTAACATATTATTTCAAACTTCATGTACAATTTTTTACCTAAACATTCATATTCTAATATAATTAGGGGCGGGCCCACATAGGGGCCCGTGGGGGCACAGACCCCCACCGCCCAAATGTGAGTTCCCATAGTGACTTCAAATCCTAGCCTTATGTTTGGTGTGTCCACATAATAGGCATTAATAAGTAATAACCAACAGTCAGCCCGTTACTAACTTTATACATTCCCGCCCATTTAATTTCAAGTTTCTAACCCCACCTACTTTCATTTCTAAGTCCAGCCCATTAATACCTTAATGTTTTGACCTCATTTTTTAGGTGGGAAATGTTAAATGCACTCACCTTTTGTTACATGCACTCACATCTCTTTGATTTGAACTAAATTTCCTTATTATATAGTAGGGGTTTTTAATTTTATGTTGGCCCTCGTGTATATTTATTTTCTCTCTTCGGTTTGCGGCTACTCATTAATATTAATTTTGGAGTTATTCTTTTATGTTCTCGTTTCCAATCCACTAGAAGTCTTGAGTTGTTTTTAATTTAAACTACAATTATTCTTTTTTCTCGTTCTTTATCCATCGCTTTAATAGTATTAATTTAATTTTTTTATACATTAAGGTATAAAGTAATGCTAATTATGCAAAACATAAGTTAAGAATATCAATAAACTTTTTTATTTTATTGTGTTTCAGCTTTGATACTATTGATTATGAAATCGTTATGTACCAGTTTTAAAAGTTGAATATTCGTCGAGGACAATTATAGAGGTGTATTTACTTGAGATTTTATAATCAATAAAAATAGTTTTGCTTACTTAATTTTTTATCAACTATCTTACAAATGTACCCCCAGAGACAAAAATTTCTGGCTTCGCCACTGAATATAACTAGGTACAACCTGTGCCTCCGGCACGGAAACTTCAATTGAACACTTTATGTACGTAGCATTATCACAACGGGAAGAAAATAAAATAAAAATGTCGAGGACAATGAGACGTGGGATAACATCCTTAAAGAAAAATGGAAGATAATAAACTGAAATTATCATGAAGAAATAATAGGTATCCCAAGAGATATTTAAATTGAGAGACTTAAATCTACATCATTTTCAATACGTAAAAAAATAGAAGATAATAAACTGAAATTATCATGAAGAATCTAATATGATGCAGGAGATCAGAGAAAAAGAACACTAACAATCTTCTTACGTATAATATACTTCTTTCAGAAACACTTTCGTAACATTGTTACAATATTAAACAAGCCAAAATGAAGAAATTCACCAAAACCAAAGCAAACTTCTTTAAGAAAAGCGAGATACAGAAGATGCAAAATAGAAGTACAAACTACAAATGCATAAGATCACCTCGAGATCATCGCTGAAGGTCATCTTCAGTCTATTAGAAAAACATTTTGTTGTGTTGATAAGCTCATCAATAAGGCTAATACAATAGTCTTCATGTTTCTGAAATGACTCTTTCTGGCTCGTTGTGAAGAGGTATATTGTCTAGTTCACTCTTCTTAATTGAAATATATATGAAAACATCTTCATATCTTACCATACTAAGTACTAACTGAACACCATCACTAACAGTATACATGTGGAATAGATATAGTTTCAGCTTTTCCCAGCTAGTGCATCGACAAGTTGTTCCTCCATGCTTTGTAAATGCTAAAATCAATAATATAAATAGGTGAGCAACATAAACTTGGAGACCTAGTTAAGGTAGGAGGGCCAAAAAAACACCAAGAAAGGGATAATGATCAAGTAACAACCCATTGCATGTGAAAGGGTGGCGACTTTTGGGGCGCGTATTATATCTTTGGTGTTTAGCTGAGAGCTTAGTTTGTGAAGCTTTTCCATTCTCCTCGACAGATTGTGTCGACGTTCGTGTTCCTTCTAACATCTGGTGGAAAATGTTAAAATTTAACCATTGAAATGAGTAGATTATACCGAAGGGAGTGACTACAAGTAAGATAGTATGAAGCTCAACTACTGGATGCTATGGAAATAAGTAGATTCGAAATTTTTCGTAGGCAACAGAGAAAATGTATGCTTGCTCAAATAAAAGTGATCTTCATATATATGGATTGGAAAGAACTTATTTGATATGGAAGTATTAACATTTAGTGAAGGTTTAAGTACCCAGATTGCAAAAAGGTGAATGATCCTTTCAAATAAAAACAAAAAATAAATTTCAGAAGAATTTTCAGACCATTGGGAATGTAGGATTTATGTCTATCTATAGGAATCATGTTTTCAGAATATAAAACTTTGGCATAAGTTAGTATGCAACATAAAAAATGCATTCCATTAGATAAGTGGTGCAATATAACAACAAGCAAACTTTATCTAAATTTCAAGCTAATGGTAAACTCAAAATATAATTAACAAAGATATGCACTTATTTACGAAAAAAGTTAAAAGGCAAACATTTATTTTAATATCTGATTTAATAAATTGACGATGAAAGAAACATACATACTTTCTTCTTCCTCATCTGAGCAGACACCTAAATGAGAGTAACAAGACATTTGATTATCAAATGAAATCTGAAATTTAATGAAGATGAATCAAATAGATGTAAGTTTAAAATAGTGACTAATAATGAAAATCATATTTGGCACCCTAAATAATAAATATTAATGAATGAAGAATACCTATGTTGTAAATGTAAGACAGATACATTAAAACTTTCATCAAACACATTTTATGAAGAGTTAAATACATATATAGTGGCTTCAAACATATACAGAAAGTAGATAATTCAAAGAAAGTTATAACATGTAGTTACATTTATACCAGCCCCTCGATATAAGTCTCTTTTGAACATAAAATTTGGTTGTGACGGTTTATTTCTATTCCAACCCTTTTGATAAACAACACACGAGTCAATTTTTATGAATATGATTGCAATTGAGAAATATAAAGATATAAATATTTCTCCCAACTACTTTTCATCTTACGCACAACTAATGGATTCATTGGTAAACGCTGAAAAGAATAATTTAGTAATTTGGAGATTACCAAGAACCACTTCGCTAGCGTTTCAAAATTTATTCACGGAAGTGGTGCACACGAGAAATCTGTAATCAATAGTTTCTTCTGAAGTTTCTCTTCTAGTAATGTGCTGCTCTTTATTAATATAACATATAGTTATTTTTTCAGATCTTCTCGGGAAGGTTTCTTTATAACTTTTAAAGTCTATTGCATATCCTATATATAATCTTGTAAGCAACCAAATGGACATTTGATTAACAAAGTTAAGATGAATGTACTCAATCTTAAATTAGGTATTTTTGAACTATACTTTTGTATATTTATCTTTCATTTACTTGTCCTTTAATTATTTTCAATTTTTTTATATTATTCTTTTTTCTTTTAATTAACTCAGATAGAGAGGGAACATGCTACATTTGTTGGTATATATAGGTGAAATTAGTTACCCCTGCCTTTTCTTTTTTACTAGTTTGATTTTCTTATGTTCACGTGATTTCAATTTTTGATATATTTATTTTTCGCAGTTTATAACCAGATAAACAATTTGGAAGACTTGGCTATCGCAGAATTTTGTGGGCATATTCGCCGCGAACCCTCACGAGATACAGTTCGTCCACTAGAAGTAAATCAAGGGTTTAATGACTTACTACACATGATATGTGCAATCGCGACAGTTGCGAAAGTGAGTTACGATATATACATCTTATTAGTGTATTATTTTTCTAGCTTATTCAAATGAAAGGAGATAGAAATTATGTTTTTGATACCTTTGTTAAACTCTAAGCAAATGGTTTGGTTATTAATAGTTTGATTTTCGTATGCACATGATTTCAAATTTTGATATATTTATTTTTCGTAGTTTATAACTAGATAAACAGTTTGGAAGACTTGGCTATCACGGAATTTTGTGGGCATATTCGCTGCGAACCCTCACGAGATACAATTCGTGCAGTAGAAGTAAATTAGGGGTTTAATGACTAATTACACATGCTATGTGCAATCGCGATAGTTGCGAAATTGAGTTAGGATATCTATATAATAAAAGAGGAATGTATCTTTTTAGAATATACCCTCCTCACTTAATGGCTAGGATTTATCCCCACACATTTGTCTTGGACGGTTCAGATTTACCCTCCTCACTCAACTACAAGGGTTTGAAGGTAAAATCAGTCTATTTTGAAATTCATAGTCTCCTGGACCTTCTCATGAGAATCTCATTCTCCCGCTCTCTCCATTTCTCTGTCTGAAGCTCCCCCTCTCTCTCTCTCTCTCTCTCAATCCTCCTCCATGCTCTCTCGCAACCTCTCTCATCTCATCTCCCGCAGGCTCTCTCGCTATCTCCCTCGACATCTTCTCTCATCTTCATCTCTCGCATGCCTCTTTGTCTATCTTCATCTTCACCTCTCGCAGGACTGAAGACTCATAAATCAAGATGTAAGGCGCCCTATTTTGTGGGTTTTCGATTTTAAGCAGATTTAACTCAAACTTCCATACAGGTCAGTGAAATTTATTGTCCTTTACTCAAGAATGGTGAATTTTTTTCAGTTTTTCCTAAAAAGTGTGAGAACATTTACTATTTGTTTTTTTCTTGAACAGTTTAGGGTTGTTGGACACTTCATGTTGTAGATGTTAAGGTTTGTTATTTAGGGCTTAGTTTGTTTAGGTGGGAGAGGGTTTATGTTATTTAGGTTTTAATCTATTTCAATAGATGTTAGGTTTACTGAAATTGATTTAGGATTTTGATTTGCTTGAGTTTTAGGTCATCTACTCATCTGTTTTTTTTCTTTGTTGACTATGATCTAATTGTTTGATTTTTTTATGGGTTTTGACAAGATTGCTTTGATTTTGAGTGTTTGGGGTTGGCTGACTAATCTCTAATTTTATTGAAGCTTCAAGATTAGTGTTTTGATGTTTTATTGATCGAGTTTATTGGATTGAATATACAGTTTCAGTAATCTTAAGAAGGTGGGTGTGTTTTGATGTTCTATATTAATCGAGTTAGTTTGGTCAGGTTAATTGATGTTTTGTAACTTCTACCAATTTTATGATACTTGAACTGCTCAAAGTTATTTGATTTTGCAGTAGCTTATTGGCCCCACAATATTCCATGAACCTAGATCTACAAATCATTGAGAAGAGCATATTCCACTTACGAGACTCATAAATTGTGTGGTTTCAATTAGGCAAAGCTAGCAGTTATTTGTAGAACCATTGCTTGCATCGGCTATGAGATATTTTATCTAACTAAATTCCGGCCAACAAGTTCTCAGTATTCATTTGTTTATCAGAGCAAGTATAACGTTGTTTTAAGTTGAATTTTGGCCAACAAGTTTGATTACTTATTTCAGATTTTATTAATAGAAAGTGTCAAGTGACAAGCGAAGAAATATTTACCCAACATGTTACGGTTGTTGTTACGCAAATTATTGTTTTCGAAGATATTGACATTAAAGATGTATCACTTGCAATTAAGGCAAGCAATAATAACAATGTAGTGTCAACTCAGCCAAAGAACACGCTCCTGAAGGTAACTTTTCTTCTTCTCTTCAACTTCTCATTAGTTGAGAACCACTAGGGGAAAGAAAACCACTATCATACTAGGGAGTATCAAGTATGTTATTGGTCCCCATTCAATTTTGTTCATATACATTTATCAATCGTACTTCAATAACGCAATTGATAAAAGTTCTTAACTATATTTGATTTTCCTTTCTAAAGTAGATGTATTGTTAGCTTTGGCTTAAATATATCTCTCTCACGCAGGTGTATTTATACTCTATACAGGTTTGTATCTTTCTCAAGGTTAGCTTCATCTCCTTCTCTCTTAGTACACCGATTGTATCTTTCTCTAACTACATCAATTTGTGTTATGTACCACACTATATCCACTTTCTTCGAACTCAATTTGGGTTATCCGATTTTGAGATAGGTTTTTTTGTTTAAACTAAACCTATGGCTGAAATCCTTTGTAGTTGTGTACTGACCCAAATCCACATTGGCTGAACTCTTTTGTGTTCTCTAATATTCTAGATAGAATTTTATTGATTCATGCGATGTTTGTTTTAAATATAAACATTACCTTTTAACATTTTTAGTTTTGGTTTCATTTTTTATTCTGATTTTGTTTCATTTTAAGTACAGTTCACATTTTCATGTATTTTAGCGATGTTAGCTTAGCTTTCTTTTTTATTATAACTGTAGGTTACCTTTTAGTAGTTTTTTTATTCAAGTGGTAGAACAAAATTCTCAAAGCAGTTTCATCAGTTTGTAACCGTAAATCTATATGAGAAAAATTTAAGTGCCTAACCTATGTGTACGAGATTAATATTGAGAACATGACAATGCATCAAGTATGACTTCAAGGGTTAAGAAGAGTGATGCAAGGAAAATTGTGAGTTTTCATCGGTAATATTTTGAACAGTATGTTAGAGCTCTTGACAAGGGGGACGAGCTAATAGGTAACTACTTTCTCTCCCTCTCATGTTTGTACATTACCTATATACTAAAGTCTATGACCTCAAATTTCAATTGTCCAATTTGTACAATTGCAGAGTGCAACTTGGAAGGTCGGCCGAACAGCTGGCATGCTTTTTGAAGTGCATTGTGTTTCCTATGGGTTTTGCAATCAACTCAAAGGTTTCAAAATTTTGCAGGGTTAATGCCATTGGTTCGCGACGTACAAGTTCTCAGATCCTTTCAGGTGAGACCTCTTATAAAAAATTTCTATGTTATTTATTTATACAGATTTTGTACTGTTTGCTCTCCATGTTTCTTAAGGCTTCCTAAACTAGCACAAAATCTATTGGGAACATATCATAGATTAACCAATTTTTGTAGTGTAATGTTTTAATTTTGGTGCACTTTATCTTATCTCCCCTATATTGTGGATCGATTATTATACAAATGTTATTTCTCTCATTGTAAATGTGTTCTGCTTTTAGCAAACAATTTTTTCTGTAGACTGCAACTCGCTTGAGGAATTAAGTAACACCATTGTATAACTTGATAATTATATTGAGGGTTCTTCGAAATTTTGATATGGAAGGCAAATGAATTAAGAAACACCATTGAAACAATCGAACACATAGTTGGTGGTGGTTTTGCGTGTGAAGGTATGAGAAATTTGGATAACTGAGAACTGCAACAATAATGATTGTACTTGCTAATTCTGTCAATTAACTTGCGTTGCCTCATTTACAGTTGTGTATCTATTAAGATCTATGTTAAGCTAGAAAGGATGTAAAATCGAATATGAATCTCTTTACTGTAGTTTCATATGATTGTTAGCTTTGAAATTTGATGCAATGCTTACACCGTTTTCTTTTTTATTTAGTTAAGGTTTTTATTTTCTTATTTTTTTTCACAGGGTTTGAAGAAGGTGTCCGTGACAACGCTGACACTAATACTTCATACTTGGTAAGCTTTTTTTTTTGTTCTTCTTTTTCATGGATTGTAATTGATTTTGACCTATTGTGATTAGTCAAGTCTTATGGAGTCAAACACTTCAACTGAAACGTCAATAACATGTTTAAGTATAGCTCTGAATTAGGAAGAATTTTACAAGTTTAATAGTATTTGACTCTCCAATAACCACACCACAACCATTGTCAAAATATTTTGGTTTGAAACATTATCAAAATTTGTATTGCTCTTAATTTGAGAAAAGTGTATTTCAAATTCATCTCTTTTAGGGCTTCAAGATCCGTCGATGTTCAAGTAAAACTGAATCCACTAAGTTTGCCAATGTGTAACCATTATTTTAAATCTAAACAAAATTTAGGTAGTAGGAGCGAAAATGTGAATTTTAACCATTTAAATCATGTTTAATCGGAACTTTGAAGTTTGAAGTAAACCACGACTTTACTTCAGCTTTTGCATTTGAAAAGTTTTGTAGTTGCTAGCAATTTACTTCTGCACTCTACATATTTGATGGTTCTCTTATACGCAAAATGTTGTTCATATTTAACTGAATTCAATTTCGTTGTATTAACTTTGCTTACTTACCTTTGATCTCTGTAAATACTATGCAGAATTAGTCATAATGGTGAATTGGTACTAAGAAAATTGTTTCCTTACAATCCCATATGTTCTTTGTTATTCCAATGAGAGATAATCAAAACTGATAACTCATATAATGACCGAAAAAAACCTTATTATCAAAGATTTGTTTACTATGAATCCAGTTTAACATCAACCACACAAGTTATATCACCCCAGAAGAATTTGGTGTTACTGCAGAAGAAATGTACATGATGTTTGAGATTTTATTTCGTACTTCAAATATATTGCCCCTTCATAGTACGCTTGCAAACTTCTAGGGGTACTCTGCCACCTCTAAACTGCATAAGGTTTGGTGAAAATCAAAGGGTATGTTGAAAAAGGACGATGTGTTTATTTTTAACTGTAGAATGGAGAAGTATTTGGGGATACTCTGCCATAGTAAAATGTGTCCACTGTGGTTGGCTTTTTCGTCTAATTTTCCCTTCGATTGTGAGAACATGATGATGTATTAAGTCTGACTTCAAGATTTGAGAAGAGTGATGCAAGGGGAATTAAGAGTTTTTATAAGCAATATTTTGAGCATTATGTTACAGTTCTTTTTTTTTGTTGAAAATTATGTTAGATTTCTTGACAAGGGAACAAGCTAACAGGTAAACTACTTCCGTCTCATGTTTGTAGATTGCATGTATGACTATATACTAACGTCTGTGACCTAAAATTTCAATTGTCCAATTTTTACAATTGCACAGTACAACTTGGAAGACCTACCAAACAACTGGATTGCTTTGCGATATCTTTCATGGGTGGACTGTCGAATGGACTATCATTTTTGTTAGATTAAACTCTTTTCATCTTTTCTAAAGTATCTTTTCCAAAGTAATGTCTTATAATGAGTTAAACAATGCATCTTATTGCAAGTCACATTGTTAGTAATGATATAAAGTATAAAGCTAAGATGTTCGATCTCTAGACCAGATAACATATTTCTTACGTTCAAATTTAACTGAATGCATTGGAAAGAACTGTCCGTGCCCCACGGGCACGGGTTACACCCTCGTATACATCTTATTAGGGTAATATTTTTCTAGCTTATTCAAATGAAAGGAGATAGCAATTACTTTTTTTTGTTAAGAAAGATAACAATTATGTTATTCTCCTTTCTTTTTCACTTCGTTTTATTTACAAGATATTCAGTACAACTTTGTGATTCACAAGATCATAAATATGGTTGCTTTAATAAAATTAAATTATCTTCCAATATATACTAACTACTTTATATCAAAATTGAAAAACAAAAATTAAACAAAAAAAATTATATTCATCTTAACTTTGTTACTTACAAGATTATATATTTGGTTGCTTTATAACTTTTAAAGTCTATTGCATATCCATTTCTTTTTTAAATCGACCAGATGATACTAAGCTGGTGTAACAAACAAATAACCTCAAAAGAATGCTTACCAATACATATATTTGCAATCAAAATTAAAGTCAAAGTCTACTATAAGATTTCTTATAAATAATTCTTTAAGCATGTTTTTTTTCTTAACGAGTTATAACCATAGATTTCTTTGAGTGAACCTTAATCAACACCCTGTGCATTAAAACCTTGCCTCTTTTCCATGTTCTCTCTAGGTGACTCTAATAGGGATATGATAAATTTTATTAAATGGTTTGTATTGATCCTTGTGGCATTCACCAAGTCTTAACTTATAAGATCTTGAAGGTACTTCCTCTGCATGTATTTGTTCCTTGCGCGATTTCTGAGGTCCATAATATTTACGATCAATCTATTATTGTCAAACAACAATGTGAATGACATGTCAACATGAGGCACAACCTCAATCTCCATGAGGAAACACCTCATCCTACAATTTCTTTGTTTGCTTTAAAAGTTGCCACATATTTTGCATCAACAGTATAGTTTAATATGCATTTCAACTCACATTTCTTCTATATTTTACGTCAAACATAACCCTAGTATTTTGTCTAAAATAGTAAGTCCAAAGTGGTAAACTCAATTTTTAATTATTGAGGAAAGTAAACTCAATTACCAATTATTGTTTAGGGGGTAAGGTCAAAAAACCCTTTTTCAAATTGAATAACTTACGAGAAATGGCGTGATGTAATGATCAAGTAGATGAATTGGTGTAGTTGTTAGAAAAAAAGATGCAAGAATTTCAAATAGAAGTCAATAATGACAAAAGAGAAAGAAGATGATAAAGATGAAGGTTGTTTAGGACATAAGATTTAAAAAAATCATTTACTTGTTTACTTTTATTTAAAGGTGGATATGTTGGAACACGTTGCAGACCAAATGAATATTTCTTGCAAATATTTTTGGAACAGTTAAACCAAAAACTATATTTGTCCACAATTTTGTTTGAGTTCACTAATAGCTTAATTAGAGGTGTACAATAGATTTTGGAACCAATTTCTCTAAAGATTTGTTTGTTACGTGAGAAAATAGAAGTGGAAAAGTCATTTTTATGGAAAAATTGATTTTCTGCTATTGGTTGGACCAAAAAAGTGTGAAAATCGATTTCTCAACCGAAAAAATGCGGGAAAATGATCTTAAAAACTATTCCACAAAAAATGTGGTAAAATAGTTTTCACCTTTAACAGAAAAAAGACACTTTCTCTCTTCCTGTATCCTCCCTCCCCCCCCCCCCTTTGAATATTTCGTTTCTTCTATCCTGTTCACGTCTCTCTCAAGGTCTGTGAACGATGAAATGAAGTTATAAGGAGTGTGAAACAGAGTTCTAAGAAGGAGTGTGTCTCTATAGAATCAACAGTCAATTTTATTCATGAATACAAGAAAATTAGAGATATAGAATCAACAAGCACCCTCTTCTGCTAGTTAGAGATATAGAAAAAGCTCAATTTTCTTTTTAACAATTTAGGCCCGTGAGAAAAAAAGTACCAGAAGAGGAGCTTCTAAATACGTAAACTAGTGGGGTTCTTCTATGTGAACGATGAAATGGAGTTCCGAAAAGGAGTGTCTCTTGGGGAATTGGTAAAACTCCTTAGTTCAACAAGGGCAACCATGATCTCCTTTCTGTTACCATCTAGAACGAACTGTCTTTCTCTCTCTAAATAAATCCAACTAAAGAAACATCATACCCTTTATTGTCATCTCCTTCACAATGATGTTGATTCCACCTCTAAATTGATTTAAGTGATGAAGACTCAAACCATGATTGGGAAGAAGAGTCCCGGTAAAACCCAATTGATGATGAATCAAACCCTTCGTTGTTCATCTCCTTCACAATGATGTCGATTCAACCTCCAAAGAGATCCAAGTGATGAAGAATCAAACCCTTTATTGTTCATCTCCTTCACAGGAGAGTTCCATTAAAACCCAAATGACGAATAAATGAGACTTAATTTGGGAAGCTCCCTTTATTTGTGAAAAATGTCGAAAACAATAAAGTCAGACGCCTTTATAATTTCTTGAATTTTTTCCTATGACCTTATGTAAAAAAAAAAAAAAAGGAAATATTGATTTTCTTTCCCACGCCAAAAAAGTAGTTTTAAATCCAAATGTTTCCACACGAATCAATGGGACCTTAAAGTAAGCTCCAAAAAGTTTTTAAGCTACGCCAAACAAGTCCTTAGGAGGTAACTAATAACTAAAACCAGACAATTTCTTCACAGTAAAAGTCGGATACTCAAAAGGGGTTTTAGGTGGGAAAATTAGGGTTTATCGAGCTATGATCGTATAACCATGTCTGTTCGAGTTCTTTCCCACCCAATCTCCAAAAAGTTCGAACCTTTTGATCACTCCCACTGTCAAACCTCCTTGGGTAATTCACCATATCTCTTAAAAATCTCTCATTATCCTGCCAAATCCACTTCAAAACTTAACATTTCTCTCCATCCAAATCGTTTTTTAAGCTCTATTATTAGGGCATCATCATCCAGAGTCGAAAATGGAGGAACCCTAGATGACGAATCATCAATTATTGAAGCAAGAGAAGCTGTTTCGGAGATTCTTCAGGAAGCAGGAGTATCTAAAGAAGAATCAATAGAT
This sequence comes from Eschscholzia californica, assembly GCF_041429995.1. NCBI lineage: Eukaryota > Viridiplantae > Streptophyta > Magnoliopsida > Ranunculales > Papaveraceae > Eschscholzia > Eschscholzia californica. Next base: position 11,674,450 of record NW_028238483.1, on the reverse strand, counting down.
ATAGCTTTGAATTCACCCAAGTATGTTAAAATGCTAATTGATAGTGTTGTTGAATTGGATGAACTTTCTTTATGGAAATCATGGAAGATTGAGGATGAAGATGTGGATAATTTATCTTTTAAGAAAAAAGTGTTTTATATGGCTAAAGAGAAAGGTGATAATGGATTACTTCCTTTCTTAGAAAGTGTTGGTTTGAGTCCAATGTCTTCAACTCATATTGCTCGTGTTCTTATCTCTGAATCCCTTCCAACAATCATCCACAAGGTATTGAAATTTAAGTCTTTACTATTTGAGAATTGTGAGAATCTATTTTCACTTGGTTGATTTCATCTAAAATTTGAGGTCCTTGAGATAGTGCTTATATTTTATGAGTTTCAATTTAGTTGTATGTTTGAATGACCAATACATGCTATTTAGTAAAATTAGGAATATTTGTAAGTTATAATTTATCTTTGTGCTTTTCACAATCATTTGCAAGGTTTCTTGGGCTTTGAGAATTTAGAGGTTCATGTTTGTAGTGTTTATATGCTCTGAGATTCTGCATGTTATGTTGATATGCTTATATATTGTGATTTAAAGAATTGTAATTTGATGGCACGCTTGTCAATCGGTTCTACTCCGAACTTGAGTTTTAGAATTAAGTGATAATGCCAGGTTACTTGAGTTTACGCATTTGGGTGTCTTTGGGTCATGAATTTTTTACACGAGCTCACTTGGCGCCTTCTGGCGAGTGGCGGCGCGTTTTGCACATCTGTGGTTATACATCTGTAAACGAAGTTGCACGTGGACAATGTTCTGATTGAGTTGATATTAACGTTAAGAAAACACTATTTGAAAACCAACTGCAACATTCATCCTTGTGGCAAGTCAAGCATATAACAATCATCTTATCTCAACTACCTCTTTAAGTTGGTGCGGGCCAAACTCACCTTATTGCTTGTGCGAGAAACCAAACTGCTATTTGAGATAGATGCCCAGAATATGTTTGTTCTTTATATGCACCTTCTTTTCTTTTTGCTTGATATATGCGATTCATCTAACTGTTATGCCACTCAATAAATCATTATTGCTCATTTTTATTCATGGCTTATATAGGTTAAATATGTGAAAGAAATGTTATTTTGTGGGAATAATGATGAAGGGTTCATTGGCAAGAATGCACGTCGAATGATGATGCAACTATCAATTTTTGTTGATGAGGATGTCCAACAGACATTAGCATTCTTCGAAAAGGTCTAGTATGTTCCCGACTTTCTTTTTTATATATTGATATGGAAGTTCATTTTATTTATGACACTCTTATATCGGTGAACCAAAACCATAAATGGCTGTCCTGACTCTTGAGATCCATTTATGTTGTGCTTTCTTGGATAACAAAATTCAGAACTACCATTTAAAGTCATGAGTTCTGCCTCCTACGCTAAGAGGGATGGAGAAAATTGGTCTTATTATGAGGTGTTAGTCATTATTTCAGTTGAGCTGAATATCTTTCATCATATATACACATATACGTGTATATATATATATATATATATATATATATATATATATATATATATATATGATTGTGCTGTTTTTGTTGTTGAAATGATTGTGCTGTTTCATGGTGCAGATGGAGGCTAGACGTGGAGGTCTGGGTATGTTAGGTTCCAAAGATGCCTCATTTCAATACCTGATTGGGTCTTTTCCTCGACTTCTCATGCTGTCGGTGGAAAATCATCTGAAACCTTTGATACAATTTTTTGAAGGCATTGGGGTCCCAAAAGGACGGATTAGATTTGTACTTCTGTTATTTCCACCAATCATCTTTTATGACATTGAGAAGGACATAAAGCCAAGAATTCATTCTTTTGAAAAGGTAACAATCACCGTTTGGACTGCTGCTACTGGTAAAAATTCATTTCATAGTTATATCAAACTTCCGCTTTTACTCTGTTATCGTGTTTTGTATGTAGTTTATCGATGATTTTCAATAGCTATATCGCTAATTTGATATTACATTCTATGTTTATGAATTATAAATTGTTATATGATTTTAATTTTTTATGTCAGTTTTCCTGGGTTTTGTTTACCAGACAGGGCATGAATAATTGCCTTCTTTTCTTCAGATTGGTGCAGACAAGAACGATATCGGGAGGATGATAGTAAAGTATCCTTGGATATTTTCAACTAGCATTCAAGATAACTACGAGGAGATTCTTTCGTTCTTTGAACTGGAAAAGGTTAACTCCCAAATCATATATGATTTTTATAGACATGCTTGCAAAAATACTGGTTTATGCATTGTAGTGGGTTTTCATGTTTGAGGCTTTGGGTGGTTTATTAACAGAACTAGAGAAAAGGAACCATATTCGTAATTTATGTTCCTGCCAACTAAATCGAGTAAACCCAGTTTTTATCCTTCCCATGTCTGACAAATTTGACTTACAAGTTTGTCAAGTGATACTCTACTACAGACTTGCTTGCTTCCTTGTCTGTTTCTTGTTTATTGTTTTGCCTTGTTGAATGGGTCGATAACCTCTTTTACGCTTAGTATCCAAAAAAGTTTGTTGTGCTTTCAAATTTCAGGTGCCAAAAGCTAGTGTTGACAAAGCAATCAAAAGCTGGCCCCATCTATTGGGATGTTCAACTAGCAAGATGAAGTCGATGGTCGAACAAATCGGTGACTTGGATGTTCGCAACAAGAAGTTAGGTCAGGTTATCTCTTCATGTCCACAACTACTACTAAAGAAACCTCGCGAATTTGTCCAGGTTGGCAAATGTTTTTTCACTATAACTTATATCTGATTCAGTATTAGTATACATATATATGTATATATATTATCAACTACTTTCTCAGGTTTTAGCCTCCAACGAGTACTTGAGAACTTCGGTTGTTTAGATGGTCGAAACAGCTTTGGTTGTTTAGAGTTGCATCTTTTCTGCCTTCTCTGTGCATGTTTTGTTGCTATTACTTGATTGTCTCAATGAAGTCAATTGTTGTGTTTTAGGTTGTTACGTTCATGGAAGAACTCGGTTTTGACAGCGAGAGTATAGGGAAGATTTTATGTCGGTGTCCTGAAGTCTTTGCTACCAATATAGAGAAAACCCTCAAGAGGAAACTAAAATTCCTTCACGATATTGGGATATCGGAAGATCACCTTCCTCGAGTTATCAGAAAATATCCTGAGCTTCTTGTGTCAGATGTTGACCAAAACTTATTTCCAAGGTGAAAATTTTAATTCTGTTTAGAAATCAATTAGTACATATGGAAACTCCATGAGGACATCGCAAAGATCTTCAATTGTCAAGCAAGGTTGTCAGGGGTGAAAGACAAACCGGACGGAGATGAGTTGGAACTCAAGATCTCCTTTTTCCTTGATCAATGAAAAATGCACATGGTAGAGTTGCATGGACAGTGATGGGCATAAGAAAGAAGAGTCTGAATCTGCTGCAACAAATAACCCTAAACCCTATACCATGTTCTTCATTCGAACGCAGATGTTTAAGATGACTCTTAACACAATCGAACTTGTATGATATGTTGCTAAATGGTTTTTGTTTTGTTTGCAGATTGAAGTATTTAATGAAAGCAGGATTATCTAAACGCGATGTGGCTTCCATGATACGAAGATTCTCTCCTTTATTAGGTTACAGCATTGAAGAAGTTCTAAAACCGAAACTAGACTTTCTAGTGAACACCATGGAAAAGCCAGTAAGGGACGTGGTCGAGTATCCTAGGTACTTCAGCTACTCCTTAGACAAGAAAATCAAGCCAAGATTTTGGGTACTCAAAGGTAGAAATTTAGAGTGCAATTTAAAGGATATGTTAGGTAAAAATGATGAAGAATTTGCTGCAGATTACTTGGGAATTGGAAGAATGCTTATTCCTCCTCCTTTGCCCCCTTCTCTTCATCGATAATCCCTGTTCATCTTTATGGAGTTCTCTTGTATTGATCAATTATTTTCTCTGTAAATACTGTCAAAATCATAACTTATAAAAGGTTCCATCATTTATAAGGTTCCAAAAAATCATCTCAAACATGAGTTCATGACTGAAGTTGCAAGTTTCAAAATGGCCGTGTTAGGATGGAAATACTCCATACAAACACGAACCACTCTATGTTACTAGATACTCCTGATTCCCTACATATGCATCTATCATATCTAGATCAAAGAGAGTATGGTTTGTCTACGAAAATACAGCCGAATGTATGTTCTTGCTGATCTCCGACATCTAGCAGATATCTGTCGTTTGACAAATCGCTGTTGATTCTCTTCCAATTCTGCTTAAGATTTGGATTTCTCTACATAAGAAGCGAGTTTCTAGGTTAACTAGAAGAACACAGAGACATGAGAACAAGACTGAAGCGTTAGAGAATTATACCTAAAGTTTGACTGTTCTCATTGCTTCCAAATAAAAACTAGAAATTCAATTATATCTGACATTCCTATTCTTGTCATCACTAAAATCTGCTATTCAATATTGTTTGTTTCTCAATCATACACAGAAAAATCAATATGTTTTCTATGTCAGAAGACAAAAGAGAAATCGTTTTCACTCAGAAAAATAAAATAAAATCATTCAAACAGATTATATAGAAACAAACTGCATATTATGATTCAAAGACACAATATTTAAACCAAAATAAGGGATTCAATTGAACTTCATAACTGTATATTCGAGATCATAAACGATAAGTCTTGATAACAAGATAAAGTAAAAAAGCAAAAAAAAAAAAACCCTAATTATTAAGGTGATTTCGACGGATAAACGCCGATTCATCATAAAGATCAACCGATAAGTAAAAGTAAATTTCTCAATCTGATATTATAGATCTTTACTCAAACGGGGCTAAGGAGTTGATAAAGCGATGGTTTTGGTTCAGAATTCATTCCGATGATGATCACGAGCGGGATGAAACCGACATGAGTGATTACTTTAGCTTTCTTCAAAGCCCAATTGGTCCATTCCTTCAAGCACTTCGCTGTTGATCCTTCATCGGTGGCTTTCGATCCTTTTCCAGATTTGCCTTTCGTCTTCAAAGAAACCCTAGATGCCATTGATATTGATTTTTTTTTCTTGTTCTCTCTCTCTCTCGCTCTCTCTAAAACCCTAAAAGAGTGTTTATGATTAAAACGATAGTAGCTATCTAGCTGTCTGACGAATATAACCTCGAGTTTGGTAGGCATAAGCCCATTTATCAAATGATGCGCTGTTTCCCAATTCCGGTTCTGGTTCTGACCGGGTTTTAGGTGATACGGTTCTTAACAACTGTGGGAGAAAAAGTCTGATATCTGACATGTTCACCCAACTCCCAATGAAACCCTACCCGATGGTCGATAATTCTGTCTCGTCGGCTAGATTGGCCAGCGCTACCCGAGCTCTGAATGGCCCAACATGAACTCGAACAACTACTTGTACGGATATTTTTATTTCAAATTGTGTTTATAACTATTTGAATATATATCTTGCGAGTATTTCGTGTCGTTAGGAAAGCACTGATAGGTTTGTCTTGAACGTTACAATAATGGCCATTTACTAAGGCTAAACATGATTCACATTTCTGCATATAATATCTATTGAGTCATTGCCGGAGTGTGCAGTTGTCTCGGTCAATCACAAGACACTCAAAGGAAATAAGTTATTAGTAGAGATCGCGTCACTTTATCACTCTTCTTGTTATTCTCTCCCCTTCGCGTGTTTAACTGTAAAAAAGGGGAGGGAGGAGAGCCAGATGTCACCCACAAATTTCGATAAGCAATTGGTGTGCAGTCTAGCAATGTTCGGGAGGTGGAGCCCATTATAATTGTACGGAGAACTCAAGAACAAGCAGGAAGGTTCTAGAAGATGATGTATGTAGTCTAGGGAAATTATGTGTGTGGAGAATTTCAAAAAGATGTTCTAGAATTTTCCTTGTATCCTACAAATGAGGAGTTCCCCTCATTTATAATACATCCAAGAAGTAATCAAGCATAAGAGAGTTTAACTTTAAAGTAGAGTGTCCATGGAAGGTATTGGTAATACCTTCAACTGTACTTACTGTGACAACACTGAAACTACTTTGCATGTTTTACTCCATTGCTACTACGTTCGTCCAATATGGTTCCACTTTAACATAATGACCGAGAATATCACCACTATGAGAGAATGGATCGTTCAATGGAAAGATATGGAAGCGGAACAGGTAACTCTATTTGCAAAAATTTTGTGGTATATATGGAAAGCTCGATGTGACAAATTATTTTCCTCGAGAGACTAGACTCCCATGCAGGTTACAACAACGATCTTGAACACTATGACAAGCATCACCCCAAACAGAAGCGGCAGAGACAACAACAACAAAAGCGAGTGGACACCACCCGTAAGCCTATACATCAAAATTAATGTTGACGCTTCCTTTACTACGTTAGATGATCCAGCAGGCATCAGATGTATTATGCACGATGACCAGACAATCTTCATAGCAGCACTAGCAGACACCACTAGAGGACAAAATGCAGAAGAATGTGACTGTCAAACCATTCTATGGGCTCTCCAATGGGCATCAGACCTCAAAATTCAGCATGTTCATATTGAAAGTGACAACCAGAACTTAATCCGACATCTTAACAACAACTCCTCGCCGATCCAATGACAATCTAGAAAACATATGGACAACATATCCAGGCTCAGAAACGAGTTCGTTAGTATAAATTTCTCCTATACTTCGAGGCACAACAACGAGGAAGCAGATAAATTAGCTAAATGGGGGAAGAAAAACCGATGCAGACGTACTTGGCACTCCGTTCAAGACCTTTCTTTAATCCTCATTCCCTAGTTCTTGTATTTCTTTCTCTCAACAAAAAAAAACTTTAAAGTGTGAGTGACTTGGGAAGCGCGTGCTTGTATAGCTTGTACTCGAGAGTTCCCCGACAATAAAAGAGTTCATGTCCACCAAGTGCGATAGTTGAGCTTTCTTGCTAGTTCGAGTACTTAGTTGCTTAAGTCTTTTGTGTGATTCCGCCACCAGGAAAGGGATATTTTTTTTTTCATTTAGTCAAGGTTACTTGGTTTTGAGGAAAGACTTGAGTTTAGTTTTTTAAGGTTTTGGAACTCTACAAATCAAATAATTTATTACTCATGCCGGTTTTTCATGGGAATACTACGAAAATTAGGTCAATCAGATGAGATTTGCCATGAAATCTGAGGCAAGGAAGCCAACTTGCCTCGGAATTAAGGGGTTGATTTTTCATTTACTGAGATTTTTCTTTCACCTTAAGGGTTTGCGAAATCAAATAATGGGTGTTTTTTAGAGGTTTGAACTTAGATCTTCTTCCTTTGTATGTTTAAGGGTGATGGAAGTTGTAATAATGGTGAAAGAAGAAGAAGAAGAAGAAGAAGAAGAAGAAGAAGAAGATGATGAAAAAGAAGAAGAAGAAGAAGAAGAAGAAGAAGAAAATGATGATGGAGAAGAAGAATATCCAATTCCATTATATGATCGAGCAAAGGAAGGAGCCAGGATCCAAATCTAGACCTGGCTAGCGTGAAAAATATAGACAAACTCAAATAGCCCATAGGTCGGTCCTACTATTCTCAAATCATAGGTATAAACATTTCAGATTTTATGAACCATTATAAGAACCAAGAGAAGAATGTTTTATATTGATAAAAAGAAAACCAAAGTGTTCTATATTTTTTACTGATTATTGTAGTTTTCACTTGACTTATTCAATTTATCTTCAAAATAGACGACGAAAGAAAAAATAGCATAAAGATAGAGAAACAATCCCATATCCAAGAAAACATGCATAAAAAACCTAACATCCAAAACCAGTTTGAAGAAAAAGAATTAAAATTATAATCTGAGATTGAGTAATGCGTCAGAAAGAGGAAAAGGGAATGAAATGAAGGAACAAGGATAGTCTCTAAGTATATTTTGACTTGAACCGTCGACCTCTTACTCATACATACTAAGTCAATACCAACTACGCTACTGGGTTGTAGATGAAACTGAAGGATATATTTCCTCGGTCAGAAGGAATGGTATCCTTCCGAAGGAATGTCCTTCGACCAAGATGTCAATGCGTACGATTTGGCGAATAGGATCTTAATGACCTTACTCGGAAGATCACTAGTCCGGTCCAATTAGGGGTCGTAACGCTTATCTAGAAGTCAACTACGATCGTTGGATAACTTCGGTAATCCGCGGCTAACATAGACCGGATCCTACAAGGGTTACACATAAAAGTGATGATTTGAACGGAGAGAATTGACTAGTAATAGACTGGCATATAATGTTGGGTTTTACACTCTTCTACTAGTGTTTATAGCGGAATTAAGACATCTAATGTCTACACTAGTATTCCCAGGATCACATGCATAAGCCTATGATAATCATTAATTAAAACTAGAAAGATAAATACCTTATTCGCTAGTTTTCCCTCGAACCTTTCCAATTGCTTATGAGAAGATCAAGAGCTTCAAGTGTAGCTCCTCTACTTGGGACACGAGCAATCAATTTGATCTCCCACCTTGTTGTATAGCTAGCACACCAATGGTGGTTGGAAGAAGAACTCCTTTCTTCTTGACTAGATAGATAGTTAATGGGAATTAGCTCACTTTCTCCTCTCTACTTGATGTGGTAGAGTAAGAAAGCTTAGAGAGAAATTCCACACCTTATTCTCTGCCCTAAGAGTGTTTATATAGAACCCTAATAAGAATCCACCTCCTTTTAGGTTTCCTAAAACACCCTTTAGAATAAGATTTAGGGAAATAGTCGAAAATAGCAACTATTGATATTTTCTCAATTCCCTAAGAAGGAGGTGTCCAAACACCACGAAAATTGTCAGATATGATGTTTATTATATCAGCAACTAACCCTCCAAAATTCAGCCCAATCCGAGTCCTAGAAGTACCCGAACCGGTCTAGGCCCAAAAACCCTGTTTTTGGCCTTTTTGTACTATCTTTGCCTAATTCCTTTTTAGGCCTATGAGATATGTTTATGGGACACTCCCATGATTATATCTCACTCCCACTAGTCATATCCTAGATCAATTTATCACTCTTATGTGTAACCCGTTGTAGGATCCGATCGAAGTTAGCCGCGAATTACTTCGTAATTCGACGATCGTAGTTGGTCTCTAGCTACAACTCTACGATCCCTAAATCAATCGGACTTGATGATCTTCCACATCAATTGTCCTATCCGACAAATTGTTCGCATTGTCACCTTGGTCGAAGGACATCTCCTTCAACTCCTTCAGACTCCCACTTGGACTTAGAACAAGTACAATGCTTGATTCCCATGTCACTTAGTATCCCATCTGAAACATCACGTCATTCAGACTTTCTTGATCTCGAGTACAACTGTCAAAACAAATGATTAACTTTTAATCCATTTTAGCACGGCCATGCATTTTCAGTTGTTGCTCGTCAAGTGGCCCGAGGACACTGCATGTAACATGGTTAGGAGGACATAATCCATTCTTGCGCTCCCACTCAACTTCATGTCTATCCTGTCCTTCCCAGTATCCGCTTTTATAACCTCCTTTTACGGCGCGACGTTTAACGGAACCAAAGTCAGACATTCCTTACATAAGATGAGCTGAGCACTCATGTTTTGAGGAATCTCTTCAATCTTGTCTTTATGAGAAGTTTGACGATTTCATCATTCTTTGGATGAACTTCTCATGTTGAGGGTTATTCCAGTGTATAATCCTTATTATGCACTCACGTAGTCGAATCGAATACACTATTCCTATAGCCCATGAAACTGCGCTATCCCATCGACTCCCGTACTAGTCTTCGTGAGTCATTGTTGTCCATGTAATGACCTGGACTAGGGAATTGATAATGAATCACTCCAAGTTCACTTAGTAAGGTTTCATTCATCAGATCACGTATCTGACAAGCCTACTCGGAGCGTTTTCTTTATCGTGTGGACTGTCTCTTAAAATACCAAACCAAATTTTAAGGACAAAATAAAATTTCTTTTATTTTATTTATCGAATGTAAGTAATTAGGCACATAAACTCTTTTATGAATCCAAATTACATTTGTTGCCATTCCCCAATGCGCTTTATACCAATGTCCCTCATGTGTGAATCATGTTTGGGCTGAGGTAACGGTTTGGTCAACGGATCTGCAACGTTATCATCCGTATGAACCTTGTAAATTACCACATCTTTTCTTTCTATGATTTCTCTAATCAAGTGGTACTTCCTTTGGATATGTTTGGATTTTTGGTGCGCTCTTGGTTCCTTGGCTTGGGTTATTGCTCCGTTGTTGTCACAATAGAGAGTTACGCCCTCTTCTATGCCAGGTACGACACCAAGTTCTATCATGAACTTCTTGATCCAAACTCCTTCCTTTGCAGCTTCCGAGGCCGCTAGGTATTCTGCTTCAGTGGTAGAGTCTGCAACTGTGCTCTGCTTAGAACTTTTCCAACATACCGCTCCTCCATTCAGACAGTAGACGAACCCAGATTGTGATTTGAAGTCGTCTCTATCCGTTTGAAAGCTTGCATCCACATGGCCTACAACTTTTAGTGTATCTTCCCCGCCATATACCAGGAAATGATCCTTAGTCCTTTTCAGGTACTTTAGGATATTCTTGGCGGCGTGCCAGTGCGCTTGGCCTGGATTTGATTGGTAACGGCTACACATGCTCAAAGCATATGAGACGTCTGGGCGAGTGCAGATCATGGCGTACATGATTGATCCTATTGCCGAAGCATAGGGTACTTTCATCATGTGTGCTAGCTCATCAGGACTCTTAGGACACTGATCTTTGCTAAGCACCATACCATGTGACATGGGAAGGAATCCTCTTTTGGAGTTTGTCATCTCGAACTGTTGAAGAATCTTATCTATATAAGTTTCTTGACTAAGTCCGATCATCCTCCTTGATCTATCTCTATAGATCTTGATTCCCAATATGTATTCTGCTTCCCCTAGGTCCTTCATAGAGAAGCATTTCCGAAGCTAGTCTTTAACTGATTCCAACATCGGAATCTTGTTTCCTATGATTAATATGTCATCGACATAAAGGACTAAGAAAACTAGGTCGCTCCCACTAACCTTCTTGTAAATACAAGATTCTTCTGCATTCTTGAGAAATCCAAATTCTTTAATTTTCTCGTCGAATCGAAGATTCCAACTCCGGCTTGCTTGCTTGAGTCCATAAATGGATTTCTTAAGCTTGCAAACTTTTCCAGCATTTTTGGAATCTACAAAACCTTCGGGTTGTGTCATGTACACATCCTCTTCCAAGTGTCCATTCAGGAAGGCGGTTTTGACATCCATTTGCCAAATCTCATAATCATAATGAGCTGCAATTGCTAGAATGATCCGAATGGATTAAGCATTGCGACAGGTGAAAAGGTTTCATCATAGTCTATGCCATGAATCTGTTTGTATCCTTTTGTCACGAGTCTAGCTTTGAAAACGCTAACGTTTCCATCCTTGTCAGTTTTTACTTTGAAAACCCATTTGCATCCGATTGGTGTTGCTCCATCGGGCAAATCGATCAAGTTCCATACTTGATTTTCTGACATGGAATCCATTTCCGATCTCATGGCCTTTAGCCATTTTTCGGAGTCGGGGCTCGTCATAGCTTGGTTGTAGGTACTCGGCTCATTATCTTTTAACAGTAGGATATCTGTTTTCTGAGATAATTCCTGGAGCCTTTGAGATCTACGAGGGGCCTGAGCAACTTTTGGAGTATTCTCAACTAGTTGAGATGTCTCCTGTGAATTTAATTCGACTTGAGCGGGAGGTACTCGCTCGACCTCATTCTCCTCTTCCATACTTTGTGTATAGATAGGAGCCGCTAAACCTCTTGATATCTCTATATCTGTGTTTATTTGTTGCTCATATCGAATTTCATCGATATCTACATTTCTCCCACTTGTCTGTTTGGAAAGGAATTCCTTTTCAAGGAAGACACCATCTCGAGCAACAAACACTTTGTTCTCAGATTCGTGGTAGAAGTAGTAACCCCTTGTCTCTTTTGGATAGCCCACAAAGAGACATTTGTCTGATTTAGGTGCGAGTTTGTCTCCTTGTAAACGTTTTACATAAACTTCGCATCCCCAGACTTTGAGAAAAGACAGCTTTGGAACCTTTCCAAACCATAACTCATATGGCGTCTTTTCTACAGCTTTTGACGGAGCTCGGTTAAGTGTGAAAGCAACCGTTTCTAGAGCATACCCCCAGAACGTGTTTGGAAGATTTGCTAAACTCATCATAGATCGAACCATGTCTAACAAGGTGCGATTTCTCCTTTCAGAAACACCATTCATCTGGGGTGTTCCTGGCGGAGTGAGTTGAGATACTATACCACAACTCCTAAGATGATCGTCAAATTCTTGACTCAAATATTCACCACCTCGATCGGATCGAATGGCTTTTATTTTCTTGCCAAGTTGATTCTCTACTTCGTTCTGAAATTGTTTGAACATGTCAAACGATTCGGACTTATGCCTCATCAAGTATATGTAACCATAACGAGTGAAGTCATCCGTGAACGTGATGAAGTAGCCATAGTTACCTCTCGCCAGAGTACTCATTGGTCCGCATACATCCGTATGTATGAGTTCCAAGGGTTCTTTGGCTCGGTCTCCTTTTCCTTTAAAAGAAGACCTCGTCATTTTACCCATTAAACATGATTCGCATGTGTCATATGATTCTAAATTATACGAACCTAGAAGTCCATGCTCATGGAGCTTCTTCATGCGTGTCATGTTAATGTGACCCAAACGACAATGCCAAAGGTAACTTGGATTTGAATCATCTGACCGTAGCCTATTGGTTTCTATGTTGAAGACTTCGTTCTCAATATTCGTAATATAGAGACCGTTGTATTGCTTGACACTGGTATAAAACATTTCACCTTTGTATAAAGAACAACGCTGGTTTTTTATTAATAGGTGATATCCCTCTTTGTCTAATTCTGAGACAGAGATAATGTTTCTAGAAATAGAGGGTACATAATAGCAATTATGAAGTTCTAAAACTAGACCAGTTTCTAAAGGTAGACTGAATGTTCCTACAGCTTTCGCAGCAACCGTTGCTCTATTTGCTACTCGTAGGACAAGCTCCCTTCCAGATAAATACTTGATTCCCTTAAGGCCCTGCACATCATAAATGATATGAGCACCACATCCGGTATCGAATACCCAGGATTGAGAATCAAATGTATTTGCTAAGTTAACTTCGATAACATAGATACCTTGGTCGGAATCGTGAGTTCCTTCCTTTTTCCTTTTGTTCTTCTGAATCAGTTGAAGTTCTTTCTTTGATTCAGACATTCCAATGCCTCTCCGGATTGCCTTGGAAGTCCCGTACTTCCTCAACCGTGATTTGTTTCGGGACATGTCCCTTAATCGACGGATGATTGTGTGCGCATCCATCTTCCTGAATCTCTTTTGAAGATTAGGCTCCATGGTTGCCAACATAAGGCAAGTTACTGAAATTGATTTCATCCGGATACTTTTGGCCTGCTTTTGTTCCTCAACCTTTGAGTTCGCAGTTATCCTTGGAATAGGGGTACCCAGTACGCTTTCTTTGTTTGTAGACTTGAGAACACTTCTCAATCTCTTTTCCCAATCAAGGAAGTTATCCATGTTCAATTTGTCCTCATCAAGGATTGAACATAGGTTGAAAAGATTGATTTTTGCCATAGTAAAACTACATGAAACAGAAAAAGGATTTTGCTAAGTATTACATTCGATAATTTTTGCAAAAAGTTCTAAGTTTTTACCACATTATTCAAGAAAACGTGTCCCTAAATGAATAATGCGATTCCGAGATCCCATCTCTCAAGGATTAAGCGGACTAGGGCCCTGCCCTTAATTCCCATTGATTTAGGTGAGTGAACACTTTCACTGATCATACCATATGATTCTCGGTTGATGGATTACATATTTATTGTAAAATCCATCCTTTTGCCTCGAGTATCCAAGACTCTCTTGCTGATCTCGTTGAGTAGAACCATTTAGACATGTAGGCCTCTTCTATAGACCTACCCGCAATGTCCCAAGGTAGAGGAGGTACTCTGCGAAGGCCGACCCACCTTCCTCGAACAAGGGCGCAAGGAGTGTCTTAATTTGGATAGGCACTGTACTCAAAATTACTTTTAGGGACTTTTACGCTAGTCTGGCGTTCGTTTTAGTGAACTAATTAGCCTAACTAACATCCGCGACATAAGGCGTAAAAGGTAAGTAAATGCGCGCAAGAAAGTAAATCAAGCACATATGGATCCTAGTATGGCCCCTAACCTAGAAGATCTAATCTCCTTTGGTTTGCTTCTTGTTTCGCCTTTTAGTTCGTCTAGATCTCCATCTTTGAACCTCCATTGATTTCTCCCACTCGCCTTTGGATTTCCTCCTTCAGTTTCATCAATGGACTCATAAACCCTAAACTCTAATTACAAGACTCAAACGATTCGCAGATCGTGTAAACTTGAAATTAAAATTATTACAAATTATGCACCCATCTGTGCTTAAAACAAGAATAAGAATTAAATTCTATGGCCATACTAGTTTCCGCATTCACATCACATGCAATCATATAATATATTTCAAGGCTAACAATTATATATGCATGTATATCCGGGAGATACTTTTGTCGACATCCATATGTCATGTACGTACCTTAAGTCTACATCAAAGGATTAGACTAATGGTGCGTCTTGGTTTGATTTTAAAATCTGATTTTAAAGAGAAATTCCGTTTGGGCTTTGAATGGCCCGGGTTAATTTCGGAAATATTTGGATGGGAATTTGGGAGAAAATTTGGATAAAACTCCCACTCGAATAGTGGTCCCTTTTCGTGGTCCGAAAAGCCTTGAAAAGACCCGGGACAAGTCTTAGACAAGTCCCGGCCCAAGCCCACAAAAGGGTTTGGACAAGGTCCGGATATGGCACGACCCATAGGGCCGGCATGTCCGAGCCGAGGCCAATAGGCCTGATCTCGTCCTGGCCGGAGCCAGGACGCTAGTCCAAGCACCAGACGCGTCCTAGACGCATCTGGTGCTGGACCGGACCAGCACTAGGTGTCTCGGACTTAGTCCGAGACACCCAGGACCCCAGACTCTTTTAATCAAACCAATTTGGATCAAAATTTTAGGTTTTGAAACTCTTTTCAAGAACAAATTTTGAAATCTTTTGACAAATACTTGAATCTTATCCAAAATTAATCAAAATTTTGTGTTCAAAACACTTTTAAACACAATAATCTATCTAGAAAAGCATGGAATTGGTCCAAAACTTAGATAAGATAGGCTAATTGCAAGAGGCTCTGACGCCACTGTTGGGTTTTACACCCTTCTACTAGTGTTTATAGCGGAATTAAGACATCTAATGTCTACACTAGTATTCCCAGGATCACATGCATAAGCCTATGATAATCATTAATTAAAACTAGAAAGATAAATACCTTATTCGCTAGTTTTCCCTCGAACCTTTCCAATTGCTTATGAGAAGATCAAGAGCTTCAAGTGTAGCTCCTCTACTTGGGACACGAGCAATCAATTTGATCTCCCACCTTGTTGTATAGCTAGCACACCAATGGTGGTTGGAAGAAGAACTCCTTTCTTCTTGACTAGATAGATAGTTAATGGGAATTAGCTCACTTTCTCCTCTCTACTTGATGTGGTAGAGTAAGAAAGCTTAGAGAGAAATTCCACACCTTATTCTCTGCCCTAAGAGTGTTTATATAGAACCCTAATAAGAATCCACCTCCTTTTAGGTTTCCTAAAACACCCTTTAGAATAAGATTTAGGGAAATAGTCGAAAATAGCAACTATTGATATTTTCTCAATTCCCTAAGAAGGAGGTGTCCAAACACCACGAAAATTGTCAGATATGATGTTTATTATATCAGCAACTAACCCTCCAAAATTCAGCCCAATCCGAGTCCTAGAAGTACCCGAACCGGTCTAGGCCCAAAAACCCTGTTTTTGGCCTTTTTGTACTATCTTTGCCTAATTCCTTTTTTAGGCCTATGAGATATGTTTATGGGACACTCCCATGATTATATCTCACTCCCACTAGTCATATCCTAGATCAATTTGTCACTCTTATGTGTAACCCGTTGTAGGATCCGATCGAAGTTAGCCGCGATCGTAGTTGGTCTCTAGCTACAACTCTACGATCCCTAAATCAATCGGACTTGATGATCTTCCACATCAATTGTCCTATCCGACAAATTGTTCGCATTGTCACCTTGGTCGAAGGACATCTCCTTCAACTCCTTCATATAAGTGGATTGGATCCATTATAAGTAAGACCAATTAGTTCGGAGGAGTCTGAATAGAGATAAACACATCCGTGCCTTAAAGGAAGACCCGAGGAGGCTTTAGGTGGGCCAGCCATGTGATGGCCGACCTAAGCAAGGGGTCGGCCATCTCATGGCCGGTTAGACCCTAAGTGGGCCGGCCAAGGAAGCCCATAAAGGGCTATGTTGGCCGACCACACCGAGGGAACCCTAAAAGGGTATTTTTGGAAAATACTTATAATTAGGCTTTAGTAATCCTAGTTTGGGTCAAACACCTATTCTAGGGATTTCTATATAAGGACCTAATTAGACAACCTAAAGTAAGATAAAATTCAATTGAAGGGAATTGAAATCACTTCTTCTCAAGGAAAGAGAGAGAGAGATAGAGAGCTGTTTGAGAGAGAGAAAAGGAGTTTTCTCAATCATCTAGTCAAGAAGAAGGAGTTATTCATGTCAACCTTCAAGAAGGTCCTAGCTGACTGAAAGGAGGGAGTTCAAGTTAAACACTCAGTGTCTCAAGTAGAGGAGCAACAATTGGGGCTCTAATCTTCCGAATACTGGTCGGGATTTAGTTCGTGGGAAAGCAATTAAGGTAATCTTCTTTCCATTCTAGTTCATTGATATGTTCATGTATAGATCCTGGTAACCTAGTGTTAAACATATAGATGTTTGAGATTCCGCTTACAACACTAGCAATTAGATGTATTAGATACATAAGAAATCCTATAGAAACTTCTAACCACGTCTATTAAATATTCATGAAGGTATCCCTAGATGCAGCCAGGGATAGTCTCCATATATCTTTGCCCTTGCGTTCGAGGGTGTAGCGGAGGTTGTAGCAACGGTAAAAGAAGAAGAAAATGTTTTTTTTTTTTAATCTAGTGTATTTGTTTCTTTGTTTAATTTTTATATTGATATGAATACTTTATAGTTCTGTGTCACAATTACTTATAGATCAAATAAGGCAATTGTGTTTGACTTATATCGAACTCGGTAGTTATTGTTCTTGCAAGACTTTTGTTGATCCACGTAGTGCCCACTGTATGGGCCAAGATACGTCACCAGGAATGGTCCCTGAAATACACGATTAATGGGCCTACACAATGACCAAGCCCATGAATTAATGATTAATGAGCCTGACCCATTCATCTCCGGCACCCGAAGCAACAGTAAAATACGCAAGCACATCCAACCCTGGATAAAGAGGGTAGTCCTCATCTCCTCAGTAGACCTACGTCCGTATATCAAGGAGATGTTACAATTATTCCACATGATAGTATCTCAAATATATCCGTTAGGGGGTTACGATATCCGTATTTATGGTGACAGCTCTATGCGTTACTGCATTAAAGAGACAACTCATTGACAGGTGACAGTCGACACGCTATAAAATGACCGAGAAGAGGATGATACAGATCATCGAGTATTGGCCTAACATTACCATCCAATTATCGACAATAACATCTGAGATCTCGATATCTAAACATTCAAACCACTTTCTCTCTTATATAGAGCAATCATCGGGTTACCACTTTCTATCTTGCTCTTTCATATAATTCCGCTGTCTTGTAGAGTCCGACTTTCATTCTCTAATCCAAGTACTGTTCAGAGGGTACATGACCTTATCAAGTACTAACGACAGAGAGTACAAGGCCTCACCTTGAGAAAACAAACATATACTTTACCAGAAAGTACAAGTACAAAACCTTATCAAGGGTCTACTTTGTCAAGGGTCCGCCTACTTTATCTCTCTAGAAGGTCACCTACTATATCAATTGTTTGCCTATTTTATCTCTCCGAGAGGTCAGACCTTTTCTACATCACCCACGTGATTATCTACAGAGGATACAAGGTCTGCCCCTAAAGTTTCCCACTTTATTTACGGTACATACCCTAACATGAACAAGACAGCCCTCACCAGGGATGCCTTATTTAACGACCGACCTTACAAATTGTCATATTCTCTCTCCAAACAAGTTAGTCTTACCCATAGAGATCGAGCTTCGGCCACTCTACGAGTCGTGTCGTACTCCGACCATTTCCCCGAACGGTAATATTCCATGGATATCATTCACGTGTCTATTACTTCTTTTGAAAGCTTACTGACTTCACTGTCAGAGTCCCTTTGGTCAGCACCACCCCGGTGTCCCCCAAGGATCTTAATGTCACGTGTGTTTCATTTCTTGTAACAGGTTAAGCCCTCAGACGTCGTCGGCGCCGATAAAAATATTAACAGGTGAAGGTCTGACTTCTGGTCAACGACCCAGTCCCGTTGACTTCTTGACCTGCGATTTCAGCTCCCCACACCCGCCAAATCGTCTTGGACAAATGGAACAAATAATGTTTCATTTAAAATGATTTTTATTATATTTGGACCGTTAAAAACCAACGAGGCAGATATAGCATGGTGATATCTGACATGGACTCATACCGAAGTGGAAAATTACTTGGGGATTGTATTTAAAAATAAAAATACGAAGTGGAAGATTACTCAGGGACTATTTAAAATTAAAATGGAGCATCTGAAGACACGACCACCTACGAAAAATTACAGACCTGGGTGTGCCCACTTTTTTGGTTGTTGTTGAGTGTTAAGGCGAAGTGGTATACACATACACAAGTGTAATGGGAATTTTAGAGAGGAAAAGAGGTTGCAATAATGGCAGGAGGAATGGAGGTAAACAAGAACAGGGGCGTAGAGGACGAGAATGTGCTAGAGTGAATCTGGAGCATAATTTCCGATGGACTCGCCGTAATTGGATAGGATAAAGACGAATTAGCGTTTCAATCCATGGGGAATAATGATTCAATTCACTGGTACCAAAGACACTTGCATTAGTAATTTAGGAAGTTTATGGCTACAATAATATATTTTTATACCTCTGTTTCTTCATTGCTTTATTCCTGTAATTTTAATTTGAGAACAATCATAACTTGCTTGGCTATCATGTATATCTAGATCAAAGAAAACAATTTTGTGTTAAGTTTGTGGTCATCCAACTCAAAACCAATTGGCAATGAGTGAAGAGGACCTAGACATTATATTTTTGGTTGTTGGAGTGTCCACTCCAAATGTAAGACTATTCTCATACGCCCCTTCACGTGCGCCCTTCTTTGGGCCTAACACGTGTTTTTTTTTTCTTTTCGGGTGACGTGGAACACATGTGGTTTTAAACCTATCACGTGTAGGTCTAGCTCTGATACTATGTTAAGTTTGTGGTATCCTAATTGAAAACCAATTTGCAATGAGTAGAGAAGACCTAGACATTTATTCTTGGTTGTTGGAATGCCCACCTAAATGTGGGACTATTCTCACAACCTGTGTGTGTCTTCTAATTTGTTCATTACAATGATATTGTAAAGGTAGAAAACATGTCTAGATGGGATCGAGCCATCAAGGTAATGAATTTTAGTTTGGTTGGAAAAAAAGTATTTCCCCTCGGTATACGTTTTGGTCCACTCTAGAATCGAAATAGTTTACCTCTTCCATATTCCCCGATTGCATGAATCATTTATTGGAAGCTTTGATTACGCACCGCATTTAACAAAATTCCCGCTTCTAACATCCATCCAGTAATTGCTTCCCAAGCTTCTTGCTTCAACTTTTCCTTAATAGGATTATTTTGCTCACGTGCGGTTTGCTCATTTTTTCGAAGTCAGGCTTCATATGTTTATCCATGGGAACTCTAACATCACTTGCTACTTTCAATTTTTTTGGTAAGTTGAACTTCAACTACTTCTTCGGCTTCATCATCTCCTCCAGTCATTACAGGGATCTCATTGTCAAAGAATTCATCGATTAATTCCTTCTTCTTATGTTTGTCCTTTTTCTCCTTCATTGAGTCTTGAATTTTCTTGATGATCTCAATGGTTGTTTTAGGACATGCCTCTACTTGTCTTGATTTTTGTGACAAATGTACCTTTAATCGAGTAATCCTTCCATGCATTTTCTTAGCACACAATTTGCATGTAATAACCCTCTCGTTATTTGGGTCTCTCAACTCTCCCCATTGCCAAGCAATGTCCTTCTTACTATCACTCCCAAAAGCCATTCCTAATCTCTTAAGATCATATAGATTTACAGAAATTAGTTTATAAAAAAACCAAAATCTGATTTAATATAGTTTTTAGTTATATAAAAGAGAATTTAGTTATATAAAACAATTTTAAATTTTAAATTTTAAATTCAAAATCTGATTTGGAATAGTTATGTAGAAAAAAGTTTAACTATTTATATAACAAAACACAAAGGTTGTGACTAGGACAAAAAAAAAGTAAAAAAATTGCCAACTGGATTGGAAGACGACACTTTGTATTTAATCCTCAAACTTCATCATAAGTGTTCTCATTTAAACCATGTCTATTCCTCCAACAACCAATTCATTTAGTAAAATAATTTGCGTTACTAATAAATTCTCAATTAACTCCTTTATTATCACATATAAGTCAGAATCAATGAATTATTTAATTCTTTTCTAATGGGAGCCCTAATACCGAATTGACTACTCACAAGTACCCAAACTATTCACAATCCACACTCAGATGACTGTTCATAACCCCTTTTACGTCCCTCATTCACTGTACCATTCAAATTCCACCATGGATGTTGTTCATCATCCATTTCAATTACTCTCTAAGTATCAAATTTCATTCTCCATAAACCTTTCTGTCTACCACCAAGATTTTTAATTGACCCTCCTTTCAATATAATGCTCATCAATGGATTGGTTTTGAACTTTAGACTGCTCTACTTCTCTATAGAACCCTTATTCATTATCCACTAAAGCACACCAACTTAGTTCATTCCATTGTGTTCCAGTTATCCAAAATTAACCTCGATAAATTTTGCTCCTCCGTCTTTTAGCCAGTTTTATGATTCTTAATACATGTAACATGTTTGTTATAAATGTGTATTATGGTCGATGGGTGTAAAAATAGAATCAAAGACACAATTATATAATATGTTTATTTTTAAGGTGAACTTTCTATTATATATGCCTCATAATGCATACAAACATTCCGTCTCACTGTAGTCCGACACTGAAAAGTTTGAGTGAATGTCATTTTTTGGGTCATAGGTATTCAAGATTTCACTGATTATGTAAACTAAACATTGCAATCTTTTCATAATTCAAATGCACACCAATTTGGTTACTAAATTTTTCTATGTAATTCAATTAGATTAGTTTGCCTATATTAATCAGTTCTAGTTAAACTTGTATTATGTTATTAGAGTCTAAAATTTCTGTTACAAGAATAATATTTGTAATTGGTCATCTATAATTGAATCGAAGCTTACCAATTCTTCGTCCAAAAGTTCTGATGGTTGGATGGTTTTGACAACTTCAAGACACAAGCCATCAACTAGCTCTATATAATGAGTATCCTAAAATTTGTAGTTTATTCTTACAATTCTAAATTTTATAATGTGTAGTTTGAAAACAACAGAGGGTATATTGAAGGACATAGTTGATGTTAATAACTTAATGGAATACAAGAAAAAAGACTTATGATTCAAAAGTCAAAAACTAGCTCGGGCATTATGGCTACTGGTGCACCAATAAGGTCAAAGGAAAACTTAAGGACTTCTGATGATTTCCATACTAATATGAAGTTTGCTTGGCAGGAATATTAATCGGTTTCAAATGGGTTGTGTTCTTGGTCATGGAGGAAATATATGCGAGGCTGAAGGTCTTGTGCTACCAATGCCTATTTCTCCGGAAGGAGGTGTATGGGGATCTTTACTTGTTTCTGATAAAATCCACAACGATGTTGAAATAGGTGAATGGGCAGCCATAAGGGCTATAGAATTGGAACCTGAAAATGATGGGTACTATATTGTGATGTCTAATATGTTAGTTCAAATGAAATGTGGAGGAAGGCAGAGATGATCAGAGAAACCATGAGAGAGAAAGGAGTGAGAAAGAGTTGGTTGGAGTTCTCTTTAACTTAGAACAACCAAGTTTATGTAATGTTATATCGGAAATACTTTAAAAAGTGAATTATTGTGTTGAATCCATCTTAGATTTTGTAGTATTGGTTTTTGATGTGAAGTCAATAATTAAAGATTTGTTTCATTACTCCATACAGTTTAATTTCTAATCAAAAGAAAGATATACATATATATACATATATATATCTTTCATATCTATATCTTTCTTTTTTTAGAAAGAAAGATATAGGTATGAAAAAAAGATTGGTTGCACGGCATAGAATACTCTTTCTCTGTCCTTTTTTTTTTATATTTTGTCTCTCTTTTCAAGTTGTTTCCCTCTCTTCTCCCCGCGCCCATACAGTCCATTTCATTTCAATGTCAAAATGCTGTCATTTTGTTTTGGACGATATTTTCTAATTCTTTAACATTTTTGTTGAAAACAATGTTAATATTGAAAGACTTTTATAGTAAACTAGCTAAACAAAATAAAACAAAACAAACAAATTGTCTGATAACTAGAAGGGAGGCAACATCAGGGAACTAAGAGCATCTCCGATAAAATAATGCTCCGCCAAACACATAAAAGGCGTCATCACAAACTAAAAGCATCTGTGATAAATTTTCCAGCATAAAGTATTTAATTTTTTCAGAAGCAATAGGATTTTGAACTTTGGTATCTCCAGTATAAAGACATATATATTACCACTTATTTATAGTGAACAAATATGCATTTTTTTTGTTGAAACAACAAATATGCACTTGAAGGTGCTAATCGTTTTGCTCATGAACTCCTACCTATTTCACTTTGTAATTGTAGTCACAGGTGACGTTAACAAAAATTTTGTATTTTCGAGGGTTGTAAAAGTGAATAGTTTGAATTAAGGGGTTTTCTCGATATTTGTGTTGTTATTAGGTATACAAGGATTCAATGCTTGATCCATTTAGTTGCTAAAGACTATTGAGCTTCGTTTACAAGTAAACCTTCCATTTTTCTAGCTTGCCTTGTGTGATTCCAACAATGTTTAAATGACTAAAGAGTGGTTGCACGGAGCTTCTAAGTACATCAAGATTATGATTTTTCTCAAACGTATGATAATCACACTATAAATTTGAAATTAGAACTTCACCGTGCCGGAGGCACGGGCTATGTCTAGTAGGAAACAAATACAATTGAAGTTTTACTGAAGAAGGTGGTGGATTTCATTTCACTGATGTTGTACAGCGCGTGTACTTTTAGCTACTGCAACTTCCATTCTCAACAATAAGATTATCTTTGACTAATCCTAACCCTAGGTGTTGAGGACCAAATAGCGAGTTAAGTTTGTTGGACGGTCTGAGTCCAATATTTACGAACTTGATGGGGACGACCTACTTGTATATACAAAGAGGCAAAAGACAAATAAAGCAGTGAAAGCTTGAGTTATGTGTGGTTCATGACCCTAATAACTCAGACAGTTATGTGAATGATCAGACCCGTAGCAATAATGTAAAATAAAGAGACTACAGAGGTGGCACAATGTTGAGACCCTGTGGAATTCGTGCGAGTTGGATTTTGCACTAAAGACATGTCTACTGTGAGCTATTCTAAAAAAGAATGACGACATAGTCTTCCTCTCGAGACTCCAAGAGGTAGGATCACTACTTATGTCCCGTGGCAATTTTTGTGTCTTGGGGTGTTCGGAACGATAACGACTTGGTTATCTCCCATAAGTTGGACGGAGACCCAATTGTTTGGATCTTTAAGCTACATCTATAAGGTACTGCTACCAGGGACGGATCCAGGATTTTCACTTAGGGGGTGCGGATTTATATACCTAAATAATTTTTTTTTCAAACACAATAATTAATAAAATAATTATATTCATTCATTATATTGATACATCAACGGTTACAAACGCAATTGACCTCTACGAGAGTTCATATTTTGAAATGTTCGAATAATCGATTCATTGTCAATTTCACTAAAAATTTCTTTTTCAATAAAGACTACTAAATTATCATTTGGCCACGCATCACTCATCCTGTTTCTTAAGCATGTTTTAACTAGCTTCATAACTGAAAAAGCTCTTTCAACAGAGGCGTCACTAGCTTCATAGCTGAAAAAGCTCTTTCAACAGAGGCAGTTGCAACCGGCAAAGTTAGTGCTAAAGTGATAAGCAAATAAACTAAATGATACGCTTTATCCTTCTTAGTTTCCACCAATGTTCTGGAAAGAGCTCCAATTCCATCTAGATTTGAGAATTCGTCATTGTGCCTCATATCGTAAATGTAATTATCAAGCTGAGAACTTAGTAGCATAGTGTCTAGACTACTGAAATGTGACGGATAAAATTCAGCAAGACGCATCAACTTACTTTTATCGAAAAGAGCAAAATCTCTAGATGGACTCAAACATGCCATACAACGGAGCAACTCGGTATTCTTCTAAGTGAAACGAGCATTTAATTCTTGAAGTTGCATATCAATAACGGTATTGAAAATCTCCACTTGATAGTGATACAAGTTTGTAATTTGTTGTGCATTCCTTCTGCTTCTCCCTTGAACTATGTACGAAGAAAATTTTCTTTTAAAATACCTTTCCATAATTACTAGTTGAACTTGAGTACTTGATTAGATGAATAAGAAGAAGTACTAGTAGAGGAGAAGTGATTTTGGTGTGGTTTGGGATGAAGAAATGAGAGATATATATAGAGATAGAAAATTGTTTAGTTGAATAGTTGGATATATGAATTAAAGTTTATAGGGGTTTAGGATAGATGAATTGAAGTTTATAGAGTTTAAGGGTAGATGAATTGAAGTTTGTAGGGGTTTATGGTAGATGAAAAGAAGTTTTAGAATTTAGGGTAGATAAATTGAAGTTTGTAGGGGTTTAGGGTAGATGAATTGAAGTTTGTAGGGGTTTATGGTAGATGAATTGAAGTTTTAGAGTTTATGGTAGATGAATTGAAGTTTGTAGGGGTTTATGGTAGATGAATTGAAGTTTGTAGGGGTTTAAGACATTTGAAGTGATTTTATATAGGTTAGTAGTTGAATTGATTGTATTTTTAAAAAATAAAACTAAATTGGGTGTAGCTGGGTTCGAACCCGTGCCACATTGGTTCTCAAAGACCAGAAGCTTGCCATTTCTACCATCATGCCACTCTCCAACTCTGTCATTGTAATGCACAGTCACTTACATATACAAAGGCGCTGGGTTTCAAACTCATGCCCTTCATGTCAAGGTGATTTGAATCCCGTACTTGAACCATTACGCCAGAGTCTTCATAATGTCATCTACACACATCGTTATATACATATGCAGATATACCTATATGTATAAAAAAAATTATTACTACTACTATTTTTTGGCCGCGACTTTGGGGAATAAAGAAAATTCTCCGGGGAATATATTCTCGAGGGAATCCAGATTTCTTTGAAAATCTCAGGGGAATAAATTTTTATGGGGAATACAGAATACATATTTTTGAAAGTTCTCCTCCATCTCATCACCTCTCTACCACCTCATCTTCTCGCCACCTCATCATCTTCTCCGGCGACCTTCAAACATATTTTCTCTCTTCCTCTCTCTAACACTCCGGCGAAGGGAGACCTTCGCTGGAGTGTTAGAGAGAGAATTTTTTTTTATGTTTGAAGGTCGTCGGCCGAAAAATTTGCCGGCCGACGACTTTTGCCGGAGAAGATGATGAGGGGGCGAGAAGATGAAGTGGTAGAGAGAGGTGATGAGATGGAGGAGCCTTCTAAAATTTGTTTTATTTTGAACTCCCAAAATTAGAAGCCCCTTAGCAATAAAAAGAAACATAAATGTCAATCTTATTTGACTAATTTTAAGAAAAGTCTTTATTCCCCGGAGAATTTTCTTTATTCCCCAAAGCCGCGACCTATTTTTTTTCAGGGGGATCCAGGGGGTGCGGCCACACCCCCTCGCACCCCCATGGATCCGCCCCTGACTGCTAGCACAGTGGTTTCTAAGTGGTCCTCAATAGGAACTATAGTTGAATACTATCAAAGCTTCTATAAACAAGTCCAAGTTTGGACTTGAGTTGAATAATATCAAAGCTTCTATAAACAAGTCCAAGTTTGGACTTCAGTCATATTAATTAAGAGGGCACCTTCCTAGCTTTGTTTTTTAGTTACAAGTTGTACAGAGTTACAGCGAACCCAAATGCGAATTTTACCCCATTTATAATTCTCTGTGACATTAATAGATCATATTGCAATAGTCTTCTTCATAAATTATTTCTTGTCCAAAATTGATACTAAATCAATAATATAACGAAATTGCAGTAAAATTTCTCATATTCGTAATTGAAAAAGATCAGTTTACACTCAACTTATAGTAGTGGTATTGTTATCAATTTGATATTCCATTGTAAAAATCATCAAGTCCCATTTTTACTTATAAATTACACGGGGGAAGATAAAGAAAAGAAATTTACCTACTAAATAACAATTATTTCCTGAGTTGCATCTTGTAGACCGTAGACTTGGAGATATTGTGGTTTATTACCATTTTTTTCTGTTTAAATGTATACTTCATATTAATAAATTAGAACTTTGTTACAATACATTTTAACTAAAAGAAAAGGTACATTATTCCATGTCTTCGATCTATTCTTTATCCTTGCCCATTTTGTTAACTTGTCCGCCGGAGAGTTGAATTTTCTATTCGTGTGATTGAATTGGACCCTTTCCAGTCTATTTTTGACTTCTTGAATTCTTTGTATGTGGATTCTGGACTGCCATTGTACACCGTGTCTACTATTTTTGTATGTTTTTGATGATGTTGATGTTGTCGCTTTCTATGATGATGTTGCGGTAATTATGTGCTTCTGCCCATAACAGGCCATTGAGGATTGCTATAGCTTCACTTTCCTCAGTGTTTCTACTTCTTGTGGTTGATGCATGTGCTTTTATGAATTTAGATTCTGTATCATGTATGATTAAGTTGATTCCTGTGATTGATTGGACATTGGTAAAGGACGCGTCTACATTTATTATCAGGAACGTTGGTTCTGGAGGTTGACATTTTTCTTGGATAATTTAATTATTGTTCAACTGAGTGATTTGGTTTTTCGGGAAAGTTAATATCATGTTTAGTACTTTAGATAGAGAATTAATTTCATGTTGGAAGCAGTGGTCACATATAGTTTTCCATATTATCCACAGAATTGTAGCGTAGTGAATATTATTTACCGTGTTACTATGTTGAGATGTGTGATCCTAAGAGAAAACCCATTCTGCCACCGAAGTGATGTTTTCAGATAAAATATTTAAATAGTAACAGATGTTTTTCGCTAAAGGACAGTGGAGCAGCGCATGTTCGATAGATTCTATTTCATTGCAATTAGGGCAATTCAGATTGTTATCAATGTATTTACCAATTCGTTCTCTCATCGGGAGAGCCTTGGAGCAAATTTTCCAAATGAAGAGTTGGATTCTGGGCACAGTTGGGATAGACCAGATGAAGTTCTAGTTGGGGGAATGGGGTAGAGGGGTATTTGTGCTCATGCATAGATGCTGATACATAGACTTGACTGTGAAGTTACCCGATTCTGTAAGGGTCTATTTCATTTGGTCTCCACCTTCACCATTAATAGGAATAACTTTGATCAGATTTTTCATAGTATTATCAAAATTGCTGGTAAGAGCTTCATCATTCCAATTATTATTCATGATGAGTTGGGATACTGTGGTAAGATTAGAGTTGTGGCTATTGCTCGGAGGATTGGGTAAAGAGGGGATCCAATTATCTGTCCAAATATTGATCTTTTCTCCATTGTGGACCTCCAAAGTAGTAAGATCGTCTATATGATTGAGGTGTTTATTGATGGTCTTCCAGTTCCAGGAGTGGCGCACCTTGGCTGGTCCAGGATTCCCCGTATGGGGGAAATACTTGCTTTTAAGAATTACACCACATGGAATTAGGTTCAGATTTGAGTCTCGGGGCTAATTTACTTAGCATGGCTTTGTTGTCAAGTTCTAGAAGATGAATACCTAGACCTCCCATATTTTTTGGGAGGCAAATAGAAGACCAAGATTTGGTGCAAATACCTTTGGACTTACCCCACTAGAACGACTTTTGAAGTGTCGAAATGCTTTTACTTGTACATTTAGGGATGGCAAAGCATTGCATCTGGTATCGGGGTACGGCAACAACTATTGCTGAAATGACAACAGTGCGCCCAGCTTGAGAAAGGAAAGGGTGATTCCACTTCTCTAATTTGTTTTTTATCTGCTGGAGAATATCATTGAAGACCTTCTTCTTCTGCGCCCCAATGAACAGCTGAGCTCCGAGGTATTCCTCTGAAGAGGCAGTGTACTTGACTTTAAGGGTGCGTATGATAAGGCGCTTAAATTTCGGGTGAGAGTTCTTGGAATAGAAGATGTTGGACTTATTATAATTGATCATCTGACCCGAAGCTTCACAAAAAGTGTTGAGAATAGATTTTAGGATGTGAATGTTATCAAGGGAGTTACGGCCAAAGATGATGCAATCGTCCGCGAAGAGGAGGTGTGAAATTACAAGGTTAGGATTGTTGGTGGGGAAACCCTTGAACTTACCTGTGTCTAGATCTGCAGTGATAAGACGACTCAAACCTTTCATGGCTAGAGTGAAAAGGAACGAGGATAGCGGATCCCCTTGTCTAATGCCTCTGGAAGGATAAAAAGTAGGACCAGGGCGGCCATTGACTAACACTGTCATGGACAAGGTAGAGATACAGTTGGAAATCATCTTAATGCAGTGTTCCGAGTATCCCAAACTCCCCCCTCAAATTTGCCTTGAGGGAGGCCCCTATAACACATATAGGGGGGCCCTTTAAAACTACCCTAACCAAATTCCCAGTACACAGAATAGTTTCCGGTACACAAGACAATTTCCAGAAAACAAGAAAATTTCCCAGTACAAAAATGTCTAGTACATAACCAAATTCCTAGTACACATAATATTTTCCGGTACACAAGACAGTTTCTTAAAAACAAGAAAAATTTTCCAATACAAAAATGTCTAGTACATAACCAAATTCCCAGTACACAGAATATTTTCCCGGTACACAAGAAAATTCTCTTGTAGAAATCAACAGAAAACTACCAAAAAAAATATATGAAAACAATTATAAAAAAATAATATATGAAAACAAATCAATGAAAAACCATCAAAAATGAGGAAAATTAAATTTTAAAGAGATAAGAAATAAATCTGGAAAAAAGAAGAAAATTTGTTGAGATTGGAGAGAGAAATTTGTTGAGATTAGAGAGTGTGTGAGAGAAAATAAAAAAAGAAACGAATCTGAAAAAAAAAACGAAATGGCAAGTTGGTAATTTTGTAATGGCAATTCTATAATTTTGTGGGAAAGTACAAGGTCTAATAGCCTGGTGTGTCAGATAGTTTTTCAAAAAATTTCATATTTCCCGGGAATTTTTCGGTGGCAATGTTGTAAATACGTGGAAAGTACAAAGTCTGACAGCCTGGTGTGTCAGATAGTTTTTCAGAAATTTTCGCTTTTCCTAGAAATTTTTCGATGGCAATTTTGTAAATATCGAAAAAAATAAGGGCTTTCCGAACATTCCATCTCCTCGTCTGACGCAATGGACCTGATTTATATTTTTGGCCGAGTTTGGGCTGGGCTCTTATTTTAGGCCCAATTTTGGATCTTTCATCCATTCCCTCTTTTTTAGTCCTTTCACACTCCGATCTTTCTCTCTCTAAATTCATCTTTAGATTTTATAACCAGAGAAATTTGCGAATCTCATTCTCTCCATCTTCCTCTCTCTCTCTGTCTAAAATTCATCTATAGTTTTAGAAAGAGAGATGGATAAGACAGTAAGATCAAAAGATGGAAGAACATCTAAAACACTTCCATCATCACCATCTTCTCATCACTCATCTTCAGATTTTGAATTCTCAATTTCATTAACTGCCCACAATTTTTTTGGTGGGCAATACGCGGACAACCGTTTTTCTCATATGGACAACTATTTTCGGGCCCGATGCGAGTCAACTGTGCTTGACTTACTTGACTTTGATTTAATAAGGGGACAACTCCATAAAGTCTTAAATACTAATAATTAGTAACATGTGGACTACTAACAAAAATAATAGTTAAAGATTGAAAACAACTGTCTTTTTCTTCATCTTCTTCCTTCTTCTTAGTCTTATTCTTCTTTCTTCACTTCTACTAAAAGTAAACTGTAGTTTCTACCATTTTTGTTTATCAAACCCTAGATGGATGAAGAAGACAAAATCTCTTCTTAGTCTTATTCTTCTTTCTTCACTTCTACTAAAAGTAAACTGTAGTTTCTACCATTTTTTTTATCAAACCCTAGATGGATGAAGAAGACAAAATCCCTCAATCTGCACCTGAAGAAGTTTTTCCGGACGTTTCTATAATAGACATTAATGACATTGATGAGGCAAAACAGAACATAACTTGCGAAGAAAATCTGGCAAAATCGGACAATTTTCCAAATTTTCGTAGCAACTTAGCTTCTGTTATGCCATATTTTCGCAGAAAACCGACGAAAATATTGCATAACAGAAGCTAAGTT
Source organism: Eschscholzia californica (assembly GCF_041429995.1). Taxonomy (NCBI): domain Eukaryota; kingdom Viridiplantae; phylum Streptophyta; class Magnoliopsida; order Ranunculales; family Papaveraceae; genus Eschscholzia; species Eschscholzia californica. The sequence continues at coordinate 11,643,729 of NW_028238483.1, read as the reverse complement.
GCGACGAACATCTGGCAAGTTTTCTGATTATGCCAAATTTTCGTCGCAAGTGATGTTCTGTTATGCCATATTTTTGCACAACTCGAATTACCAGATTCATCTTCCTCTTCACCATCGTTTTCAGAGTCGGAACCAACAGATCCATCTTCGTCTTCCACATCTTCTCTGATTTTCTCTGCCATCAGTACCATCTTCTTCTTCATGGTTGGTTTTAGAGTTTTAAGGTTCTAACCTTTGTCTTTGGGAAGATTCTACAACAACTCCCTTGCCTTTGTTTCATCCATAACCACCAATGCTTGTCCAAAGAATTTCTCTCTCTACAAATTTGGGTGATGATGAATAACAAGTAATAGAAGAGATGAAGACTAAACTAACCTAGGGTTTATGGAGAAAGAAGGAGGTCATCAAATAATACATCTGATTGTAAGAGGACTTGAGTGAAAATAATAGAGAGTTGTCCCCTTAAAAACTGATGTCCATATAAAAATTTAATCTTTTTTGCGTTATCCACATAAGGTAGTTGTCCATATAAGAAAAACAGTTGTCCGCGTATTGGCCACCTTTTTTTTTTCATATAATAGTAGTACATTTTGTCCAGCTGATGAACTCTTCTTTAAAGTTCAAATCCTTCCTCTTCATTTCTCTCCTCGTCTCTCAATGGTCGAACCACTTTCTCTTTCTTCTTCCTCTGCAACTTCCTCAACTACTACTTCTCGTGATTCAACTGATAGCTCAAATGATCTTTTCTTATTAACTGAATCATGTAATTCTTCTCGAAGACAGAGTTTTGTTATAGATGAAGATGAGTTCAAACGATTCAGTAATTTTTCCAAAAATTGTCAACTCCTAGATCTTCATCACCAATCTCAGAACAACAATATCCAAGAACTAAAGAACCCCAGGAAGTATTCATACTTCTCTTTTGCCAGATTCTCAAATGTGTTTCGAAATGAATCGAAAAACAGAGTAGAAAATGGGGAATTTTTTCATGAATTTTCAGTGAAAAGGATGAGTAAATCAGCTAAAGAAATGATGACGAAATATATGAACAAAGTAAACACTTTGTATGAGAAATTATCACAGAATAAACAACAACGGTCATCAATTAGAGTTGTGAAATCAAAGAAATAATTGAATCGTGGGTTATCTCAATCATTTTCGGAAAATCTTAGATACCCAAGAAAGAAATCAAATTCTGTATCAAGTTGTCCATCTTCAATGAGATCTTCACCAAATCGAGTTACTGTCAATGGTGGTGGAATAAATAGTCTTTACAGCTCAAATTCTTCATCAATGGAAGAACTTAATAATGCTATTCAAGGAGCTATTTCTCATTGTATAGATTATATGTATAATTAGAGAAATACAGTCAAGTAAACTAGCGTGTCATAGTACATTAGTACCAGTTAGAGTATAAATTAGTAAGATAGTGTATATCAAACTTTTAATGCCATTTTCATCCCTCAAGACCAGGAGGCATAGTTATCTCCGGATAAAAAAGGGGTAATTGGAATGGTGGTAGGCGAATCCGGATGATGAATATCAAACAAAGCAGTTGAATGCGGAGGTGTTTGAGGAATGTAATCCGAGGAGGCATCTGGTGTTGTAGTCATAACGAAACAAGAGAGAAGATATTATTAAAATAAATATATTTTGGCTCCTATATTAACTAGTGTTACATGTATTTATAGTATTATGAAAGCAATTAGGATAAATCTTTAGATAAGTATTGGTACAACATTCATGTATATCCCATGGCGGGACCAGTTGGAGTGGGAGGGGGCCGGGTCGATTGTGTAGCTTGGCGGGTAACCGGTTCTCATATGGATCGGGTGACCGATTCATATCCATATCTCTAATAATAAGTCTCAATGAGAAAAATTTATTGACCAAAAATGACTTTGATTTACACGTTCTTTTATCCGTGTGACTTATCAAGTCAAGAATTTTGTCAAATATTCTTTCTACACTTTGATTTAGACGTTCTTTTATTTTCTTAATTGATTCTAGAGAGTGGATTTGAAAGTTTGAAACTTTGATCAATTGACAAAATCTTTGATCAGTTTTAGTGGAGATGACGAGAGGGAAAGTATTTTAGAGAGAGAGAGAGAGATGAGAGTGTTTTTAGTCAAAAGCATAAAATCATCCAAGTATTCCTATCAAATAAAATGAGTGAGAACAACCAAAAGAAGGGGTTGATTTTCACGTTTTAAAAAGTTTTAGCAGTTCCTCACAGTACACCCATATATTTTAGCAGACGAACTTCGTAGAGGAGCCAAGAGAAATGAAAAGAACAAAGGATGATCAAAATCTAACATTTCTAGTTAATTTGAAATCCCATTCTTTTTCCAAAACCCAGTCAGTACGTCAGTTTCACAGATCAAATTGATAACAATATCAGCAACTTCATGATTAGATATTATTTCAAATTTAGGTAATTTGAAATCCCCTTTTTTTCAAACGAACGAGTATTAGTAACCGTAATTTATTTCTCTTTGCTTCTCACAGATTGATTTGATCTACACTAACACCATAATTAGATATTAACTCAAATTTAGGTAATGAATCGATCAAGTTTGCATCGGCTCCGTCAGAAGTGTTTGCAACAATTGCTTGGATTAGTTCGATTTTCTTTGAGAAATTGCGTATGTGCAGGGAAGTTCCAGTACCTAAGGAGGTTGAAACTCCCCGTTGTCGAATAGTAGAATGAATGCAAAAGAAGAGAAGAGAATGATAGGAGAGATAGAGTGGAAGAAGAAATATAATGGATAAGATGGTGGTGGTTGTTTGATGGTGGAAGGTGGACAAGAATAAGATGAAGAAAAGGAAAAAAAAATGTTGCCCGAGATTAAGGTCGTTGACGAGCTGTCGGTCGGCCATCGTCGACAACTTCTTTCCAATGAAGAAGTAAGGCAAAAGACAAAAGAGAACGTGTTTTTAAACTAAGAAGTAAAAAGTAGGTTGACTAATAGAAAAAACAAAAAAAATGACGAATACAGAAGTTCGGTCGTATTTAGGAGGCTAAAAAGATTGTTGACTATTAAATTAAAGAGTTATTACAACATTATATGGCATAGATAATGTTTGGTTTAGGAGTCACCTAGTGTTCTAAGCGCAATTTCAGACGTCTAATATTGCTAACACTAGCTACCTGGATTACATGCAAGAACTAAAGATGAATTAGAGTGGGATAGAGATTATACCTAAATCGCTTTCCCTCGAGAAAAAGATGCATGAAGGGTATTTTGGTCATTTGGAGTCAAGGACATTCTGGAAATTTGGCCAAGGTCAGTGCGTGGTTGAAAAGTAGAGGTCGAGACGAGTCCGTAGGAGAAAACGGAAGTCAAATCGGAGTCCGGGCGAAGGAATAAACCAAGGTCAAAGTCAGGTCAACATTTGGTCAGCATTCGGTACAATGTCGGGCAAGTTTCTGGCCCACGGTATGCTTAGGGACACGTGTCGATGTGCGGAGGTTGGTATATGCGGTTCCTGTGTTAGCGCTCAACAGCGAAATGGCCCAAAGAGATTGATCCAGTGAAGCGCGTCGCAACTTAACTCCGTGCACCAGATCCCATCTTTTAATCTTATCCATCCACTCCCGTGTTTTTGAAATCGTGCGGCTGCTGTGTGTCCCGTGCTTTATTGCATATTCCGTGCAGTTTAAGTACCGTGATCCAGGACACGTGGCCTTGTATCGTCTCTCCATCTCCGTGCAACCTTCATCCGACGGCTACTGTTCCTTCCGCAACTTAACACTATGGTTCCGGCCACACCAAATCAAACCGAATTCCCAACTTTAAACCCTAGCTGCCAGCCTATCTAGGGTTTTATCCTTTTTTAACCTATCTATTTACCCTTTTAGCCCTCAACTTCCCACCATTTACAATTTTAACCCAAACTCAACCCTAATTCTATATAAACACTTTTAGAAGACCAACCAACTTCTCCCTTCTTAGCCCCCCCTTTCCTCCTTCTTGTAGTTGTAAAACCCTAACCCTTCTTTTCCCCTCTTAGCCTCCCTTAGCCTCCTTTTCTCTCTACCTCTTCTCAACTAAAAACCCTAGCCACCATTCTTTTCTCTACCACCTTCATCTTTTCTCTAGATTTTCTTTCTCCTTCTAATTTCTTCTTCTAACCTTCTAATTTCTCCATACCTTCTTCTCTAAAATCTCTTCTTCTTTTATCTCTCTTCTAAATTTCTCTTCTTTTATCTTCTAATAAGCTATTGTTTGGAGATTTGGGTGATATTCTTGAGACACTTGGAGCTTAAATTGGACATCAAAATGGAGATACATGGGAGTATGGATTGTGAACATTCTTGGTGATTTCTTTCCATTAATCTTTTGTAATTCCATTTATTTTATGAATTCAATGAATATTATTTTAGATTCCATGAGTAGCTAAATTTTGTATCTAGGGTGTAGAGGAAACCCATATTTGGGCTTATTTTGAGATATGTTATAAGTCAATGAATCCTTATTTTGAGCTTCAATGCCTATTGATTGTCATTTCATGTTGATTCTATAACCTTATTATCATTCATGTATTATAATTAGATATTTCATGCTTTTATTGATTTATTAGATGAGATATGCCTTTTAGATCTTGAATGATAGTGTAGGAAATTAGTTTTATATGGTAGTCAATCATACATTCTTGATTTTGAATTGTGTTATTAAAGAATATATTCCGAAATCTAAATAGTTTATTATGTTAGATTTTGAGTTATACATGAGAAAAGGGATTTGTTAATTAATGCATGTTTTAAGTAGTCCATTTATGTGGTGAAATCGAAAACCCTAGATTCTTCTTCTCATCTTGATTTCATTCTTATTAGTCTATTAGTATTTCTTTCTTTTTTTTCATAGTAGTTTCCAAATCAAATCAAAAGTTTGAAAGGGGGTTTAATTCGAGATTTAGATAAAATAGCTTGTCCTTTGGAACGAAACTCGACTTATTAGAAATACTATAACTTGACCCCTACACTTGGGAAAAGACCCTATTTTAGGGCCTATCAGTGTGGGATTCCCATGATATGGTATGCCAGGGCAGCCCCTTAGTGGCCTTGCCCTGACCGATCCATCACTCTAGCCGGTCATTACATGGTAGGACCCTTCCACTTGATCTTGGCCCTCCTTACGGGTCTTGTTCCTATCTTTGTTCAGATCCTATCTGAACCTTTTGGGTCTACCAAATTGGGTCTAATCCAACCTTTTACCTTGTATCCTCTAGTCAACTATCTTCAATCAAACTGTCACTCTTTTGTATAACCCGTTATAGGATCCGGTTGAAGTTAGCCGCAAATCACTAAAGTGATCCAAGTAATTGACTTCTAGCTAAGCATTACGATCCCAAAATCGACCAGACTTGATGATTTTGTAGATAAATTCCTCATTATCCTGTATGAAAAATTGAGCACATTGTCTGTCATCTTGGTCGAGCGACACTTCCTTCAGGAAAACATCTCCTTCAAATACAACATAAAAATATCATGATTTTGGATAAGGTTAATAACTACCATATCAAAGAAATTTTGGATCCTAGAGGTCATATATAAACTCTTCGCACCATCCCATGGTGCATGAGAACATATTTGTACATAAATTTATTTTATTTATACCTAAGTTTAATAAATAATGGACTTTTACTTCCATTAGAGTCGAACTTGGAACCTTCAACTCGATATCAAACCACTAAGCCAAATGGTGTTGGAGTTATAGTCAATATGTTATATTTAAGAAAAATCAATATCTTGAAAATGTACTGCATCATTTTGCTCCTAGGACAAGGAAAACATCATTGCTATGAGACTGCGTGTGGACAATGTAGGTCATAGACACACGGTTATAAGTGACACGAGCTTAACCATGATAATCCATCATCAAATTTCAATATAAGAAGAGTTGCTAAAAGGCCCCTGTGAGAATCGTCTTCGCGCCTGTGAGAATAGCTCTTCGCGAGTTATCCTACGTGCGCCTTACCCTTTTTGAATTTTTTTCCATTGGCGCCCCTTGACCCCTATTGCCTTTCTGCCCTAGTTTCGTTCGGTGGATTAATATCAATTATTTTCGGGTGAGTTCGACATGAATCTGTTGGAATCGGAGCCAATTTTGGATCGGTTCAAGTCGTCAAACTCAGAAACGAAGCAATCCATTGCGTTCGTCTCGTCGAGTTCTTAAGTTGAGAGCCAAGAATCACTCAAATCCGATTCGAGATGAATGAGATATTCAAGTCTGAAGTTTGGACGGAAAATGGTTAAGTTAGGGACGAAAAGGCAATACGGAAAAGTTTGTTTGGGGGCCATTCTCGCAAAGGGAACACGTCCAGATCTGACGGTTGGCGTTCTCTCCGCGCTAAAGGCCAGATCCAATGGATGACGTTAGGTCCGTGTCGGGCACGGAGTGGGATAACCCGAAACTCCATCCAACGGCTGATCTTCTTAGATTTCAGGCTACTTTCGGGATACGACCATCAATCCAATGGAGGGCGTTTCCTCCGCGCTTTTGAGCGTGATCCAACGGTTCAAATCCCAGTCGACATGGTCTGTTGCTAAAGAAGTGACCCGTCACTTCACTTTCTCAACAGATGCGTCCCTTAACCAACAGAGATGTCCCAAATGCATGTGTCTATTCGAAACCTATTTATAGGACCCAAATGAACTCCAAATTTAATTCCGTTTTTTCCAGAGTCTCCAGCATTGTTAGAAGATCATATTAGAGTGTCTAAGAGAAAGATTTAGCAGAGTTTTCAACGAGTTTCGTAAGCAATAAGTTTGGTCCATTTGCATTAAGTCAGAGGCTTTCAAGTTCGACAGCTTTCTGATTTGAAGTACCATTGAGTCGAAAGGTAATCGTTGTATCCTAGGAGACAAATGCCGATAACTATTTGGTACTATCAGGACGTCAATTTTCTTAAGGAAAGAGGAATACCTCGACTCGATTAAAAATCTTCTTCTTCTTATCCTCCGATTTTTCTTTTTCTTTATAGTCTATCTGATTTCTTAATCAAAGACATTCTGATTTTTTTTAAATCAGAAATGTGTTGATTTTTAAGTAATAAATCAGTAAACACAGAAGGAATACAATTCCTCTTCCGATCTTAAATCGATAGTGAGATTCGACTACGAATCATCTGTTCTGGATAACAAACATTGTCGGTTAGAAATACGAAATACATTGAGTTGTTCTATTCCTTCGTTTTTCTCCATTAATTTGGAAAGAAAGTGTTTTTGATTGATTTACAAATAAAATCAAAGTAGTAACCAGTTTCACCAATGATTCGGTTATAAACTGCCTGAGTCAACTCGTTGAATCGGTACACTGAAACCAACAGATCCACCGATTTCGATTATGCACCAAATAAGTTCGATTAAGATCAGTAAAATCCAAGAGAATTTCATCAAATATCGTATGTTTATTTCAAGATCATACATACAATTAAAAACATTAGTGCAAATAGTTGTTACAAAATCCTATTTTGGTAAAGTAAAAAACCCTACATTTTGGTCTAGATCAAACCATAGGTTTTTGTACAGTCAAAACCCTAAAAGAGAGATTTCGGCCTAGAGAGAGAGAGAGAGAGAGAGGGGAAGAGAGATTTGATTTTCTCAAATATGTGTGATACAAATCTAAAGTAGTTCGTTTTGGAAGAATATAACAACCAAATGTCATAGGTGGTTGGATAGATTGAGAGAGGGAGAGATCGACATATTTCGTAAGAGGGAAAAGGAGAGCGAAAGGGTTCAACTGAGTGTTGAGTGAAAATAATGGAAATCTAGAAATTCTAAAATTCCATTTATATGAGAGTAAAAAGAAAATCAAAAGTTCGGAAGACCCTAATGAGGGTTGGAGGGGGCATTTTTGCTCAACTACCCTTGAATCAGAACAGTTAAGCAAATTTCCCAAAGCAATGCCACGGATTGGTCAATCCGAGAAAGACGCGTGTAGTTGTCATGAGTCAAAGTATTGGCTTTGGTGAGTCTAATCCATGGGCCGGAAAGAGCAATTATCGAGGGCCGCCTTAGCCGTATTCAAGAGATATAAGGATCCTAGAAGAAAAAGAAGGTTGCATCTCAATGTAAACCTTCTGTTCTTAAGAGATGATGATGTAATCAAGGTGTAAATTAAACTAAAGTATGGACTTAACGGTAACGTCTAACTGAAGCACTTAACCGTCCCAAGTCCGTTGTTACAAACTTGTACCTCTCTAGACATGGCACGTGACTCTACTTGATCAAAAAGTATACGAACTCCAAAGTTCCATAATCAAAATCAACTTGATGGCATCAAAATTTCAGAATCTTAAGATAGAGAAATTCAAGATCTCTAAGATTGACACTATTCAAGAAAAAAAAACATAACCTAAAACGAGATACAAAATTTATAACCATTTTTATAATTTTTATATCTTCCAACGATGATGAAAGTTTTTATGTATTCGTTAACAAAATGAGTTTATCAATACATTTAGACTCAACGAAACTAAATTTTAATTTATTTATTAATTAAGCTTATTAGTAAAAATTTTACTCAACGAAATTGTTTTTAATAAACTTTGTATTAGTAATAAATTTTATTTAGTGTAGAAAATATATTTATTTAGAAACTTTCTTTAAGTAATATGAAATTGTTTTATTAAGTTATATCTATTACAATTTTTTTTTAGTTAATAAAATTGTATTTTATAAGCTTTTCTTTAGTAATAAATTTTATTTATTATGGAAAATATTTTTATTTAGAAACTATCTTTTAAGTAATATGAAAGTTTATTTATACATTAAACTCAATGAAATTGTATTGATTTATTAAGTTAAGTTTGATAAAAAAAATTAATAAACTTTATTTCAATAGATATTTTTCAATAAAATTGTATTTATTTACATTGCGATTTCAAATAAGGGAAATACGTATCTCCTATTAACCTGAGAGTATTTTTTAAGTTATTTACAATTGATGTTTTATTTATTAGTAGAGAAACATTAAGGACATTTTTCAGTGAAATCATAGCTGTCTCCATTTCTCCTAGAGTAAATTTTGTCTCAAGGTGCTATTATGAATTGAGATAATGTAAATGATATATAATGAATAAAGAGTTTGTTGATAATTCCCCAAAGTAAGATGGTATATACTTACTACATAACATGAGTGCTCTGCGGAAGCTACTTTCGTCTATTTCGACAAATCTAACCGTGTCATTGGCACCTCCAGACCAGACCCTCTACGGTAGTTGAATGTAGTAGAACTTTTTAATTTGAAATGAATAATAAAATGAAAATGAACATCAAGAGTAGAGAATGGTACTGTTAGGATTTCAAGATTAGAGATTCTGTTAGTAAAGAAGTGGCAATAGAGGGAACAATTTTTTAGAGATAAAGAAGAGAGACAAAACAACCAATGCAAAACTCTTCTCCCTTCATCTAACCGAGGCTTCTTTCTTCTTCTCCAAAATTTTGCTTCTCATCCCATTTTCATTATCCAAACAAATCTTCTTCTTTTTAGTCAACGAAATTGTTTTTAATAAACTTTGTATTAGTAATAAATTTTATTTAGTATAGAAAATATATTTAATTAGAAACTTTCTTTTAGTGATATGAAAGTTTAATTATACACCAAACTCAATGAAACTATATTGATTTATTAAGTTTAATTTTTTTAAGTAATATGAAATTATTTTATTAAGTCTATTTAATTAGGTTAAGTTTATTAAAAAACCTTGATTTTAGTAATGTTTTATTTAATATAGAAAATATCTTTATTTAGAAACTTTCTTAGTAATATGAAAGTTTATTTATATGTTAGACTCAATGAAACGGTATTGATTTATTAAGTTAAGTTTAATAAAAAAAATTATTAAACTATATTTTAATAGATATTTTTTAATAAATTGGATAAAATTATATTTATCTACGTCGCGATTTCAAATAAGGAAAATACCTATCTCCTATTAACTTTTGAGAGTATTTTAGGAGTTATTTACAATAGATGTTTCATTTATTATTGGAAAAACATTGAGGACATTTTTCAATGATATCAAAATGGAAAAAACCTCATGAGTCATCTTCATTTCTCGCAAGTAAGTTTCATTTGAATGTGTCATTATCAGTTGAGATAATCTAAGTTTTTTTTTTTTTTTTTCTGTTTTTTCATTATCTGAATTTCTGTTCATCGATGAAACCCTTAACTTTTAGAGGATCACAAATGGAAATTGGGTATATTTGAAGATGTGAAACTATTTAGGGTTATTTTCCTAAAGGCCCCCTACTTTGTGACCAGCTTCCCGCGAAGCCCCCTACTTTATCGAAAATACCGAGAGGGCCCCTTTTTTCCGTTACTGTTGAATGCTCGTAACTCTCTCCTCCATCTCATCACCTCTCTCTGCCACGTCACTCTTCTCGCCACCTCATCGTCTTCTCCGATAAGGTTGACGACCGATCAAAATTTCCGGTGACCGACCGGCGACCTTGGTACTTCAAAAAAAAAATTTGTTCTCTATTTTTCCGACCGTCGACCTTCAAACTCAAAAAAGAAATCTCAGATTCTTAGATCAAACAACTCCATATCCAAATCCATATTCATAAACAATATATAGTTGAGAAAAACTGAAGGGGAAGTAAATCTGAAACCAATTCCCATTTTCATACAAATCATCGATAATACATCAAAATTTACCTAAAATTTCACTAAGAAAAAAATACCCATTTGAAAAAAAATGAAGAATCATTAACAATTCATTTTTGCAATCTAGTCAATGGCATCTTAAACATCAAAATCATTCTATCATCAGGGGCGAAGCTACAGCTAAGCCAGAGGGGGTATGGCCCCTCTCGACCTAGCCGCAGTAGTTTCCTTTATAACCATGATTCTCAAAGATATGTTAATTGAAATAAAACGTAAATAATAATTATTAAAGCCTTATAGGTGTTCTGGTAGTAGTGTAAGGTTATAACCTAAGTAACAAGGGTTCAATCCCATCTAAAAACATTTAGCGTTTGGTTTAGCATGTATTTTTCTTTTATAAATTTAGAAAACTCTAACAATTTTTTTTATTGAAAAATTTTAATCTCCTTTCCGAGTTTGAGAAATATAGCATTCATTCAAATGGATTAGACAACAAAAACGACTATGATTATTTTAGCAAAAGTTTTGTCTCAAAAACCTTATTTAGAAGACGATTTCAAGTAATGAAAATAAAATAAAATAAACCAAAACGATAGTTTTTAATCAATGGTACTACTTTTATTTCACATTATATAAAGAAATCGTTTCTTATAAGCGGAGAATAAATATAAAATATAAATAAATTGTCAAACAAAAACAACCTATTAGTATATCTTCGGGCCCCCTTAATCTTTAATCCTGGATCCGTCCCTGTCTATCATGGATTAAGCCCATCTCGGGAAAATCAAACAAAACCAGAAATGATATTCTAATAAACTAACCTTAATAATACAATCAATGGAAGCACTTCCGATTCTTGAATCCAACTCCCCATTCTTCAATCTATTCAAGTAATCTTCCTTGGGTAAATGCATATGTTCTCTCTCAAATATTAACATCAAGTCCTCATCACTCAGTAATGGAAACTGAATAAAATCATCATGAAACAAAGTCGGATTTTGATGATGGGTTTGATGCTTTTGTTCTTCCTCCCAAATCTCATTATCATCATCATCGTCATCATCAAAACAAGTATTGGTTTCTTTTAGACAGGGAAGACTGGGAGGAGACATTTTAGGATCTTTAAAGTCTTTTCCCGTCAAACATGTTCTTTAGAGACTAGAGAGAGTAGGGAGTGGGTTTTGTGGGGAGGAAAAGTAGGGATTTAGCATAATAAATGAAGAATTAAGTCTTACTTTAATACATAATCTAAGTCAAAGAGAGAGATGAGAGATATTTTTTTTATGTTTGAAGGTTGTCCGTCGGAAAATTTTCTAGCCGACGCCCTTCGTCGGAGTAGAGAGTGGTGAGGTGGAGAGAGAGAGAGAGATGATTTTCTTTTTTTAAGTACCAAGGTCGTAGGCCGGTCACCGGAAATTTCGGTCAGCCGGCGACCTTACTGGAGAAGATGATGAGGTGGCGAGAGGAGTGACGTGGCAGAGAGAGATGATGAGATGGAGGAGGAGAGAGTAACGGCCATTTAACGGTAATGGAAAAAGAGGGACCTTCTCGGTATTTTCGATAAAATAGGGGGCTTTGCGAGGAGCTGGTCACAAAGTAGGGGCCTTTAGGGAAATAACCAAACTAGCAAAGTATTTGATAGGGATAGAAAATAGATTTCTATGTGTGGTTTTGAAGTGCTTAAAACACTTAAGGCTCTCTAATCTTGTTGTTTCAAATGGAGATAAATCTAGAGTTTTAAATGGAGTAGAAATTTCTAAGTGATGAAGACGTAATGGGAAAACTAAACCACCATTAAATTAAGCTAAATTATGCTAATTAACAAGTAGAAAACTGCAATCAATATAGATTTTTATTGATAATATTCGGAGATGTAAATAACAAAGACAAACTGGACCTTCTTTTATAAAGTTTTAGACATTTCTAGATAAGCACGAACTAGGTAACAAATAAGTACTAAATTTTAGTTTTTTTTATTGTTACCAATTCTAATCTTACGAACTTAGAAAGAGATAAAAAACTACACTAGAAAACAAATAAACGCCTATTTAGTCCTAACTCTTGGCCGTGAGGCCTTCTTTTCCATTGGTCGAGAGGCCCACTAGGCTTCGAGAGGTCCAATATGATTTGCATCATTATCATAAATGGATTTGAAATGTATATAAACTTATCCTCACTACTACCACAACTACCATTATCACCCCCACCACCACCATTATCATAAATGAGATTTGAATTGGTTGTGGAAGTGAAGATGGAGATGAAGCAGAGATTAATTGATGCAATTTGAGGTGTTTTTTGTTTTTAGGATTGGGATTTGTAAGATTTGATAATGATATGACTTATTTGGATAATAGTGATTTTTCTTTTTGATGTTACTCTTGTTTTGCAGTAATGGAGGGGGAAAAAGCTTGCTGGAGCAACACCATGACTTCTTCAAGAGGTCTCAGACTGACCTTGCTTTGGCTCACAAATTATTCCGGAGCCCAAAACGAGGCCTCAGATTGGTCAGTCTGAGAAGGATGCTTATAGTTGTCCTGAGTTAAAGGATATTAACTTCGATCAATCTAATGGGGCGAGAATAGCAATTATGGAGGGCACCCTTAGCCGGATTCAAGAGATATAAGGATCCTAGTTGATGTCATCTGAGTGTAAACCTTCCGTGCTTAAGAGTTGATGTAATCAAGGTGTAAATAGATGAAGTACGGACTTATGGATAAGGAAAAATGAGCTTCCACTCCAAAACCAACCCTCCCAATCAGACCCAACCCCCCCTGCAGCTTGTCAATTAGCCGCAGGTCCTAACACCAGAAAAGGGACGGTCAGTGTCAGTTTTTTTCTTTTTTCCGTCCTGCAATACCCTTGTACTGTACCTTATACAACTTTCCTTCATTTTTATTCTGGAAAGGATGCCAAACATTGAAATCCTTTCTCGTCTGAGAAAGAAATTTATGAAGGTAGATTTCTTTCTTATTTTAAATTTCGTTTCTTATTCCTTCACCATCTTTATCAACTTCTATGTGGAATACATTTGAAAATTTATTGTATATTTCAAAATGTGGAGTACATTAGAAAATGCATGTTTTAAAATGTGGGTTGCAAACTTCTATGTGGAGTACATTTGCAAATGTACTGTACATATGTAAATGTTGTACACATTTCAGAATGTATTGTAAATTTGTGACTGCACTGTACATTTGTGAATGTATACTTTGAATGTTTTCTAAACTAAGTCAAGAGATGTATCTTATATCAAATTTTACACAAGAACCTATTTTTGAAGTTTCACCAAAACATAATTGTTCAAAAACATACCTTCGTGTACAACTTATTACAGGCGTGTTAGTGCATGAGCAAAAGTACAGTAAATGTTAAAAAAATTGTACTAAACGAATGTATAAACTCAGTACAACAACAACATTTAAGCCACTTCATCTTCAATTTTCTTTCTCAATCCCTCTTGAGACTCATTCTTATCATGTTAGTCATACTGTTGTCGTGTTCTTTGGCTTAGTCACAATAGAGGTAGTGGACTCCACATGTGCTTACTGTAAAAGAGGAACATTTAGCGGTAAGTACATCTCTAATAACATCATCCAATGAATTATGTATATCGCATCCACAAGGCTACCCTTGTGTTAGCGCCGACTCCATACGCTCCATATCTATATCGCATCCAGTAGAGAGGGTCGAACCAACCACAAAACTCCCACAACCCTCCACCAACCCCATCACATACAAATAACTAAAAGTGATATGACACGTTGGTGTCCACGTTGTATAAGAGTGTGGTCCACAAGGCTACCCTTGTGTAAGCGCCGACCCCATACGCTCCATACCTAGATCGCATCCGGTAGAGAGGGTCGAACCAACCACAAAACTCCCCACAATCCCGCACCAACTCTGTCATATCACACACATAATAGCATCACACCACAACATACATAAATCAAAGTCATATTTGCCATTACGACATACGAGTTTCATATTTACAATGTTTTACAAGTAATGAATCGATGTATAATAATAGCCTACAATTCTCATATCATGTTGAGTTCTAACGCATGTTCATGTATCTACATAAAGGATATTGTCCAATAGTGAGAGGCATCTAATTATAAAAGTTATATACTAAAATCATGGCAAATAAAGGGGTTTAGACCTAATTATCATTGTAGTACGGCATTTTGTTAAATTTGCAGCACGACAGAAGAAGCCCGTAAAAGTTTTCCCTAGTCCAACTGTTGGAGCTCTTCGCCCCATAGTGCACGGTCAAACTCTCAAGTACAACATCAAAGTCAGAGCAGGAAGGGGTTTTTCTTTGAAGAATTGAAGGTTTGGATACAAAACGTTGTCTGCTTAATCGCAATCCTTCTTATAAATATGTCCATTTTACTTGATCTTTGTGCTTTCATTAGCTTTTACTAATGTCATCAAAATGTGATAGGATGAAGTGCTTCAAAATAATGAGCCGGAGATAGATTATGCAAGATTATCACTTGGTTTTAATTTGAAGTAATCGCCTAGATTTGTTTAATCTCTTAGTGAAGAACTTTGTGGAAAATCTAATACAATTTTCATTTGGTTTTAATTTGAAGTAATTGCCTGGATTTGTTTAATCTCTGACACGAAGAACTTCCTGGATAATCTAATACTTTGTTTCATTCATACTCAGTTGACATCCCTCGCATGAAATCCAAGTATGAAATCTAACCCTTCCATATAACCCTTCATTACCGTTTTCGTTGAATTTGGAGTTTATGTTTGTGTCCTACATCATATCTAGAAGAGAAATTGAAATGTTTTTGATAGAGAAATGTCAGCCTATTTTTATCTGGCATTGAAGAGAAATATTTGACTAACTAAATTAACATTTTTTTTCATAAATTTTGGGTACCTAATCGCTGTATGGTGGCATTATTTTTAAATGATTGACCGAATCAGATTCCTCTAACTCAAATAGACCAAAGATCGGCCCAAATTAGTCATTCAGATGACGAGTCAGACAAAATTCCTTTTCAAATCTGACTTGACTGACCACAACTCACATGCACATATCAGCATTTGCTTTCTTTTTTTAACATTAATGTTAAAATGAAAAAAAATAATATATGTCATGCTTGTTTGAGACGATGTTCCAATTCTTATGAAACATTTCATATGCAGGTGCCTCAGAGAGTGGTTAAAAGATGCCATCACGGACGCTTGATCTAAAACTCTTGCTTGGTGTAGACTACGATAACAATTTACTCACCCAACTTATTAATTTTTTTAGCTATTTCTTTTTTAGTCGTTCTTGTACATCTTTAATAATATGCAGATCTTAGAATCATCCTGTCAGAATCCATTCTAGACATGGAAAGGTATTGCTCGAATCCTTGTAACATCTTTCTTTGCTTTCACTTACTAAAATTTAAACAAAAATACAAGATGATTGGAATCTATTTTTGAATATGACCATCATCAAACAAGTTGTGTGGTTCGTTTCTATGGAAATTGGAGAAATGGTGCTTGCTTTCAGTAATCAAAGAGCATCATTTTTTGTTTCGAACCCTTGTAACATCTTTGAAAGAACCTTGTCGCACATTCGTAGTTAGAATATAAGATATAGGAAGTTCAGATGTCACATTCTTTTTCCCAACTTAAAGAGTACCATATATTGCCTTTTGATAGTTTTCAAGTGTTAAAGATTATTCAATCTGATCATGTGGTCTTATTCTTGGGCTAGAGTACAAGTGTGACACAAAATGTTGATTATTAAAACTGTCTTTTCATGAAGCTCAATGTGTTTCAAGATTACGGCTATGGTTATAATTGATCTTGATTTCTTTCTTTGTTATAATGATTTAATTTTACAGTCAGCTGGGATCCCAAAGAAACTTGCCCCTACTATTGGTATTGTTGTTGACAACAGAAGAAGAAACAGGTCATTGGAAGGTCTCCAAGCTAATGTCCAGAGGCTGAAGACATACAAGGCTAAGCTTATCATTTTCCCAAGGCGTGCAGGCAAATTCAAGGTAAAAAAAAATCAGAATCATTATTCCGCCGGAATATGATAGTTTCTTTTCATACTATTTTATCTATTCGATCCATTATACGTTTATAAAGAATTCATTAGTCGTTTCAAATATTGAAATATAAGGTAGCTTGTCGGCATCTAATTTATGGGTCTTCACGTTTTGTTCAGAACGGTGACTCAACTGCAGAAGAGTTGGCATCAGCTACTCGAGTACTAGGTGACTTCATGCCCATTACCTGTGAAAAGCCAGAGGTCGATCTTGTGAAGGTAACAAAAGAAATGAAGTCTCTCAAGGCTTACCAAAAGCTTCGTGTGGAACGTACGAACAAGCGCCACATGGGAGCAAGGTTGAACAGAGCCGCTGAGGCCGAGAATGAAGAGAAGAAGTGAATTGCTAAAACTTTAGTTTAGTTTGGATTATTATAATAGAGTTGGGATTTCAAATATTGGTTGCAATTTAATGTTTTGAAAGAATTATGGTAGGTTAATATATGACGGTTATGTATTTCACGCAATCAATCAACTATCTACATAGATTAGTCTTGTTTTAGTTGATTATTATACCAAGTCAGGACTGTAATCTGACTTGAGTTCTGGATTAAATGAGTGAGAGTTGTTGTCTTTCGTCTCTCTATAAGTCTTATATTTCAACATGGAGTCTAGCTGACTAGGATAAAATTAATGGTGATGACTCAGACAAAATAAATTCATTCCCATACTTACTAGAACAATCTCCTCGCTTACTTGGCCAAATATCTCAGGTCAACGTCAGTCGGAGGCCACGTCACGCCAATCTCCTCGGTTGCGGAAAGAGAGAGAGAGAGAAAATGTTTTTCCTTTTATTTAATTTCAGTCCCTTATTACTCAATTTAGGTCTCTCTATTCTCTTCAATGAGATAAATTAATAGAAAACTTGGGGGATTTAGTGCTTTTTTTAGGTGTTGGTTTCTTCATCCATCTTGGTACAATTCATTAGGTATTGTTCCCACAATTTAACAGGTGTAGTTCTTCATCAATAATGTATCATTAATCCATTAGGCCTTCATCAATTTAAAAGGTTAGATGTTTTCATTCTCTCTCTAGAAATCGGGAAAGTTATTGATCCAATTTTTTTCCCCTGACGTGGCCGGCCAAGTCACAAGTCGGGCTGACGTCGGCCTGCCAAGTCACAAGTCGGGCTGACGTCGGCCTCCAAGTCACAAGTCGGGCTGATGTCGGCCTGCCAATCGGCCAGGCATCATTTCTCAACGGCTATTCATCTCCATCTTCTATGTCCGTCTTCTCCCTTTCATCTTTCATTCTCCATTAATCTTGCAAACACAAGTCCCTCTAACTTCACAACAGTTAAAGATTTTAATACCCAATTCATTATTCTTCTTCCATCTTCCATACCAATTTGTCTTCCTCTATAATTGCACATTAACATACCACATCAATGATCACATTTAAAATATGGAAGAATCTCCCGTTACTTCCATTCAATTCGTCTTTTTTGATAGCCACTATATAAATTGCATTCTACCTTCAGAGTACCCATTCAAAATTGTGAAGTCAACGCCTAATATTTCTGCATATCAAGGTAATTTCTCTTCTTCTTCTTCTTCTTCTTTCATTTCTAATCTTTCTTCTTTATAAAAACTGCTTACCAACTGTTTGATCAATTGCCTGAGTTACCTGAAATGTATGTAACCACTTTTCTTTCAAAAGTGATTGTTACTACGTGATTGATGTTTGTATAATGTACAAAATATATTTTTATTACTCCCACTAAATTGCCTTCTTCCTGATCTTACCACTTTTCTCATATTAGCATCCTAAATTTAGGAACTTTAGTGGTCTAATCCTAAACCACTGATTAAAGAAGGTTGTTTGTATTGTGAATTATTTGAATTATCTCTTACTTGTTAGGACATGTAATAAATTGTACATCCTTTAGTAGTGACATCGATCTTTAGTAGTCGTTATGTTAGGTTCTTACGTTCTGTTGCCTGCTATTTGACATAGTTTTAGTTTCATATAGCAAACCTTATTTCCTTTGCTGCCACCGTATTTGTTTGCTGCCAAAGCCAATGTACAATATGTTGCTTCACCAATGTTTTTTCATTTATTCTTCTTGCATAAACACTCACGATTGCTTTGTGAAATGAAATGCAGAATGAGTTTAGCCATGACTCGGAATCTTGGAACAGAAAGAGCCATTAAGGCACTTAATCCTTACAAAGGGAAGTGGACTGTTAAAGCCAGAGTCACTTCAAAAAGTGAGATTAGGAACTACACAAATACGAAAGGTCCTGGGAAAGTCTTTTCCTTTGACATTATTGATTCCAAAAGGAACGAAATCCATATAACTTGCTTTAATGCAGTAGTCGACCAATTGTATGATGACATTGAATGTGGTCACCTATATTTCATTTCCAACGGTATGGTAAAACCAGCATCTAAATCCTTCAATCCCCTTCAAAATGAACACGAGATTTATCTTGACAAATCTTCGAAAGTTGAACGTTGTGTGGGTGATGATAACATAATGTCATTTCACCAATTCCACTTTCGACCAATCAGTGAAATCAAAGGTATGTCACACCACTCGTTTATTGATGTAATTGGTCTGGTTACATCGATAAATCCAACCACGACTATACTGAAAAAAGACGGTTCTGAGACCCTAAAAAGAAGTATGGAAATGAAAGACATGTCTGGTTACATAGTGGATTTGACTTTATGGGGTAAGTTTTGCAATGTTGAAGGTCTTAAAGTCCATGAGCTACTTAACTCTTCATCGTTTATTGTGGTTGCGGTCAAATCGGGCAGAATCAACGATTTCAATGGCAAATCCGTAACCATCCTGTCCTCATCCCAGTTACTTATAGATCCACAAATTCCAGAGGCACTTAAGCTCAGGTCTTGATATAGTTCAGAGGGATCTAACACCACATCGATCTCCTTTTCAAAAAAATCATCTACAATCGTGGAATCTATCCGTAAAGTAATCTCTCAGATTAAAGAAGATCGACTAGGAACATCTGTAGAGCCTGACTTGATAACTGTTACCGCTACGATTTCATATGTCAATCCCGACTTTGCCTATACTGCTTGCCCCCTGATGGTTGAGAGTCGTAAATGCTACAAAAAGGTAACAAAGGGCGTAGAGGTAGATTGGTAGTGTAGGAGGTGTGATCAGTCCGTTCCTGAGTGTGAGTTTAGGTACATTTTACTATTACAACTTCAAGACTACACAGGTACAAAATATGTTACTACATTTCAAGAGGCTGGTGAAACGATAATGGGCGTTTCAGCAAAGGAATTGACCCTTTTAAAAGAAGTCGACGAAGAAAAGTTCACGAACATTATGAGGAATGTCATCTTCAAGCAATATACATTCAAGCTAAAAGTAACAGAAGAAATTTACAATGGTGAAAGCTCGGTCAAATCAACTGTGATTAAGGTCGAGCCTTTGGATTTTGCAACTAAATCACACTTTCTTTTGGAGTCCATGAGTAACATCGGATGATAGGATATATATTTTACAAATATGAATACTTATGAGTCTTTTTTATGATATTTAGATTATTTAAGTATGAATTGTCTAATAGAATCAACACTAGCTATTAACGTCACATTATAGGTGACTACTCTTATGACACATCTAAATTGTTCAACTTATATTACTTAATGAAATATTATTGTTGTGTTCATCTCTACACCTTCTCTTCTATCATCGACATGTTCTGAGTTCCTTATTCTGATTTTAATATTCTTTTTTTTGTTCCATAGATCATATGAATTTTACAATATGATTCTTTGGTTGAGTTATTTTATTGAGAATAGTATACTTGAATGCCTTGACTGTTTTGGTTGAGTTATAACTGAAACAAAGCCTATATGTAGTTCATTTTTAGTATGCTTGAGTACCATTTCTTTGAAGCCAATCATTTATTCAACGAGAACAGTGACTAGGTTAAAAAGATCTTTTGTGGTAAGGAAGCCTTTTGGTCCCCAAAATAGTAAGATAAGCAGGAATTCCTCTCTCAAGAACAAATTGAATATGGTTCCGGTGGACATCATTGGGTGCTAAAGGCATTGTTATGATATTGGATTAAAGAAGGAACGTTCCAAAATTTGCCGCACCACATCTTATAGCAAAACCCGTTCGGATGTTTCCGTCCTTGTTTAAATTGTTGTTTGAAAAATTAAGCACATATACAACAAGAAGTAGATTATGGATTGAAGTATATATCGTCAGAAATAGATGTATAAAAATATATACCATTCTAAATATGATGGACTATTGCGGAAATTAAGAAAAAGAGTACAAAATGCTGCTAAGAGAATAATTATTACTAGAGGAAAACTTCTATTTCATCCCCTATAGATGCTAGAAGTTCTATGAATACAGACAGTATAGAGAGAAGAAAAGAACTTCTTTCCTATACACATCTCAGAGAAGAATTAAATGTTTATAGCAGCTATTGAACTTATCTACTTAATACACCGTAGAAGTAAAATCTTACATTTGCAACCGAGGCAATATATTTCTCAGCTCCATCATGAAAATTAGTCCCACCCCCTGGAAACACGATATTTTCACCTTTAAGAACCATCCAATTCTGGTCATATTTCTCACTTGCAAGGTGAGTGTGGGGTATGTTAGCTTTCCATACTTCATCTCTACTTCTTGGCCACTCCACATGAACCTATTAAGAACAATAAATCAGTAAATGAAGAAGTAATTGATATTTCAACAACTTCGTTTCGAAATTTAAAGCGATGTATGACCTCGTACCCTGCTGGTGGTGGAATGAAGCAATTAAAGCAGCTTTCAAGCATAGGTCAATATCTCTTATAGTGCTCCATTACACATAAATCTATGTTCGGCCCCATCTGGTATATAAGGGTTTCTGTCCAGGCCGGGAATTATCTCTGAATGTCGATCATCACAACCCTTCAGACGCAGGAATAGAAACAAGACACGTTTGTAAAACAATTTTAGAAGCCGAAATTATACTAATAACTGTTGCCGTGCTTGCCCCAGGATGGTTGAGAGTCGTAATGCTACAAAAACATAACAAAGAGCGTGATCATCGCCATCTTTTGAGTTCTTTATTCTGATTATAATATTCTTTTTCTTTTTCTAGACAGTGATCATAGGGATTTTAAGAATTTCGTTCTTTAGTTGAGTTATTTTGTTGTAAGCAATCTACTTGAATACCGAAAATCTTTAGGTTAAGTTATTTTAAAGAAAACCTATATGTAGTTCATTTTTACTATACTTGAATGCATAGATCATCCGATTTTTAGAATTTGATTCTTTTGATGAATTTTAAAATTTGATTCTTCTGATTTGAATACCTGAGCCAATAATAGTGTTAGATCAGAATTGTATAGAGAAAAAGAAATCAACTGAGGTTCACGTGCACACAAAATGTTTAATACAAATCCCCAAATAGATTAATTCCTTGAACATTGTTATTATTTGGCTAAAACATACTACAGTGTTTGTTGTTTCATAGTTGTTTACTTGAAACCCATTGATTCTGTTACAACATTGAACTATACCCACCAGGTTTGTTTGAATCAAACCAACATTGAATACATCCTTGAACAGAGTTGGTTGTTTAATTTTGTAAGTGTTTACTTGTGTTTGTTGTTTCATATTTGTTTACTTCAAACTCGTAAGTGTTTAGTTGAAACCCTTTCACTCTCTTACGCCATCGAACTATACCAATTAGGTTTGTTTCAATCAGTTCTTTCATAGTTTTAATTTGCAATCAACAATGAACTATGCCCATTAGGTTTCTTCTAACGCTTCTTTCGTAATTCTATTTTTCAATCAATACTTAATTATACCCATTACGTTTGTTTCACTCAATTATTTCATTGTTTTAATTTGTAAGTCAATGAATGAAACCCCGTTTTGACTGTTTACTTTCTCTGTGTATGTGTAGGTGACATTAAATTGATTAAGCAATCATCTGATGCAGAGCTCCTAAGAAAAATATAACTTTTGCCATCTGGTAATTAACAGTCGCCTAATACCTCTGGCTACACTTCACCTGAGACAACTTCTCTACTACATATATTTATAGTTGTTCTTAGTTTAATGTCATCTTCAATATTTCTGCAGAACTATGATATTTAGTTTCTGATACTTAAATTTTGTTTCTTTGTCGTTGGAGTTACTAACAGGCATGTACCTTCAATTTAGAACTACAATTTACCTTTTTACGGTACATTGTGACATTTGCTTAACGATATTAGGGTCTTATGGGGTATGTTCTTCAAATTGAAGGAAGTCTTTTTTTTTAACTCCTGTTATAACTATGCCACAATTAGTGTTTTGCTTTTGGTATATTAATACTTGCATATATCCCGAAATAGGAAATGATGAGTTGATACTACTGATGCGATAAACTCTTATACACCCTGTTCATAGTATTATATTATTGTTATGTTTGATGATATTACTAATAATGCATATTTTAGTTAAAGCCTTATGTAAACTTAAAGGTATGAGTTGTGCAGACTTATAGTACTTAATGAAATATGATCTTAAATCTAAAAATCTATTTACATCTCCCTTATGAAATATTACTCTTATGTCCGTCTCTACAGTTTCGTGGTCTTCCATCACCATCTTTTAAGCATCACTTGATCCGAATTTCAATGGTTACATCCACTCCATCAAGAAATAGCAAAGTTGACAACGCTTCCAACAATGAAATGAAGAGACCCAGTCACATGTACGCGGCTGATTACCGTCATTTTATTTATTTCTCTGTCTTTACATTCTACACACGTTATTCAATTGCATAGACAACATCAATTCTATTCTAACCCAACTTCGTCATACTAGTTACTCCCTTTTAAGACCACATAAATGAATCCCACTAACGAATAATGCATCTCCATTTTGAATTTCATATGTACATCGTACAGTTAATGTCAATAACACATTGAAATCTTACTAAATACTTAGTTACCCCCACAACTCATCTATATATTAACCTTAACTTCCACATATTTCTTATAATGACTTCTTAACTTCCTGCATCTAATTACTTATTTCTTTTCTGACTACAATTATTCATTTACTAGGAACGCAGTGCAAGTCAACGTCTACGTCGTGAGAGGGAACGACTATCACGCAATAATAAGAGAAAATCTTTGGTGATACCTAATAATGTAGGTCACTAATTTTTTCCTTTATTACCCAATCTTACTTTCCCTTATTAATCTCTATTGCATTCTAAATTATTATTTACTTCAACATCGATTGGTTCGAATGACACAATTACATTTTTTGCATAAAATTTCCCATTCACCAAAACATACCCCCATTTTTTTCGGGACTAATATTACTTAACTATGAAATCGCAAGCTACAGGAATCTATGGACCGCCCATTCAGTTTCATACAAACTACATCTTTACGGCCTTTGAGAATAGATGACACAAGATCTACCATACCGACGGAACATGCAACACCCCCAAGGAATGCATATAAAAATGAGGTTTGTTTGAAAAGATTTACAACTTTATTTTATTATTTCTATCTTAACTCTTGCAATTTATATATTGTCTCACTCATAAATCAGGCACTTGCTACCTTAATCTGATGCACCTAATCCCGCATACATATTTCCCATGATTTTGTAGCAGTAAATTATGCCCTACGTAACTTCGTTTACTTCTTATTCAAACAAAATCGCAGTATGGCTCAATCCTTGCGTTGCAACAAGGAACGACTAACCTCCCAACATAACGGAAAAGCTACAACGATACCTATTGAAGTATCTCATAATCCCATACCACCTCTATCAACCCAAGCAAATGCTCATCAGGTTACTTGTCTCTTATTGTTGTACTTTCATTCTTTATGACTTGCACTATATATATATACATGTAGCATGAAGTAATGATATTAGGCACCCAATACGCTGTTCCATAGTACACATTCATCGAAGCGTGCAAAGATATTATCTCAGCAACCTCGTGATGTCACACCCAATAATCAAGTTTATATGGAGTTTGAGAGGTTGACAACTCAAACACATTCCCATGTAGATGTCATCACTACAATCTCCATCGAGCGCCACTTCTTAGGTTTAATGGAGGTCGTGTGTCCTCACTGTCAAGCCCTACATTGGGTAGACGAACGATTGCAGAAATCTTCTCTATTAAGACCGTTATTTGGAACATGTTTGCAAGGAAAAATCTGTCTTCCACTGCTACGCGAACTACCATTATCCTTAAAAGCGTTGTATGATGGAGTTGACGCAATGTCTACCTCATTTCGTCCTGACATTCGACGTTACAACGCAGCAAATGCTTTCACGAGTCTTGGATGCACATTACAATCAAGAATTCTAACAGGTCGAGGTCCATATTTATTCACTATTCACGGGGAATTGCGTCACAGGACTGGTTCACTCTTACCGGCTAATGACACATCGGCCTCTTATGCTCAACTCTATATTTATGATCCTTCAACTGCATTAAGGATTCGTAGCGAGAGAAATGATAATTTGGATGTTGCTATCCTCGCGACAATTTAAGATACTATTCTCCTTCTTAATGCATTTTATAGTAAATATTGTCAGCCATATGAGATCTTATCAGAAATGAATTCTCCTGACCAAGATTTGCATGTTCACTTGCATTACAATCCATCCACTGACAAACGGCTTTACAATGTTCCTACATCAAATGAGATTGCAGTTATAATACCGGGAGATGGTTCTGAAAAAACTTCATCAAGGGATAATGTCCTTCATTTGAAAGGGTCAACCGAATTACTTAGAATATCAGAATGTCATCCAACTTACTTGCCTTTACATTACGTCTTATTATTTCCATTTGGCGAGTTAGGTTGGGACCCGGATCTGAAACAATGGGATACCAAGAAGAATCGTGTTAGAAAAATACGACAAACGCAAATGCAGTATTACAGTTACCGTATCTTTGAATGCCATAATGAATACTCATCAATATTGAGGGTTGGTAACTTATTTCAAGAGTTTTTGGTAGATGCATGGGCGTCCACCGAGCATAATCAGTTAATGTATATAGACATCATCAAAGTCACTTGCGGTCCGAACTTTATAATGGTCTTACTGATATATGTAATGAAGGAATACGTCCAGATCAAGTAGGTCGTAAGTTCATCTTGCCATCATCCTTCACAGGAAGTAGTCGACATTTGTTTCAAATATATCAAGACTCAATGGTGATAACACGTTACCACCACCATCCTGATATATTTTTAAGAATGACTGCAAATCCAAAATAGCCAGATATACCATCTGGTTTATTGCCAAATCAAACTGCAGTTGATCGACCAGATTTGGTTGCACAGCTGTTTGAACTAAAGAGGAAAAAATTAATGGACGTTATAAAAAAAAGAAAGTATTTTTAAAAAATCGGTTGCCCATGTTTACACAATTGAGTTTCAGAAACGTGGTTCTGATGAGACATGAAAATGTCCCATCTGAATCTCTTAACTCGGACTAGTTAGTCCATTTCGAGCGGTTACTCTGATGATTTGCTTGTTTTTCTTTCTCAGGTGTCTTTTATAGAGTTTGATAAGAAAAACATATAAAAACGAGAGAAAGATACTCGTGAGGGCATTTTGGTCATTTGGAGATGAGGGTAGTCTGGTTGTGTGGTCAATGTTGATACTTCGATGAAAAGTTGCATTCAAGACGAACTTGTGGGCGAAAACGGAGGTCAAATCAGAGTCCGGATGAGTAAAATAGAGCGAGTCAAAGTTGGGAGTCAAAGTCAATTGACCAGAGTTTTCAGCAACACGTGGTGAGTTCAGGAACAGAAGATGGACGGTAGATGTGGATGTCGGTACATTTTCGATACAATGGTGGAACATGCGGGTCACAATCCGGATTTTAGCTTAGTCTTTGTTCTAGTGCAACACGGGACAAGCTATTAACATAGGTTGGTAGGATCTGACACACAATGTACAACGCCCGGAATCAGACGACTAGACTTACTCAGTAGTACGGTAACCCAATAGTCCCTGTTACAACGAATTCTCTAAGATTTCAACCAGCATGGCATTGGTGATGCAATCACACGTGGGTTGTTTCTTTTGGTAACTAGGGAGGAGATCTAGCCAATCAACTTGTGCCATCTCACCAATTCAAAAAAAAAAGGGGGCTTTTGGTTGTTTGTTTCCTTCTCCCTCGTCTCTAATTAAAGAGAATATCTTCTCCCTCTACAGATCTGAAACGAAACTAGAGAGGGAAAGAGAGAGAAGTCTGAATATTGTTTCTTGAAGACAACAATGATTTGGTGATAGAAATGGAATGGAAAAATATCGAATGAGAGAAATTGATCTTGAGAAAGAACTTTTAGGAATCAATGAGCTGGGTATATATGTTAACATGGAGATGGATCTGATTAGTTGTCCTTTGTTACAGAGATGGAAAGAGGAAGAGATTATTTAGAGAGTGATTGCTGGAAGATATATAATCTAGAGAGAATACTCTCTAATGTGATAACAGAGAATTGAAAGAGGGGATTTGGTTGAATATTTTATGATAGAAGAAGGAAAGGAATCGACTTGCCCTGATTGCTTCCTCTCCGATTTAGAAACAGAGTGATCATAGAAGATTGTGCTAAGAAGATATTGAAAGAGAAGATTGGTGTGAGAGATTTTGATTGATTTTCAGAGGGTGTTGGTTTGGCTACTATAAAAACAGAGAGACACAAGAGCAGAGGGATATCTTCTCTTTGGAGGAGCCTCTCTAGAGCTTCGATGATTCAATATTTATAGAGAGAGAGAGAGAGAGAGAGAGAGAGAGGGAGAGAGAAATTGTAGAGTGAGAGAGCTTAACAACAGAGAGTTATCCATCATCTATCTTTTTCTGTTATTTGTATTTCCTTCTTTGTGAGAGAGATAAATTATAGAGAAAGAGAGAGAGATTGTAGAAAGAGAGAAGCAATCAATTAAACCATTTGTTGAATTTCCATTCTTTTTACCTCTTTGGATTTGTTTTGTTCTTAGTTATATGAGAGAGAGAGAGAGATTAAAAGAAGAAGTGAAAAATAGAAAGAGTGAGAAGAGTAAGAGAAAACAGAAAGAGAGAGGGAGAGAGAAATTAGTTGAGGAAGACGAGAAAACTTCTTGGAGAATAGTTTTCCCAGAGAGAAAATACTTCTGAGAAGACGAGAAAACTGTTCCCTTAGGGCGCGTTTAGTTGCCAGACAGGAAAATTAGCAAGAACCAATTTCCAGCGAGAAAAAAGTTATGTTTTCCTTCCTTCTTCCTCTCTTATTTATCATGTTTGTTTTCTTAATCTTGATTATGATTAGCTAACATTCTTTTTCTAGGGTTGTAGGATGAAACTCATACTTGAACCTTTAGAAACATATTTTTATTTTGTTAATTCTTTTAATTGTGATTCAAAGTTGAAATTGTTTTAATTTGTTGAATTGATTTTCTTTTCATTGTTTATACCTTTAAATTTGATATACCATGCTTAGGTTAGATTCTTTGATGATATATGCTTATTGATTGATAAACAATAGTTTAGAGATTTATTTTTCGAAATAAACAATTACATTGTTAAAATTATTGGTTTTAAACGAAAATATCTTCCGGAATTGAGCTAGTTCGTTATCTGAAATTCCGAGTTATAAAAAGGGAGAATTGACTAGTTAACTATTTGTTCTAAAGATGATTTTATGTGGTAGATTCCGAAACCCCTAAACTCTTTCACCCTAATTTGGCCCGATTTAATTTCCATTTACTTATAATTATCGTTCTCATCAACTTAAAAACCAAAATTCGTATTTGCTAGTTCTAGGTTAGAATAGAGTTTGACTAGTCCCTGTGGATCGACCCCGGCCTTACCAGGTTTTACTACTTGACACCCGTATACTTGTGGGTATAGACCTTTTAGGGTAACCTTTTAGGCCCATCATCTACCCCATATGCATGCCCTCATATTTCTCGAGCAATCATATAAAATTCATACCGCAAATCAGGCTGACCTGTTTGTTTATGCCGAATTCCCTTTGGAGCAAATCACCCATTGCTTTTTTAGACAATTAAAAATTTATGGTTCATGGTCTCTGTGGGCAGCAGAGACCTACTTCCCCTCGTATGATAGATGGAAAATGTTCAAAAGGTTATCCTCGCAATTTCACAGATAAAACAACCCTCGGAGAAGATGGATATCTAGTCTACTGTCGTCGTAACGATGGACAATCTTATACTGTCAGGGGATACCTGATTGATAATAGGAATGTTGTTCCTTTCAACCCCCAGCTTTCAAAACTATTTGATTGTCACATTAATGTATAAATTTGTGCAAGTGTTCTATGTATCAAATATATTCACAAATATATATACAAAGGTCATGATAGAGCAACAATGGTTATGGGGGCGGCAGACGAAATTCAACAATACCTGGATTCACGTTATATTGCCACTCCTAAAGCTGCGTGGAGGTTATTTGGTCATTTGTTACATGAAGAATACCCAAATATTGTGCGTCTAGCGGTACATCTACCAGGCATGCACCATGTTGTTTTTAACCTATCAGACCCTCCTGACGTCATTCAATATAAAGTTGCACAAAAAATGTCTACTTTAATGTCATATTTCATAAAGTATTCTATGGATGAAAATGCACGAAATTACACATATCAAGAATTTCCACAACACTATGTCTTGGACAGAGACGCGAAATTATGGTTTAAACGGAAACGAGGTTTCGCCATTGGGGGAATGTATTTTTTTAGTCCAAATGTTGGGGAGAGATTTTACTTACAATTGCTATTAACTGTTGTTGTTGGCCCGTCTACATTCGAATCCTTACGCACTTTCAACAATGTTTTATATGATACATTCAAATTAGCATGTGTCGCACGTGGTCTCTAAGAAGATGATGCCGGGTGGATACAATGTTTAAAAGAAGTTGCATTGATGAAAACAGGCTACCAGTTGCGAAGACTATTTAGTATCATTCTATTGGAGTGTAATCTTTTGAATCCTCATGATTTGTTGAATAAGTTTGGTCTCTTAATAGGTGATGATATTCCATATATCATTTGTACCACACGTGGAATTGAAAACCCCATAGAGACCCAAATACTGGATTTAGGATTACACCTCCTCAATGAAATCCTTTTTAAATATGGTAAGAACCTTAAGGACGATTTCCCCTCCATGCCCCAACCTCAGCAACTTTGGAATCAAGTATCGAGAAATAAGTTAATATCGGAGCACTTACAACTACAATATTCTATAAATGAGTTTGACTTATCAGCTAAAGTAAATCGTCTTAATGAAGCACAACGATCTGCTTCTGAGTTAATCACAAGGTCCATGTATCATAATGAAGGTTTGACTTTTTTTCCTAAATGGTCCTGTTGGAACCGGAAAAACATTTTTGTATAATACAGTTGCGGCATCCTGTTGAATTAAGCATAGTATAGTTGTAACTGTGGCTTCATCCGGTATTGCATCTTTATTGTTACTTGGAGGTCGAACAGCTCATTCAACCTTTCACATTCCTTTAGATGTGCATGAAGACTCTATTTGCAACATTGGCAAACAAACTCCACTAGCATAATTGTTTAGAGCAACAAAGTTGATCACATGAGATGAGGTTCCAATGCAACACCGGTATTGTGTAGAAGTCGTTGATCGTACACTTAAAGATATTCGAGATTCAAATCGACCATTTGGGGGAATAACAGTTGTTCTTGGAGGTGACTTTAGACAAATTCTACCAGTTATACCAAAAGGAGTTCGAGAAGAAACTGTAGGGGCCTCTGTAAGGAAGTCTCCCATTTGGACCCACATCAAAGTCTTGACTCTCTCCTAGAACATGAGACTTGAGTTAGATGATCCGGGTAATACTTCCTTTAAAACTTTCCTACAAGAGGTACCATCTACGTTTTGTCTTGATAATCACCTATTCAAATTAAATTTACGATTATTTTTATTATTTAAGAAACATAATCATTGATTAAATACATATACAATATCATTTGTAGGTTGGAGCAACACCATCAGAAAATCTACCCTTGCCTTATTCAATTAAGAGATGTGTCTCTCTGTTTCATCTCATTATAATTATCTATCCAAGGTTAGGTGTACTTACAAATGTTCCCCCCGATTACCTTACACAAAGAACAATCTATCTGCACGAAATGAAGATGTATCGGCCATCAATCTTGAAGCATTAAACATATTTTCTGGCGACATTATCACTTATCTCGCAGTTGATAAGATGACTGAAACAGAAGCTACAGACTACTCCTCTAATGCTAGCTACCCAACCGAGTTCCTTAACTCCCTTAATCCTCTTGAATTTCCACAATTCAAGTTGGATATAAA
This sequence comes from Eschscholzia californica, assembly GCF_041429995.1. Taxonomy (NCBI): domain Eukaryota; kingdom Viridiplantae; phylum Streptophyta; class Magnoliopsida; order Ranunculales; family Papaveraceae; genus Eschscholzia; species Eschscholzia californica. The sequence goes on along the minus strand of NW_028238483.1, from coordinate 11,612,730 downwards.
AATCGGTTGTCCAATTATGTTGTTAAGGAATCTCTCTCCAAAAGATGGTCTCTGTAATGGTACAAGATTGATGGTGGTTAGATGTGCCCCTCGAGTTATCGAAGCAAAAATATTAACATGAGATCCACCGGGTAACCTGGTTTTTATTCCTAGAATTTCTTTGACACCAGCATCTTCTGATTTGGGCATACACTTCGTGAGACGTCAATTTCCTGTACGTGTAGTGTATGCCATGACAATAAACAAGTCCCAAGGCCAGTCCGTGAAATTTGTCAGAATCGACCTTCGTTTGCCCGTATTTAGTCATGGTCAATTGTATGTCGCTCTATCAAGATGCACTGCGAGTAGTAGGATACACGTTTTACTACCCGAAGAGTCTGATAGTTTGGGTACCCCGAATTTTGTTTATACTGAAATTTTGTTGTAGTTGTTACAAACATTGTCCAACCATATTGATATGGAGTTCATATTATTTCCTAATGATGTTATGTACTCATGTATAATTTATTTTTTTCTATTTGGTGGAACCGTATAAGTGTATTTTGAAGTTGGAAAGAAGTTTGGTCAATTAACTTTCTCTTTATATTTTTCTCATAGTAACTCTATTATTCATTGGATTTTTATAATCAGTCTTCAAGCTTCGTAAATTTTACCATTTTTATTTACATGTTTTGTCTGTTCTAACTACAATGTTCATTGTTATATAGATGTCAAATCTTAATGATAAAATCAAAAAATCAAAATTAGAAAAAAATTAAAAATTAGACTTATGGATGCAAACTTGTGATCTTAATGATAAAATCAAAAATCAAAATTAGAAAAATTCAATTTTAATAAGTCACTGACCTTTGGGCAAAATTTTTGCTTATTTAAATTGTAATTTTCTAACGACCACTTTAGTCGTCTTTCCTAAACCCTAATAGGATAGACTATACAAATTATTCATCATACCTAAGTAACCTTTTGTGTACAAGTTTATTGATTTTATTTGTTACTTATAGTGTGGCTAACTAGACCATAATAAGAACTAACATATTATGTAGCCAAGCGAAAATTTAGGCATATTTAATTTAAGATGTTCACATTATGAGGTCTAGTTTCAACTTAAACAAGTAAACTAAATTTTAGTAGTTATTTATTTGAATTTAAATTAAATAATTATACATCCAAAATAAATAAGTACTTCACAAATTAAACCTAAGGATCATATCTTTTGTTGGTTTACATATATAGGTCACAAATAAACTAGTTAATCTTTAATATCCAAAATAAGCACAAAAAGGAAAAAAAATTCAGATTCAATTAATGAACCTAAATAATAATATTGACTAAGTGGTTGTGAAAGAATGTTATATTGAACTAAAAAGTATCTTTTCCTATACAACCCAATCAGAAGGTACACATGGAAAAGGTGATTCTCACTTTTTAAGTTTATATTTTAACCTACTGAATTTTTCTTTTACACAATGGACATAAAACAACAAAAGGGATATGATTCCATACATCTCTGATTCGAGATTTGATTTTATCTAGTGGACTTTTCTTTTACATGATAGACATAAACACAATAAAAAGGGACACGATCCCATACATCTCTTATTTGAGTTTTGATCCAGTGAATTAATTTTTACTTTTCAAATTTGAGCACTAATCTCTTTTGTTTGTGTATAAAACACATAAGACAACCAAAAAAAGTCTTTGTGTTAACAAAAAATATCATTACCTACAAGGGATACCCTAAATGACGGTACCTTATGGATATCCAAAAAAAAATGATCTAAATAAAATGTAATAACTAAAAAAAAAAATCAAATTTGTATAATCAAAAGACTTTTTACAATATGTAAATCATATATTTGAATTTTGAAATCTTATATCTAAACTTAATTTCATTATAAGAAATAGATTTAACTAGGGCATAACTCAGGCTCTAATGCCACTGTTAGAAAATATGTGATAATGATAAATTTAGGGCAAGATCAGATTTATCAAGTTATATTTGTATTTAGGTTAATATGAAAAGTTCTACAGAAATTCTAACAAAGACACCAAGAAGCCGAAATGGTATTTTAAAAATTGATTTCACCACCATCTTAGTATTGATTAATCAAGTTATCTTTCATACATAATGAAATTAGAGTTTTCCTGTAAGTTTAAGATTGTTAGTTTGGTGATTGGTCTAGGCTCGTCTTGTTTCGTGTGGGCTCATTTTGCTTTTTATTTCTAATCCCAGACTGATTGTTGTTTAACTTGTTAGTTGGATATGAATCTTGTATTTTATTTTGTCATATTTGTTTGTGCGACAACATATGCAGGACGAAGATGCTAGAAGACCACACAGGAAGTTGTTATGAGCAAACCATGAAGCTGTTTTTGTGTAATAATGGTGGTTTTTTCATGGCAATGGAATTTTTGAAACTCGAAAATTAGGAATTAGTTTCTTCATGGCAATGGAATGTTACAAAAAAATAATGTTGAATTCAGATTAAGTGGTGTTACTAAGTGTGAAGAGGGAAATACCTCTTGAATAATAATAGCTTGAACACAGAGAGAGAAGACAAGAAAGAGAGAGAGATATGTGAGAAGATTTCTCTGTGTGTTTTATTCATTGATTTACACAAGTATTTATAGGTTTACAAGGTATTTACATATATAAGTAATTTAGGAATAATGGGAAACTTCCCTATTCATGAATATTGGGAAACTTGGGAAACTCCCGTATTCATGAATATTACAATAATTAACAACTTTACATAATAGCAAAACTGCTATATTTTAACACTCCCCCTCAAGTTGGAGCCGAAAGGGACGTGAGGCCCAACTTGCCAATAATCGTCTTGAATGCATCAGCTCCTAGTGGTTTGGTAAAGATATCCGCTAGTTGTTCAGAAGTTGGTGTGAAACGAGGAGCGATGACATTTGCTTTGATCTTTTCCCGAACGAAGTGACAATCAATCTCAATATGCTTTGTTCGTTCATGGAAGACTGGGTTATCGGCGATATGGAGAGCAGCTTTGTTATCACAGTGAACCGTCATGGGTGAAGAATGTGTGATGCCAAGATCTTTGAGAAGGTACTTCAGCCATTGAAGCTCACTAGTGAGATGTGCTAGCGCACGATACTCTGCTTCAGCAGAAGATTTAGCAATCGTTGGTTGTTTCTTGGATTTCCAAGAGAGAGGGCTAGAACCCAACATAATGAAGTAACCGTTGGTAGAACGACGAGTGGAGGGGCATCCAGCCCAGTCAGAGTCACAGTATCCAGTGATGTGCAGAGAACTGGAAGAAGAGAGAAGAAGGCCATGGCCAATGGATCCTTTGACATAACGAAGGACCCGATGAGCAGCATCAAGGTGAGTAGTGCTGGGTTTTTGTAGAAATTGACTAAGATTATTGACCGCATAACAGATATCAGGACATGTTACGGTGAGATAGAGAAGACGACCAATCAGCCGTCTGTAAACGGTGGGATCCGGAAGAGGATCACCATCAGAAGGACTGAGGCGAAGTTTCTGTTCCATTGGGAAAAGAGAAGGACGACATGCCGAAAGACCAGAGTCTTTAATGATGTCAAGGGCATATTTGCGTTGACAAAGGAATATGCCTTTGGAGGATCGGGAGACCTCGATCCCTAAAAAATATTTAAGAGGACCCAAATCCTTGAGAGAGAAAGTGGCGTGGAGAAAGGATTTAAGTTTGGAAATGGCGGATTCATCATTTCCAGTGATGACAATATCATCTACGTAAACTAGAACGTATAGATGTACGGAAGATGTGCAGAGAGAAAATAATGAATAGTCAGAGAGGGATTGAGTGAAACCCTTCTTGATAAGGACGGATGAAAATTTTGAGAACCATTGACGAGATGCCTGTTTAAGGCCATAGAGAGATTTCTGAAGGCGACAGACTTTGGACTCCCCCTGTTTGGAGAAACCGGGAGGTAATTTCATGAAGACCTCTTCATCGAGGTCGCCTTGGAGAAAGACGTTATTTACATCTAGTTGGTGGAGAGACCAACCTTTAATAGACGCGATTGATAGAAGAACGCATACAGTAACTAACTTTGCGACGGGGGCAAAGGTGTCATGAAAATCGAGACCCTCGATTTGTGTGTATCCTTTTGCTACAAGACGGGCTTTGTAGTGTTCAATGAAACCATCGGCTTTGAATTTGATTTTGTAGACCCATTTACATCCGATGGCCCTTTTTCCAGAAGGGAGGTCTGTAATGGTCCATGTGTTATTTGATTCTAAAGCGACAATTTCTTTAGACATTGCCTCACGCCAATGAGGTGATTTGACGGCTTGAGAAAAAGAAGTGGGTTCAACGGTTGTGATTACCGAATTGAGAAAGACTTGATGAGAACCCGAGAATTGTTCAAAATTTAGATATTGAGTAAGAGGGTAGACCACATCAGAATCCGGATAAGAGTGACAGATGTAGTCATTGAGATGAGTGGGTGGTCGGCGGTTGCGGGATGGCCGTGAAGGATGAATTGGACCATCGGGAGGAGGCATCCCTAGAGATGTGGGTGCGTGATCGATGGAGGAGGGAGCCGGGCTCTGGCTTTGGTCCGTGAGGAGCCCAGGAGTGCCCGAAGAGGAGTCGCTGTCGGGCTGACTCGAAGCGGAAGGGACAGAGCCGAAAAGCCGTGAGGGAGTGCCTATAGGCACATCAGACGCTTGATGAGATGCTTGACGAGGAGCCGATGGTGATGTCCTCGGAAAATTAAAGGAACCATCATCGTGGATGGAGACCATCGGTCGGTAAGGAGGAGGAGAAGAGATCGGATGTTTAGACAACACCGGAAATTTGTCTTCGTAAAAAAGGACATTACGAGAGGTGATTATTTTACGAGAATTCAAGTCGAAAACGCGATATCCTTTTTGATTGTGGGGATAGCCAACGAAAATACCCGGAGATGCTCGGGAATCTAACTTTGTATTTACCAAAGGACGTCTAGTAAAGCATAGACATCCAAAGACCCGAAGATGGTCAAATTTGGGAGGAGAACCCAAGAGTTTTTCATGAAGAGAAATGCCTTGTAATGTTGGTGTTGGCAATTTGTTGATGAGATATACTGCCGTTAGAACACATTCACCCCAAAAGGAAATTGGGAGATGGGCTTGAAGACGTAAGGAGCGTGCTACTTCCAGAATGTGTCGATGTTTTCTTTCGACGATGCCATTCTGTTGAGGAGTATGAGGGCAACTAGTTTGATGAATAATGCCCTTCTTACGGAACCATGATTGAAGTTCATGATTCATAAATTCCATACCATTATCAGATCGGATTGATTGAATTTTCGGAATAGGAAACGTTCCTTGTCCGGATTGTAAATTGGAGATGGAAGAATCAAATTGAGTTGATATATAATTAGAAAAATTCTTGAGAAATTGAGTAGTGTCGGATTTATTTGACATTAAAAAAATCCAAGTGCAACGAGTAAAATCGTCCACTAAAGTTAAGAAATAACGACAACCAGAGTTTGAGGGGATGGAGAAAGGTCCCCATAAATCCGCATGAATTAATTCAAAGGGACGAGAAGAAGTAGAATTGCTTAACGGAAAAGATAAACGTGTAAATTTGGACAAGGGACAAATTTCGCACGGATTTTTATTGAATGGAACTGATTTCATACATTAAGTTCTTGAAATTAAAGACTTAAAAATAGAAGAAGAAGGATGTCCGAGGCGCCAATGCCAAATATCGGAAACATCTTTATTATATAGACTATTACTAGAAATTGAAAAGGAACAAATCCTAATATCCGTGCGGAGAAAGTATAGTCCTTCATGGAGATCACCAAGTCCAATCCTCGTTTTCGTCACTTGGTCCTGAAAGACACTGAAGAAAAATCGAATGTTACTAAACATCGAAGAGAATTGGTGAGTTGGGAGACAGAAATTAAATTGATTTTAAATTCCGGAACATGTAAAACGTTTTTGAGAATTAAATTTGAATTGAAAACAATCGTTCCAATGTGACGTACTTGAATACGTTTACCGTCCGGTAAACGGACAAAACATTGAGGTGGAGCATCACCATAATGTGAGAAACGAGATAAAGAACTACATATATGTTTGGCGGCACCGGAATCAATAACCCAAGGAGAAGAGAGGAATTGAATACCTGTAAAGTTAATACCTGCGTCGGTAGATCCTTGAGTAGGATTGGAAGTGCCGTTAGAATGGCGTTGGTGATCGAGAAGTGAAAGAAGACCTTGATATTCCTCTTGAGTTAATGAGGTGGCTAAAGGTTCTCCCGTTGGAGGATCAACCGTCTCGGTTACGGTGGCGGCAAGTGGACCGGTCGGTCGTGGTGGGCGATTTGGCCGAGCACCTGAGTTGGAACGGTTTGGATAACCGTTTAATTGATAACATGTAGCCCGGACGTGGCCATGTTGTTGACAATAGTCACAAAAGGGACGAGCTCGTTTAGGACGTTGAGCGTTTGGTTTCTCCATTCGAAAATTTCGTTGATCATTGTTGTATGTTGCAAGGGTGGCGGCTTCCGGTGGATTGGAAGTAGCGGCCATGATATTTTGTTGGATTTCTTCTTGTTTGACAAGAGAATGAATCTTTAGGATTGAAGGAAAAGGATCCATTAACAAAATTTGACTTCGAATTGCCAAAAAACGGTCATGAAGCCCTTGAAGAAATTCCATAGCACGTTCTTGATTAGTACGATCAAGTAACGATTTCCCTTGACCACAAATACACGGATCGATTACCATGAGGGATTGTAACTCATCTTGTAGAGTTTTGAGTTGAGTAAAATAGGAGGAGACATCATGTCCTTCTTGTTTGAAGGATGAAATTGCCCGTTTTAATTGATAAATTTTGGGGGCATTGGTTTGAAAAAACCTTTCATAAAGATTACGCCAAATATCGGCGGCACTTTCATCATATAAAACGGAAGACCGAATATCCGGAGCAATGGAATTGATAATCCAACTACTAACAAGATCATTACACCTTCCCCATGAGTGTAATTGATTTGGAGAAGTGGGTTTGAGAATAGAACCATCTACAAACCCGAATTTATCTTTTGCCCGAAGAGCCATCTTCATGGCTCTTGACCAAGAGGCATAGTTATCTCCGGTTAATAATGGAGTGATGAGAATAGTAGTTGGTGAGTCAGAGTGATGAACATCAAACACCGGATTAGGTGGAGAATGAGGAGTATAGTCTCCAGAATCGACTTCAGTAGTAGTCATGATAGAATAAATTGATTATTAAAAAAAAAACTGAATTGGCTCTTATACCATGTGAAGAGGGAAATACCTCTTGAATAATAATAGCTTGAACACAGAGAGAGAAGACAAGAAAGAGAGAGAGATATGTGAGAAGATTTCTCTGTGTGTTTTATTCATTGATTTACACAAGTATTTATAGGTTTACAAGGGATTTACATATAGAAGTAATTTAGGAATAATGGGAAACTTCCCTATTCATGAATATTGGGAAACTTCCCTATTCATGAATATTACAATAATTAACAACTTTACATAATAGCAAAACTGCTATATTTTAACACTAAGTATGGATCTTTATTTTCAACAAAAAAAGTATGATCTTTGTCTTCGAAGAAATTAGATCAAATGTAAGGCTCGAATTCAGTCTGATATTCAGATTGCTAAATGAGACTTTGGTGTTTGTGTGTCAAAGGGGGCAAGTTTTGGCCTGTATGTTACATCCCTTGTGCTACAAGTTGCGCCGAAGTAGACGTTGGCAGGCCTAACTTGTGGCGAAGGGGATGCCTACTAGCCTGAAGCAGTTGGACAAGAAGTCCGATTTAGCCTGCCCTTGTAATTTGTATATGGCCCTTCTAAAGTTCACCATGAGTTGGATTGGAGCCCAACAACAAGACCATCCAACATACCGGACTACTAGTATGGTAGCACCTAACAAGCGAAAGATTAGAAAAGAACATGAAGATTGCAAGAGAGAGTTCGAGAAAGAGATTTCGACCGAGAGAGGGATTTCGAGATCCATAGAGAGAGAGAGAGAGGGAGAGAGAGAGAGAGAGAGAGAGAGAGAGAGAGAGAGAGAGAGATCGAACCAAAGAGCGTTGTTATGAAGTAAAGTTTTCCAATTGAGTGCAAAATCCTAGTTAAGTTTTAGATGTCGTCCATCTACTCTAGTGGAGCAACAACCCTTTCACTATCGAAATTATGCCGTCCCTAAAGCATTATTTTCTTTTCAAAATCATGTTATTCCTCTTTTTTCCATAATACCCAAATGCAAGCTTCAAGTGTTGCTTCTTCCATTAGGTAATCTTAGACCTTCTTTTAATACATGCGTCTAACGGTTAGGTTTAGTTTTCCAATTCGGCGAAGGCATTAGTCATAACTCAATAAGGTAGTCACGTCATGTAAAAAAATTATAATCGATAAAGTAAGAAAAGTAACCAAAAAACCAAGGAGGAGGGAGAAGACCTTCATGCTCAAGGGATTGACTGCTTTTTTGCAACAGTTCATCCAAACTAAACAATGAATCCCTTGGACAAGTCCTCTCGAAGTAGCAGAAATGGGTGATATATAATGCACTAAATTACTACAATCCCGTGTTGCACTTTAGCACGAGAAGAACCGTAATCTTCATTTCTAACACCAGTAAATGCCTTTCCTTTTCCACCACAATATTCTATACGAGGATCCGTCGGGGTGCCCCTTCCCTGGCACTGGTCCTTTTTATAACTGTGACCGATGCTATGCCCCCCGAAAGACTCGCCGTAGTCGTCAAATTGGTCTGAGTTTGCAATTTTACATCAGGTCCCTCTAAAGTTTACCTTATTGCAGGCCCATCCTAGGGCGGTTTGTAGTCTGATCTGTTGATTTACATCAACGACCCAGATGAAGAAAAAACGAAGGCTTTCTTTTCAGGTGCCAACACAAACACCTTCTTCTCCAAACTCCGTTTCTTCTCCCGAAGAACAAGACTTCACTTCCAGGGAAAACGGGAACCTAGTACCTTCCTTCCCTCCATTTCGGTTTCACTGAGCCAACTCGAACCGGAAGAAGATTCCCTTACTTCTCGTAGAGGAAGGTAGGCAACCTATTCCACTTGCTTAATTAATGGAGAGAAATACTTGGAAATTGTTATTTGAAGAAATGGATTGATCTAAAGATTTGAAGGAAGAAAACTGTCACAGTTACTAAATTTTTAGTAAGACATCTTAATTCTCTTGTAAATTAAAGCAATAATGAAATTCAAATTAGGGTAGCAATATCGGCAATACCAACAAACCTGATACCAACGAACGATTAGTAGTCAATCTTGAAGATAGGCCATTAGGGTGACTATCTTCAAGTCCTGCAGCTGCACCATTTCAGACATACCAAATCAAACTAGTCTTCAGATTCGCTCGAGTGAAATGGGAATTGGATTTACAAACTAGGGTTGGCCTAATAGTCGAGTAGGCGGCTATCATTGTCGATCTTTTATGTTTTTTAACGATCTCGCTTTCGTCACTGTTCCCTCATCCTAAATGTTTATGTACCCTCTGCAGGTGTAAATTGATATCCCTGATTGTTTAGAGAAAGAGAGTGACAGAGATGAATAATAAATCGTGGAAGTTGACGGAGCTCATAGTTTTACTTACATATGCTGTTGCTTTCTATGCCATTATCATCCGCCGATCCTTACAAATCTCCCATGGTTTATATTTTCTGATCCATTATTATGCTTTTCCTGTTCTGGTTTTCAAGTTATCCTGAGTTTGTTCTAATTGTCTTCTACCCTTTTGTCGGGGTCAGACCATTCTGGCAAACTTTACGGTGGTTTGCAACGTGGATGGATCGCCGGTCGACGTAATGTGCGTTACTCTTCCCTCTCATTCATCCACTGATCTTTATTTCTAGTATGTTTTTCGGGTGGACATACAATTTTCTATGTAAAACCATCCCCTCTTAATTTGAACAATCTCCATACTAGGGATCTCACACATCTGTATAGCCTGTTCGATTTATTAGTTTGTGTATCATCTCTATATGGAAATTGGGTACCATAGACTGTGATGCATGTAATTGCTATCTTTATTCATTAGCTATCAAACCTAAATGTGTTTTATTTTAGGATGTATCTGATGCCCAATGGAGAAACTTCCGTGGAAATTTACCCGTTCTAACACTTGTTTTTGGGCTATTTACGCTCGTGGCAAATACTTTGAGGACACAATTTCGATTAACAGGAAAAGGGATGTCGATAATTTGGATAGGGATATCTCTCATTTATTTGTCATATCTACATGGTGCTTGGTAAGTACATGTTATTTTAACAATGTCTTTGAATTCATATTCGATGGGTGGACCATTTTTTAACCTTCCTTCCATTATGTTTGCAGTGTTATCTTCATCTTGTCAATTGCTTTTGTTAACTATCTTCTGGTAAAGGTGTGCCTGTTGCTCTTATAATACATTATGTACTAATTTGCTGATGTTATTTTGATTTTGTCTTCCGCAAAGGTCTCGGATAATTTGGTTGAGTAAGTTTTCGTTTTCATATGTTGTCATCGAGATGCTGCACTTGTATAACTTTCCTTCCAACTGAACAATGGATATCTTTTGCACACCATACAATACCAAGATATTGTACTAAATATGTGTTTCTGTAGATGCTTGCTAAATCAAGGTATTTCACATGGATACTTTGGATCTTCAACATATTTTTTCTTCTGGGAAACCGTGTATACGAAGGATATTCGTTTTCGTCATTCGGGTTAGTGATATAAACTACCAGTCCGTGGGTATTCTTTCCTGCACATACTAGCTACTGTATTCTGTCAGATTCATCTTGTTTGCTGATTCTTGTCTAAAGCTTGATTGTACAGGCAATATTGGGCTTTCCTTGACAACTTCCGTGGTACCTTTAGGTGGCATATATGCTTTAACTTTGGTATTTCCTTGACTTCTCATTTTGGGCCCTGTAAAGCTTCAGGATGCCATACTCGTTGTCTATATCTCACTGTCTCACATTTTTGCTACATAAAAGTAGTCTCAAGAACGAGTATCGATGTTCCATACTAATACGAGGTGTTGGAGTTTAGACATGGCAACCTAAAAACCACGTGAAGGCGCTGTGCATATATATTTGTTGTCTTAGGTATTTCAGGTTAATCTTATATGTAAATCAACAAGGGTTGACCCAAAGGAAAAAGATATTGTAAGTCAAATTAATGACCAAGTCAACCATGGTTGACTTATACACAAACAAAATGAACGTAAAGTGAAAATTTTGCAGACATAAACACAATTAAGCACTAAATCAAATAAGAATCTCAGATTATACCGATATAAGCTACTATCCAACAAGTGTTCGAGTATCGGATACATTATCCACATGTTATGTATCATTTTTTACCATCAGCTAGTTGTAGGTTTCTATTACTAAAATTAAAATATTTTAACAAAGAATCAGCGGACTCACTTATCTTTGGATATACATCTCCGTTCTGTTGTACATGGACCTTGTTAGTGTTAAAGCTTCCACTATCACAAATTTGACATTATTAAATCTATTTCACTACCCTTATGAAGTATCCTTCAGGCTTGCAGCATAAGTTCTCTTTAAGAATTCTCGTGTGAACGTCTATTCCGTTTCTACCTGTTTCTAGACACCCTAGCCCCAATTAGCATATAGGTGCACAAAAGGTGAAAATTTATGTTGACTAATGCCCTTGTTGTCTTATATTTCTACTGAAGATTCATCTCATTTATGTTTAACAGTTGTTCTGCGAATGATAAGCTTTGGTTATGATTACTACTGGGCGCAGCTAGATTCTTCTTTTGATCAAAAGGTATTACTGCTAGTTTCTCGTTCAACTCTTACTTCATTTATGCTTTCTATGCCATCAAATTTCTTTCTTCATAATCAAAGTTCTGAGTTCTGAGTTCTGAGAATGCTTCCCTCTAACTTACACTTCCGTTCTTTGAACTTTTATTTTTGAAAATTTGAATGAATATATATATATATATATATATATATATATATATATATATATATATATACAAAGAAGAGGTAAATCAAAAGGGACTCGTTACGACATCCACGCCTCCCAATTGATTACCAGTCTACGAAAGCAACATCTTTAAAATCCTTAATAGCCGTAGACCAAGCAAAGACAGTTCCTTTCACATACTCAATGTCTACCCTGCTGCTAACATTAGACTCTCCGAAAATTTTGTTATTTCTGTCTTTCCATAAATTCCACATGATTGCTGCCGGGATAATGTTCCAAATGCGCCTTCTATTTTTTCTAACAGCGATTGATCCCCATTGCTCCAGAGACTCTGCTAAGTTGTTTGGGAAACACCAACTAACTTTCGCTGCCGAGAGAAAGTAGATACATAAACTTTCGGCTACTGGACACTGAAGGAACAGATGGTTGATGGTTTCTTCATCTTGTTTGCAAAGAATACATCTGTTCACTATTGGCATTCCTTTCTTCTTGAGGTTATCCACGGTGGGAAGCTTCTGAAGAACTGCTGACCACGCAGTGAAGCTGACTCTAGGCGGGATTGGGCTTCTCCAAATCATCTTGATTATGCCTTGATTCAGAAGATCACCCACCTTCTGGTTGGATCTCCTACAAAAGTTCTTCACGCTGATCGGATCTTCTTCCTTTGTCCTCCAAATTCTGCTATCGCTGTGGTTGGAGGGTTTTTACGTCTCGATAAGAGGCAACATCTCTGTGACCCTTTGGATTTCCCAATCATTGAGGTTTCTACAAAACTGAACCTCCCATGAATCATGGTTCCTGTTAAGCATCTGAAAGATCGTAGCCTCTTTGTTAGAAGCAGTCTGGAAGAGGTCTGGGTAGGAATCACGAGGAGTCTTGTTCCCACCCACGAGTCTGACCAGAAATTGATCAATTTGCCATCCCACAAATTTCATTTCGTCAGGTCCATATACAGTTCTAACTTGTTCTTAATACCTCTCCAAACACCGCAACCATATGCGTTCTTCTTCCTAGTTCTGCGCCAGTCTCCCATATCCTCCCCATACTTCTCTTTAATCACTTTGGCCCTTAATTTCTCGTTTTCGACTCAAACCTCCACAGCCATTTCGAAAGGAGGGCGCTATTCATGCCTTTTATGCCCTTGACACCCAAGCCTCCCTGGCTCAGTTCGTGGCAGATGATTGCCCATGAGACCAATGATGTAGGACAAGAAAGGGGAAAGAGAACTAAAGACGAAGAATAATAGTATTATAAGATAGAAAGCACTAGTAAAAAGCTTGGAATCACTCCTAGAGCCCTTAGGCATCACACCTTCGGGATATTTGCATCACACAAATACATATAGCTTGAATTGCTGCTGGAAAACTTTGTCACTAACTCTGTCCTCAAACAGCAGGAATACAAGCATTATATAGGCATAAAACCCAACCTTGACATCTTTACTTCTAGACTTTTAAACTGCTAGGACACTAAAAAGACATCATAAAAAGACATTAAACACATTAAAGACATTAAACACATTAAAGACATTAAAGACACTTAACCGTCCTAATTAATACTTAGAAACTAGTAGAATTTCCACAGACGTGTGGATCAAGGAGACAAGGACCACATTATTCAAGGTTAAGTGGGGCATTCATGTAAGACATGCCAAATCAGAATTTGGGCATTGAAGTCTTTCTTTGGACGTACCATTCCCATATGCCTTTAACAATTGCTGCCATTCATCTCTATCAATTCTCCCAAGATTGAGAAACTCGACCCCGACGAGTTAAATGCATAAAATTTCTCATAAATGTCTTGGTCAAGTACTTTAAACTCATCATCTCTATCACCCAATGGATAAGTTTGGCATCTTGCCCACTGACTCAGAGGAAGTTGCACATCTTCTTTTCCACCTCCTTTAGGGTGCTAGCAGGCATAGAGAATAAGGACATGAAATATAAAGGGAGTGCTTGTAGTACTGACTTCACCAGAGTGAGTTTTCCACCTCTAGACAGATTCTCCCCTTCCATGCTGAAAACTTCTTATTCAACCTTTCTATAATGGGATCCAAAAGGTACTTAGCCCTGTACCTCGCCCTCAAAGGAAGTCCCGAGTATGATGTTGGGAGATTTCCGATAGGGCACCCAAAGCTCTCTAGGTTGGAGATGTTCTGAATTTCCTGCTGATGAGAACTGTCCCGAAAAATCAAAGACTTAGAGAGATTTACCTTAAGACCTGAAGCCATCTCGTACCACATAAGGATTTCTTTGAGTCTTCTTACCTGGTTGTTATTATTCTCAAGGAAGAATAAGGTGTCATCAGCAAATTGCAAATGATTAATGGGGGTCCCGTGATCACTAGCTTAGAAACCCCTGATCCAGTTGAGCTCCTCTGCCTGCTGCATACAGAAGTTAAGAATTTCCCTACCAATAAGAACAACATGGGCGATATTGGATCTCCTTGTCTAATACCTCGAGAGCTCTGGAAGACTTCGGAGGGCCTCCCATTGATTAGAATAGAGAAGGTGGCTGACGATATGCAGCCATAACTCCAGCTTCTCCATTTGTGGTTAAATCCCATCCTTTCCATGACTTGGTAGATAAAATCCCAACTTATGCGATCGTAGGCTTTCTCCAAGTCTACTTTGATCATAAGACCTGGGGGCTGGGGTGTTCCCTTTCCTTATAGAATCCAGCAGCTCGTTGGCTATCAAAACCCCATCAAGCGCCCCCCTCCCACAAAAGCACCTTGGAAAGGAGGTTTAATTTCTTCAAGGATTTGCCTCATACTAGAATTTTGACATTTTAGTTATGTGCTGTTAGACATGAATTTCGTTTTCGCTGAGGTAGATAGACTGGTGTTATTTTGTTCTTTACGAATTTCTAGAAATTTTAGGGAATTAGGAATTATAAAACCTTTTCTACCATATAGAAAAGGTATGAGTTGCAAACCTCCAAGAAGGATTGTCAAATTCGCATCTTTCCCATTTGTTTTGCCAAATTGGAATCTCAGCAATATTTCAGGTTTTTGTTTAATTGAAAAATTTATTTGTATTCACGATTTATTGGTTTTTTCGCTACGTTCATACACATAAGTACATAACCACCATCAACCTTCCAGTCATCGCTACCGCCACCTCATCAAAATGGTCCTACATCAGTATGCTAGGGACTTTTAGTAATTGACTTCGATTCAATTTGTGTCTTGTTTTACTGCCATTGTGACAATATTACGTTTATATTGTTTAAGGAGTTATATATTCCTAATTGTTACATCACTAATTCGTTCTCATTTATGGTTGTTGCAGAAGCACATTAAGCGTTGCCATATTTGTTCATCTGGAAAAACATGTTATAAATATTTACAGGTCAGTCATTACTTTGCTTTCTTCTGAATAATGTAAATTAATATCGAAAAAACAAATTACAAGGTCCTAAAGCATAGGAGATTTAGGGCAGAATGCAGATTAGGCATCTGCAGGCACTCGAAGTCTCAAAATGATTTTTGGACATCCTCCACGATCTTTTCCGGCTTCACCTATTCCTCTTTGAAGATAACATTTTTTCTTTCCTTCCATATCCCACACCAGTGCAAAAGGGATTAGACTCCAAAACTTCCCCCCTGTTTAGGGAGCTTGATACTCTACCATTGCTCATTTGCTCGTAGCCATGTGTTGGGAAGGAGGCAGGCACCATGATGTGTTAAAACCTTTAAGAACGGATTTCCAGACCACCGTGCAGTAAAAGATGAGATCATGAGACCCATCCTCAGCTTCTCACTTGCACAGGCAGCGCCTGTTAGGTCTATTAGAACCTCCCTTGATCAGTTGGTCCACAGTCGGAAATTTTCCAAACATAGCAGCCCAGGTGTTCTCTGTCCGAAGTCTTCTGGCGCTCCTGAACTGGTCTTCCGTAGCCTTGGTGAACCTCTGGTAGCAGCAACTCACCGTAAGGAATCGACTTCTCCATTTCTTTGCAATAGTGTAATGTTGATAATATGTAGTAACATAAGTCTCCCATTTATATGTTGACATTATTGGTTCAGCATAGGCAGACACTATTCTAATGTGAACTGATTATAATATTAAGAATGCCATTCACTGTAAAGGTTTGTATCAAATGTCGTATCAGTTCAGAAATCAACCCCTTGAATTCGGTAACAAATTCTCCTTATGAGGGCGCCTTGTTGATGAAGTCTCTTCCTTAAAAAACTGCAAGGTTTTTCTTTTGCATATTTGATCTGCTGGACTGCTGGTTTTGCCTACAATTCTACATATATTTGACAGAACTTACTTCATACTATATTTGTTATCGAGATGATTGGTGGTTCTGCATTTTCTTATATTTTCCAGGAGAGAAGTGTTGAAACTGACAAGTACTCATTTGTCACATACATTTGCTATCTTCTATATGCACCGCTTTACCTTGCTGGACCAGTTATAAGCTTCAATGCTTTTGCTTCGCAGGTTTGCATGTTTTTGTGTACACTTAAAAGTTTCTGGCTGGGTGATGTGTGTGTTGCTTTACTCTTACGTTAGTATATTACGACTTTGACAGCGAATTTGACAATTCACAATAACAAAGGACGCGAAGTTACAGTTTGACTTCTCTATGCCATTGACTATTTGCTTAATATCAATCTGAATGATGCTCAATCTCTTTCCGATGTTTTCTGAAGAGAGTAGCGACTTAGCAACATTATAAGCTTTTTAGAGCGCTTCTAGGTCGAGTTCTCCTTGACCTAGCCCTTGTAAACTTCCCCTTTCAATCTATTTATTCAAATTTTCAAGTACAAGAGAGTAGTGAGACTTGAGATCTTCTGATCAGAGTTGCAAGATAAGCATGTCATTTAAATAAATCCTCTACTTTATATAATTTGACATCGACATTGACATTGATGTTTTTGTTTTTTTATTTCCCCACGCTTCGGGATTCTCTTAACTTGGGCCTAGGGGAATATGATGATTAAATATTGATCTTCTGCTTAATCACGTATGTATCTTAGGGTACAACGGTTCTTGAAGTTCAAGTTTTCTTAATCTTCTAAGTAATTTGTTGTTACTATTGCTCCTAGGCCCGTGAATATTCATCCTAAGTGTTGCTATCTTGCAGTTAGATGCACCACAGAAAAATCATTCTGTTGGAGCAGTGACTTTATATGGGTTAAGATGGATCCTGTGTTTGTTTCTCATGGAGCTAATGACACATCTATTTTATTATAATGCTTTCGCAACTGGGTAAGTAATTTGAGGGGTGGCCGACTATCTAAATGTTATTTCCGTTATTGTTTTTTACGAGTCTACGACTAATAATGTCTCTACTTTCACAGTGGATCCTGGAAACATTTAACCCCTCTGGAGGTCTTCATTGTTGGATACGGGGTAAGAGATCTCAATGGTAAAGCTGCTAGTGTCCTAAAAGCTATTATACTTGCACCTGTTGACTCAGAATTTCCGTTAGTAGAACCTAAAAATCCATTCATTTAGTTATAGACACTTGACCTTTAATGCAATGAGGGCCCTGCTGTTGAGATTAGTCGAATCATGTGATAATCAACCCATATGTCAATATTGAAGTTAACCCTCTCCGATGATTAGTTCTTCATAAGTTCATATCTATGTGTCAGAGATTTTGCGTTGCATAAGATATTTACAAAGTGTTGCAAACATTTATTTTATTTGTGGCAGGTCTTAAACTTCATGTGGCTGAAATTTCTGCTGATCTGGCGCTATTTCCGGTTTTGGTCCCTGGTACATATCTGAAGACTAAACCCATCCTGTCTTCTCCCTCCTCAATTTCATGCTTATAACTTTATCCTGGATGCATCAAATCATTTGAATCCAGAGCAGAGTCAGTCCTTATTGACTTGTGAATTTTGCGAGATGATAATAATAACTTGTCTTAGTAGTTTTAAGATGTTTGTGTTGTCTTTATTGATATGTATAGGAATATAGGATTAAATCCCACATTTACATCATGATTGTAGGTTGGAGGAATCGAAGCCCCCGAGAATATGCCAAGGTGCATCAATAATTGCTATGACCTGGAAGGCTTCTGGAAAAATTGGCATGCTTCTTTCAACAAGTGGCTTGTCAGGTTCTGCTTCTGCCCTGAACTTACTATTGGTTCATGAATGGTAAATCTTTTCTTTAGTAAATATCTACTTACTTTATTGTGTATATTGTTAGGTACATGTACATTCCTTTAGGGGGTTCTCATAGAAAGCTTCTCAATGTGTGGGTTATATTCACTTTTGTGGCAATATGGCATGATTTGGAGTGGTAATTCAATTTCCTTGGTTCTTTTCTTTCTAATATGAGCTAAAGATTTTACTTTTCACTTTTGGAATATAATAAATCTCATTTTTTTTTAAATCTTTTGTAAGTATAGGAAGCTTCTCTCGTGGGCGTGGTTAACGTGCTTGTTCTTCATCCCAGAAATGATAGTGAAAGCTGCAGTTGGTTCTTTCCAGGTTACTAATTCGTATTGTTTATATAGGCAGCCATGGCGCTTCATATGTTCACAAAAATCCTTTGCTGTGTATAATCAGTAGTTATGTATATGAAGCTTGCATCACATCTTCTCTTCTACGTGCCCCAATACTTGTGCACGATAATTTTTAACCCATCATGGTTTGAGAGTTACATCTTCAGATTGCAATATTTTCAGGCTAAGAGTACATTTGGAGAGTTCATTCTTCGCGAACTAAGTGCAGTTGCTGGTGCTGTTACCATTATGTGCCTCATGGTATGCGTTCGCCTTTAACCATTCGAAATTTAGAGAGTTTCTCGTAGACTCGTAGTGTATTTCTACTTTCTTGTATACTTTTGACTTCAGTAGTGGTTCGTCCGTTTCTGGTGCATAGTTTTAGTACGTATGTGGTCCTATTTCCCATGCGTAGCCGTATAAGTTTAATTAGAATAACGAAGAAACCAAAGGGAATCAGTAAAGCAATGAGGTGAAGGATATTCAGTTGGTTCAACAATTTTACATCACTCTTACGTCGTCGAATTAGAGAAAGGATGTCAATCTCACCTAAACATTCTGCTGAGCTCTAGGTGTCCGTGTTGAATGGATTTTACATCCCAAATGCCAAATCAGGATTGCCTCTCAGCCGATGATGCACCAATACTTGTTCATGGTCCATCTAAGAAAGAAGAAGTATCGGGAAAGATAAATTTAAAAATATCTACTTTTCAAGACCCCGTTCATAGTTCTATCCACATACGTTCTGGTCGCCAGTTTTTACTAGGTCGTTATGTGTTCCATGAATATCAGTGGGCAGTGGCTATGTCTGGCCTTAACTCGAATGGTTGTCCATTCTTTAAGCTGAAAGTAGGGAATATCTCGTTTTATCTTTTAATTATGTCTCTTTCAGGTCGCAAATCTAGTTGGTTATGTGATTGGACCTTCAGGACTTAATTGGTTGATTTCAAGTTTCCTCCACAAGGATGATGGTATGTGAAAATTGTCTATTTTACTAAATAGAAAGCACTACGTGCC
Organism: Eschscholzia californica; assembly: GCF_041429995.1. Classification (NCBI taxonomy): domain Eukaryota; kingdom Viridiplantae; phylum Streptophyta; class Magnoliopsida; order Ranunculales; family Papaveraceae; genus Eschscholzia; species Eschscholzia californica. Next base: position 11,593,283 of record NW_028238483.1, on the reverse strand, counting down.
TTTCTACTACTTGAAAACTACTATTTAGCTGTGACTACTCATTCAGTGTTTGAAACCTCCACAGGACTACTCATTCTGGGCGCCATGTTCGCAACGTTTTATGTCGGGGTTAAGGTAAAGTTTTCGTTTCGTAAATTTCAGTATTTTATTGGAGTAGGCTTTTCTTTTTAAAAAATGTAACAACATCAACTGGCATGATGTTTTTTTTGTTGTTGGCAGCTTATGTTCCATATCCAGGAAGTAAAGCAAAGGGCGTGGTAGCAAATCCACATTTATCTCATAGATAGGTTTGAGATGTGAGGGGGCTCTTTCTTTGTCTATAAGCAGTTACATATGTGAAACTGCAACTCAGGAAATCTTCCACGCGGCTGTGATCCTGTGTTGAGCCCTTGTCTTGGACGATGTTCAGAGAAGACCTGAAAACTGGTCCAGGAAAAGAAAATTTCCATCTAAAGATTGTCGGGTTGCTTGAGTATTTATTCGACTTGAAATACACAACTTATTGATTCATCTCTTTCTTTTCAACAAAAAAAAAAAAAAAAAAAAAGATTCATCTCTTTCTACCCAGTCTAATTTTCTCTCAGAAAATGTATTTGAAAAATAGCAAAGTTGCCACACAGAATCTGATTGATTGAAATGAGCAGTTTGGGTCACTTCTATTTTGAGTATCAGACGCTGAGAATTAAAAGGAGTAGGCATGTCGGCTGTTGCATAGATTCTGATCAGCTTCGCAAATGGCACTGGGGCTTTTCGTCGAAATGCTTTTGTGGTGTCGTGCGAGTAAATAAGAAATTCGTAGGTGGTGTTCTTTTTAATAATAATCTGAGTCGTCTGAATGATCCGTCTGGAGTTGATTTAAGAGTGTTTGATTTTTGTCTAACTCGTGTGGTTCGGCTGAAGTTGGCCTCCCTCTTAATTTGAGCCAGCTTGATTTAGACAAAATATTCTGAATCAAGAGTTCATCAATTGAAATATCCTTTACTGACTATTGTACTCTAACCGAAACAAAGTCAAATTCAGGCAGGTCCATGAGAATCAGATTAAAACAAGAAAATTTTATGCGAGTTAGATTGAGATGAGTTGGATGGGGCTGAGTCACGCTTGTACACAAGAAAAAACAAATACAACCTTTTATGCTCCCTGTTTCATTTCATATCGGAAGTTTTCATGTTTTACTATACCGTTCAAAACTCAAATTTCATTTTGAAATTTTGAACTTGAGCTTGAAATTTTGAACTTGAGCTTTTGGTATTTTGACGATTCTGTTGGATTACTTGCTACGGGGAAACACTTACTGTTCAAAAATAGAACTTGAGTTTCGTTTTTACTTATACATAACCAAACATCCCTTACAAATTATGAAACATGTTCATAAATTATGTACTATTTACGAACATTACAGCAGCATTTGTTTCCGTTTTTACTCATACATAACCACGCATCAAATACAAATTATGAAACAAGTTCGTAAATTATATGTTATTTATGACGAAAATCATCAGTTGTCATGTATTCAACGTAATTTATCCTGCGGTTCACATTATTTATACCAAAACTTAATGTTTTTTTACACAGGTACACTGTTATATCTTATCAACTATCTGAGTCATTCAAAGCAGTTACACGCTTTAAATCATTCTTGACAAACTTGAAATCATGTCCTGTGTTGATACTATACTATCGAAGAGTGAATTGAAATGCTTTTTCATCACCACGAAACAATTGACCAACGACAAAAAGAAAAACATATACATTAGTCAAACATCACGTATAATTTACTACAAATTAACGACACGTACAGTACATTAAATTATGTATAATGTGTAATAAAATTCATTATGTATTTGATTAAAACAGTACTTTAGTTTGAATAAGAAGGCTACATTTATTTGAAATAGTATGTGTTATGTTCAGTAAGTTACACATAATTTCTTGTAAATTTATGTATAATGTGTAACAAAATTTATCTTGTGTTTGATGCAAACAGAAATTTAAATTGAATAAAAACGCTACTTTAATGTGAAATAATATGTGTTATTTTCTATAAATTACTCATACTTTCTTGTAAATTACACATCGTTTGCATTCTACTACACAAAATCGTACAGAATATTTTCTAGTGCAAAATGGTACAGATACCTTGATCTGATTAAAACAGATATTCTAAGAATCAAAATCTGTAACCTAAAACTACTGAAAAGTAACATAATACATTGAGATAAACATAACATAATCGAAGACAATGAATTGTAAACACAGATTTAACATTAACATCATAAAGCAGTTATGAATCTTAGAGAGAAAAAATCCTAAAAGTCAATGAAGATTTTAAAAGATGATACAGAGATGCAACCGATTATAATGAAAATCATGGATAAAGTTTAAAATGATGAAAAACATTAAATAGAAAGATAAAACTTGCCACTTCAACCTTAGAAGCAACTGTTATTGATAACACTAAAAACGAACCTGAACCTTTGATGATGGAAATCGAAATAATCGATGGAGGTTTCAGCTGGTCTGATAGATTGGAAGGAGATTTCGAGCTTCAAAAATGGAGATTGAATAGAGGTTTCGATTTTAGAGAGAGAAAACTAATGGTTTCCGTTTTGAAGAAGAAAGAAGATAATGGTTTCTGTTAATAAAATGGAGATTGGAGAGAGAACATGGGAGATAAAAATGAAAATCAGATATTTGGGGATTTTGATTGAAAATGTGGTTTTGTTTATATAGAAGATTATTTTAGGTATTAATATGAAATCTAGGGATATGTGTTTCTCTAGAGATGGTTCCAAATGGACTAGATTTTCATTTATGTCAATATTTTGGTTTATATTACGATTAGAGAGGTTAAAAGTGTGTTTAAGGGTAGATTTTTGGACCGTAAGCCCAAAAATTATTTAGGGATTAGTCAGTCCATTGGAAAAAAGTGAGAATTACATTGTTCATGTAACCCAAAGTTAGGGGTTAAAAGAGAATTAACCTAAACTTTTGCTACCTATAAAAAAAAAACAAATCTTCCCTTGTTTTATCAATTTACTATTCAGTTACGATTTACAGAGCCAGTAAAAAATTGTTTTCCGTTAATGGCGTTTACTGTACTCTAATTTGGTAGTGAGATAAGTCATCGAAGTCAATCTGGTAATAATTCTCTTTCTCATAGCCTAACTCTTTCTTCGTATGTTTTGAATTCTGATACGAATTTGAGATTATCATCGAATTGGTTGGAAATTAGGCGTTTTGATTAGGTTTGTATGAAGATCTAGATACCGTAAGCTTCTCTGAATCTTATTGATTTTGGTTCTAGTTCTTTGGAAATACATTTGATAGTTAGGGTTTATAGTTCAGATCTGATACTTTTTAAGGTCTAGCTTATGTGAATTTCAAGATTATTCATATCTTAACTGGTTATTCGGTGTATTTATTGCAGTATCTTATAACATTTGAAATGAAAATCCGTGTCTGTTGGAAAGCTGTCCTTTTGAAATTGGTTAGGGTTTTGTAGTTGAATCATCTAACTCCATATTAAGATTCGTTCAATCCTGCAAGTATTTACTATATAGACCTGAGTTTTATGTATGTTACTAAGGTGTATCATTCAAATTTTGGTCTATATTTTTCAATTGTTTTGAGATCTATGAAGCGATAGAAATTAGGATCTATTTCGAAACGAAGTGTTCTCTTTGGAGCTCCAACTAGCAATCCAAGTTTTTTTTTTTTGAATTGTAAGCGTGCCTCAAACCCTTGACCTCTGAGGTGGAAGACTAAACCTAAACTAGCAATCCAAGTTCTATATGATGTTGCCTATATTGTATTATCTTTTCTTTTGAGCTCTACTAGAAGAATGTGGACACCCTAACCAAATGAAGTATTGAAGTCACCAGTAGGTCGAGCCTGAGCAGGAGTTGGGTGAACTCCGCTCAAGCTCCTCACTCCTTTATTTATTTGTTTATTTTCCATCTGATTACATTTTAAGAGAGAGGAGAGAAAAAATTGAGAGTAAGAAAAATGAGATACAGCATATGTAAAATTCAGACACAATCTCTAACTCTTCCCCGAAGTGTAGGATCAGGCTCCCTCCCAGCAAAGCCCAGGAGCTGATTCCGAACACAATTACTTGAGACACTATTATCATTTTCCACAAACATAGTTTTAGGCTTCAAGTTTGAATTCATTATGCTGTTCGAATGTATTTTAAGTAGTCGAATGGGCTACAAAAGGCTTTTCTGTTATCGATATTCAGTTACGTCTTACGATTGACATGCAAAATTCTCAAAATTTTGTATTTAATTAATATAGTAAGATGTTCCCTTTGGTACTTACGGGGCAATCCCTTTAGTATGTCTGAGCAAATTCTTGCGTTCATATGGTACCTTACACTAGTTTGTTGCATCTTCTCATGATCTCTGACTGCCTTCAGTTTTGATTTTTGTTGTCATTTATTTTAGGGGAGACTATTGGTTTTGAAGAACTGGAAGAGTAATTTTTCTTTTGAAAGTTGGAGCGATACAAGAAAAGAAGTTTAAGCAAAGAGGAGATTGATTGTAACTTCACCGATTGTTGGTTCCTATATTTTGATGGTGCTAAAGTTTTATACTTCTTAGGTCGACTTAGGAAAACTCAAATCCAACGCAGGTTTAGGGGGCGACGTACCCCAGGGCGGGGATTACAACCCTTCCCTTGCTGCCCAAAACTGTAACTCCTCGTATGCAATTATGATGGGCGATGACTTGGAGGATGGAAACCTGGGGCCATATCAAGATAGGCCCAGGACTTTCCCTATTATGCGTAGTAAACCTTATACCCCACTGGTAAAGTTTTAATTGGTTTTCAATTAATTTCTGTATGGTTTGCTTAATAACCTATGTTTAGCGTCTATATTCATGTCTCTGGTTTCTCTTCACTGCTGCCTAAATTTGAAGTTCGATTTTATTTTTTTTCATTAGTTACCACCTAGGATATTTTTTCTCGAAATTCTTGCTATTTAAATCGTACAATGAGCCTTGTTCCTTATATGCTTAAGTTTTAGGGGTTTACAGATCAGTGTCAAAGTGCTTAATCTGTAACTTTTCCTGCGTAACATATATACCTTGCATGCTATCGACTTTGTATTGTGCAAACATTTCTTTGCTTGATCTTTTGTATTTGCCTTTTCTTCCCTGATAGCTGGTAATATGATGTGAAAGTTGCTAAGTGGGAGTGCAACTAGTGACTTCCCAAGTAAATCAAACATTTAGCATCCCAAGTAAATCAAACATTTCTTTGCTTGATCTTTTCTATTTGCCTTTTCTTCGATTAAAAGATTCCACTTCAGCAACAGTTCCAACATTTAATCCCGAACCACTGTACAGTCAGCAAAGTTGCTTTCTCTAATTTGACATGATGGGGAGGGTGTGGCACCCCGAGATTCGAGTCACAGTAGGCATGGCACTTTATAGAAGAGACTCGATTTAAAGCATCACTCGGAATAGTCCCAAGTATAAACCCAAACCAACATTCTCATCACGGGTTATAAATCAAGAACATCCAGAACTAGTCAATGGGATGAACCTAAACCTACTATTAGTGCAACTCATATCTTAACAAAGCTTGGTTCATACTCATCACTACCTTTTACAGGCAATTTGCTCGCAAAATGATATCACAATGTAAGTGAGACACTGTTAAAGGAACCTTACATTATGATATCGAGCGGTCAGATGCGCTGAGCACATGATAGTCGACAAAGATAAAATCATTATTGTAATATTTCAAATAACGATAGAAAGAATCAACTGGATTATTATCTTTGCAAATTTTTATCTTGAAGCTTTTAGGAAATTAACAAGCCGTAAGATTTTAGTTATCTCCACCATTACTGCACAAGACCATGTTCTGATGTCAGCGGGCCTCATGGACGTACTCATGCTTTGATACCAACTGTGGTGCCCCGTGTTCGTACTCACGGTTCACCATGGCATTTTGTAGAAGAAACTTAATCTAAGTCTAATTAGGACAAGTCTATATGATCTTCGTTTGTCTTGGTTTGTTACCCGTGATGAGAGGTTTGGCTTGGGTTTATATTTGAGACTTGTGTGAGTGAAACTGAGACTACCTTTCATCTATTAGCTCTAGTGGTGAACCCTTACTTGGAACAAAGGGAGTGCTAACCTCATCCTTCCCCTACCATGTGATATCTTAACTTGACTTTCTCTAATGTCAATCTGGTGTTGGGAGTTTGAACTTGGGAGTACAATATCTTCACTGAATGGGTAAAGGATGAGAATATTGGAATTAGTTGGGAAAAAATAGGAAAAGATCAGTAATCAGTGAATCTGCACCGAGTACAACTGGCTGGTTAACCGTCTGAGAATTCTGCTCCAAGTAGAGGGTACTGTAATGATATGAAATCTGGTAGGAGGATGGACGTCGTGGTATATTCTTGCTGATTCGTTTGAACTTAATGTTGGTATTACTGATGAAAATGGTCAAGATAAATTGCTGGCTGATTTCTCGCTCTTGTTAAATAGAGAAAAGGTAAAGCCGTTCATCCGTTTAATCATCGACGAAATAAGAAAACAGGTTGAAGTGTTGGATGACATGAGCAAAAAGTGCGCACAATTGGTCATGGAACCAAAAAAGTTGAACATGAACAAGCTGGATTCACAATGAAATTGAAAGATGTGGTCAATTTAACATTTTATTGGAGTTGCATAATTCTCAACGATGAATATTTGAAGTAGACAAGTTTAATCAGTTCCAGAAAACGAACTTTTCAGTCTTGTCATACACGCTACTGATTTTTTTTCCCTTTTCGTTCTTTCCCAAATGATAAATACATGCTCTATTGTTTTAGATTTTTCTAAGAATTCGTAGTGTTTTAGGCTTTTAGCTTATGTAACTTTCAGCACTTTGTATGAAGTGTCAGATGTGGCAACCTAAAAAATCCTGGCACTAGGACACTGCTTTTCATATATCTATTTCTTTTCTTAGTTACGAGGCTCTTTATCTTTACTTGCGAGTTTTTAATTTATGATAAATCATTGTTGAGCTACGAAGACATGGTACTAACTTAGAGTGGCATTTATAGACCTAAGATGAGTTTGTGCAAGTACACAAGATGTACATACAAAATCTCACATTATACGCATTGAAATGTTTGCAAGTATCTAACACAAGTATTTGTATCATCCGACATGACAATATATATTAAAAACGAGGGAGGTCCATGTTACATAGGTTCAGTTTATATCTCTACTTCCTGTGTTTAGAGCTTGTGTTGATGTACTTTTTTTACATTTCTAACTGTTTGTTTTGCCCAGGTACTACGGATTCTAATGACAGTTAACATTCGTGTCCTCATTGTTCTTATGCTCCTAGGATTGGGAGCTTTACTCTATATTGGAGCAAGCACTTCCCCCATTATTGTGTTTGTTTTCATAATTTGTATTCTCAGCTTCCTTTTCGCTATATATCTTACTAAATGGGTGCTTGCAAAGGACGAGGGACCTCCAGAGATGGTTCAGGTAGTTAAGTTTCCTGTATAGCTGGTTTAGTATTTTGTCAAACTCCGAGTGGAGTTGTTAGTGTTACTGCTCAGATTGTTTCTTTTATAAATTAACGTAGGTGCTGTTTTTTTTTGTAGAGATCTGAATCTGAATACGAGTTGTATTTATGTGTATACACTTGTGTAATTTGAGTTTTAGAATGCATTTACTTCTCTAGTAAAACCGGATCTCAAAATGAGTCTTCTTCTCAAATTCAAACCCTTTTTTTTTGCTGAAAACACATGTACAATGACTTGCTTTAAGATCTTACTACATTAAAAGGATAAAATCATGCAAAACAACTAAAATTGCACTCGTATTATATTCAGTATTAAGTTTCTTAAAAAACAAATATCACCTTACTCTGGTCGAGTTTTGTGGCCCATACCGACATTGTATAGTTTATTTTTGTGTTACCATAGCTTATGAAAGACTTACTGACTAACTATTCTGAGATATGTTCCAAGTTGGGCTGTTGCAGCTTTTGTCTAAAACCCAGGATACTCCTTGAGTTCTTACTTTTCTTGTTTAATTTTTCTTTAAGATGATCTGTTAGAGTTTACTGACTACTATCATTTCCTTTGATCAAGATATTGACAATTAAACTTATAATCTTGTCAACAATAGAAAATTAATTCTTTTTATTTTCAGAGATACTTTGTCCACTCATTGAGTTTATACTTAATTTCTAGATATCAGATGCAATTAGAGATGGGGCAGAAGGCTTCTTCAGGACCCAATATGGAACGATATCCAAGATGGCATTTGTGCTAGCAGTAGTGATCCTTATAATCTATTTATTCCGCAGTATAAGTCCTCACCAAGAATCACTGGGGCGGTACTGTATATGATTTTACCAGTCGAATTTTTTCCTAGTGTAAATACTTTTACATTTCACGTAAATTGCGAAAACATACTTATATTTTCCTTTGATTTTTTAGGACGGCTTCAGCTTATATTACAGTAGCTGCTTTTCTGCTAGGCGCTCTATGTTCAGGAATTGCTGGTTATGTTGGTATGTGGGTGTCTGTACGTGCAAATGTTCGTGTTTCTAGTGCTGCAAGGCGGTCTGCAAGAGAAGCATTGCAGGTTTTTGAATGCTTCTGCGATTTGGTTATGTTGTTTGTCAAGCTATTCCATTTTGTCAATATTATAGCAATTTATTGTACAGATAGCAGTTCGTGCTGGTGGTTTCTCAGCAATTGTTGTCGTTGGAATGGCTGTAATAGGGGTTGCCATCCTTTATTCCACATTTTATGTTTTGTTGGGGGTGGATAAAGAGGGTTCAATGAAGGTCACTGACTGTAAGTGATTCCTTAACATAAAGAAATATCACAATATTTACATTATTTTCCTTTTCATTCATGTTATTTGATAGATTCTAAAAATCACTGGGTTTATTTCGGATGACAAGTTTATCTATTGGTTTTATATGGGATACTATTAACCTTATTTAAATTGTTACCTACACACTCTATAACCTTCTAATTTTAATTTTACTTTTCTAATCACCCATTTGATTCTTTCCTTGTTCATTCATTCTAGTTCTTTAGTGCTAAAGTTTGCGTTTCTCCTCAGTGCCGCTCGTCCTGGTGGGTTACGGCTTTGGAGCTTCATTTGTTGCCCTTTTCGCCCAATTGGGTGGTGGAATTTACACTAAGGCAGCTGATGTTGGAGCTGATCTTGTTGGTAAAGTAGAACAAGGGATACCTGAGGACGATCCTCGAAACCCAGCAGTCATTGCTGATCTGGTAGTTTTAACTTTTTTTTCTTTATAGATTAAATAATTGGCACCATCAAATATTTGTTATTTAGTTCTCAATTTTTTCCTTGAGGGTTTTGTATTATGGGATGGTGTAGTGATGGTCAAAACAAGATCAGAAAAAATAAAGAACGCCACTTCAAGTGGACTCTATCTAACTAGCTCGTAACTTCCTGCCCCGTTCACGCCGGTGAAGGCTTATTAGAGGCTTCTATCATACTCTGTTCCTTGGAGAAGAGATCAAGAGACCTCTGAGTCTTCCGTGAAAAAGAGCACCTCTCCTCCCTTGCATAGCGAGCCACCCTTGAGTAACATATATGAGATGAGGGACTCTACTCGTGTCAAGGGAAGAGAATTACTCTCAAAGCTTCTCCTCTTGAACTTGAAATAGTGGGACTTGTCTTTCTTCTCACATCTCCTTTAGTAGCTTGCGTAACACCTCGCTAAAGAGTTGTCCCCATTTTGATGTGTTTTGTCTCAAGACCCTCTTTAACGTTTAAACCTCAGAGCTGATCCTCATGGACCGGCAATCGTTCATCAACAATGAGGATAGTAATAGAAGATACTGGTGACTCTGGAGTCCTTCCTCATCCGAGAAGGACATAAGGTTTTCCTGTAATCCTCTATTCTATCCACCCTTGACTCTAGTAATCCTCTGCTTTGTGTCTGTACATGCCATAGGTACCAGTTACTACCTTTCTTTTGCTAGTAGAATGCTGAAAGATCCCGAAAACAAAAGAAAGTAGTCTAAGTGTCACGTCATTGGGTGTAAAAAGACATTCCTACTTCTGCGTCATTCCTTTTGTGATTTTCCACAGTTGTTTTACATTAAGTTATAGGGTGATGCAATACATGTTCCATAGTTGTCATGAAATTAACCCAATGATTCATAAGGCACTGGGTTGAAGACCTGGGATTGCTTACTGGTTTTTAGGATTGGGAACTCAAATCATCAGGATTATGAATTAGAGATAATTAGCATTTGACTGTTTCCGTCCTCTTTGTTCTGATTTATAGAATTTAAAGTTTCTTTTGATTCAGATTTGAGTAACAGTGTCTAATTTTTTTCTTGGATAATACGATTTGATTGGCTGAAATATAATGTGTTGGGCAATGTGTTAGTTGTTACCAATCATAATTAGTTGAGTTCTAACCACGTTACTAGCTGCACCTTTGTAACTTGTCGGTTGAGAGTTCAACTCGTAGTTTGTGGATTCCAATGAAGTGAATATTAATTATTTACAATGTTGAAGGTTGGAGACAACGTCGGCGATTGTGCAGCTCGGGGTGCGGATCTCTTTGAGAGTATTGCTGCAGAAATAATCAGTGCTATGATACTTGGGGGGACAATGGCTAAACGCTGCAAAATTGAAGGCAAGCATTACAGTTCTTTTTATTCTATCTTTGTCCTATACTATAAAACCATGATAAGATGGCCACATATTAGTTAACAAGGAGACATGTTTCTTATCTTAGCCTATTCTTTCCCCTCTCTGTAGTAATAATCAATGTTCAAAAAGAGAAGAAAGAATCTTATGTTCTTTATTTGTTGTTACTGATAGCTCAAGTGTTCTCTGCTGTATTTTGCTTCAGCTTTCTTTATGCTAATAATTATCTTGTTTAGTTAACAATGTAGTCGTAATCTCCAAACCAACACGCTGAATTTTCTGGTTCAAATTGAGTTCTCAATGATTTTGGAGTTATGAATTCATTGATTTCTAAGAGTAATTCTGTCCCTTTGCCTGCAGATCCGTCTGGATTCATCTTATTTCCTCTTGTTATTCACTCTTTCGACTTGGTAATATCTTCCATTGGAATACTTTCAATAAGGGGAACACGTGGGAAGATGGTCCCGGCAGAAGATCCAATGGCGATTCTTGAGAAAGGCTATTCTGTAACTATAGTTCTAGCCGTCATAACATTTGGCGTGGTAAGGCTTCATCTGAAGCATGACCTTTTCTGAAAAATTAAAAATTAACAGGGTTGCTATCTTTTTTCTTTCATCTCGGCTTGCAGTGAATATTTCTTTCTATACTTGAATTGAGTTCGTCATGATATGTTATTTGAACTACTTCTACAGTCTACACGGTGGATGCTTTATACTGAGCAAGCACCTACTGCCTGGCTGAACTTTGCTTTATGTGGCTTGGTCGGGATCATGACAGCCTATGCTTTTGTCTGGATTTCAAAATATTATACTGATTACAAGTACGAACCTGTACGGACATTAGCTCTTGCAAGCTCGACAGGACATGGGACAAATATAATTGCAGGTGTTAGTTTGGGTTTAGAATCAACGGCTCTCCCAGTGCTTGTTATATCCGTTGCTATTATTTCGGCTTTCTGGCTTGGTCATACATCGGGCTTGGTCGATGAAAATGGAGAACCAATTGGTGGTCTTTTTGGGACCGCTGTAGCAACAATGGGGATGCTTAGCACGGCAGCGTATGTTCTAACCATGGATATGTTTGGCCCTATAGCTGATAATGCAGGTGGAATCGTTGAGATGAGCCAACAGGTAACATTTCTTAAACATGAACTGTTTTATTTGACCTAAACAAGTGTTATCCTTCGGTAGTTGGAATATGGGTTTGTGGCATTAGTGTGAAGGTTTTCATGTCTCTCACAGCCTGAAAGTGTTCGGGAGATCACTGATGTTCTTGATGCTGTGGGGAACACCACAAAGGCTACCACCAAAGGTTTTGCAATTGGATCAGCGGCACTTGCTTCGTTCCTTCTATTTAGTGCCTATATGGATGAAGTGGCTTCTTTCGCTAATACAACTTTCAAACAGGTTATCTAAGTTCCATTTTAATGGATTTGCAATTTCCAAGTGACTTGTCCATTATGTATCTCAAAATCTTGGCAATTGACTTTCAGGTTGATATCGCAATCCCAGAAGTTTTTGTTGGGGGATTGTTAGGATCAATGCTTATCTTTTTATTCAGTGCATGGGCCTGTTCTGCTGTGGGTCGAACTGCTCAAGAGGTTGTTAATGAAGTAAGGAGACAATTCATTGAGAGGCCTGGTATAATGGTGAGAGATTGAGAATATACCTTTCTAGTTTCTAATTCTCCTACTTAATCTGGGCTTTCTCTTTCAATTTGAATGGCACATGAAATTTACTAAACATCGTACAACAGGACTATAAGGAGAAACCAGACTATGGTCGATGTGTCGCAATTGTGGCATCTGCTTCTTTACGAGAGATGATAAAGCCTGGTGCTTTGGCAATTATTTCTCCCATTGTGGTTGGTGAGTTTTTATCTCTTTCTTTTCATTCTTTAATTATATCTGCAAATACACTTAGATGAGGATAGGGTTGTGTCAGTTTTGAGGTAGTTAGTCAAAATTGCCATTCTAAAGATCGACCTTCTTCTTTTTAGGTCAACCACATATATTGTCAAAGACAGCCTTCTCACTCAGTGAAGCTTTACAGTGCTCCTTTTCTACTTTACTGCCCTGCCTAACTGATTTATTGCCTTCTTAATTTACCATGATTTGGTGTTTGCTCATTCAAATAACTACATTCTGCAATGTTATAATATCATTTATATGGCGATTTAAATAAGTTATGATGCATCATTTACATCAAATAGCCATATTTTATTCTATGGGACACAATATAACCATATATTTGTTAAACTTGTGCTCGTGCAACTCAAAATAAATTGACAATGGAGAGGAGTAGACATTATATTCTTGGTAACAAGATCACCCTTTTCCCATGTGGGACTATTCTCACACGCACCCACACTTGTGACGTTCTTTTTGTAACATGAAGCACGATTTGAGTCCGACCTATTATGTGTGGGACTAGCTAGGATACTTTCTTTATTTTGTGGTCATCCAACTGAAACCCAATTGATTATGAGTGGAGAGGACCTTGACACTATATTCTTGGTTAGTTGATAACCTTCATCATTTGGGACTATTCTAACAATATTTATACAATATGGGTGTCCAAACTGCCCATCCCCACCCCTCTTTCTGTCCACCACTAACTATCATCCTTATGTAGAGAGGAAGCAGCAATTGGTTAAACCCTTATAGCTATCCCATCTTAGAAGGATAAATGCATGTTATAATAAGCTTATTTGATTCACTGGATCAAAATGTGCTGATGAGGCAATTTTGTGTGCAGGTATTCTATTTCGTTATTTAGGGCACTTAACAGGACATCCTCTACTTGGAGCGAAAGTTGTGGCATCTATGTTGATGTTTGCAACGGTATCTGGTATTCTTATGGCTCTCTTCCTAAACACTGCTGGTGGTGCCTGGGATAACGCAAAGAAGTATATAGAGACTGGAGCTCTTGGAGGCAAGGGAAGCGACTGTCATAAAGCTGCAATCACTGGAGATACGTAAGTTAACATTTAAAATTATTTATGCCGTGTTTGATTAGCAGTTCAAAACTGGTTCTCAAAGCTAAAACACAATCAGAAATCTGGTCTGCATTCCTAGTATTTTTCTTAGTATCCATAAATCGTTTCTTATTCAACTTACAATACACGAAAAGTTGTTTTTTAAAAGACAGGTCTTGCAAGTTATCAGATTTTGGGTTATTTTAAGCAATGCCTAGATAATGGTAAAACGGAAGGGTAATGCGCATGAGTATTAATCATCTTAAAACTGCCCAACATGTATGTGATGATGATGTTTTACCATGGTTTAGCCATTCAGCCCAAAAATCTGATAACGTCCAATAAGAAAAAGAAAGAAGATGACTTTGGTGTTCTCGGTTGGATTTAAAATGTACTTTAAATTTAATACCAAACATCTTGTTGGATATTAAAACTACTACGGACCCGATCTAGATTGTCGACCTTCCAATATAAGGAAAAAGGAAGGGTCACTATTTTCGTTGAAATGAAGTATTGTTGAAAAGGTTAAAAACATGTATAACAATAAAAGAGATATAACGGTTGCAACGAGCCATAAAAAAAAGATTTTTAGAGGAAAAATTGGCAAACTCTCTAGGCCAAATTCTCTTTGATCAGAACGGTTCCGACAACTTTTTCAGGCTCCCAGTGCAAGTTTGCGCGGTGCAAACCTTGCATGGGTTTTAATGCAAAACAAGAAAAACTTTGCATGGGTTTGAACAGGATTGCAGAGGGAGCCGATACCTAAAAAGTATTGACTTGTCATTTTAACCTTGTGGAAGCACAGTTTTCTGTTATTTAACTTAGGAAGTATAAACAGTAGCCAGTGATTTAAACTCCATATTCAGGGAAATCATTGTTTTATGTCGTTTGAAGATCCTGAAACGGAACTGCTTGACATTATTTCAGGGTAGGAGATCCGTTCAAAGATACTGCTGGACCATCACTTCACGTTCTTATCAAGATGCTTGCGACTATTACTTTAGTAATGGCACCAGTGTTTCTGTGAGACTTCTTTTCAATTTTTTAACCGCAGTCTCTGAATATATAATATTGCACCGATTTGAGAAATCCATGTTTTGATAACGTAGTAGGTTCGGCTTATCTAAATTGAGTTGTCTATTTTCCTCTTATACGTTTTCTTTCTCTTTACTTGAATAGGTGAATGTTTTATAGTAAACCATTTCCGGTTCAAATCTGTGTCATCGTGTACTATATACATATATATATATATATGCGCATACAAGAAACGGAAGATACAATGAAGGGTGACTGCTGCAAGGAAAAAATGGTTAAAACTTGGACCAAATTTTCTTCTGAAAAAGAGTATTGATATTTTTTTGCTAGCTTCACATGTGATGTTTGCACATATTTGTGTATAGTAATGTTTGCACAAGTAATGTCTTAGAAAAACGTTCAAGGTGCGGGCCTGTAGGTTCGGGGCGAGGTGGCCACTTCTTTTTTTTTGTTCAAAGAGAGGTGACTGCTTGATGGCTCGATGCGAACATATTCGAATCCAAGAATAAAATGTGTGCATCAAAATTATTTTTGGGTTTGACAACATAAAAACATCAGTATTTTCATTTATTTTACTTGGGGGGTTATGACTTCATATTATTGCGGTAAAGTAGAAAAACTTCTTTATCATTTTACTTGTCATTTTTCTTGAAAAAAAAAATAGTCTACGCTTAGGCATTAGGGCGTATGTCTTGAGGTGCCACTCACCTTGAGAAAACCATGCCTTGAAACGTAAAAATGCATTTTAAATATTGTGCACAAGTTTGTATGTAGTAAGAGTCTAAGGCAGAGTCCAATCCTTAAAATTAAGGTTGTCTACACTGAGATGGTAACTTTTCTTGTATGTGGCAAAACATTACGGGAACAGAACAAACATCTCCTGCTGCACCAACTAGCTCCAAAGCCTTACCGTAGGACAATGCCAATAGAAGACGATGTGGATGGACCCCAATTGGAGACTCCATGAATTCTCATAGTTGGACATGACGATATTCACGAGCTAAAGTCTTAACTTTGTCTTCATTTTACCTTACCTGTGTTTTTGTAATAGTAGGGTTTTGGAGGAAACCCTAGATAATGATTACTTTCGACCTCGTATAAATTATAATCCTTGAAATTACCTTAAAAACCAAAGGTTTTATACCTTAACATACCCTACAATAGTATTTTAAGGAACTCTATAATGAGTCTTCAGCAATGGGAGGTTTGGGGATTTCGCTTGAGTCATCTCCTCTGGAAATTATAAAACAAGTTTTGAAGGAAGATGATAGTTGGAGAAGACCATGGAAGGAAAGCGAGCACCTCTGCAGAGCATGAAGTCTCCGACCCATAAGCTTCAAGACATTCTGAGACAAAAGTCTCTGCTCAAGTAAAAGTCCAGAGTTGAATTCGTGCGCATAGAATAGTTTCACAGAAAGGTCAGTCTGCAAAGAGATACTAGAAAGGGGGGGAGCACATTTCCGAACTAGGAAACATCAGAAGCAAAGTAATCAGTATATCGACTTGTTACAACTTGAGAAAATTTTGTATTTACACATGGATGACAAATGTTAAAAGAACCCTTAGAGGTCTGTTTACGAATATAAGATCAATCATGTTCATCTAAGCCCTTCAAAATGGGAAACCTAACTTTAACCTAATTGAAATGTGGAAGTTATACAATTGACATTTTATAGAGAAACTGTCGGAGTTAAACCTGCTTCTATCTCCAGGACCATGTTATAGGGGTAGATGTGCTCTGAGGAAACTGTGGTGGATTCATACAGTGTTGTTGCTTCCATTCTTGCTGCTGTTGCAACATGTCGACATTTTTTTCCCCTTCTGTATTGGTTTCGATATTATCATCCATATCCATATCCATTCCGTCGTTATCTACTTCTTCATCTGCCTCCATTGCCTCCACCGACCCAGTTCTAGAAGTACTTGCTACCTCACTCCCTAAGGCTGAAGTAAACTGAGATTGCACCCACGGAACAACAGCCAAGCACCCACTGTTGCTGTTCTTGCTTTCATATTTATGTTCTCCATAGTTTTCCATTACTTTTGAAATGTTATGATTTCCGTACCAAAAATCTGTACACACGGAGAATATCAGCACGATTCAGAAATCAAGAATTGAAAATTAGAAAAGAGGAAACCGTAAAAGCTACTCATCACAAAGCCTAATGCAATCAATATACTATAATGAGCACTACTCTTTCAGGATATGACATAATAGATATATGTATCTAAATTTGACAAAAATGCTGGCCATATTCAACACATAATAAAATCGCAAGTTGCTCACTAGGTTGTTACAGTGGACAAGAGGTATTCTACTTCAAATCCCGCCCGGAGAGGCAATTTGGAATAATCCTTCATCACCAGACATACCTACTAATTTACCAAGTTTCGCATTCTTCTAAATAAATTGGATACAATAGGTATTCTACTTCAAACCCCGCCAAAGCCCCATTAGATAAACTATATATAGTTGAGCATAAAGGAGGTATAATAATATATCAGCGTCTATCTTTATCCTAATGAAGTACAAGAAACTTGAATACAATCCGACATGTCCCAAAGTAAACAACATGCTGAAGATGAGAAGCATACTATATTATTGGGTCACAAATGACAGGTAATGTCCCGCCCTGATTAATGACAAGAATAAAATGACATATTAACTAATTGGAAGTAGTTGAGTGGTAAAAGACCTATAATGAACTCAACATTTTCATCCTGCAACGAGAGCCCTAATATCATAATATACTAACTGTCATATAATATGCTTAGATACAACGACATCAAGTGCAGAGCTCGATTTCCTTGTCACTTAGTATCTCATCTGGGGGTTATCCTTTCAGACTTTCCTTGATCCTGCAACGAGAGCCCTAATGTCATAATGAGAGTATCCTACATCAAATATACATTAACAACTTTTCTTTTTATAAAGCACTGCCACAAGCACCACATTAGCTGTTGAAGGTACATATACTGTCATATAATATGCTTAGATACAACGACATCCAGTGCAGAGCTCGATTTCCTTGTCACTTAGCATCTCATCTGGGGGTTATCCTTTCAGACTTTCCTTGATCCCAAGTCCAACTTGATTGTCAGATACAGTCATGCATTTCCAAACTTGATTGTCAGACATGCATTCCATTTCAGATCTCATGGCTTCAGCCATTTTTTTTGGAATTTGGACTCGTCGTAGCTTCTTTGTAGGTTCCACGCTAATTATCTTCTAACAACCGGACTTCATTCCTCTAAGAAAGATCCTTAAAATTCTGGGACCTACATGAGGCTTACGCAATTGGTGAAACATTATCTAACTCTGAGAGAGTTTTCTCGCGAACCTAATTCGACTAGTGCGGAAGCCTCATCGAGTTCCCCTAACTCCACCTCTATTTCCCGACTTATAGTCTATTTAGAGACAGGGACCGCTGCCACTGACGTTGGTAGTCTATTGTCAGTTTGTTACTCATATCGAACTTTCCAGTGTTTATGTTCTTCCCACTTGTCTTCTTGGACATTAATTCCTTCTCTAAAAAGACACCATCAAGAGCAACACTTACGTTGTTGCCTGGTCGGTTGAGAAGTAGTATCCCCTTGTTTCTTTTAGATAACCCACAACGAAACATTTGTCTCATTTGGGGTTATAGCTTATCTCTTAGTAAACGCCAACATAAGCTCTACAACCCCAGACTTGAAAATAGACAACTTTGGAACCTTTCTATTCCATGACTCGTATGACATCTTTTTTACAACTTCAGAAAAATTTTAATTTAGTGTAAAGACGACCATTTCTGAACTACGTTCTCAGAAAATGTTTAGAAGACGCCTAGACTCATCAATTGATCGAACCATGTCCAACAATGTCTAACTTATCCCCCTTCAGACACACCTTTCATCTGAGGTTCCCCGATCAATGAACTGAAAACAATTCAACAACTCTTCAGATGGTCATCAAACTCTTGACTCAAATACTCACCGCCCTGATCTGATCCGATGACCTTTATAATCTTGCCAAGCTGGTCTCTACTTTGTTGTGAAACTATTTTAACATTTTAACCGATTCTGACTTATGTTACTAAAGTCGCCAGTGAACGTAAATAAGTAGTTGTAGTTACCTTTGGAAAGTGTACACATAAGTACGAACACATCTGTATGTTAGAGTCCTAATGATTCACTTGCCCTTCGTCCCTTTCCCTTAAAGGGTAACTGACATCCTGCCCATAAGATAAGACACACGTATCATACGATTCTATATCACATGAACCCTGACGTCCATTCTTACGAAGCTTCTGCATGTGCTTTAGGTTACTGTGACCTAAACTACAATTCCAGAGATAAGTAGGTTTGAATCTATTGACAGTAGCAGCCTAGTATCAATGTTAATATTTCATCCTCTAATGGTCGTAACGTAGAAAACATTCGTTGATTTAACATTGATATATAACATCTTAATTAGAGAATAACGTTTCTTCTTTATTAAATGATAATTTTCTCTGCCTAATATAGATATACAGATGTTTCTAGAATTTAAAAGAACATGATAAAAATCACTAAGTTCTAAACCAATGTCGAAAGGAAGACTACAAATCCCTACAACTACTACTGCAATCGTTGCTTTATTCGCCATTTGCATATTCATCTTCCTTTCAGCAAAGTACCTAGCTCCCTTTGCCTCCTGCACATTCGAAATGTTTTGAGCACCACATCCAGTATCAAATTTCCATGAGTATGAATCAATGGTATTTGCTAAATTAACTTTATAACAAAGATACCTAATACGGAAGTCACAATTTCATTCTTTTTGTTCTCCAAAAACTTAGGGCAGTTTCGTTTCCAATGCCCCACGCGATCGCAATAGAAACATTTACTGTCAGGAGGAACACCCTTAGTCTTGAACGTAGCAACTCGTTTTCCATTTCTTTCGGCCAATTGTTTTTTCTTCTTTTTACCTACTTTCTTGAACTCTTTGCTCTCCTGAACCATAAGAACTTTCTTCTTAGATTCAACGCTCCCAATGTACTGCTCTGCTGAATTTAACATGTTGAACAACTCTTCCAAGGTTTTATTCATACTATTCATGTAGTAGATCAATCTGAATTCATTAAACCCACTATGAAGTGAGCGTAAAATAATATTTGTAGCCCGCTCTTGACTAAAGGGAGATCCAAGTCGTTTCATGTTTTCAAAGAGACCCATCATATTGAGAACATAAGGACCCACCGGTTTTCCTATTTCCAGACAACTATTCATAATAGCCTTGTAGGTCTCGGACATCTCAATTCGCGGGTTTCGTTGGAACATATTCCTCAGTTGCCGAATGATTGTATAGGCATCCATGTCTATAAATCTCTCCTGAAGAGCAGGTTCCATGGCTGCCAACATAAGGCATGTTACAGCTTGCGACCTTTTTCGGATTGTCTTATCTTGCTCTTTTTCCTCACTTGTTGAGGTAGCACTCAACACTGGGAATGGGGTGTCAAGGACGTCTCCCATGTATTTAGATCTGAGAAAGATTTTCAGATACCTCTCCCAATCAAGGAAGTTACTTTCGTTCAACTTTTCCTTCTCAACGATTGAAGGGAGGTTGAAGACGTTTTCTTCTGCCATTTCTACATGAAAGATGCTAAGTTTAAACACCTGTTATCTTAGTAAAACAGTTTTGGTACAATTCTATTCAATGACAAATTGTCCTTTTTGAATAAAGTGATTCCAAACCCCCCCCCCCCACTGCCCTTAATACGTATTCTACTTCAAATCCCGGCAAGCCCCCTTTAGTTAATTATATATAGTTGAACATGAATGAGGTATATTAAATATACTAGTTTCTATTTTATCCTAATTAAGTACATGGAACTTGAATACGGTCAAGCATGTCCTGAAGTAAACAGTAGGATGAACATGAGAAGCATATTATCTATTAGGATAGGTTTGAGAGGTAATGCCCCCCTAGTGACACGAATACAATGGCATAATAACTAACTGGACGGAGCTGAGTGGTGAAAGACCTATAATGAAGTATGCATTTTCATCCGTAAACAAGAGCCCTAATATCACATTGAGACTATCCTACATCAAATATACATTAACAACTTTTCTTTTTATAGAGCAAGGCCACAAGCACCACATTAGCAGTTGAAGGTACATATACTAACTGCCATATAATATGCTAAGATACAATAGTGCATATCTCCGACATCATTTCAAAACGGAAATTTCATCTTAAGAAGTAGACGAAATAAAATAAAATAAAATAAATTCTTCGTAGTGTTTACAAATTCTGATCTCATGAGTCACAACACTAATGTCATCTTGACAAATCATACAAAAATAAAACATAACGAGATAGAGTAAACCGAGTACATGGGTTTGAAATAACGGCTAGATGGCTCAGAGTAGGCTTCAGAGTTCACAGTCTATATCAACAGTACAAACAAAGAGAATTCCAGGGAACTCTACATCTAATCAAATCTAATGCCTAGACACAACAAGGTCTTACCTTTCTGCAAAACAAACTACAAACAACTATTTTCCTTCCGTTCTAAATAAAGAATTTTCATCAACAACTAAAAGACAGTAACATAAACAATTGAACATTGATCTAATCATGCTAGTCAGTAATTTCGGTTTCCTGATCGTATCAATTTATTTATAACTTTATTAAAAGAGAAAAGAATCTAAACTTACCCTTAAGCTGAGGAAAAAATTCTGAATTCACTGTGATTGAAATTGTTGGTGAACTTGGAGCTTTGAGTAATGGCGGATTCACCGGATTATAAAGAACAAGAGCCTTCTCTTCATTAGAAGAGAGAAGAACTGCCTCATCCATTGGCCCGGAAAGCAATCTTTCCTCGGACGACACCTCACCGGAATCTAATTGAACTCCTAATAATTCATCTTCCTCCATTGTCATTGGAATCTCAGAATCCTTCAAAATTCAAACAATTAATCACAACCGAAAAAAATAAAATCAGAGAAATTGAAGAAACCGTCCAGTTTAATTTAAGATCTCTAAGAAGATTATTCAAGAAATTCATATAAAATTGAAGAAAATTTCTATACCAGTTTACGCATCTTTCTGGCGGGAGATGATAGCGAGAATTCAGAGAAATCATAGTCCTTCCTCTTCATCTTCGACGAGAAGTATTCAGCCATTTGTTCCGAGAATTTTAGTAATCAATCCCCCTCTAATTAGTGAATGAAACCCTAATTCTTAAACTTGAATAATCAGACCAATTTGATACGAAACCGAATGGGATAAGGAATTTAGAAGAATCGTCTAAAATCGTACAAGAATCTTTATTTTTATCTTTCTAGGGTTTACTTCCGGTCCTTTTTTAGCCTGAGAGGAGTGTGGTGTGGGAGAAGAGAGGAGTGGAAAGCGAGTGGGGCTACTATATTTTCTTCTCTACAATCTTCGAGAATTAACTTCCACAAGAGTGGGTCTATAGGCACAACCAGTAGTTATTCTTGGCGCACCTCAAAACAGATGGACTCTAATCTCTCTATTGGCGGCGCGTCGTCTGTTGGACTATAAAAAGTTCTTGCGAGTTGCGAGTTTGTTAACCCATATTTCTTCCACAATCTTATTTTCTTCTTCATTATCAATCCAAAACCTAGAGATCCTAAAACCCCATCCATACTTCCATGATCTCACCGATCCCCACAGACATCATCCGGCACCGCCTGGTAGACCCTCGTCGACCACCACTGACATCGTCCTCCATTGTTTGTTTAAATCATCTTTAAGGTGGTCAATAAGCGGACAACCGTTTTTCTTATACAGACAACTATTTTTTAGTCCGGTGCGAGTCAACTATGCTTGATTTAGTTGACTTAGATTTAATAAGGGGACAACTCCATGAAGTCTTAAATACTAATAGTTAGTAATTTGTGGACTATTAACAAAACTAATAGTTAAAATATGAAAACCTAAACTGTCTTCTTCATCATCTTCTTCCTTCTTTCTTCTTCCTTCTTCTTAGTCTTATTCTTATTTATTCACTGCTACTAAAAGTAACCTATAGTTTCTACCACTTTCTTACTTTTTTATCAAACTCTAAATGAATGAAGAAGATAAAACCACTCAATCTCCACCAGAAGAAGTCTTTCCGGACGTTTCTATAATAAGCATTAATGACATTGATGAGGTAAAACTATAACTTTTACGATTTGATTTAGTATTTTCGTTTGGGTAGTTTGGAAGAATACAAAACTATTTCATGACAAAAAATCGGGGTGAAGTATAATCCCCCAGAATTTCTTGGGAAATCCTTAAAAATTCCTAATTTTTCTGGGGTTTTCCCACGAAATTATGGTTTGATTTCTTGTACTTTGCTACGAAATTGGCAAAGTACAATTAAAATCAGAATGGTTTGTTTTTTCCGATCTCATTTGTTTATCCTTTAAAATTGTGTTAGAGAGCACCCAATTTGACTCAGAAACATTATCGCGTGGAGACGAGGTCATGCCTTTAAGAGGAAAATTTCTTGACTTTAGTGAACACTTCATAACTGAGAGGGTATGCTTCTCTTACTTACGCTTCGTATATTTTTTAATACTTCATTCGTACGAATTGACGGAAATATTTCTCTAATTTTACAGTTTTTCGAGTCAAGAGAGTCAGTTGTGGAATGGTGCACGACGAAAGGGAAGAAAAATCTCTTCGTCCTAGTTAAAAGACCCGGAAGAAACAAAAACAATGAAGGCAAAGGGTCATTCAACTTGGTAAGGTGTTCTAGGGGTGGTACATATGCAAGTCACAATGCGAAAAATTTCAAGTCCAACACAAACCCCGCCAAAAAGAGACGCACAAGTTATTCAAAGTGTGATTGCCTTTTTTTCTATCAGAGTAAAATGTTTGGAATACGGCAAGTGGCGCGTTGAAGTATTAAACGGCCGTCACAACCACGCGCTAGCGCAAAATCTCACAGGTCAAGCGGGTCGTGGCGGGTTTGGAATTTTAAGCTCCCAGACCCGTCAACCGCGGCACGTTAGGAACGGAAACACGACACGCCACGGCCTATGGCGTTCTTAACCCGCCACGACACGCTAACCCGTTAGAAACGGGTATTTAATTTACAAAATATTACTGTTATTTTGTTGAAAGTAGTTGTTTATTGACAAAATTAATAGTTAATAAAATTATTTAGTGCTTTCCTTTGTTAAGTTTGGCAACAGGTGGCCCATTAGCCACGACCCGGCAAGGAAACGGTTGGGACCGCCACGGAAACGGCACAGCAACGGCTGGGTCGTTGCTATGGGGCGTTTTTGTGCCAAAACTTTGTAGTCTAGACACGACACGACACGGCTCAAAGTCGTGCCTGGCGTGGTTGAGGCGTGTCTACCACGCCACGGCTATCAAACGGGTATTTACGCCATTTACATGAAAAATAGATGAGGTGGAGGGAGAGAGAGGTGAGGTGGAAATAATTATGTTTTTTAAATATTTTATTTTGAAATCAGGAAGGGTATTTACCATTTACATGAAAATAGGGGGTCAAATTTGAATTTATGAAAAATAAGGGGTCAAATTTGAATTTATGAAAAATATGAGCCAAATTTGAATTTATGAAAAATAGGGAGTCAAAAAGGAAGCTGGTCACAAAGTCAACGACCAAATAGGAATTAACTAAGAAAAAGTGATATTCACTTATGCCGACCCGCACTTATGTGCAAAAATCATTTTCACTTAATAAGTGCAAAAATCAAACACCGTCTCAAGGGAGGTGTTTATAAAACTTTCCAAGTAAACCCTTCAAAACGATTATGTAAAATGTCCAAAACATATCCAATTTGATTTTGAGCCCATGGGTATATAGACCAAAATAATGTTTAAAAAAGGTTTATAATCCAATCTTCCTAAAATATGGATATTTAGTCCTTTTACATTATGAACATAAAAACCCTCACTTTCTAAACACAGTACCGTCAATGTCCCACGTTTAAATTTTGCGCGTTTTGGAAAGATATATTTGGGCGTGATTTGGGAGATTTATTAGCAAAAAATGGATTGAAACAAATCATAATTTCTCTCTCCTCTAAACAGATTTGGAAATCAAATTTTCTCTTTCCTATTATCCGAATCAATCAAAAACCAAAATCCTAACCAAAACAAAACGCCATCACCACGGAGATTTCCAAATCAATTTTCTCTCTCTTCTTTAAAGATTTGGAAACCAAATCAATTTTCTCCATCTTACTATGTAAATTTTTTTCTCTATCCAAATCAATTTTCTCTCACTTAACTTTAAGATTTGGAAAGAGTATATTTTCTGGGATCAATTTAACGTGACTTGGGGGTTAATATACAAAACATATATATCACTTTCTCTCACTTAACTTTCAGATTTGGAAATAGTATATTTTTCTGGGAACATTAAAGCAGCATTTATTTTTGTTTTTACTCGTACATAAATACACATCGAATACAAATTATGAAACAAATACGTAAATTATGAGTTATTTAAGACGAGTAAACCATCATTTTTCATGTATACAACGTAGTTTATCAAATGTATGTGGGTTTTGTTCAATAAATTACACATAATTTCTTTTACATTACACATCGTTTACATTCTATTACAAAAAAACGTACAAAATCTTCTCTGGTTCAAAAATGGTGCTCATCCATGTACTCTCCATTTGTAGTCTTGAGCAGGACAAACAACAGTGACACTATATTGTCGAAGAGCATATCCAAATGCTTTTGCACCATCAGGAAACAACTGACCAACTTCAGTAAATATTTTATCCGAGCCATCTGGTTTTAGTTTCGTTGACTTACTTTGATTTGATGATTCTGTTTGAGATTCCATCTGTTATATCAAATCTACACACATAAATACACATACATTAAAAAAAATATATTGTATTATAAACTACATGTACAGTTCCGTAAATTATGTATAATGTTTGTCAAATTTTGACAATATATGAAGATTTTGAGTAGTTTGGTAAGCTTAACAAGGCTACTGTTTTGTGTGAAAAGTATGCGTAATGGTAAATAAATAATACATAATTTATGTGCACTTTTGGTAACTGTTCTGGGAAAAAAATGACGAGAAATGTTAGATAAATTTTTCATACTGTATGAACTTTTGGTAAAATGTTTTTGATATCATTGATAAAGTACGTATAATTTGTAAGATAAATACACATATGTATCATTCAGTAATAATAACTTACTGGAAATTTTTGCGTAATGTACAGTAAAGTATGGGAATGTATTTTACATTACCTATATTGTATATTCTGTTATAAGAAATCGTACGGATAATCACATGGTTCCAAAGTTGTACGGATGGATAAATCTGATCTGAAGAAATATCATAAACCACAGAAGCTTAAACATAAATCTAAATAAATATGATATTATCATTGAATGCAAACATAAAATATCAAATTTGAAGGAATCGTTGAATAAGGAATAAACATCAAGATCTAAAATAGTTATGAAAATTTTAGAGAGAGAAAATAAACATCAGCATTAGAAGTTAATGAATTAGTAAACAGATCTTATAGAATTGAATCATAAATCTGATATGATCCATAATAGAGCAGCATAATCTGATAATTTAACATGAGAAACAATATTAGATCTTAACAATGGTGATTATAATGAATTTCACAGTGTCAAACCTGATAAAGGATGAATGTTTGCACAACAATCTAATGAAGATGAAACAAGATTTCTGAATTTAATGGAGATTTATTAAGTGAATCAGTTTTAGTGAGAGAAAATAAATTGTTTCCGTTACTGAAGATAATGAAGCTAACATTACTTTGAATAGAAACGTGATTGGAGAGGGAATGTGGGAGATAAAAATGGAAAAAGATATTCAAGGATTTTGTTGGTGAATCACTTATAATATATGCGGAAGGTTATCTTAGGTATTATGAATTAATATATATTCTAGGGATTTGTGTTTTCTCTCTAGATGTATACCAATGGACTAGATATCCATTTACAATATTATTTTGGTTCTCAAACCCTTAATGGGATTAGAGTGAACTAAATGTCATATTAGGCCCTTTTTTTTGGACTATAAGCTCAAAAATTCTTTGATTTGATTTTTAGGTAAAGAGAATTCAGAAACGACAAAAATACTCATTTCAGTGTTGCAGCAAAACTACACTCTTACGGAAGAGAAGTTCTTACATTATTTATTTCTTAATATACATATGGTATTTGTTCTTGGTTTGGTATGGTATTATAAAGTTGATACACTTATTTTACAAATTGGATTTGTTTTTTTCGAATCAAAATTTGTTCATCACAAAATACTAATTTCCCACCTTTCAAACAAAGACCTTGTTCACCAACGGAATTAACTAACTTCCCATAACTATATTTCAATGGCATTCTCCCTAATGATTTATGAAATTCTCTTATACATTCCCCTCTTCTCTTCCTATGCTCTCTTCTTCTACTACTCAATCCCACTTTTCTTACTCTCTCTCTCATCTTCATCACACTTTCTCTCTCTAAACCCTTTCCACCATCTACTTCTTGGGACGATGATGATGATTCTATCTCTTCATTTCTTGCATCTCCATAATCCCTCAGTCTTTTCGATTCAACCAAAATCGGACCCGAGTTTGATTCATCAGCAACTACAAAATTCATCAAAATATCTTCACAATTCTGCATTTGATCAACCAGATTTCTCATTGGAATCATCTGTTCATTACAACTGTACTTGTAAAGGTAATCAGTTTTCAAAATCATGAATTTTGTTAACATGATTGAGTATTTATCAGGATGAACAGTATAAATCCATGTTTTTCTTGATAAATCTAGATCATGAGATCTAGCAAAAAACCCAATTAGGTTTTCTTGATGAGAATCCCAAATTTTGAAAGCAAATTCAAAAGATTTAGAATCGATCTCTATATCATCATCACAGATCGCAACAGCACGAGTTCTGATTGATGATCGAGGGAGGAATCTTGAATTTAGACTATCTGTTGATTGTCGGAGAATTGAAATCGGTGCGTCGCCGTAATAGGAGGTAAGGTTTTGAGATAATTGAGTTAAAGTTTGAAGAGGAGTTTTAGGGTTTCCCCAGAGGATGAGTACGGCGGCAACGTACGGTAAGGAAGAGTACGCGATTGAGATCCGGCGGAGGAGATGGATGCGAGACTCGGAATAGCCGTTGATTAAGACGGTGATCTGATCGGACCTTAGGGTTTTTGGATCTGGTAGGAGTTTGAGGTCACATGGATCGTAAGAGAGAGAAACTACAGAAGATACAAAAATTAACAAACTGACGAAGAAGAAGATCACCACTATTCTGTATCCCATCTCCGGTTAGAACGGGTCAGAATCCGGAGGTGTGTCAGATTCCGGCGAGAACGAGCCGTTAGCTAGGTATTTTTAAAGCTTTTGCTTAAAGATGGAAGAGATGAAGCTACTTTGCTATAACCTAGTTCGCTAACGTGCGCTACCCCTTAATATGCGCCCTTTGTGCAGGAAGCAATGGATTTTTGGTCCAGCCGCGGAGTACTGAATGGATGGCAAATTCGTATTTAATGGAAGAGTGAGGTGTTGTCTCATAAAGTAAGTTTTCGTTATCCACTCATGAAGAGAGTGGAAAAGAGAGTCTCTCTCTCTCTTTTATATATAGGTAAATCAGTTTCTCTCTCTAATATCTAATGGCTACTTTTATACCCACAACAACAAAACTCAATTTCTTGAAATTTCAGTCATCACTTTCAGTGAAGAAGACTTCTCTCTATTCTACAAACTGCTTACCCAACCAACAAGTACAACAACAGGTGAAATTTGCAATATGAATTAAACCCAAGTTCTCAATTTAGATGATAAGTATTAACAATTTCGTTATCTGCAATTAGTTACAACTTACAAGGACAATGAACACAATTATTTTGACACATTACTTGACACAAGATCATCTTATTGTTCATTCTATACACATCTTCAAAACTTGAATATAGCAGAGATAACATTTAGATTCTATGGGTTCATTTCGTGTTAACGTTACGTTCTATATTGGTTAAACCATGCTTCTATAAAACTCATCGTTTGGAATATATTGGTTAATAGATGGTTGAGTTTAGTCTAATATCATTTTTCGTTCATAGTTGAACTGAATAGCTAGTTTCTTTACTCAACCATTGTCTGATTAGTTCCCATATATTGACTAAAATGGTCTAGGCTCTAGATCCACTTGACCAAAGGTTAGACTAATTGTTTAATTATTCAACTGCTGTTTGATCAGGTCTCGTATTGCTTGATGCATAATGTAGATATGTTGTATCTCATAGTTGACATTGAGGTTCTTTAGTCCTAATAGGTAAGGGTGAAGCAATTAGTAGGCGACCATGGGATAGCCTACTAGTTGTTCCTATACAAGGGGCTAGTAGGTATAAGTGTGTCTTTGCTAACTTTTCCCAGGCCAACCCATATATTAGAGTAGCTTATAGCCTTATATAGAGGTCCCATATATAAATTTCTGATCTGCCCCTTGTCGATTGTGTTACACTACTGCTACGTGGAGCCTGGTATTTCAAGCACAATTATGTTCATATAGTTTAATTTCATGAATTATGTACATATGCCATAGTTTATTTTGAAGTCTTTCATTCTTGACTTGTGGACACCATGAAACATAATTAGGCTATTAAAAGGATATGTTTTAGTCTTCAAGACTCATGAGCAAGTTAGGAAATATTGGTAACATTAGTGTGTTTATTTGGACCGGAAGTCTTGATGTTTGTTAATCCCTCAGTTAGGAATACGAGCTCCTAGTTTTATAGAATAGAGCATGATTGACTTATTATATGGTTTATTAAAGATCTATTTGGAACATTAAACAAGTGATTAGGAATGAACTTTTAGTTGTTTTGGAGAACTTCCGACATTCCGAATCTGTTTCAAGGATTCTCGCTTATTGGCATGTTATTGCAATCAGTTGTTTGGTTTCTACAGATTTATAGAAGTTGCTGGTGTAGGTTATACATTATCAGCATTAAAGCTGACGAATAAGTACTCTTAAGGTTTTCT
The DNA here is from genome assembly GCF_041429995.1 of Eschscholzia californica. NCBI lineage: Eukaryota > Viridiplantae > Streptophyta > Magnoliopsida > Ranunculales > Papaveraceae > Eschscholzia > Eschscholzia californica. Next base: position 11,563,571 of record NW_028238483.1, on the reverse strand, counting down.
TCCTTGAACACATGAAAGCAGAACTTGTTTTTCTACTTTGGGCATATGTCAAATTGGTTTACTTCTTTTCATTCTTTCACAATCATAACATTACTGTTGTTTATACAGTTCGCTGCATTTTATGTCAAGAACATTAAGGGAAATATGATTGGGAATCGGATTTGAAGTTAGTGTTACTTAGTTACGTTAGTTATACTTGAAATGAGTGCATATTGTAGTTTTTAGTTTCATTTCTTTTGTCTAAATTGCTCCCAAATGAACTATCCCTGATTATTATCTAACTTTAACAGGAAGATGCTGGAATCATGTGTGAACCATGCAGTGGCAAAGGATGGCTCCTTTGTAGTTTTTGCGACGGACAAAAGACCAATGTCAAAGCCCAAAATAACAGGATATATCGCCGCTGCCCATCTTGCAGAGCTGTAAGTAGTCTCTTTCAATTTAGTGAAGAATGATATTGCTGGATCTTGTAGAACACAATTAGTTACTTTCAGTTTTCGAAAATCAACCATCATAACAACAGATTTTTCTGGTAACCTACCGTTACCGGTTCTAACCAGTATTTGAAAACTGTTTGTTGTTCCACGGCCATTATAATGATCTTTATTTTTTGTTGTAACTTTTTTAATACCGTTAAATTACATTATATTTTATATTGGTTGTTTGTCCCGTTGTAGCATTGACGATATGGACTCTTCAGTCTTCACCACCATTTTTTGTTTCTTTAGGAGAATTAACTATGTCAGTTCCCCACTTCCAGAACTTTCAAAACCAGGTCGGCTTTGAATGTTTTCTAGTTAATCAAGACCCTTCTCCTAAATGTTATCATCTTGATGTACGAAGAAAGTTTTCTTACTGGAAATATGTGCAATTTCACCAGTTGCAACTCTATCTTCCGTAACTAACAGAACTCAACCTAGCCCATTAGTCGATTTCTGTTGGGTATGGGGACTCAGGTTCAACTGGATTGTCTGACATAGAATTTGTCTGGCATTGTTGTTGCAAGCGAAAAAATCTACCCTCCAAATATGCACAACACATCCTCAATGCCCACCACAGTTTTAATCCTGCATCTAATGAAGAGTCAAGTAGTTCATGAACACTCACCGAAAACCCCCTTTTTTCTATGCAGGTGGGATATGTCTTGTGTTCAAAGTGCAAAGTGTTCAAGTGTGTTACTTTTCCTGACTACAGTGATGGTGAGATGTGAACAATGTACTACCAAATTCCTGTCTTCATTTTTCGTGTATTTTTGTATCTTAGAAAAATGTATCTTTTGAGACATTCAAAGGAGAGCAATTCAAAAGACATTCAAAGGAGAGAATATGCGTTGCCTCAAACTTGACTTGATTGTTAATTGATTATTCAAATGTTAATATTATTTTACCCGAGAAGAGTGTTGATGTATAAATTCCGGATCACACCCTAGTTTATGACCAGTAGATTTTCTAGATTATCTAAGACATCTGTTTTACTCACTTGTTTATTGTTTGTTTCTCTTTTTCTCACTCGTTTAAGTCCAATATTCCTCCATTAGTGAAGGTTTAATTTTTTTTCTTCGACATTACCACTCTAGAACTTCTTCATCATAATCAGCATTATATAGAAAGAGTAACACGTCAAAGGAGGGAGTTTCTTTCAACAACATCAGACAAGGAAGAAACATGTTATCGGCTATGTTTTCCTCGTTTTCTTTGAGATTCTGTATTAGTGGAAACCTTGGAGCATGACTATTCTTGACTTGAGCTAACGCTCTTGCTCGAGAAACATTGTGTTTTTTTTCTTTTAATCTTCTTTTATTTGAAAAAGTGTATGAATTACTTGTAACTTACAAGTAAAGGGAGTGCCCCATTTGGTTGGTTCCATTCATTTGTGCCCACCCTTAAAGTTGGGGTGCTTAGAGAAACAATAGGGGTCATAACTTGGATGCCCAATTTAATGTAAGAAATTTCTAAGGGAAATGTTACATGCACTTACCATTTCTACCCGCCACACTCACATCGTGGGTGGTCGATCTATGGAGGTTATTGTTTACCTTCTCTAAATTCTTCTTCAAATCTTCTTCTTCTTCTTGACTTGACAAAACCTAACTTCAGGTTTGTATTCTTCATCAAATGATGATGATTCTGATGTTGATAAGGGAGATTTGTGGTTTGAACCCCCTTTCGCATTATTGACTTGCTGTTTGGACTCCCTTTTTCCAGAGTTGCACTTTGGACTCCCTTTTTCTAAAAGAAAGTTAAATATAACGTTTCAAAAATAAATGGAGATGAAAATACTATTTTACCCTTTACTTAAAATGACCCACAACTTAACTCAACCCGAGTACTGACTGACCCGCGAGCTGACCCTGTATGTTTAAACCGAACTTCTTCTTCTTCCTTACGAAAGGGATTTTTTCCCCTAAAATAGTATTTTCATCGGTAGGATTGCAGATAATTTCATCTGCAAATTTTTTTCCTAAATCCTTCTTCCATTATCACCACAAAAAACCCTAGATCAACAACATTAGCAATGACCCACCTTCAATTCCTAAGTTTATTTTTCTCTCTCTCTCATTTCTCTCTCTAAATGTTGAGGAGATGAAAATCTATAAAGGAGATTAATTGATATTCTTCAGGTAACTCATATTTACTATAATCAAAAAATTTCATCTTCTTCAACCCAAATCCATGAAGAAATCTAATTCCTTATGTGGGTGGTTAGGTGTTTGATTGGAAGACCTTGAAGCAGGAACTAGGAAATGATGCAGGAGCATCTTATTTCTTCTTCTTCTTCTTCTTCTTGTATTCTCATCCTGAAACAACTAAGATCTTTACGTTGAGGTGAGTTTAAAGAATTTCTGAAAATTGTATCTATTTTTTTTCAATCAATTGATGCAGGTTTTGTTGGAAAAATTCAAATCTTTCAACTCAATTTTGTGTTTAGTATTTGGGTATTTGATATCGAGGAGATTTGAGTGAGAGATAGTACATCCAGGTCTTTGTTGAAATTAAAAGTAAAACTCAATCTCAGAAAAGATGAAACTGAATAGAGAAAAGAACACAGTAAAACTGAAGCAAAGAACTCTTTTTATTACTCTTGATTCGATAATAAATAAACATGGCTAGTCACCTATTTATAGATGCTAAAGACTCAACTGAACACTAAGAAAACTCCTACAAATCAGCAACTAAGACTCAATCCAATTGACTAAGTAAAATAACAGAATTGGACTTATTCAAACTGAAACAAATAATGACTCGACTATTTTTGACTTTAGGCTAACCAGTTTGAGTTTAGGTTCCAATAGCCTCCCTTAAACTCAAACTCTCATAATCACACACTCCCATCATCTTCTTGAGATTGTGGAAGGTCTCAGCTTTCAAAGGCTTAGTGAGAATGTCGGCGATCTGGTCTTCTGATTTGCAGAAGTCCACAACTATCTCTTTTTCTTTGACAAGCTCACGTATGTAATGATATTTAATATCTATATGCTTACTTCTCCCGTGAAAAACTGGATCTTTTGTCAAAGAAATTGCTGACTTGTTATCGCACAATATAATTGTAGGCCTTACTTGCTCTTGATTGAGCGTCTCTAATATGCGCCTTAGCCAAACAGCTTGACAAGCAGTGGAGGCAGTTGCCATATACTCTGCTTCAGCAGTAGAAAGAGCAATAACTTCTTGTTTTTTCGATGACCAAGAAGTAACTCCTGATCCTATGTGAAAAAGAAAACCAGAAGTACTTTTTCTATCTTCAATATCACCTGCCCAGTCGCTATCGGTGTACCCGACAAGCTCATAATTATCAACAAATTTATAAAATATACCATGCCCTTGAGTACCTTTTATATACCTCAATATTCGCTTAGCAGCTTGTAGATGATCTTGACTGGGTCTCTCCATAAATCTACTAATAAGACCAACTCCAAAAGCTATATCTGGTCTAGTAGAAGTCAGGTAACGCAGACTGCCAACTAAACTTCGATAAAAAGTTGGATTAATATACTCACCATTGCCATTTTTGTCCAATTGCAACCTTGCTTCAACAGGAGTTTTGATGGAATTACACGTTTCCATCTTGAAACGCTTTAGAATATCTCCTGCATATTTCTTTTGTGAGATGAGTATCTGATGGGTCATGAAAATGTCCCATCAGAGTCGTTTAATTTAGTCGAGTTAGTTCGTTTCGAGTCTTTATTATAATAAAATGGTTGGTTTTCTTGATTAGGTGTCTTTTGGAGAGTTAGGTGTGAAAAACGGTTAAAAACGAGGAAAAGATGCATGAAGGGTATTTTGGTCATTTGGAGGCAAGGACATTCTGGAAATTTGGCCAAGGTCAGTGCGTGGTTGAAAAGTAGAGGTCGAGACGAGTCCGTAGGAGAAAACGGAAGGGAAAATGACTAGTTGAGTTCAAAAAATTATCATAATAATCAAAAAAACCATCATCTTCTCTTATTAATCAAAAGTTGTCAAAATATTATAGCAAATGATACATAAAGTTTATGATAATATGAGAAATTAGCCATCAGGTCAATTTATATATTTTTTATCTCCAAAATACCCTTGCTTATTAAAATTTAATTTCTCTCTCTACAAACCCGATTCTTGGGTTCTTTGTCTGTGCAGATCTGAAGATTAGATAAAGAAGAACGATTCAAGGTTTCCATTGTGAGAGAGCTAAAAGGAAGATCAGATGCTAGAGAGAGAAAGCTATAGATGGTGAGATCCAGTGGTGATTTTAGAGATGATGTTCACGAGAGAACCATTGGTGGCGACGTTTTTGTTTATGCTTTAATCGATATTCCTTCTCAAATCTAAAGAACCGAATTCGTCCAATCTGGTGAATTTGAATCGAACTTCTCCATTACAATTCTCGGAGGCAAACTTGGGAAAAAGTCCAACTTTCAGAATTAAAGATTGGGCAACTTTTTTTGGTCTCTAAGGGCGTGCTTTTGCAGCAACCTAATCTATTAAAGCTTGAAGCTCCCATTAAAATTTTTGGTAATTAATTTTGTGACTTCTTATATGTTCTCCATTATGGGTATTGACTGAATTAGTTGTTTATAGTTGGGTAGTTTCATTTTTACAGATGAAAAAGATTGGTTTCTCTTTCTCTCTCTCTCTAGAAGTCAATTAAGTTAGTTTATCTGAAGTGGATTCTGTTCAATTTCTCACTTCCATTAAGAAATTGTTTTCCTTTGTAAGGGAATTTGCGCGGAACTACGAACTTATATTACTTTATGATAAAATAGATTTTCTGAAATTACTTGGAGTTTTCTAGGTTATGCCAGTTTCTCAATTCAATTTTTTTATTGTAATATGAGTTCATTTGAGGATGATTAGAAGTGGTATGCTAAGAAACATAACAAGAAGGAAGAAGGGGCAGCAACCAAAAAACTTTAAACCATAATGTATTACAAATGGAAGATTTTAGGGTTTCAATTTTGTTTTAGCAAGTAAATTTTTTGATGTTAGACTTGTTCTATTTCACTATTTGTCCTCTCAAGATGTAAGAACATAAATTTTGCTAATGGTGCTTTAATCCTTCACTAATGTTTAATATTAACAATGGTTTTAAATAGTGCACTTTTGATTTATATGCTAAATGTGAACTAATGGTTGATGCAAGGAATGTCTTTTACAGAGTTAGAGATCATGATCAAGTGCCATAACTTCAGTTATCTCTGGGTTTGCTCAAAATGAAAGAGGAAAGGAAGATATGGTTTTGTTGAAAACAGTGATGGAGACAAATATTAACCTGATTCTTTCACTTTTACAAGTGTAGTAAGTACTTGTACTCAGTACTCTTAACAAAAAAAAAAAGTACTTGTACTCAGTATGAAATTTGCTCCACAGGAAGTTTAATTGCTTCATGTTCAGGTTGTGAAACTTGGGTTCGAACAAAATATTTCTGTAAGTAGTTCTCTTATTAGTTAACAAAATGGGTTATGAAACTTGGGTTTGAACAAAATAGTTTTGTAAGTAGTTCTCTTATTAGGTGAACTCCATGATTGCTTTTCAGGTTATGAAAGTTGGAGTGCTTGTCCTCAGTCTGAATCTTGAACTTCGGGTTGTTATTCGAAACACGGAAAAATTATTTGGGCTAGATTGCTTTTCAATGAGACTTTAGAGAGAGAGAGAGTATTCTTGTGAACTCCATGATTGTTGGGTATTCTCATAACTTATTAGGTGAAGATGCCGTAAGGCTTTTTGTCGAAATGCATAAAGACAGATTATATCCAACAGATTACACATTTGCTAGTATTACACATTTGCTTGTATTTTGAGTGCTTGTGGGAGTCTTGCAATACTTCAAAATGGAAAACAAATCCATTCTTTGATTACGAATACGGGTTCGGATAAAAATGTATTTGTTGTTAGCTCTTTGTTTGATATGTATTCAAAGTGTGGTGAAATCGATGAAGCTCGTTAATTTTGTTATCAAAAGCTTGAAAAAAATGATGTTTTATAAACTTCCACAATTACAAGTTTTGATCTTAAAGTAGAAAATAATAAGAATTTTGAAGGTTTGATCTTAAAGTCGACTGCACAATTTCTTCATGAGTTTCATATGATGAATGATGAAATCAATTCCAAACTCAAGATTTCGTGGACACATACTCTTAGTTTATATTCTCGATTTGCAAATAAAGTTTGCAAGATATGCGACTCAAGATGATATTCTGCAGAGCTTGCAAATCTATATTTTGCAAACACAGTTTGCAGTTTACATTATGCAAATACATGTTTGCATATGTTTGCAGTTTACATTATGCAAACACATGTTTCCAGATCAGATTGTTGCAAACACGTTTGCAGAACAGATTGTTGCAAACACGTTTGCATAACAGCTTGTTGCAAACACGTTTGCATAACAGCTTGTTGCAAACACGTTTGCATAACATATTATTGCAAACACGTTTGCATACCAGATTGTTGCAAACACGTTTGCAGAAAAACGTAAAGGAAAAAAAAGGAAAAAACCACCGTTTTTGTCTGAGCTTTTTTTTAAAAAAAAAAAGTATTGAAAGTGGATCTTGTTAGAAAGCTAATGAAAAATCAATTCTAAATATATAATTTTTATAGAAATTCGACATCTCAAATAAAAGTTATATCGATTTAAAGTTTAAAGAAAAATAAAAGAATTTAGTTACACAAAATGACAAAAAGGGGTATTTTAGTATTTGCACACTTTTTGACCTCAATAATAATTTTCAAATGTTTTGTGTTTTTCTACTCATTTTCAATATTATTTTGACCTTTTTAGAAATTATCCCAAAACGGAAGTCAAATCGGAGTCCGGGCGAAGGAATAAATCAAGGTCAAAGTTTTGTCAAAGAGGGTTGACTTGCGGGACAATAGCGGGCACACATTTGGCGCGCGGTACACCAAGGAACACGTGGCGCGCTCCGGACGTCGTTTCATCAAATTCCCGTATTCTCGCTAAGCAACAAAATAGGACCCTTAGCGCATGATCCGATGCATCCCGTTGCAGCTTAACTCGGTAGCCCCGTCTCTACGTTTTAATCTTGGCCGCAACCTCCCGCGTCATCAAGATCCAACGGCTGCTGTGCATCTACACCTTTATTCATTATCCCGTGCACCCGAAGCAGCCTAGATCCCGTACTCTTGGACACGTGGCCTCCTCTTAACCACCCAGATCCGTGCGCGTGAAAATCCAAGGGCTGCTGCTCCGTCTCACCCTATTAACATATAACCGGCTACATGCTAGCATCCGAAACCCTTCCCAACAAACCCTAGCCGCCGGGTCACTTGACCAATTTAGGGTTTTGTGATTTTAACCCATTAAATTCCAAATATAACCCTTCCTTTTCATCCTTTTTACCATTTAACCCAACCAAAACCAAAACCCACCTATAAATAAATCATTTTCTCCTCCATTAAAACCTAGACTTGCAAACCCTCTCATACTCCTTCTCTAATATCTACCTCTTCTACCATTAATATATTTCTATCTTTCTCTACTAATAATACTTCCTCTTACCTAATCTTTCTTCTCTACTACTAAATCCATTTCTTTTCCATTCTTTTTCCATCTTCTTCTCTACCACTATTATTTCTTCCATTAATAGTCTTCTTCTTCTTCCTTCCATATTCTTCTATCATCTTTACCCTCTTCATCTCTTCTTTCCAACTTTCTAGATCTAATTTCTTCTTTCCCTTTCTTTTTCTTATTTGGGTTGCAATAAAATAGCTATTACTTGGATTTTTTGGAGTACAACTCTTGAACATAAATGGAGCAAATCTTGGACAAATTGGAGATACATGGGGATATGGAATTTGAACATTCTTGGTGATTTCTTTCCATTAATTTCTTCGTATTTTCATTTATTTTACAATGTCAATGAATGGTATTCTAGATTCCATGTATTGTTAATTTAGCAATCTAAGGTTGTAGAGGAAACCCATATTTGGGCTTATTTTGAGATATGTTATAAATCAATGAATCCTTGTATTGAGCTTCAATGCCTATTGATTGTCATTTCATGTTGATTCTATAACCTTATTGTCATTCATGTATTATAATTAGATATTTCATGCTTTTATTGAATTATTAGATGAGATATGCCTTTTAGATCTTGAATGATAGTGTAGAAAATTAGTCTTATATGATAGTCAATCATACATTCTTGATTTTGAATCGTGTTATTAAAGAATATATTCCGAAATCTAAATAGTTTATTATGTTAGATTTTGAGTTATACATGAGAAAAGGGATTTGTTAATTAATGCATGTTTTAAGTAGTCCATTTATGTGCCATTTTGGATCTTTATAATACTTGTTCTTGATTAATTAAATCCTTTGATGTGCTTTAATGTCTATTGATTGTTTATCTATATGGATTGGATTTTCTTTCCATTACTCATGCCTCATAATTAGATATTTCATACTTTCGTTAAGTTGTTAGATGGAGTATGCTTTTTAGATGATGAATAATAGTTAAGTGATCCGAATCTTTATAAGGAAGACAATTAGAATTAGTGATTATAAAATTGTTTTATCTAGAACATCATCCGGAATCCAAATAGTTCATTATATTGGATCCCAAGTAAATACAAAAGAGATTTAAGTAATTAAGTGCTTGTCTTATAAAGTGAAATTATGTGGTGGATTTTATAACCTTAGATATCTTCTCCCTCTCTTAGATAGTTTAGTTAGTTTTATTTGTTTTCTTATTTCTTGCAAATCATTTATCAAATTTATGAAGTGGTGTGTGTGTGTGTGTTAGTCTAAGTTAGCTATTGACATTTTGATTAATGGGTTAAACCCGCATTCGATATCTGAAGTTACCTACCTATCTCTTGGGACGATACTCGATCTTATTTTCAATACTATAACTTGACCCCGTATACTTGCGGGATTAGACCTATTTTTAGGCCCATCAGTATCCCATCTTCAATCTGTATAACTTCTAGCCCAAGAAAATAAGACATCAGCCCCATATCAGTCATTTCAAACTCTCTACTCATGGCCTCCCTAAATTCAGCAAACATGGTTGAATCATTTCCTGTAAATATTAAGTCATCTACATATAAACAAACAATAAGTAGACTTCCATTTGAGTTAGACTTAATATATAAGGTAGGTTCATAGGGACACTTAAGAAATCCATTTATTTGAAAGTAAGAATCAATACGGGTATACCACGCCCTCGGTGCTTGCTTCAATCCGTATAATGCTTTCTTTAGCTTAAGAACCTTGTCTTCATGTCCTTTTCTCACATAACCAACTGGTTGATCAATGAATACTTCTTCATCAAGATGACCATTGAGAAAGGCTGATTTCACATCCATTTGATGGATTTTCCATTTCATTTGGGCAGCTAGAGCAATCACTAGACGAATAGTATCGAGTCTAGCAACGGGTGCAAATACTTCATAGTAGTCAATTCCAGGTTTTTGTTTGTAGCCTTTTACAACAAGTCTAGCTTTCAATCTGTCCACTCCACCGTCTGACTTGTACTTGATCTTGTACACCCATTTGACGCCTATTGACTTTTTTCCTTTTGGAAGTGAAGTTAACTCCCAAGTGTTGTTCTTTTCTATTGAGTGGATCTCTTCATCCATCGCTTTAATCCACCCTTCTTCTTGTGTTGCTTCAGCAAAAGTAAGAGGGCAGCAGTCTGCAAATAACACAAAGTTTACAAGCTCCTCATCAGATACATAGTTATCATTAGTTATGACATAATCCTGTAAACGTGCTGGTTGAATACGTCTCCTTGATGAACTACGAACTACTGCATCATTGTTTAAACTGTTAGAGTCATCTACTATTGCTTCAGGTTCTGTAATAGAGAATGGAGGATTTGCATTTTGTACTTCCTGTTGTGTACCACCGGTTGTTTCTTCATTCAGATTTATAGTCATCTGATTTTTCTCTTCTTTCGACCAGTTCCAAGCTTCATCTTCATTAAACTCTACATCCCTGCTAACAATTACTTCACCTGTTTTTGGATTAAACAATTTATAGCCTTTAGTTCTATCACTATAGCCAATGAAAATACATTTCTGACTTTTACCATCAAACTTGCTTCTCTTCTCAGCTGGTATATGTGCATATGCTATACAACCAAATACCCGAAGAAGTTCAACGTTTGGTTTATGAGTACTCCATGCTTCCTCCGGTGTCATATCAAGAACACTTTTTGTTGGAGATCTATTTAAAATGTAAACCGCACAAGACACTGCTTCTGCCCAAAATACTTTTGGTAGGCTTTTTCCTTTTATCATGCTACGTGCCATTTCGACAATAGTTCTATTCTTCCTCTCAGAAACTCCATTCTGCTGAGGTGAATAGCTAGCTGTGAGTTGGTGCTTTATACCGTGACTTTTGCAAAAGTCAGAGAACTCGTTGGAAGTGTACTCCCCTCCTCTATCTGTACGGAATGATTTCAAACTACGACCACTTTGTTTTTCTACATAAGCCTTAAACTCTTTAAACATCTCAAATGTTTCAGACTTTTGCTTCAGAAAATAGACCCATGTTTTCCTACTGTAATCATCGGTAAAAGTAAGAAAATACCTTTTACCTCCATGTGAAGCAACCTCCATTGGCCCACAAATGTCTGAATGCACCAACTCTAGTTGTTCCTTAGCTCTTTTTGCCTTGCCCACCGGAAAAGTATCTCTATGTTGCTTTCCAAAGATACATCCTTCGCATAGTTGATTACAATTTTCCAGCAACGGTAATCCAGTAACCATTTCCTTTCTAGCCAACAATCTCAACCCGTTAAAATTTAGATGTCCAAAACGAAGATGCCAAAGCCAATTAGAATCCATAACAATAGCTTTAAATGAATAAATCTTTTCAGTTTGTAAAGCTAAAGGAAACATACGGTTTTTGGTCATTCTTACTTTGGCAATAAGTTCGTTTTTCTGATTTGTAATAGTACAAACCCCTTGTGAAATCATGATTTTCAGACCCTTTTCAGAAAGCTGACCCATACTTAGAAGGTTCCAATGTAAGCTAGGAACAAAGAAAACATCATAAATATATTCATGAGAACCATCTTTCAAACGTATTAAAATTTTACCTTTGCCCATGATAGAAACTTTAGTTTTGTTTCCAAAGTTCACTTCACCTCGAACTGACTCATCTAAGAGAGAAAACAACTCCTTATTTCCACACATATGGTTGCTGCACCCAGTGTCTAGATACCACTTGTCGAGGAACTTTTCATCCGAAGTGTTGCAAGCTAATAATCCTTCTTCAGAAACACTACAAGCTAACAGCAAGGTTCCATCTTCTTCTTCTTCTTCATTATCTAATAATCCTTCTTCAGAAACAGTACAAGCTAACAACGAAGTTTCATCTTCTTCATTATCTAATGATCCTTCTTCGGAAACACTATAAGCTAACAGCAAGGTTTCCTCTTCTTCTTCATTACCTTCTTCATTTTCAGAATAGTTGGCATAATTTTCATGTTCAAGATTATTTTTCGATAGCTTAACTCTACATTGTGATCGATAATGTCCATATTTCTTGCACCGAAAACACTGGATTCTGGACTTATCACTTCTCCCATTTTCATAAGTATGCTGATCAAAAGACTTTCCTTTGTCACTTTTTGATCCCTTTCCTTGATTTGATGTTCTTCCATTGCTAAAATTACTTGTCCCTGATAAAACCACCTTACTTTGAAAGACTTGTTCAATAGGTGCTACATTTCTTTGATTCATTCTGTGTTCATGGGAACACAATAAACCCATCAGTCCTTCCATCGTCATGGTCGAAAGATCCCTCCCTTCTTCAATTGCAGCCACAATATAATGAAAACGTCCGATAAGGACCTCATAATCTTCTCAATAACACGCAAATCATTTAATTTTTCACCGTTAACTCGTAACTGGTTAACGACAGATTCAACACGTGAAAAATAATCAGATATGGTTTCAGAATTGTTCATGAAAAGAGATTCAAATTCACCTCTCAAGGTTTGCAACCTTACACTTTTCACTTTCTCATCACCTTTGTAGGCTTTCTGCAGCAACTCCCACGCCTCCTTAGATGTAGTTGCTCGTGATATCTTTTGGAAAACAACCTCATCTACAGCTTGGAATAGAAAGAACAGGGCCTTCTTGTCCTTCTTTCTATTTTCTCTCAAGTTCTCTTTTTGAACTTGAGTTAAAGTTGTCTCTGCATCTTGACTAGATGGCTCTATGTATCTGGATTCAATAACTTCAACCAATTCCTGAAATCCAAACAAAGCCTTCATTTGGATGCACCATTGATCAAAGTTTTTTCCACTAAATCGAGGAAGTTGAGGCTGAATTGATCCATTCATTGTTGTCTTGCTAGCAATCAAAGAAGTAAACAAAGAATTGTAGGAAACCTAGCTCTGGATACCACTTGTTGAAATTAAAAGTAAAACTCAATCTCAGAAAAGATGAAACTGAATAGAGAAAAGAACGCAGTAAAACTGAAGCAAAGAACTCTTTTTATTACTCTTGATTCGATAATAAATAAACATGGCTAGTCACCTATTTATAGATGCTAAAGACTCAACTGAACACTAAGAAAACTCCTACAAATCAGCAACTAAGACTCAATCTAATTGACTAAGTAAAATAACAGAATTGGACTTATTCAAACTGAAACAAATAATGACTCGACTATTTTTGACTTTAGGCTAACCAGTTTGAGTTTAGGTTCCAACAGTCTTCAATGTCACATCCTTGATATTAATCCCGTCGTCGTGCATCATCTTCTTCGATTCTTTCAGATCTCAATACATTTCTTAATCGCTAAAAGGATCAAGTCTTTGGCATAATCCTAGTAAGAACATAACAGGGAATTCTAAGAATTTTCAGAATCATCTATGATTGAGGAATTTTCGGATGATCCAGGGATATTACAGTTTCGTATTCTAATCCAAACTCTGTTTTTTTCTTCACATAAAGACATCTTAACTAACAAGAACTACTGTTTATCTAATAATTCTCAAGGGTTCTGGATTTTGGATTTATAGTTCTTTTAGTAATATCTAAATTCAATTTTTAAGAATTTTATATAAGTTTAGTGAAGATCTGATATTGGGTTTTTAACCAGAGGAGTAATAATGGAGGAGATGAAGGAATGGCGGCCATGACCACCTCTGATTTCCAACAAATGCGATGTGAAACTTATTTGAAGAAGACTTGGTTTTGATTTTGTTTCAGGGAGTTAATATCGAGACTTAGGGTTCGTGTTAAATGGAAAGGGCCGAAATTTGGGTTGAGGTCTTTGAGGGGATCTGGTAAGATTAATATTACTTGTAAAGAAGAACAAGTAAGGAGTGATGGGGTGAGTTGATCAATGGAATGAGGAATTTCAGAGGGTTACTGTTCTTTCTTCTTATAAGGAGAATTTGTTTCTTCCGTGGGAAATCACGGTTATTGTCTTGTGTAGGGGTGGGAATCGGTTCGGACGGGCGGGAAACGGACACTAAGTCAACCGGTCCGGGCGGAACAGGCATAAGTCTTAAGTGTCCATTCGGACATCCGGACAAAACGGACGGGTATTTCGGATTTTTCTCAAACAAAGTGCCCGTCCGTGACCGTTTTGATAGTCGGGCAAACCGGATATCGGTCGGTCGGTCACCGGTTACTAATGAACACATAAAAAGAAATTATTCAAAATTAAAACTGTTTAGTAACTAAACACAACTTTCTAAACTCCTACTTTACAATTCCAAAAAGTACATGAATACAAAATTAAAAGATAATCATTGAGATTTCTCATAGATTACGATCGGTTATATTCTTCTTCACATGGATTACGATCGGTGCATTATGGGTTCTACGGTGTATTGTGGGTTCAAGGGTTACTGGTGAGATATTGAGATTTTGGAGGAGAGAGAGAGACTAGAGAAGTAGAGAGGTGAAGATAAGATTAAGAAAAGTGATTTCTAGGGTTATATATTTTTTTCTTTTGAAATCTAACGGTTGTAGCTAACCCTACAAATCTAAAGGCTTAAAATCAATCATATAGGCGGGCGGGTATAACTGGTAGGATAAACGAATGGATATGGACGGATTCGGTCGGGCGGATAATATCAGCGGGCGGATTCGGTCGGACCACCGGGTAAGGACCTATGCCCGCGTCCGTCCGCTTAAGCTCTTTCGGTCGGGCGGGTACGAACCGATTTGGGCAACGGACGGTCACAGACGCTTCGAACTCGGGCGGTCGTGGGAGGATTCCGGGTTTCCGGACCAAAATCTCACCCCTAGTCTTGTGGCAGACTTGGGTTTGTTTAATTATTGATGGAGATTATGTAAGGGCAAAGTGGGTATTTCTGTGAGTATAACCTTAAAGACGGAATATTCTCCTTTGATTCCGTCAAAAGGGAGTTCAAAGTGCAACACTGAAAAAAGGGAGTCCAAACAGCAAGTCAATTATAGGAAAGGGGGTCCAAACAGCAAATCTCCCTGTTGATAATGACAAACTCTATCAGCACTTGGTTGTCAGTGATTGATAGTGTTGACATAAGCTCCAAAACCCTGGAGCTCCCAGGTTCAATTCTCTGAGGAGGTGGAATCCATGGTTATTGAATTTGAGTCATTAAAAGTATCAATAATGTAATAAATTTGTCGGGTTCTAGGTCTCTTTTATGTTATTGGGCTTTAGGTCTCTTTCATTATTAGTTTAACTTAGGCAGTTATCGTGCTTATCACATCTTCATGATGTAGTGCCTTGCAATGATTAACGTAGATCGTAGTCGATTTCTAAAAGAAAAACAATGACAAACTCTAGAAAAACTGAAAACCCTAAATTTGATGATGACGAATCTGCACCAATGGACATGATAGGGGAGAGGAAATGAGATTACCGTTAAGTAGATCAGCAGAAACAACATAGATATGCCATATGCATAAATTAGTTACTTGCACTTGACCTACTTAGTTTTATGGATTTTGAGATATTAAAGTAGTTACTTGCACTTGCTACCATGTTCCTTTCGAAGTTAGTATTTTTCATTTACTGAAACTTTTAAGTTGGTTCATGATTGTTGATCAGAGGATATTTTGTTATGTAGGTCAGAAAGGTAGACATGCTTGACGGTGTAACCGTTCACCGATTAGAGAAGGGTTAGTATTTTCCATTTACTGAAACTTTTAAGTTGGTTCATGATTGTTGATCAGAGGATATTTTGTTATGTAGGTTAGAAAGGTAGACATGCTTGACGGTGTAACCGTTCTCCGATCAGAGAAGGTCAAAGATGAGTTGGTCTTGGATGGAAATGATGTCTAACTTGTCTCACGATGGAAATGATGTCTAACTTGTCTCACGATCATGTGCATTGATCAAGCAGGTTTCACCCTCTCTTTCTCTCTCTCTCCCTCTCTCTCTCTGGGTTTTGTTATGATAATTGTGTTGATTGAAATACTTTTTCGACAGAAATGCCACGTGAAGAACAAGGATATCAAGAAGTTTCTTGACGGTATCTACGTGAAGTGAGATAGGAGTTATTGTAGAAGAAGAATAAGATGGTAATGAGGGGTGGTAGGGTTAAGTTGGCTTTGACCGGTGCCTATATAGTTGTAGGGTGCTAACAGAGAAATGAGCAGTTGGGCTTGGTGCTAATAGAGATGGATGCTAACAGCTTTTTAGCCCGATGCCTTTAGAAGCACCAAAAAGATATTTTAATCTTTATATATTGTATTTCTTTTTATCTGAATAACAAGGTCGCGGCTTTGGGGAATAAAGATTTATTCTCCGGGGAATAAATACTAAAGGAACATGTTTACATTTTAGACCGAAAATTTACAAAGTTGTATCTTCCCCCCTAATCTTCATCTTCCACTAAGTTTATCTTCTTCTTCTTCTCTCTAAAAACCCTAATCCTAAAAACCTAACAGTAGTACTACAAATCAAAATCCCGAATAAATCAAGAGAAGAAGATTGAGGAATTTAAAGACCAACGGGGTTCTTCTTCCATCAAATTCGTGTTGGAATGGATACTAAATCATTGTCAATCAACTCACCCAATTTTGATATAACATTACTTTGTAGGTTTCAAACTAATTGGATTTTTGAAGGTGTATGAATATTACTTCTAAAACTGAATTTGTAACCCTAATCCCTCAATCTTCTTCTCTTAATTTATTAGGAATTTTGATTTGTAGTACTATTATTGAGTTTCTTGGATTAGGGTTTTTAGAGAGAAGAAGAAGAAGAAGATAAACTTAATGGAAGATGAAGATGAAGATTATGGGGCAAGATACAACTTTGTAAATTTTTGGGTTAAAAGTAAATATGCTCCCTTAGACTTTATTCCCCGGAGAATTTTCTTTATTCCCCAAAGCCGTGGCCAATAACAATTATCAAATATTTACATATAACTCTTATTTTAATTTGTTCCGGTAAAACTCCTTTTATCTTATCTCACTTGGGGACAAATTTTAAGGGTCTCACGCACTCATTCAGTACTTCAGCCCCCAGAAGTAGAATCAGTCTCATTATCTTCTTCCAAAACCTTTTTTTAGGGTTTTTCCTTTAAACCAATATTCATCACCGTAAACCCTAGTTACAGTTCCAAGGAATGGATCAACCCGCAACCCCAAATACTGCTGCTCCACCTTCACCTCCCACCGCCCAAAATGGCTTACCCCAAAAGAAAAAACTCCCAACCCCAAAAGAACTTATCTCTCATTATGAATCTCAAGGACTTGAAACAAATGAAGCTTCACTGAAAGTAATTGAAGATCTTCAAAATGTATTATTTAGGGTTATTGGTTCAAGAGGTAAGAAAAAGGAGAAATTCATGGCACAAAGTTCAAGAACGCTTGAAACAATGAATACCCGTTTAGCTATTTTGGAATTGAAAGTGGATTCAAAACCTGGGTATGGTCAAACCCTAGCAATTGGAGTTGTAGCTGGTGGAATTATTAAAGGTGCAGGTAGTGTTCTTCCTCATGTTTTTGGTGCAATTGGGCAAATTTGGAACTCTGTTAGGAGTTCTACTAAATAATTAGCCTTCAATGGTTCTGCTTTTTCTTTTTCCTAATTGTATGAGACAGTAATTGAGGTTAAGATTGTAAGCTCCTCCCATTCGTTTGGGTTTAATTCTTGTCTTCACTTTGTGTTTGTATTATTTTTGGTTGAATATTAGAATCGAGTTGATTTTCCACTACCATTGAAAGAGGTTTGACGGACTTGGACTGTTTTTTATAGCAATTTGGGGTGAAGATTGTCATATGGGAGAATTACTGAAACCCCCGACTTTTTATAATGCGTTTACTGAAACCCCCGACTTTTATTAGTAATTACTGAAACCCCGACTTCCGTTAGATTTAACTTTCATATTTTCAATATTACTTTCTTGCCCTCTTATTAAAACCCTCACCTTTTGATAATGTGATTACTGAAACCCCCGACTTTTCTAACATACTTGCTCCCTTACTAAAACCCACACCTTTACTAATTGAGATTACTGAAACCCCCCGACTTTTGAAATAAATGGACAATATCAAAAGTCGGGGGTTTCAGAGAAGTTCATATTTTTCTTAATATAAAATCTCCCACTTGCTTACAAGAAATTCAAGGTTTATTTTCTTGATGAGAAACAAATTTTATGAAGGAAGCACAACCAACAGTCAATTATTGGAGACAAAGCAGGAAGCAGTTGTTCTCGCTGGAGCTACACCTAGAAGGCACCAGATCATACTAACCGGTTACCGGAGATTTCCAATCCTAGGTTTCTGCTTTAAAATCGAATTTTTTAAAATCCTAGGTTTATGCGGATGGGTTATCGGTTGATTTCCAATCCTAGGTTTCTGCTTTAAATTCAAATTTTTTTCTGTTGATGGGTTATCGATTGATTTCCAATCCTAGGTTTCTGTTTTAAAATCCAATTGTCCCTAAGATTAACGTGCACAACATCGAATGAAGAGAGAGAGAGACAGAGGGAGAATACATCAATTAGTAATGTGAATTTTATTTAAAGAAAACAAATGAAGAGATTATATGCTTGAGATTTCGATGATAGAGACTCTAAGTAAAGCTCAAAGGGAAGGAACCATTTTCCGTAGATGCTTGGGTATGACTACCCTACCTATTTTCATGCACTTTTATATATGTTCTTTCTCTTGAGAACCATGCAAGGTGTTCTTTTTATATTGGTGATTTTATTGATGACATTGAGTCTTCTTCTCAGAAGCAATCTCTTTATATTTTGAATTTTTTAAAAACTTTCATTATGTTTTGAAATTTTGTTAATGATAGATAATGCTAGGGAATTGAAGTCATTTGAAGATTCTATGGACTTTGAGAGAATGGAGCAGGAGTTTGGAGCTTTTCAATTACTTGTGCTCTATTTGGTTTTAGATTTTTATCTTTGATAGTGTGGTAAGACTTGAATGAACCATAATATTTTATGACTAGTTAGATTGTGACCAGAGAGTATGTTTTGATTTCAAATTAAGTGACGGATTTAGGTATTTGTTCTGGTTGGAGAAGAAGGATTGTTGATATAAGCGCCCCGGTATCGTGTTTAAGGCGCCCGCGTTTTCTGATCCCAACAGGTCCGGTTTTAGTAAATGGCCTTTTGGTCATTTCTCTCCCTCTAACAGCATCACACCGTTAAATCTAATGGAAGTCGGGGGTTTCAGTAATTACTAATAAAAGTCGGGGGTTTCAGTAAACGCATAATCAAAAGTTGGGGTTTCAGTAATTCTCCCTTGTCATATTGTTTTGGCTAGAAAAGAGATAAATCGTTTTAAACCCCACTGGGGAAATAAGAACATTTTTCAGGGTGCAAATATTTGGTCAAAAATTGGTCATCCATAGACTTATTTTAATTGAGAAAATAATTTTGAGTTGAAATATTTTGGTATATTTTTTAAGGCCGCGGCTTTGGGGAATAAAGAAAATTCTCTGGGGAATAAATTCTCGAGGGAATCCAGATTTTTTTAAAAATTCTCCGGGGAATAAATTTTTATGGGGAATACAGAATACATTTTTTTGAAAGTTCTCCTCCATCTCATCTGTTCTCTGCCACTTCATCTTCTCGACACCTCATCATCTTCTCCGGCGAAAGTCGCTGGCCAGACAATTTTCCGGCCGGCGACCTTCAAACATAATTTTTTTTTTTTAATTTTCTCTCTCTCTCTAATTTTTTTTTTCTTTTCTCTCTCTAGAACAGATCTAGAGAGAGAGAAGGTCTGTCACGAACAGACCTTCAATGGTCTGTTCGTGAGAACAGATTCTCATTGACCATGTTCCTCTTCTGGTTTGATTGCCCTTCTTCTTCTGGTTTTGGGTTTTAGAGAGAAAGAGAAAGAGAGTTTTTTAGAGAGAGAAAAAGATGCAGAGACGGAGGTC
This sequence comes from Eschscholzia californica, assembly GCF_041429995.1. Taxonomy (NCBI): domain Eukaryota; kingdom Viridiplantae; phylum Streptophyta; class Magnoliopsida; order Ranunculales; family Papaveraceae; genus Eschscholzia; species Eschscholzia californica. The sequence goes on along the minus strand of NW_028238483.1, from coordinate 11,543,765 downwards.
TAGAACCTTGATCTTACTTCGGACGATTATATCTTGTACAATATTTGTGATATCAATAGTTGCTATTCTCTCTGTTCATTTGCACATCTTTCTATTTTCTGAAGTTACTCCATTTCCTGATTCATACAAGATACCTTCAGTAATACTTCTTACTCCTTTATCTATTTCGATTTGTCTTTCTTTTTCTAGGGTTTTTTTTCTTCTTTTGAGATTCATGTGCTCCTTTTAGCAGTTTTATTCATCTACTTGAAATTTTTTATTATTAGGAATTTATTAGTTGTCTTTCTCTTCACTGATTGCAATTTCTCTTTAAGGATTTGGGGTTTGTAAGATTTTTCAATACATGCTGATTGCTGTTTCAGTAGGATGATCTGTTTGTTTTTTTTTCTTTTGGGGGATTTGCAGCAACATGACATTGCACATCAGAGATTGAAAGGGGAGTTGAGATGGACTCAGGAGATTTCTCGATCAGCCCCAATTTTCAAAAGTTCCTCTTCCTTTGCTTATAGTTTCTAGGAAAGTCAAGGAACATACCTTCTCTCTCTCTCTCTAGATTTGTTCTAAAGAGAGAGAGAGAAAAAAGAAAAAAAATTTAGAGAGAGAGAGAGAGGAGAGAGAAATTTTTTATGTTTGAAGGTCGCCGGCCGGCCAGAAAATTGGTCGGGCGGCGACTTTCGCCGGAGAAGATGATGTGGTGTCGAGAAGATGATGAGGTGTCGAGAAGATGAAGTGGCAGAGAGAGGTGATGAGATGGAGGAACCTTTTTTATAGCATCTTCTAAAATTAGAAGCCCCTTAGCAATAAAAAGAAACATAAAAAATCAATCTTATTTGACTAGTTTTAAGAAAAGTCTTTATTCCCCGGAGAATTTTCTTTATTCCTCAAAGCCGCGGCCTTTTTTAAAGAGGGGTTGGGCCATTGGTCCAAAAAGGGGGCCGAAATGAAAATTCCACCCAAAGTTGCCTAAAAATGAAAGGGAGGTCCAATGTGTCAGTTTGGGGGTCAAAATTACGTAAAGGGCCCTTAGAAAATAAAGTATTTACCGTTCATGCCATCGAAAATTACAAAATTGCCATCGAAAATTCTCGGGAAACGATTTTTTTTCTGAAAAATAATCTGACAACCCGTCCATCAAAATCTGTACTATTCAGAAAATTACGGAACAGCCACCGAAAAATTCCCGGGAAACGAAATTTTTTTCGGGAAATTATTTTATTTACTGGAAAAATTTTTCTGTACTAGACATTTTTGGTGGGCGGGAATTAGAAATTTCGTAAAAAAATTTGAAAATTTGGGCGGGAATTTGAAATTTCGTTTGAAAATTTCAAAACTTTGAAAAAAAAAATTTGTGACCAGGAAATTATTTTATTTACTGGAAATTTTTTTCTATACTAGACACTTTTGTTGAGCGGGAATTTAAAATTTTCAAAAAAATTTCAAAATTTGCCCGGGAATTTGAAATTTCGTTTAAAAATTTGAAAATTTCAAAATTTCGAAAAAAAGATTTCGTTTGAAAATTTGGAAATTGGAATTTTTTGTGTACGGGAAATTATTTTATTTACCGGGAAGAGATGGTTTGCTGGGCGGGAATTTGAAATTTCATTTGAAAATTTCAAATTTTCAAAAAATTTTGAAACTTTGAATTTTTCGTATACTGGTAAATTATTTTATTTACCAGACATTTTTTTTTTCAGGAAAACGTCAGCATGTCCCGTCCAAGGGCAAGAGGGGAATAAAAAAAAAACTGACATTTGGACCTGCAACTAATTTTTGGGCAAGAGTGGATTTTTTTTGGGTTTACCCCCCAGATTTTGGACTGTTGACTCAAAAATCCATTTTTTAAATCTCCAATTCCAACAACATTTTTCCTCCAGTTATAGTCGCTGGCAGACAACCATTAGCTTTTTCCGGTTATTTATTTCTCCATCTACCATTACTCTAATAAGTTTTCCCTCTTCTTTCCTTTCTCTATCTTCTTCTCTTCTTCTCTGTTCTCTCTGAATTTTTGGGCAAAGGTGAAGAATCCCCTACGGCCGTAATCGAAACCGGGACTGGGTGGGGTGGGGTAAATCCCCAACAGACCAGTTTCCTTGTTTGGATGGAAACCAATCCGTCCGTTTTGGGATCTCCCAAACCAGTCACTAGTTTGGGTCTTTGGGAGATCCGCAAACTGATTTTTTGGCGAAGGGATCATCCGCTTCGCCGGATTAGATAAAGAGGAAATAGTAGAAAGAAAAGAGGGAGGAGCGGAGAGAGAGAGAGAAGAAGGATAAATGGAGGTTGTAATTTCATTGGAGGGAAAGAAGAAGAAAAAAAGTGGTGGTGGCCGGAGTCGGAATTGGTGGTGGTGGCCGGAACTAGTGGTAAGAGCTGAGGGAGAAGATGACCGGTTTCCCTTTAAAATTTTGCACCCTGAAAAACTCTTCAAACTTCACATCTTTCTACCCGGAAAATATTCTTATTTGACCAAAGCGCCAACCATTGTAAATGAGTTACCAAGATTTGGGGTTTTGAGGCATTCAGATACGTACTACGTGGAACTAACAGGTGTGTACAAAATTATTGTAACAAGTTCTTATCAAACAGAGAAGACAAGAGACGGAGAAAGATTTATATATTGATCAACAAAGTAAAGAACAATATCAACATTTGGTAGCCCAAAGTGGTCGATAATGTTGACATAAACTCTAAAACCCTGGAGGTCCCGAGTTTGATTCCTAGAGGAGGTTTTAGGCTAAACAACTCCTTCATTATCGGTTTAACTTAGGCAGTTATCCTGCTTATCACATCTTCATGATGTATCAATGTCTTGTAATGACTAACGTATATCGTAGTAGATTACTTAAACTTGATACTGCTTATCACATCTTCAAAAAGAAACTTGATACTCTTAATTTCCATCGAGCAACTCATACTTATAAAACTTTTATTAGTGGCATAACTTTCTCCTAAAATAACTCAAATACTGTGACTCATAACAGACTTAAAGATTACTTAAACTCTTAAATTAACAGTAGACTAAATCAACAAAGACTAAATTAGTACGACAAAGTAAGTTATACTAAATTTCAATACTTTGCCTTAGTGCAAACTCACGGTGACTAATACCAAGAGCTTTATGAAAGATTTCGAACTTAACTCGTAGAAAAGCTTTTAAATATGTCATTAACTTGATCATCTATATCAATTTTCTACAATACGATCTCTTGACTTAGCACCTTTTCATGTACAAAGTGACGATGAATCCCTATGTGTTTTGTGCGAGTATGAAATACTGGGTAATCGGGTAATCTGATTGCACTTTCATTATCACAACTGATAGGCACTTTTTTTTGTTGAAAACTGATAGGCACTTGATACAACTACAAATATTCATGCTTTGATGCAGCTTGTCCTATTTTGACTAGTTTATACATTAACTATTGAAGTTAATTGTTGAAGTCATGATAAGTTGTACCCAATCTTATTTTAACTAACATAAAACAACGACAAACTAATATCCCTATTTCTACTAGAAGCAACAGAAAACGGTACAAGAATCAGTTTCAGTTCTTGAATCAAAAGCCTAAGTAAGTGGTATCACCTATCGCATTCTCAACATCACACTAAGTAGAAATTTACATTCTCTCATACTTCTTCTTTCCTTCTGTCTTCCCGTTCTTCTACTATTTCTAAACACAGTGAACACAACATCCCGTTCTTTTCTCTAAACTGAAAATGAATTCCGAATTGAAATTCCATATTGAGTTACTAACTGCTGAGAAGAACAAGCTATTGACTTCTACACCAACCTCATCAAAGACAAATTCAGAATGAATTTGGCTTAATCGTCTGCTTAAAGATATTGGAGTTAATTTTAACTATCAAATTTCTATCATCTGTGATAATGAAAGTGTAAATAAATAAGCTTCTTCATCACATCTAACTGAAAATAAAACAAAAACGAAAATCAAAATCTAACCATAGAAAAGAAATTGTGAATCTTAATATATAAACCTAATTTTACCTGTAATGTTTTCTACATCATATTGCTATACAAATTTAAAAAAAAAAAAAAGATTTCAAACAAAATCTCTTAATCAACGGAAATATAATTTGAACATGGATTAAAGTTATTATATCAAATTTACCAAGTAAGTAGTAATCGACTTTTATTCCAAAGATTGCAACCAAATACTAATCATAAAGTATCAGAAATTTGAGAAACAAATACTTTTTTTTGCTCATTTAAACAAATTTTATTTGAGGAATTATACGAGATAATCAAAGAAAATTATGATTTAAAATATATCTAAATTTAATTGATAATTATTATTTATAAAGTATTAGAAATTTTGAGATAACATCAAAAATTTCTTATATATACTGAACCGAAAATAGATGGATAACCAACAAAAGATATTTAGAGATAATCTAACAATATTATTTGTTTGTCCAAATAAATGATGTGTCAAGATAAGGAATCATAGAATTAGATATATAACAAATATATTTAGATATAGAACAAATAATAAATCACAATTAAACACAAATCAAAAAAGCCAAGTGAAGGCTCTGATACCAAATGTTAGAAAATTAAACCAAAATATATGTTGAATTATATACCTTGAGTCATTTTGATCATGTTGATTGTTATAGCGATAATCTTGATACTGGTAGATATCGAAAATCTTCTAACCTCAATCCTCTCATAATTTTGAGATACCATCACAAGAACCCAAATATGTTGCAAAATCATGAAAAGTAATAGATTTTTCAACTGCAAAAATTATACTAACCAAATTAGAGATAGGAGAAGAAAATAGTTTACAGAGAGAGAAATTGTGAATCTTAATATATAAACGAAATCTAAGTAGTAAGTCCACCCCAAGATGAGTGCTCTCCTGATGGGCCTAAAAAGTTTCCTAAATAGGTCACCCCCCGCAAGTATACGGGCGTCAAGTGATAATCCGGTAAGACCGGTTCGTTCCTCAGAGACTAAGTCAATCTATTCTGACTCCTATAACTAATTTGGATTTACTTTGGTGTAAGATGTTGAGGTGGGAAAAATAATGAATAATTCCAAAATAACGGGAAAATAAAGTGTAAGGAGAAGTTTTATGTGGAGAAAGTCTAGGGTTTCAAAATCCACCTAAATATGCGTAAATTATTGCCTAATTAGTGACAACTCGATCTTCTATAACTCAAGGAGAGACAAATCTATCATCCTCGGAAAATACAACTTTCTTAGAATAAAATATAATGTTTTGATTTCAAAAATAAATATTCAAGTGATAATCTAACTATTAACTATCAAATCCTAAGCATGAGACATTAAAGACACTTAGTCTAAACATGAATCATCAAAATATAAGTATAGTTAATGAAAGACATATCATGAATTTAAATAAGAAAAATCAATTTATCATTTAAAAGTACTTCGAAGATATTAGGTATGAGTTGAAAAAGTCAGACATTTACGCGATACTAAGGTTTCATCCTAACCCTAGATTAGATAAATTAGCTACTCATCACTAAAGAGATCATAATCATGGTGGGAGAGATAAAAATTAATAACATTAAAGAAAGAAAAAGATTCGGAGAAGAAAACACCTTTTTTCGCTTTTTTTTTTTTTCCTTCTGCGCAGCCAAACAGAACCTTAGGGAAAATTATTTTCTCATCTTCCCGGAAACGATTTCTAGATGAGAAAATAATTTTTCTTCTCTGGTTTTTCTCTTTCCTTCTCTGTTTTCTCTTTCTTTCTCTTTCTAAACTTTCTCTTCCTCTCTCTAACCAAACCAGCAACACTCTCTTTCTCTCTCTAACAGTAATGATAAAGAAAGAAGAAGAAAAAGATGAGATTAATGGAGTTTATAAATAATTCAATCTCTTTCTCTCTCTACAAACAATAGCTTTCTCTCTCTCTTATTTCAATATAAACCTCTCTCTGTCACTAAGAAAAGAATAAAGAAGAAGAAGAAACAGAAAAGACTTCCAAACTCTCTCTTTCTCTCTCTAGCTTTAGCTCTCGGTTTCTCTCTATTTTTTTCTCTCTCTAAACCGAGAGTTAATGTTCCCTCTCTAAACTTCTGTCTCTGTTGTGTTTTAGCCGTGGAGAGATGATTCTGGTTCCTGAAACTCTTTTTTTTTTTATAGCCGAGAGCCTTCCAAGCTCTTATGAACACCTTTCCTCTTCAACCGAAACCTCTCTCTCTTTCTACTGTTTCCATCTTCGAAAATTCCTTCCAACAATACCCAACTCTTCTTTCTATCTTTAAACTATATTTCCCACATTCTCCCTCTTTAAATTTTGTAGAAAAAGAAAGAATCCTCTCTGTTCACGTTAGAGAGGGAGAGAATAAATCCTAAGAATTTGGAAGGCAATTGTGGATTGCTGATTAGAGATTGATTCGCTGTCTCTCGGAGTATTCGAAGAAATTACAACGTGCTTCATGTTGATCCGTGTGTCTCATTAAATGAACTTGGCCGCTAGATCCGACGGATGCACGAGAGGGGTACAATAGCTTTCGTGAGCAGATACACCAGATCATGTCCTCTAAAAGATCTCAAAGTACAAACGTCTCTGACCGAAGAGAGCCCACTCTAAATCTGAGCCGCAAATCTTTTTCCCGTTTGCGCCACGTGTCCCTGAAAGAGTTGTGTTGACCTTTGCCCGACTAATTTTTTACTCGAACTTTGACTAGTTATATTTCTCTCATCGAAACTCCGATTGGACTCCCGTTTTCTCCTACGGATTCGTCATGGACCCCTCTTCTCATCCGAGCACCAACATTGGTTAAGATTTCCAGGACCAGCAAATGACCATGATGCCCTTAGCATGTCTTTCTCCCAATTTTAGCTGTTTTTCGAGCTCAATTCCGTAGAAGATACCTGGACAAAAGAAACACACAATTCCTCAGAGTACTTGCTCGAATTGGACTAACTAGCTCTAGTTAAGAGATTCAGATGGGACATTTTCATGTCTCATCATCTCCTATTCTGACTTCCCCAGAGCCTCCGGTAGCACAGCCGAGACAGCGACGGGTTCTCTGCCCCTGCGGGGATGGAGCGACAGAAGTTTTGAGAATCCAAGAGAAGGTCACGGCGAGACGAGCCGTTTATCATTACGATAGGTGTCAAGTGGAAGTGCAGTGATGTATGCAGCTAAGGCATCCTAACAAACCAATAGACTTGAGCCTTGTTCCTACATGACCCGATCAATTCGATTAGGCACTCGCCATCTATTTTCATTGTTCAACTCTTTGACAACATGAAAAAACTATTTTCAACTCTTTGACAACATGAAAAAACCAAACGCTCTGCCCTCCCTCTCTATCTATCCAAGGGATGGAAGGGCAGAGGCCTTTGGTGTCCCCTCCAGTCAAGAATTGGGGCCTCAAATCACCAGCCAATATGCTTTTCTCTCATGCCTTGGTTAAAATATGAAATTTACTAAATAATTGGTAATCAACTTGTATCCCAAAGATTGCAACCAAATACTCATCATAGAGTAGTAGAAATTTGAGAAATAAATACTCTTTTTTACTTATTCAAACAAATTTTATTTGAGAAAGTATACGAGACAAAGAAAGACAATCGTGATTTAAATATATCTAAATTTAATTGATAATTATTGATTAAAACTAATCATAAAGTATCAGAAATTTTGAGATACCATCATAAAAATTTCTTATAGATACTGAAGTGAAAATAGTTGGATAACCAACAAAAGATATTCAGAGAAAATCTAACAATATTATTTATTTATATTCAAACTAAAATGATATGTCAAGATAATAAATTATAGGATCAGATATATAACAAAATAATAAATCATTAAATACTACTCACCCCGTCTCATATTAAGAGTCTCACTTTCCTTTTAGAGATGTCTCATATTAAGAGTCCCACTTCCTTTTTTTATCATATAAAATCCATTTACTTTCCCACAACCTCCTTACCTTGAGTCAACTATAATTTGTTGGAATTTATTTTTGCAATAAAAGCACTTTAATGTTTAATGAGGTGGAATAATGAGACTCTTTTGAATCTTAGACTTTTTTCAACAATAAATAAGGGTACAAATGAAAGAACAAAATATATGAAAAAAAAGTTGGAGTTCCAAAGCAGGTCTCTTAATATGAGACAGAGGGAGTATTCAACAAAGTCGAATGAAGGCTCTGATACCAAATATTAGAAAATTAAATCTAAATATATGCAGAATCACATACCTTCAGCCATTTATATTATGTTGATAAACTAAAATGATAATGTAGACACAGGTGGATATCGAAAATCTTCTAAACCCAATCCTCTCAGAAATTTTTAGATACCATCATAAGAACCCAGACACATCGGTCGTGGAATCATGAGAAGTAATAGATTTTTCAACTGCAAAAATTATAACCAAATTACAGAGAGGAGAGTAAAATGAGATAAATAGTTTAGAGAGAGAAAACGAGATTTAAATTACGTGTGTAAAATTTATGCCTGATGAGATTACAAGATAATTAACTGATTCCTTAATGATAAAAGCATTATAGTAGGGGATGTTGGAATCAGAGCCGACTTTGGCTTGACCCGGCTCGTCAAACTCAGAAATGGAATGCTCCATTGTGTTAGTCTCGTCGAGCTTTTCAATTTAGAGCCAAGAATCACTCGAATCCGATTCCGGATGAATGAGAAATTCAAGTTTAAAGTTTGGACGATGATCGGTTGAAATAGGGACTAAAGCTTCAAGTTGGACAATAATTTGGGGATCGTTTGAGCGAAGCGAGCACCTCCAGATCTGGACGACTTGGTTCACTCTGCGGAATTACTTCACATCGAATGGTGCACGCCGAAGATTGTCGGGATAGCTTCGGGCAGCTGCTAGAGGCGTTGGATCCTTTCGGATCCAACGGTGGTCGTTAGTTCCGCGTCGGGACAAGAGTGGAATCTCCATAGATCTTCATCTAACGACCGTTTCTCTCATCTGTTTGGCGTTATTCGGGATTGATCCAACGGTTTCCGTTCATAACGAGTTTTTGAGAGGAATCCAACGCCCCAGATTGCAACCGACTATAATATTCAGTTACTTTTGAGTTTAGTCCACCCTTTTGAAGGGATATATCCATTAACCCCAATAGACACATGTACCATTCAATTCCTATATAACAACCAAATTCATCTCATTTTATATCAAATTCATTCTCTTATTTTCTTCACTTCTAAACTTCAGTATTCGGGTGTGTCTGGAAGATAAATCCGATTTTAGAAGTATTCTAGTATATCTAGAATTTTGAAGATACAAGTATCCGAGTGAATTCCGTCAATTTTCTTCTTCTCCTCTCTTTTGGAATCAGTATTCTGGTGTGTCTGGAAAATAATTCTGATTTTAGAATTATTCTGGTGTGTCTGGAATTCTAAATAGAGAAGTATCTGAGTGAAGTTATAATAGTCAAGTGTCTAGAAGATCTATTAGCTTCAGTCTAAGAGCTCATATTATTTACGAAGGTTCACCCGCTTTCAGAATGTAGAAATACCATCTTAAATTCTGGAAGGATAATCGTTGTATCCCGAAGGCATATACCCTAACGATTTGTACGGTTACGGGGGTGTAAAATGTCTTAAGGAAAGAGAATTTATTCTCTCGCCTAGACTCCATTATCTTTTGTTTATCTCGGTTAATCTGAAAGAAGGAATTACTGATAAAGTCAGTATTCTCTTATCGTTTATCTCTCTACAACTTAGAGAAAGAAAGTTCTCTACTTCAACCCAGACTCTGTCTTAATCAAGACAAGACAGAGATAAAGTGAACTCAAACCATAACTAGAGGAACAACAGAGGATATATATTCTCGAACACCTTTATGAGCACCTCATTCTTCAGATGGGATGATAACTTCATAATGGCGAATTGCGTGGTCAAAATGTTGCAATGACAGAAGAGATGGGATCCATCCATTGATTGGGAATGTGGAAACTCGACCAACAACTTTGATTACGACATGCAATAATATTTAAGGACACAAACCATGAAATCATATTGAAGATGTAGACTAGTTTGAGAGTTTGGTTGGTGCAAATCCCAAAACAAATAGTACATCTGAACTCTCAGGGCTCATTTCTAATTGAGTTACCTTTCTTGCTAATTAGTTACTTTGATAATCTTAATTTAAGTGTCTAGGGTGATGATGTCATCAGTTAACTGAGGTCGATGAGTCAAGAAAAGACAAAAAACCCGTGGGTCAAACCGCGTCAAGTTAACATGGAGGTCGAGTCCGAAGGAGGTCCCCCAATCAAGCCTAGAACTGGGGGGCTGACACGATTGTCCTAGGCGCCTTAAGCACAAACCTGACTTAAATACAACTAGGTATGTTCTTGGATTCACGGGAAGACTAAGGGGTCCACGTAAGCAAGGTCGATACCTTAATCCTAAAACATGACGAAGTAGAACGTACCCCAACGCTTACCGAGTTAATCTCGAATCTTATCAAAGATCTCAGTCGGTGGAGATCTCGAGTATTTAGCTGACTTGGGCTTTTAAGAATCTTTGAAGGAGGAAACATCTCCTCGAAGATCTAATAAACTCGAAAATATATCTAGGATCTTGAAACTATAGGGTTGTGGTGGCACCTAGTGTTCTATGATGGATCTTAGACGTCTAAAAATTCTACCACAGTTTTCAGGATCAGATCCAAGAACTAAAGATGAACTAAAATGGGACAGAAGATTACCTTAATTGCTTTCCCTCGAACTAATCTGGTGTCTTTATTCCGATGATGAGAGCTCCAAATTGTTGTTCCTCTACTTGAGACACCTGAGTAAGTTGACTTGATTTTCATTCTTTAATGTCAGTTAGGACCTTAATGGAACGTTGAGAAGAAGAACTCATTTTCTTTGACTAGACAGTTAGGTTGGGAGCTTTTTCTCTAAAATCTACTTGATGTTGAAGAGATAGGTTTTCTCTTGAGAAAATTCCACACCTTACTATTCTATGATGGTCTTTATGTAGAGAATCCTAATGTTAGAATCATATTTCAATTAGGATTCAATTAAGAATTCCAGAATAGATAAGACTCGGAATCCTATTCTGAGCATGATTCCCAGATGGGGTTTCTGTCCCATCTAGGACTCCTTTAATGTGTGGCTGACCATGATATGACCGACCCATCTCTCTTGAGTCGGGCCTTCTTTCGAGTCCGGTTCTTCCTATCTTTGTCCTGATCTTATCCAAATCTTTTGGGGCTATCAAGTTGGATGTATCCAACCTTTTGTCTAGTTCCCTCTAGTCCAACTCTTTCCGATCAAGCCACCGTTCTTTGATGTAATCCGATGTAGGATCCGATCGATATTAGCCGCGAATCACCGTAGTGATCTGACAATCCTAGTTGGCTTCTAACTAAGCATTACAACCCCTAATTCAGTTGAACTAGATGATCTTCTAGATAAAGTCATCATCATCCTATTCGACAAATTGAGCGCATTGTCATCTTGGTCGAAGGGCACTCATATAAAAGGACATTTTCCTTTAGAACGAAAGGACGTATCCTTCAGTCTCCCTCTTGTACTTAGAACAAGTGTTGGTGATGTTGTTGGGTTATGGTGTCTCCTATTGTTGTTAGCAGAATCTCAGACATCTAATGTCTAACACTAGTATCCCCAAGATCTCATGTATAAGCTAATAATGTAACTAAGTTAATTAGTTTAGAGATTACCTTAATCGCTAAATTTCTCCTCGAACCTTTCCAATCGAATGTGAAGACCAAGAGCTCCAATTGTAGTTCCTCCACTTGAGACACCTGAATGATCAACTTGACTTCCCACCTTTGTTGTTAGCTAGAACTCTAATGGTGGTTTGATGGAGAACCTTTCTTCTTCGACTAGATAGATAGTTGAGAATTATTTCTTTTTCTTTTTCTTTCTCTACTTGATATCTTGAGATTTTTCCACACCTTATTCAAGTCTTAAGAGACATTATATAGAACCCCTAAGTTAGAGTCCAACCCTAATTAGGTCCTAAAAGTCCCTTTTGAATAAGATTTAGGGTTTTCACAAAAATAACAACTAGTTGCTATTTATTTTCTCCCCCTCTTATGGCCGGCCAAGGCATGCCCTAAAAGGGCAGATCTGGCCAGCCCTGTTAGGGCACACGACCAGGCAAGCACGACCAGGCAAGGTTGACCCCTATAATGGGCCTAAAATCCCTTTTAGATGACCGACCCAACTTCCCTTTATTCGGGCCTTTTGTACTATCTTTGCCCAAACTTCCTTTAGGCCTTTTGGACATATTTATGAGTCTAACCCATAACTATATGTTTCATCCCTCTAATCATATCATGCGATCAAATTGTCATTCTTTGGTGTAACCCGACGTAGGATCCGGTCGAAGTTAGCCGCGAATCATCCCATGATTCGACGATCGTAGTTGGTTTCCAGCTAAACACTACGATCCCTAAATCATCCAGACTTGATGATCTTCTTTATCAATTTTCTTATCCGACAAATTGCTCGCATTACATCTTTGGTCGAAGGACATCTCTTTCAGTCTCCCACTTGTACTTAGATCAAGTGCAATGCTCGATTCACGTGTCAATGTGTGACATGTTCAACTTTCTTTTCCATATTGTACTAATAACTTATCCTAATTGCTTTCCAAGCCTTTAGGATGTTCTTTAGTTGTAGTTCAGATGATCTTATCTGAATTCGGATGTCAACGCCTCTTTATACTCCAGTATTCGAGATGTCTAAATGCTAATCACGTCCAACATGATCGATTTTGGAGGCATAACTATCTTTCGAATGCGTGTTTTACTCATCAGAGCCTCCTAGACTTTGAGTCTCGATGAGCTCTATGCCATGAGACTTGGGTCGAATTTCTCTCATAGAGTCTTTCGAGTTCGGACTTTAAGAGTCTTAGCGTAGCAAACTTCTTAAATTATTCAAATCATACTTTCAATCTACTCTAACCCAAAAGCATATCATCTTATGGTCCTTTATTGAGTTAGTTCTTAACTGTTTCCAACATCTTAATGTTGTTCTTAATCTTGGTTTTACTCTGCATACCGAGCCTGGAAAACGTGTTACTCCCACTTACCTTCTTGAAATCCCTAGTTTTAAGATTTTCTTCATTCATTAAGAATCAAACATCTTTGATAACCTCGTTGAATCGAAGATTCCAGCTCTTGCCTGCTTCAATGTACCAATAGATTTTCGAAGCATGCGTGTTTACTAACTTCTAAAGTCGGTAACCTTTTTCTTTCATAAATTTATTAAGGAAGACGGTTTCTAACTTTCATATGTTAGTATGGACTTAAACTTGGACTGAGGTAAAGATCTCGTTCATAGTCTCGCGATATGAATCTGTGATCTTCGTCTCCTTGTCTAGTTTTAGAAAACACCAATATTTCCATCCTTCTCAGTTTTCACCTTTAGAAAACTAATTTTGCGTCCAATGAATTTTACTCCATTGACTAAATTATCAAGTTTCAAAACTTGATGAGATATGGACTCCATTTTGATCTTTTGACTCAAAGCCAAAATTTAGAGTTGGTTTCCGTCTCTGCGCAGGTCTACGACTTTTATCTTTTAACAGTTCAATCTTCTGAATCAGATATATAAGCTATTATGACCTTAAGGGGTTGTAAACAACAAGTGGAGCATTCTCAACTCCTTGAGATATTTCCGCTTGAGATACTTTCAACTTTTGAGAGTTCTCTTATGAATCTAATTCGTTTTGTGCGGTAGGTATTTAGAGTTCATCTAATTTTACCTTTTTATTCCTCGTCCATTAGGAACCGCGATTAACTGTTCTCAACAGTTTTGTTGCTCTTGGTCGAACTTACTCGACTTGTACTTTTCTCATGGTCGAACTTATTCGACTTATACTTTTTTCCCACTTATCCTTCTACTAATTAGCTCTTAGTCAGACTACTTATTGGAAGGATGCCATCACAAGCAACAACAACTTTGTTCTTTGTGCGGTCGTGGAAAAGCCCCAAATTTCTTGTAAAGAAATTGCATCAAATTTGCTAATTTTGTGCCCTTGTAAACGTTTTACGTAGACTTAGCTTTTAGACGAATTTGGTTTTATGTGGGAAGCTGTGTCTAGACATAGTGTTTTGGAGGATATGGCTAGATTCATAGATTTCAGTTTTATCCTTTGGACGGTCCAACTGGATAAGATAGAAGTGTTATGACAATCAACCTCTGTGTTTGACTCAAGCTTCATCTATCCTTTCAGATGATTCTACTTCCTTGTCAATTGATTCTCTGCCTCATTCTGACAGAAAATTATTTTCTTTCGTGAAGCGTTCTTGGTTATTTTGGACATTCTGTCCTCATCCCTTTCTTTCGGGATGATCCTGTTTTGTGAGTCACATGTATCTGATGATTTTAGATGATTTGATTTGTTAATGTGTCTCTTTTACAGTTATAACCATGTTTTAGAATTTGTTGGTATAATTCATTAATTTAGCACTTTTAAACATCTCAATATAAAACTAAGCTTCTTTATTGATTTCCCATTATACTTAGTACAAAGATGATGTTTACTAGAAAAATAAAACTTAATCTAGATTAGTGTCTAAAAAAGACTTCGATTCCTTTCAGCATCCTTAGCAAGCTTGGATTCTGCTCCCTCTTGGATCTTTTATCCTTTAGTCAAATACTTATTTCCCAGTCGCTCTTGTACATTCACAATGATAAGAGCATTAGGTATCCAATATCGAAATTGGAATTTATAGTATTTGTTAAATTAACATCCAATGTTTATACCTGAACTGGAAACCACTATTCCGTTCTTCTTGTACTCTAGGAAGTTAGGGCAGTTTCTCTTCCACTGGTCCTTGCCATCGTCACAGTAGAAACCCTAGGTGTCAGAAGGAGGACTCTTGTCCTTAGTTTTAGCAACTCGTTTGCCTTTTTCTTTGGACGCAAGTTTCTTCTTCTGTTTTCCGCCCTTCTTAATCCCTTTATTCTTCTGAACCATAAGAACCTCTTTCTTTGGTTCCACTATTGTTCTGCTGTCTAAAGCATCGCATGAAGCTCCTCTAAGGTCTTATCCCACCCATTCATATTGTAGTTTATCTTGAACTGATTGAAACCACTATGAAAAGAGTGAAGGATAGTGTTGGTAGTCATTTCTTGGCTATAAGGAAAATCTAGTTTTGCTAATTTCCCAATGAGCATAATCATCTGCCGAACATGAGACCCTACTGGTTTTCCCTTCTCGAGGCGCATTTTCAGTGTTGTCTTGGAGGTTTCAAACCTCTCAAATCTCGACTACTTTTGGAACAATTCTCTAAGTTGTCGAATCATGGTGTAGGCATCCATGTCAATGAACTCCTCTTGAAGAGTAGGTTCCATGGTTGCCAACATCAGGCACTTTACTGGCTTTGCCCTCTTCCGAACAAGTTTTTCATGCTCATTTTTTTCAGTAGTCGAATTAGCATCCAATATCGAAATTGGATTGTCTAGGACATTCAGCTTGTTTTTCATTTTGGGAACTATTCCCAAATTCCTCTCCCATTCAAAGAAGTCGTGCTCATTCAGCTTCTCCTTGTCGAGGACTGAGCGAAAGTTGAACCCGCTTTCTTTTGTCATCGTAAAACACATGAAAGAATTGCAAAGTTATAATTAAACTCGTTATCGTTTTGAAAAATTTAGTTTTCCCACATTATTCAACATAAAACCGTCCCTAATTGAATATCGTGATTCCAATATCCCATTTCTTCGGAGTTAAGCGAACTATGGCCCTGCCTTTAACCACGTTATCCTGGGTGAGTGAATTCTTCACTGATCATACTCTTAAGATTCTTGGTTGGTAGGTTGCATTAAAGAATGCCTAATCCACCCTTTTGCCTCGAGTATCCAAAACTCTTTTGTTGATCTCGTTGAGTAAAACAATTTAGACGTGTAGACCTCTGCCATAGGCCTACCCGCATTGTCCCAAGATAAAGGATGACACCCTACGGAGTCAGACTCGTCATTCCATAATCGAGGGCTCAACGAGTGTCTTAGTCTGGATAGGCATTTTACTCAAAAATATATTTAGGGACTTTTACATTTTGTTTATTATGCGTTTTAGTGAACTACTTAGCCTAACCATCCATGACAGAAAACGTAAATAAGTAAATGCGCGGGAGAAAGTAAATCAAGCACATATGGATCCTAGTATGCTCCCTAGTCCTTAAAGATCTAATCTTCTTAGAATTCTTCTTGCTTTCGCCTGGATCGCCATCCCCGAACCTCCACTGAATTCTCCCACTCGAACCAGGATCCCATCCTTGAGCTTCTTCGATAAAATCATAGACCCTAAACTCTAATTACAAGACTCTAACGATTCGCAAATCGCATAAAACTTGAAATTAAAATTATTACAGCGTGCACACATTTGTGCTTAAAACAATAATGAAAGAAATAACTTTCTATGAGCATACTAGTTTTCGCATTCACATCACATGCATTCATATAATATTTAAGGCTATTAACTATATATGCATGATTATCCGGGAGATACTTTTGTCGACATCTCTATGTCACGTATGGACCTTAAGTCTATATTCGAAGAATTTGACTATTGGTGCATTTCGGTTTATATTTAATGATTTCCAACATCAATTTTAAGAAAAAGCTCCATTTGAGCCTTTAGAGGCCCTGGGTCAATTTCGAAAAAAATTAGTTTGACTTTTAATGATTTCCAAAATCAATTTTACGAAAAACCCGTTTTGGGCCTTCAGGTGGCCCGTAATAATTTCGATAAAATTTGGGTGGAACTGGGAGAAAAATCGGACTTTAGTAGTATGAGAAATTTTATTGGCAAAACTCAAAGTTGTTAAAGACAATCTTACTAAAGGCAACCCCCAGTTTGGTTAAAGACAATGTGTGCTTAGGAGGCAATGCCTCAATTTTTGACTTAATGACGTCGCCGGTCGAAAACCTAACCCAAAAAAGTCCTTCATCCTCTTATATTTCTTCCTTCTCCTTCTTATTCCTTCTCCTTCTTATTCCTTCTCTCTAGTGTCTCTCGTCTCTCGTTTCTCTCTGTTGAAGGGAGGAAAAGAAGAAGAAGAAGACAATAATGAGCAGAAGAAGGAAGGATTTTTTTATATAGTTCAGATTGCCAGTCAAATATTGTTGGGCAACGACAACCTTTTACCGGAAAAAAGGAAGATGACCATTGCCTCTAACCATACTCGCTCAATTTGTATTGACCATTTCTTGGGTGAGTAATAGGCTGCCTTTTACAACTTCGGACATTGCCTATAGAATTTCCCTAGCACCAACAAAGGGCTTAGCCCATAAAATTATCATATCGTTTTCTACTACCAGATAATTTGTTTCGTAATCTTCGCCGAACGAAAATAAGGGTCCCACATTTCCCATTAAATGGCAACTAAATCCATCATCAGTTTGATGTCACAAATTTAACAACCAAACTTTATCCATTTCCTGATAAACGTTTGAAGTTTGTTATAATGAGATAACCATTACCCGCCAGTTTTATGTCACAATACGACCAAAAAGGAAAATTAATAAACCCCTCAATCCTTCTCTCTCTATATAAATGAATTCGATTCTCACTTATCAATCAATATCTTGTTCTAATAATCATCTATTTATATTTCTCTTACTATTCGCAAATCAAAATCTGTTTATTTTTGTTGATCCGTTAGGGTTTTCTTTTGAAGAAAAATGACGATCGATGAAGATGTGCAGATCTCTTCTTCATCAAATCATCTTGTTTTCGCTTATTATATCACCGGTCATGGATTTGGTCATGCCACTCGCGTCGTCGAGGTATTCTTCTTTGTCTCTTCTCCTAATCAACTCAGAAATGAGAAATGTTGCTAGGTTTTAGGTTTTTCTATACTAATTGGATATGAATTGAATTTAAAATCAAAGAGAAACAAGTACATTTCGATTAGGCCTTTCAGGTTGATTATTTAGAGATAAATATAAGAATTAGTTTTGATAATAGGATTAAATTAGTTCAATTTAGCTTCTTGTCCCTTATATAGAATTACGAGGCCTCAAATTTGATAAGAATAATGGTAATCAATGATTTTGGCGCCTGCCCCATAATTTCTGATGTACTAATGTAATTTTAGGGTCCTATGTTCATAAGAACCCTGAGGTTGAGGTTATAACTTAGTCGTGTTGATTGAATCTTCTAGGTCAGTTTATGTCTTACTAATGAATATAATTAGTTTGATATTCCTGATAATAAAATGGTAATAGGAACTTTTACCCATTTGTTATTTTACTGATTAGAGTAATCGTAGTACATTGATAGTTTAGATGTATCTTATTGTTGCCATTTGCAGGTTGCTCGCCACCTGATTGCTGCTGGGCATGATGTTCATTTGGTCACTGCTGTTCCAGATTTCGTTTTTACTTCTGAAATTCAATCTTCAAGACTCTTCATTCGCAAGGTTGGTTGTAGTTGAGGTTTATGTAGAAAAAAAAATTCAGCTACAAAAATTCAAAAACAGAATAAAGGAATACTTTTATATCTCTGTGATTCTTGCCGTGCAACGAGCATTTTGTTTTTGACCTTTATAAATGGAATATCTATGTGATGTACCAGAAGAAGATTTTACCATAATGTTCAAGATCATCAAATTACAACCCTAGAACTACTGATATGTGGTTAATCATTGATGTTCCATTGTTAGTTTTTTACCAAGTGGTTGTGGAAGGGATGGGCTAGGAATCTGCTATCCCACAATCCTGATCCGCCCCTCAAGGGATCGTCTAGGATCGGTCACCCTTCAAATTATGTGTATATTATTTTATATATTCATAATTTTGTAAATTATACGTGCCCACGAGTTACTCTGGTTGATCAGGCGATCCCAACTGTATAGCCTTATCATGCAAGAGAATGGTGCACTCGTGCCCACGTTGGCAACATGATTATTTCTTTCTGCTGGAGAAAATGAATTGAATAACAGTGACCCTTCAGCCTTCAAAGTTGTTAAGCATACAAATTCCTATATCAAGTCTGAGAAAACACATGCATTATTCAATCTAGATCTGGTAAAAAACAGGTGTATATTATTTCCATTACTTATGACTATATAATATTTATATATTTATGGGTTACAGGTTTTATTGGACTGTGGAGCTGTACAAGCTGACGCTCTGACTGTGGATCGCCTTGCATCCCTGGAGAAGGTATGACCTAAATTCTTAGTATGGGACAAATATGATTTCGAGTCACTGGCTTTCGCGCAAATGTTAGTGTTTCCGTTGCTTATAGAGTTCTATACCTATATGGCTGGTAATAGCTCGTTGGCCTACATTTCCATGTGATATATCATTATAGCGTACTGCCTTTGTACTGTTGGACCTAGGGTTTTATTTCTTGATCTCATTTTCCTATTTTTCAATTCCAGTATTCCGAGACAGCTGTAACTCCTCGAGATTCTATTTTGACCACAGAAGTGGAGTGGCTGAATTCCATTAAGGCAGACTTAGTGGTACTTGAACCCTTCTTACATTATTCTTTATCTTATTATGATTTGTGCCCGTTATTGTCTTATTAATCTTTCTGAATGTGAATCTGATCAAGGTTGTGAATGCGCATAGTTGCGTTAAGTTGGTTTCTATTTGGAATATTTAATAATGAGTATAATTTAAGTGTTATCTATTTTGCTTTTGTTAATACAGATATCTGATGTTGTTCCTGTTGCATGCCGAGCAGCAGCAGATGCTGGAATCCGTTCTGTTTGTGTCACCAACTTCAGGTGACTGTGGTCATATGGTTGTCTGACTTAAATGGTTAATACCCAGCAGCTTATATTATTTTCTTGTTAAACTATCGTAGGCGTGCTTTCTGTGAAGAGCAAGGTACTAACTAGGTTTAGCCTTTACCAAGAGGCATCTTTTGTTCCCGTTGCTCTTATTTTAAGTGTTCTTTTCCTTAGGCCGTCAAGTGCTACACAAGAGAACTTCAACAATATATTGCTTTTTTACACAAATCAATGTTATTGTCTGGCAAAATAACCGTAACACTCTTATGTAGCTCATTGTCTCTTCCATGTTGTGTTTTTTCTATTCAAATGAATGGGATAATATTATGAATATATACTTTTCTCCTCAACCTTATGATTTTCCTGCATTCCTTATTTGCCTCGACTTAGTTCAGCTTTCATGATCAGTATTTCAATTATATTAATCATCTGTTTTGTTTTAAATGCAATTAAATATAATATAAAATTATAAATATTAGGAAAATATACAAGCTAGATCCAGATAGTGGATTGAAAGGACTAAGGCAGTACTCAAGGGTGGGAAGAACTGGAGCTGGAGGACCAAAGAGAAAGAAAACTAATAACATTAGACACATCTAAACCAAGATTGCACTTCTACCAATACAGCCCCCTGACTAAGTAAAGCCTCTATTAGTAAAAACAAAATCCTAACCTCCACTTTACTCCAATGTATAATGTTCATTCAGTCATATGAATCACAGAATCCATGTCATTACTCTTGTTCACAAACGTAGTTGGTTCCTCATTTTCCATAGAACCGCACGACATCATGAGCGAGCATCCCACGAAAAGTTTGTTTGGGATGCCTGGATGCCGAAACAAGTCATGGTTTTCTTTTGTTCCCTTTTCCTCTTCTTTGTTGTTTTCTCTTCGTAACCTATCTTTTTTAATCAATATTATCATCCAAAGTTTAAAAAAAAGGGTTAGAAACTCTTCTAGAGACCTACATGAGCACCACAAAGATTACAAAGATGTAAGGAAGAAGCCCCAAATCTTAAAAGATAGTGAGTTGTGAAGGAAAAGGTGGGTAACTGACGGTTAACTCACACTTGCAAATGACGCAATTATGTGGTTTAGCCATTCATCTAGTAGTCACTTCATCTTGCCATTCATGAACGAAGTCATGCATGAGCTTATTCTGAAGGCTCTTTTTTTCTTTCTTCAGCTGGGACTTTATCTATGCTGAGTATGTAATGGCTGCTGGAAATCACCATCGTTCAATAGTTTGGCAGGTGATTATTCTTATTATTTTCTAGATATGTATGACCATAAGCCTTTGAAACATTCCTACATATATTGAAGGGCTGAATATTGCCATCATAGTTTATAGCTTACTAGGTTCTGTTTCTGATTTCTGAATTTTTAGGTTCCACATTTAATCTTCCCCATTAACATCCATCCTTCTCGTAAATAGATACTCTTTGTAATAATATTTTCATTAAGTATTGCATCTGCTTTGCGTTTTATCTTAAAGAAACTTCAGCTTATTATTGCAAGGTAGCAGTTTTCCAGAATTCCATATATCTGCAGTCTTCTGTATATTGATTGTTGACGACAGAGTCAACTTATTTACTCTGTTTTTTAACTGTTTTATCAGATAGCAGAAGATTATTCTCACTGCGAGTTTTTGATTCGTCTTCCTGGATATTGTCCGAGTATGTTTCTTAACACTCACTGTCCTTTTTTTTTAGTTTACATCGGTGCAGTGTTGTGTATTCGGTAAGCAGATCTTCTGCGCGTAGCTAATGATCCATGCCTTTATTATGCAGTGCCTGCTTTTCGTGATGTTATTGATGTACCCCTTGTCGTGAGGAGGTTACATAAATCTCGAGCTGAGGTCTGATTCGTGCAAGCTTAGTGAGTCTCTTTCATGGCATGCTAGTGAATTGTGCATATATGACATTATTCCTTGCAACAGGTGAGGAGGGAGCTAGGAATTGGAGAAGATATTAAGCTAGTAGTTTTCAATTTTGGGGGACAGGTAGTTATTTTGCTCAGCATCTCAACTTGTGCTCTTGCCTTGCATATTAATTCTCATAAAATACTAATGTTAATGCTGGTACCCATGTCATGTTTCGTTTCTATTGTAAGCATCATCATCTTGGTATTTCGTTTGTAGTTTTCTAAGAATCTTTATATTGTCATTTACATGCAATTTCATCTATATTTGATCTCCGTAATACTGAAGTGAAGTCATACTCTATTATTAGTTAACTACTTTTGCATGCTTGTTTAAAGATAGAAACTAATTTCTGCATGGATCACTTGATAAATCTCATTTTTGTACTTTTGCTTATAACTTGCAGCCAGCTGGCTGGAAGTTAAAACAGGAGTATTTACCTGATGGCTGGCTGTGTCTGGTACATTTCGTCGGACCTTAGATATCTACAGATTTTCTGCTTATAGGTCGATTTGGAGTTTTTTTTTCTTCCAAAATTTACGAGTTATATTGATAATGTCCTTTTTGTTTGTTCTATGATGCAGGTCTGTGGTGCATCTGACAAAGATGACCTTCCTTCAAGTTTTATAAAGCTACCCAAAGATGTGTACACTCCTGATTTTATGGCTGCATCTGACTGCATGATTGGTACTTACATTAGGTTTCCTCTTCCAAAGTATAACTGTTTCTCTGCCTGAAAGGTTGATTTTTATATGTAGTTATATTTTATTTCAGGAAAAATTGGGTACGGCACAGTCAGTGAAGCTCTGGCATACAAGTTGCCTTTTGTCTTTGTACGCAGAGATTATTTCAACGAGGAGCCATTTTTGAGAAATATGCTTGAGGTATTCTTGTTCCTCACTTCAGTAATTGGGAAACTTTAAAAAACCATTATATCTTCAAAAATACTTTGTTTAACAGTACTATCAAGGTGGCGTTGAGATGATTAGGAGGGACCTGCTGACTGGACGCTGGGCACCGTACCTTCAACGTGCAATTAGTTTAAAGCCATGCTATGAAGGAGGCATTAATGGTGGCGAGGTTCGCTCCATTTCTATATTAACCCAATAGCTTTCCGTTTCTGAAATTGTAGACAAAGACACCCTTAAGAGTCTTAGTAACCTTATTTTGACTCAAACTACTTTAGTTTCTAGGAACAATGATATTGTCTACTGCTTGTAATAATTCGAACTTCTTGTTTCCTTAGTTTATTATATTATAAGTGTATAACAATAACTATTAGTGGCACTTCCTACTTATGTAGCTGTCAAGCATGTCAGTAACGAAGAATGCTTGGACTTCATTTTCCTCCTTTTCATCAGGATGTTATGATCAGATAATCTTCCAGCGCGTCAACTAATTCTGTTATCATATGAAATTCTGACAGCTATTTTTTTTTATTCTGTATTTAATTCAGGTGGCTGCTTCCATCATACAGAATACGGCTATTGGAAAGAACTATGCTTCAGACAAGGTAAACCGATGCATGTGTCTTACATAGAAGGATTTATCACATTTTCTCATTTGATAATTTGTTCAAATGAGCTCATTGTGTAGATGAACATGTAGAGGAAAAAAACCCGAAGAAAATTCAGCTAAATTAATATGAGAAATTCACCAAATCGTAAAGGAATTTAGCTGGAACCATATTTCGTGATTTTAAGGGATCAAATGTAGTCCAAATTAGAAGTTAAACGGAACGTTGGATCCGTCTCGCTGAGCTCTTGAATTTAGACCTAAAGTTAGTCCAAAATTGATTCCTAATAAATGAGTTATTAATATTTCAAGTTTGTATAAGTAGTTCAACTAAACCAAGTGTGACCTAGATAGTCCCACGTCGGAAAGTAAAGAGAGAAATTAGTTCCTTATAATAACTTGCCCATGAATATTGGGGTAGTGATTTAGGGAATGATAAAGCGCTTTGCGTGGTTTGCACCCCACAAACTGCGTTCGCAAAAGGGCGGGCGCTTTAGTAGCGCACTTTGCATTTCCCGTATACGCATCGCATTTGGCACTTCGAATATACGCATCTTAGCGGGGATTTACTACCTATAGATGTCAAACAAATTCTGCAAACACTGAAATAATATCAACAAGACAACAACAATATTATAAGCATCTGTAAAACTTTCATCATAGAAGTATTAGAGCTCTAATTAGTCATTTAGTTCGTAACAAGTTCGTATTACTTGCTCAAAGTTCGAAAGACTTTCAGAAACCAGATGTACCATTTAACCTCTAAAAGGTAACACTGTTTTATCCTGGGAATACCAGATTTGGTTGTACAAGTAACAGGGTGTAGATTGTCTTAAGGACAAAGATTACTTGACTCGGCTATTTTTTTGATCTTTTTCTTTTAATATTACTGTTTTTTTTTTCGTTTTATCAACTTGTGATTTTAAAACGGAATGACACGTCTGTACTTCCAACATGAATAAGCTTTTGTTGTCAAAACAGAATTAAAAGTCAACAGAATAAACTTGTTTTCCTAAAAAGGAATTAGAAGTCTATTTACAACTGAAATAAATTTCTGAAACAAAAACATATTTAAAAGTCTGTATTTAAAACAAAAACTTAATCGTCTATATCTGAATTTTCAGACAGAACTTTTATTAGGTTATCACTGTTTCAGATAAACAGTAAATCAAGTGTTCTAGTCTTAGTATACCAGAGAAACAACAACCTCTTGACCTTCCAATCATGCTGATTGGCCGGGAAAGACACACCTAAAGGACATTGAATGCTCTATACGTTTTTAACTTCACATATACTTCCTTTCTCATTACGTTTATGTTGGGGGATTGCCTGTGGGTGACTGATTTGGATCTCTGCATTCCCTTCCCCCCAAACAATGTAGTTAAGCGGAGCAAGGAGATTGCGTGATGCCATAGTACTTGGATATCAACTTCAAAGGGCCCCTGGTAGAGATGCAGATGTCCCTGAGTGGTATTCGACTGTTGAAAATGAACTCGGTCTCGGTAGTGCAATGCTTAGCATCGAGAAGAGCTCTTTCCCGAACTCGTATGTTTTGAGTTCCTTTGGGTCAGATGAATTTTTAGTGCACGTTTTATATTCATCTTCACTCGTCCTGATTATTTCAGTTTGGTCTCGTCTTGCTAGATCCATTGAAGAATTTGAGATTCTTCATGGAGATCTTCATGGTCTTTCTGATACCGCGAGTTTCTTACGGAGCTTAGCAAGATTAGATACAGAACATGACGTGGAGAAAAATACTGAAAAGCCTAAAATGCGTGAGCGCGTCGCTGCTGCTGGTCTCTTTAACTGGGAGGTATTGTTATTTATGTGCATTTTTGTTTATGTTATATATTTTGGTAGTAGCCACTTGAATCTTGTTACAATACAATTTATCCTCAAATACTTCATACTATAATTCTGCATTACTTTGATTCACATTTATCTTGTGAAGATGACTGACAATATGTCATTTAGGAGATGAAATTTTTGAGCTAAGATTGTCTTCCTAATAGACATTGTTTTGTGCAGGATGAAATCTTTGTAGCAAGAGCTCCTGGTAGACTGGATGTAATGGGAGGAATTGCAGATTATTCAGGATGTCTTGTTCTCCAGGTAGCTGAAAAAATTATATCTTTCGTTATTTTTGCTTAGCTGGAAGAGAGTTTTGGTGGTTTCATTGGTAATGAAGTCTATCTGTTCCACCTGTGTAGATGCCTACTAGAGAAGCCTGTCATGTTGCTGTTCAGAGGACTCATCCGAGCAAGCTGAAGCTCTGGAAACATGCTGAAGCTCGACAACTAGCAAAAGGACGAGAGTTGACCCCTGTACTGCAAATTGTATGTGATTTGTCTTGTTATACTGTCATGCAGAATGTGTTTGTCTATACTTTTTGCTTAGAATAACCCTTTCTAGCAATCAGTTTGGTAGATCTGTTCCTGGTTGCACAAATACGTGCTGGAACACATTACACTATATTTAGTTTGTTATCTCTTATGGCTAAGATCGTCTGTCACTCCGAATATATGAAAAGTAGTTTCCTGAACTATAGCAGTAAGGTTAATTATATGAGGAATCACAGAAAATGGAGAGCCGGTGGCTGGGGATGCATGTGAGACTAAGGGAAATGAAAAAACATGTATAGGTTATAGCTACGTTATGTAGTTTGACTAATTAGAGCATGACATTCCTATTAACTTAATCCCACACAATCATAAATTACGATGACCCTCAGCATAGAATTGTCTCTCTTTTGCTGGTGTTCTACATTCTATTAATTCTCATATCCTAATTTCACATAAGTAATTTCGCCAAATGTATTTTCTCTGAACCAAATTCCTAACTGTATCCTCGACTCCACTATGGGCATTGTATAATCATGTTTCTTGGTTGTTATCCTGATGATTATCATGTTCACTATTCCAATCTTTTCATTACAGGTATCATATGGATCGGAACTGAGTAATCGTGGACCAACGTTTGACATGGACATAAATGATCTGATGGATGGTGAGCTTCCAATGTCATATGAGAAGGCGAGAAAATTCTTTGCCCAGGATCCATCACAGAAGTGGGTGTTCGTTTTTTCGCTTTAATAATTTGATTTATGGCTACCTTCACTTACTGGTTAATTAACTCTAAGTCCTATTTTAGGTGGGCAGCATATGTTGCAGGGACTTTACTTGTTTTAATGACAGAACTGGGCGTACGATTTGATGATAGTATCAGTATGCTGGTAATTTGCTCCTTCCAGAGCAGATGGTTGGATGTTTTACACTTACACCTAAATATTGGCAATTACTTATATCTTATGCAATGTGAACATGGAGTATCATTATCCAAGACCTATAGGAGATGCCCTCATAGATATTCGCATCTTAACATACACGCAGTCACCATCTTTCGCGTAGCATCACTCCCTTCTTTTCGCCTGTATCATTTGTTACATGAGGCTATCAATTTGATCTCCCCATTAGCTTTACGAAGTCTATTGACAAGGTCTTCGTTATTTATCTAGTTATTTCAGGGAAATTTGTCATGTTTGGAGGACATACTATGTTTTGTGATTTACTATTAGAGTCAAGCATATGTCCCGTAATAACAAAATAGTAGTGGTCATGGAATTGTGATCTAATTGAACAACTGGTTTGCTTGGATAAAGGATTCAGGTTTTCTGGAGGCATGAATCCTAAGAAATACAGATCCTTTGAAAATTGAAATTCTTGAACATGATTTATTTGGATCTCCTTGGTTTATCAGGCAAACTATAAAAAACCCAAAACCTAGAGATAACATGGGAAAACCAATAAAGAACTTCACTGTGTTGAATAGTAGGATGGAGGTGGGACTTAGTATAAGGTATTTGCTATGAAACACAATTTATTGGAAATTAGATTCTGGTGGGAAAATAAACAACGAAATAGTTTCCCAGCAAACACATTGTTCGTATGTTCCTACTTTATTCTCTTCATCCAAATAGACCATAAACTTAATAGTTATCCTCATTCAATTCGTCTATATGTTGATTCAAACTGTGAATTGAAAATTGTGAAGGTCGCAATTTGATGTTATCAATATGAACTGTTCAGGTTTCATCTGCAGTTCCAGAAGGGAAAGGTGTATCTTCCTCTGCGGCACTGGAAGTTGCTAGCATGTCAGCTGTTGCTGCTGCCTATGGTTTACTTTCATGACTTGAACTTTCTATCTTCACTTTAAAGATTTTTACTTAAGAGTTTTAGTTCATACAGGAGATATTTGCTAGCATAGGTACATTGGATCAACTGTCCATGTATTCCTCTAGAGTCTAGATAACCAATCTAAGGAGTAGTTTGTGGATTTTTTTTTTTCTTTTCACCCGACTACCTTGTCCTTAGTTTAAAATATGAGTTTGTAATCAATGTTCAAATAAAGCAGTAGTTTGGTAAATTGTACTTTCTTGGGTGTCACTTCAAAGATCTGCGGAGCCTCAGACTCTAAGCAGATGATTTCTTTATACGACCCTCACAAAATTGAACAATGTGACTTTCTTATGATTCTGATTCGCATTTGGTGTTTTCATTCGTTGATTCTCAAACTCATAGTGTATGGTAGTGTTTCCATTTCAGTAATACCGATACTTAATCATCTGATTAAGGTAGTCCAATCTATCTCTGAAGTTCACACATTCATCCATATATGACTTTTATCATCAGTTTCAGGCTTTCAGATTATCTAGTTTCTATAATCACTTCCCAAGCAACTAATCTTGCAACCACATGTCCACAGGACTGAACATCTCACCAAGAGATCTTGCATTACTCTGTCAAAAGGTGATTTGATCATAATCACAGTCACTATGTAGTCATTCTCTTTCTATCTTACCACCAAAAAGCTCTAAATAGTAATATCTGAAAAAAATTTAATAAATATTTGACAGGTAGAGAACCACATTGTTGGAGCCCCATGCGGTATTATGGATCAGATGACATCAGCGTGTGGTGAAGCTAATAAACTTCTTGCAATGGTCTGCCAGGTAAGTTATTGATAGTGAGTCAAAGTTTCCCGACTGTTGAACTATTTTCTTACATTCTAGTTTTCGTTTATTTGCTACAGCCAGCTGAGGTCATAGGACTTGTGACTATTCCCAACCACATTCGGTTTTGGGGTTTTGATTCTGGAATTCGACATAGGTAGGACCTCTATTTTCCCGCATACTTTATGTGTCTGATACTTCTAAACCATCATCTTGGGTGGAGCTTTAATGTCTGAAGAGTGCATCTCATTGTTGAAGGCTGAGTCTTTTCTTCTAGTCCTTGATTCTTGGAAGACTGCATTGATACCTTTTTCAAGCTACTCCTTTCTTCAAGGACTAATTGGTATCATATACATATACAGCATTGGTGGGGCAGACTATGGATCTGTAAGAATAGGAGCTTTTATGGGCCGAAAGATGATAAAGGCTATTGCATCATCAAATCCTGAAGAATTTGAAGAAGATAGTCTGGAACTACTTAAGGCTGAAGGTTCACTGGATTACTTGTGCAATCTCTCACCTCACAGGTAATATTATGGTGTGGTTATGTGTATCTTTTCTCCTTATCTTTCTTAGTTCAGGTATCAATCTACCTGGTACCCGAGCCATAATGGACCTGCATTCCTGTCTGAGTCTTGGTTCTCAAATAGGTGGACCCAGATATCTTGGTTCCGGTTCTCAACCAGTATTGAGTCCTTTAATTCCACCTCTTGGCTATCGAAACAGTTGTGTGAAAATATAGGAGGAAAGTATTCGAGAAACAAAACTAGAGATGCTACAAATTTGGTTGTTCCTCTCAGTTTAGTCATCATGCCTGCCTACTTAGCAGTGGAGCTATCACATACAAGCTGGTTGTGTTCCAGTAGCAAAAATCCCTATATACACTTCTGAAATAATTAAGAAATAAAAGAAATTCGGTTCTGTGTGAGAAATAAATTTTGACCTTTGGATCGAGTTTATGCTGTCATTCAAAGCATACTACCTTCTTTTGAGATTCTTGTGGCAACCGAGGCTTAAACTCTAATATTTTTTAGAAAAGACATAATAAACTCAACCTTTAATACGAAACCACAAAAGTGAAGCTGATCGATATTGCTTTTTCATTTAAGAGGTATGTAAAACCATTTTCTGTGTTCTATTATTCTGCAGATACGAATCTGTCTATGCAAAGAGGCTCCCTGAATCTATACTTGGGGAGACATTTTTGGAGAAATACGTTGATCACAATGATTCCGTAACAGTTATTGATCCTAAGCACAATTATGGAGTCAAAGCACCAACTAAGCATCCTATCTATGAAAATTTCCGTGTCAAGGTCAGTAAATTTTATTCTCATAAGATATTGGATTCCGAATTTCCGATAGAAAACCGGGTCATTTTTGTTCATGATCTACACTATAAACTATGATACAATTTGGAAGTTTAGGTTGTAATCGCAATATTGTTTTTAAAATATTTGAAGATACTTCCATTAGTTATATGTAGGTTGGTTATAATTTCTCATCTTATTGTTCTCTCTGAGACGTGAGCTGACGTGCAATTCAAAATCACTTTATTGTCAGGCCTTCAAAGCACTACTACCTGCAGATGCCTCAAATGACCAACTTTCAACTCTTGGAGAACTCATGTATCAGGTATCTAAAATTATCAACTCCATCTTGCCATTTTTGTTGATAGGTTTACATTTTTTTGTCTATGCTATTATTAGAGTTTACTCATATTGATCATTGTGACATGAGAAGAAAAACAGCCACCTGAAATCCATTTGTGTTTTGACCTTCTTTGGTCACAAGGGTCTCCAACCTTTTTATGTGAATTTTGTGCAAACGTTGCGCAAACTTATCCAAAATTTACGACAGAATTGAAGCCTAAAAGATATTGTTGGATCCTTTTTGACAAAAGAAATCTTGTCTCAGGGAGTACTGAAAAAAATCATCTTTCTGCCACCATTATAACCTTAAAATGGCTATTCTGTTTCGTTATAACTGTGTTTTATGTTGTTAACCTCTTTTACTACAATCTAGGATAAACTTAGTCTAATTAGAGCTTGAAAATTGAAGTTTATCGGTTTTGTTACAGTGCCATTATAGCTACAGTGCTTGTGGGCTTGGATCAGATGGAACAGATAGGCTAGTACAACTGGTGCAGGAAATGCAGCATAAAAAGCTATCTAAATCCGAAAACGGAACACTATTTGGAGCAAAAATTACTGGGGGTGGTTCTGGTGGCTCAGTTTGTGTTATAGGAAGGAATTGCCTACGAAGCAGTGAGCAAATTCTTGAGGTAATTTTCCTAAATCTCAACGACTTATTACGTATAGATGATTTATATCGGTTAACTATTTTCTTACTAGTCAAATTTCTATTAAAAATGTTAGTACTTCGTCATCCCCACACTTTTGAAATGAGAAAACGAAAATAATGTTGTTTTTCAGTAGCATACTCCACTATTCTTTTTTCTTTTTAGAAATTTCCTATTATCGAGAACTTTTTTTTTCTTTTTATCTTTTTTAAGCCGAAGAAAATTTAGAGAGTTATAAGAATTGGTTCTCTACTTCTAGACGCAGTTTAATGTTATTAGTGTTTTGTGAATTACAGATCCAACAGAGATACAAAGCAGCAACTGGATATTTGCCATTTATTTTCGAGGGCTCATCACCTGGTGCTGGAAAATTTGGATATCTGAAAATACGTCGGCGGTTCCCTTCTTAAGATCAGAGCCAGATACTAATAGTTAGTCATTTCTTTTTTTCTAATACACAATGGCCATTCGTCTACTTGATAAGCCAAATGAAATGGTGTAAAATGATCCAACAAGAACCAAAGTGTAACAAAATGAAATTAAAGTAATTATCTAGTTATACTTTTTCGAAGGCACTGCCTTTCTCCCAATTCTCTCTTCACTTTTAAAGGCACTGCCTTTCTCCCAATTGTCCCTTCTTTACTAATTGGGCTGACTAGCTTTTTATTAATCTAAACGTATGAATTGTCATTTTTATTCGACACACTCACTCACGGTTATTCATACTCACACTTAGACCAAATTTTATCTTAACACACTCACTTCTCCTATGCGCACATGTTGTCAAAATCCTTGCCCAATTTCTTATCTCTTGTTTGGTTTCCCTCTCGTCTTCTCCCTCTACCGGACTACGCCATCATTCCCTCTCGTTCTCAAATTCTTCTCTCATTCTCCAGTTTTGCTTTTTTGCTTTCATCTCTACCTCTAAAATGCTTAGCTAGGGTTTCAATATTTTCATCTCTCTCCCCATAAACTTGTCTTTCTCTCTCCCTCTCAAGATCCTTCATCTAGTAAAGATTTATCTGTTTGTGACAAGTTCTTAAGTGAGTTAATTCCTATATGGCCCCCT
This sequence comes from Eschscholzia californica, assembly GCF_041429995.1. NCBI lineage: Eukaryota > Viridiplantae > Streptophyta > Magnoliopsida > Ranunculales > Papaveraceae > Eschscholzia > Eschscholzia californica. The sequence continues at coordinate 11,512,233 of NW_028238483.1, read as the reverse complement.
ACTTTGTGACCAGCTTCCTTTATGGCTCCTTTTTTCGTAAATTCAAATATGGCTCCTTTTTTCGTAAATTCAAATATGGCTCCTTATTTTCAAGTAAATGTCATTACTACTCTTCTTAATTCTAAATTTAAAACATTTAAAAAAAGTTTTTTCCACCACACCCCTCTCTCTCTCCATCTCTCTCTACAACTCACCCTCTCTCTCTCCAATTCACTTCTCTCTCTTTCCAACTCACCTCTCTCCCTCTCTCTCCAACTCAGTCCTCTCTCTCTCCAACTCACCTTCATCTTCTCCGATTAAAGTCGCTGACCGAAAAATTTTCCGGCCGGCGACCTCAAAAAAAAAAAAATTCCTCTCATCTCTCTCTCTAAAAACTCCGGCGAAGGGAAACCCCCTTCGCCGGAGTTTTTTGAGAGAGAGAGAGAGATGAGAGGAAAAAAAAAAAATTTTTTTTGGAGGTCGTCGGTAAAATTTTTTTCCGGCCGACGACTTTAATCGGAGAAGATAAAGGTGAGTTAGAGAGAGAGGACTGAGTTGGAGAGAGAGGTGAGTTGGAAAGAGAGAGAGGTGAGTTGGAAAGAGAGAGAGGTGAATTGGAGAGAGAGAGAGGGGTGAGGTGGAAATAACTTTTTTTAAATGTTTTAAATTTAGAATTAAGAAGGGTAGTAATGACATTTACTTGAAAATAGGAGGCCATATTTGAATTTACGAAAAAAAGTGGGCCATAAAGGAAGCTGGTCACAAAGTAGGGGGCCATATAGGAATTAACTCTTCTTAATCTTCCTGATGTTGTTTGAATTTGGATATGAATTTAAGACTGCAACTTCAATTGATTTTGTCTAGTAACTACTTATACCCCTCGAAGCAAGACTGCAAATTGGATTTAGGGTCTTATTAGCCTTCTTCCACTTTGAAGATGGAAAGCAAGTCATATCTCAATAGCTTATAGCAGATGTAAGAAATGTGAGTATTGATTTGGTGGTTCTGAAGGCATTCCAATTTTGTCATATCCTTTTCAAGAAAGTGTGGTTGTTGTATTGCTGTGTGAACGATTTCCGGTTCTACTGAAAAATGTACTCAATGGACATTGATGGTTCTAAAGCAACTTTAACTCTTACCTGAAAAAATGAAAACCATTATCATCTGAATCGCATTTTTGTTGTCACTGAAAATTCGAGCAGGTGAAGTTACTGAGATACCAAGTTCCATGAGAACAAAACCTATCCATGTCAAGTCAGCCGCCGCAGCAGCAACAACTCAATATTCAGCTTCAGAACCCGCGCGAGAGACTGTGGGCTTCTTCTTCGCACTCCAAGCAATTAAATTTGAACCCAGAAAAATAGAATAATCTGTAGTGGAGCGACGAGTGTCAGGACACCCAACCCAATCAGCATCAGAGTACGCCAAAAGAGAAGTACTAGAAGAATCCTTATAAATTTGTAAACCAAGATGAATAGTGCCCTTGAGATAGCGAAGAATTCGTTTCACCGCCTGAAAGTGATCCTGAGTCAGGGCATGCATAAACTGACATGCCATGTTAACGGAGAATGCAAGATCTGGTCTGGTTAACGTGATATACTAAAGAAAACCGACAATCTTACAGTATAAGGTGGGATCACTGAAGGGAGCCCCACTTGCAGTAAGATGGCAGCCGGAAGACAAAAGAGTCGGTGACGGTTTGACCCCATCCATGTTGAGAAACTTAAGAATATCCCATGCATACATATACTGTTTAAGTAAAAGACCCTTCTCATTAAGAGTTGCTTCAATACCCAAAAAGTAATGCAAAGAGCCCAAATTCTTCATATCAAATTCTGAGTTTAGAGACGATATAATGTCGGAGATGACAGAATAATTCCCACCGGTAAGTATAATTTCATCGACGTACAAAAGTAGGTAAACAAATTCAACAGTGGTAGATAAAATAAACAAAGATGTATCAGACTTGCTTGTCTGAAAATCAAGACGAGTGAGATAAGTGTTTAAACGATCATACCAAGCACGGGGCGCCTGCTTGAGGCCGTATAGAGCCTTCTTAAGGTGAGAGACATATTCCGGGTAGGATGGGTCAGTAAAACCAAGCGGCTGAGCCATATAGACATCCTCTTGTAATTCCCCGTGAAGAAACGCATTCTTCACATCCAACTGAAACATAGTCCAACTATTGGAAACTGCCAGTGAAAGAATGATATGAATGGTAGTGGGTTAAACAACAGGGCTAAAAGTTTCATCAAAGTCAAGTCCCGGTTTTTGGGTAAAACCCTGAGCCACAGAGCCTTATATCGATCAATAGTACCGTCGGATTTCAGTTTCGTCCGATAAATCCATTTACAACCAACCACATTCATAGAGAGGACGCGAGGCATAAGTGTCCAAGTGTCCTGTCTGCGAAGAGCTGCCATCTCCTCTTCTATGGCCAATTGCCAATGAGGAGAGGAAGAAGCCAAACGATAACCTCGTGGATCCTTAATAGCCGAAAGTGCAGCAAAGAAACAAGAACCAACATCACCAAAAATAATAGAATCTCGAGGAGGAATGGGGTAACGACATAATACCTATGAAGCAAGATAAGACTGGTCCACCACAGGAGACGTTTCGTCCAGCAACTGTTGCACATCACGATATCCTCGTGGGCCATGAGATGGTGAAGACAGGGCCGGCGAAGATGAGTCAGCTGTGGGTTGCACACATAAAGGCACCGATACCGAGCCAGACCTGGTAGATGAGACAGTACAATTCAAACCACATCCGGACTGAACTGGGGAAGAAACAGACAGTGGAAACAACGGACCCGGAGTGGTATGAAGAGTCTAATACGTAAAGATTGTCGCATCTACTGCCGGTTCCCAGTGTCCTTCCGTTCGCCTGAAATAACACAAAAACCAGTCTTAGAAAATAAAATAAAACAATCTAAGTCATCAGTTAAACGACTAATGGACAACAAATTTTTATTGAGCGACGGAACAAGACGAGCATTAGGTAAAGTGATTTTTCCATGAGAAGTAGTAAAAGTGAGAGTCCCTTCGTGAGAGATAGAGAGGGGAACCATCACCAATTTTAACATGACTCTGACCAGTATAAGGAGTAATACGAGTGAACATACCAGAAGAAGAAGACATTTGGTTAGAAGCACCACTGTCTGCATACTAGGCTGGGTCTCGAGGATCGGTGACTTGAAGTGCAGTTAGGGTTGCGGTAATATCTTTTGAGGTCGTGTGCTCAGCCATATGGGCTTCACTAGAAGACGGACGATGAGCAACAGTAGCATGGCGAGAGGAGTCTCGTTGTGGGCAGCCAATCAAATCATAACATCGGTGGGCAGTATGACCGTTACGTCCACACAATTGGCAAAGATATGGAGGACCTGCGGGTTTGGCCGAACCCGAGTCCCTCCTATCGACAGTGGGAAGGGGTCGAAACTGTGGTTGTTGTCGTCGATCACGATTTGGAGACCGAGATCAATATGTAAATTGTTGTCTCGGATTTTGAGGGTGGTTAGAAGTCCGAGATGTTTGAGAGTAATACGCACCTTCAATGACTGGTTGAGAGGATCGAAACGATGCTCAAAGTGCTTCCTATGACTGAAGCATAGGGAGAAGTCCCTTGAAGGTCGAGAGACGACTCGTAAATAATATAGATTCAGCAAGAAAGGCATACTCGGGTCCCAACACTTTGAGAAAATAAAAAACCTTCTTCGAGTCTGATAAAGGTTCTCCGATAGCTGCAAGAGATTCAAGATGTGTACGAAAGGTACGAGAAAAGTCAGTAATAGAAGTAGTACCTTTTCGTAGATTCTGAATTTCTTCTTGAAGCTGCAGAGAACGAGTAACACTAGGATTAGCAGATGTCTGAGCCAAGTGAGACCAGACCTTGGCTGCATTTGTAATGCCCATGATTTCAGTCATAGCTTCCGAAGTTAACGAGCTATAAAGAATCGAGTACACAAGTCGATCTGTCTTTCTCCAAGATTCATAGATAGGGTTGATAGCAAGAGACCCGTCAGTTGTCTGAATTGTTGGAGAAGGGGGAATAACTGAGCTGTCAATATAGGGCAGCAATATTTGACTTTCCAATAGGGATAATAGTTGTGGTTTCCATAGGAGATAGTTGTCGGATGATAATTTAAGACTAATCATGGAACTGATTTGCGGGAAGGATACCATAGTGGGTGTAGGAGATGAAGAGGAACCAATCAACATAGTCAATTCAACAGAAGTAGATATACTAAGAAATAATAGGCAACTGATACGAACAACGATAAAAATAATACCAAACAGCAAGCGCAAGACTAGTACTTGAAACCAGACAAACAACCGATATTAGCGATCGGAGAAGACAACCGATATTAGAGATCGGAAAAAAAAACGACAGTACTTTATGTAAAATTATTTACGGCTCCAATACCATGAAACAATTCAATAGATACGGTAAAACAGGATGGTTGTATACCGATCCCTTGTATTACATTTATACTACTAAGGTTTACAACTAAACGGAAACTTTACATAATAAGGGATATACATAAAGGAAAGACTTGATATACAAGAAATGTAAGAATATCTCAAAGGATATTCTCAAGATTGTTACTTGGGTGAGACTCTAACCGAGTCCCACCGGTTCACTGTCATTAAAATTGTATGAATTTAAATTGGTATGTCTTGAATTCAAAAAATGAAAGAGTGAAAATTAAATTTTGAAACATGAATTTGTACCTTCCAGGTTAAAGACCTGTTTGTGTTTGAACTTTTATCCATGGACATGATCAGCTAGGCTCCTTTGTGTTTCCCAGCTTATTAGTTTCGTCATCAAATCTTATACTTATGTTTGAATATGTACTAGAAAATCTGAAAAGACCGAAAGAAATAATGAAGGAGATGAGTGAAAAATAGTTGGTGAAAGAAAAGTTTTCTGAAAAACTAGGGGAAAGGTTGGACATCCGTTAATGGAGGTTCGTGGATGTTAAAGATGATAAATAAGAAAGAATATAAACTAGCTAGGAGAGAACTAAATAGATAATGATGAAAGGATGGGTACATTTTGGAAATTCTAAAAAAAATTAATAGTCAAAGTGGATGAAAAAATAGAAAAGGGGTTGTTTGAGCATTTCATATAAACTAAGGGGCTAATTAGGAAACTGGTCATAAATTAAGGAGCCATTAGACAAATAAGTAGGTTATAATTTAGGCGTGTAAACGGTAGCTTATCGGATCGGATATAGTCATATCCGTATCCGAATCCGATAAGCTATCCGAATATCCGTATCTGATAATTATCCGACGGATATTATAAATTAATATCTGAATCCGATAATATTAACGGATATCGGATAATAGCCGATATCCGAAACTTTAACAAAATTTCAAATTTTTCTTTAAATTTTTAACATTAGATCTAAATAATAACTCTCAACCATACATTTTATATATTATTATGAATAATAACTCTCAACCCTAGGGGCGCGGTAGATCCCTTTTCGCTGCGCCGTCGTGTCAAGAATATTGTAACAGTTGAGGAGCAATCAAATACTAAGCTATTTACATTTTAAAAAAAAGAATTACATTTAAAAAAGAAAAATAATATTTCATTGAAACGTGAACTACAAAATAGATGTGAGAGATTGTTTTTTCTTACCGTGAAAAGATATCAGTCTCACAAGAGTCCTATTTATATATTTTTCGAAATAGTTACTTTGGGAAGTTTTTCATAAAAAATAACCGATCAAGAATGTGGAAGCGAGATTTTCTCCCCACTAATTTCTCTTCCTCCCACGATCTTCTCCCATAATTGTTGGGTATATAGTTAGGCGGTTGAGAGAGAAATTAGGAAGATATGGGAGAGTGGGTTAGTTATTTAGATCTCTCTCACGATTTTCTACTGTATAAAAAAAAGGAGAGAAATATATAGGTAGTAGTTACTTTAACCAATTTTGGTTGATTTACATAGATACCCTTCTTTTTGTAGTATATTTACATAAAAAGATTTTATATCATCCGTCGGATGTGTTTCCAACCAAATCTCTAAAATAAAATGGATGGTGAGACTTATCCCCTGGATAACCGAATGACCTGTTTTAATATAATATGAAAAGATTTTATATCATCCGTAGGATGTGTTTCCAACCAAATCTCTAAAATAAAATGGACGGTCAGACATATCCCCTGGATAACCGACTGACCTGTTTTAATATAATAGATTATTTTTTTTACAATACTTATCGGATACGGATATTTATCAGATCGAATATTAGTATATCTGTATCCGATATCCGGTAAGCAGATATCCGATAAGGAATATCCGATAAGGAATATCCGATAAGGAATATCCGAATTTGTATCCGTTATCCGAAATTTTTGATATTTTTTAAAAATTTGAATACGGATGCAGACCGGGTGTCGAATATTCGGATATCCATTGACAGGCTTAGGACTTATATATGGGTATTTATGAGCGTATCTTGATGAGTGTGTTCGTTTTGTCATGGATGGATCTGTTGAGTTTTTAAATTGTCCTTTTCTTCGTGGACATCAAAATTCAGGGGAAGGCTTATTCTTGGCCAAATGAAACGATGGAATTCTTTACCTTTTATTATTTTAAGTGAATTTTTGGTGCTAGTCAGATAAAATTGAAAGACCTAAGTCAAGTGGGTTAGCGTCTACATTGTAGACTAAATCTCCATGACAAGCTTTTTTCGAACATTCGGAGCATGCAGGGCATTTTTCAGACTTACTTTTCAGAAGGAAATTTTAGAACGATCTTTCATGTTCTCAAAGCCTTGGAAATAGCATCATTTCCCAAAAAAAACTCCTTTATTTCTGTATAGCTAAAGAAAAGGGTTTTGTCGGATCAAATGTGTCTAGTTGCTCCTGTATCAACCCACCATTCCATGGGATCTTCGATAAAGTTTATTTCAAAAATCATAAAACATAGATTCAGTTTCTGAAATTTTTCAGAGATCTGTCTACTCTCGTATCCCTAACACATAGGTTAAGGGGTTCATTACCTTCCATTACGAGGCCTAGTTCTTCGTTTGGTTCTTTCCTTTTGCCTTTGTATACTTCTTAACCTTGTCGTTTTTTGAACGCCTGTCTTTTGCAAGATGCTCTTTCACGCCGCCAGTGTTTTTTTTTTCACGCGCCAGTGTAGTAGTCACTTTCAAATGTTAATTTAAAGGACTTACCTGGGGCTGCTTTTGGACCAGACCTCTACGTTTTGGTTTAGGTGTTGATCCACACTCAATCATATACAATTTAGAATCAGAAAAAGGTTTTTCATTCTTCTTTTTTGCAATTCTCTTGTCTTTTTTTTTCACTCTGAGTTTTAGAATCAACTCTCCAAGGGGCATGTCTTTATTTTAGTGACGTAAATGATTTTTGAAGTCCTTCTATCGAGGGGGTAATTTTCTATCATAACTTTAACCTGAAAAGCTTCGTTTATCACTACCAAAACTTGTAACATGACTAGCTTCATGTCAGCCATCTTAAATTCAAGGAATCTTTGTACTATAAACTTCTTCACTCTGACAGTTTCTGTTTCATATTTATTTGTTAGAGTTTCTCATAGTTCCTTTGTTATGTCATTAACATAATAGACATTATATAGTCCATTATCAAGGGAATTAAGGATATAATTTTTGCACAGAAAATCAAATGTTTCCACATTTCTATTGCTGAAACGTTGTTGGACATCACCATTTTCGTTCAACACTGGTTTATTCTTGGTTAAATATTTGACCAATCCAAGGATAGTCATATAAAACAACATTTTTTGCTTTTGGTGTTTGAAATCAATCCTTCACAACTTCTCGGGGTTTTTCAGCTTGAGTTGATGGACCAACTGGATTCATTCTAGAATCAAAAGCCTTTGCCATTTTTCTGTAAATAGAACACACCTTTCAGTATACAACTTAAAATATTTAATGTCCTAAAAATGTTTTTTTGTATACTAATTAGTGATTTATAATTACTATTATTGTGATGTTTCTTTAAAACAACAAGAAATTCTTGTCTCGTTTTGAAATTAATCAGAGATAAACTTATTGGGTTCAATAACACAAAATATTATATGTAAAACATATTGTTAGTATTCTGGGTCTATTCCATATACGAATAATACTTCAAAAATATAATTACAGGGTAGAGAACAATAAACACTTCGATTAGAACACAGGCGAGTGGTCTCTTTCCTTACGACATTAATTCGCCCTGTTTGATTGACTCGTAATTATGACTGTCAGACCACAATGGTCAAGATCTAGATTTAATATTGTCCTTCATATTTGCTTTAGTATGTTAAAACGAAAAGCCTCATATGTCCTAACGATGATGCGTACTAAATGCCACTAAAGTGCATGCTCGTGGTTCGCACCAAGTATTTGGTCATTGCTTTATTCATAATATAGTACGAGAGAGCAAGTTATTATAAACCCTTCACCTCCCTTTTAATTATGTGATGTGGGACTTTTGTTAGCTATTTCCATATTTATTCCCAAACTTCGAAACTTAATTTCTTATTCATATGGAATCGATTTTGAGCTAACTATAGCTTGAAATTCAACCCTCGACGAGACGAATGCAACATTACATTCCTCGAGTTGTTTCAACAATCGAAACCTTGCCAGAAATGAAAAAAGTGCTCCAGATTGAGGTATCGATTCCAAAAGTGACTTCCGGGTTGTGGAAAAAAAATCAAAAAAGAATACTCTCTTAAAGAAGGATAAATAAGGAAAAAATCGCTTATGAAATTGATTGTCGTATAATATAAACGAAGCAATTTTACAAGTTGTTTATCTTTAAGAATCTATTTTGGTAATTAATGATATTTAGGGCCCGAAAAATAAGGCGACAACTTTAGGGCATAAAGACTTTGGTCAACAAGATTTGACCTAGTGGCTCATCTTCATGTTGGGTCACAAAGTTGAATTTGTTATTCTTTGTGCTTCATAATCCTCAGGTTTTCGAGATCTAAGTTTTAAAAAACGAGAAAGATCCACAGAGAGAGAGAGAGAAAGCGAGAAAGATCTACAACGACAGAGCGAGATCTATAGAGAGAGAAAGCAATACATTCTTATCTCACGAGTTCTTCAATGTTGGTTCAAGATGTAGACGATCAGAAAGTCTAAGGGTAAAAAACCTAACAGTTAAGAGGTCAAAATTCATAAGTCTTAACGGTCCGGGTTTAATGCTCCGGGCACCGACTACGTGGCGAAACGACACACACAAAATGAGACATAAGATCGTGAAACCGCAGGACACCAAGATGGTGTCGGCCAGAGGGGGATCCGACGGTCAAGTCAGCTACTAGATAAGATAAGATAAAATTGAAATAAGAAATAAGGAGGTAACCTCGTCGATGTACTTTGGGTAGCTCAGCTCGTAAAGTACCCGGAACCGATTATATGGGAATGATGCACTTACAGTATGCTCAGATGCAATCATTATGATGATCGGAGATGAGACAACGATAATGATAAGGCAAAAAGGTTTTACTCGCATGTAACTGAAGGATATATTCCCTCGGTCAGAAGGAATGGTATCCTTCCGAAGGAGTGTCCTTCGACCAAGGTTGCAATGCGTACGATTTGGCGAATAGGATCTTAATGACCTTACTCGAAAGATCATTAGTCCGGTCCAATTAGGGGTCGTAATGCTTAGCTAGAAGCCAACTACGATCGTCGGATAACTTCGGTAATCCGCGGCTAACATAGACCGGATCCTACAAGGGTTACACATAAGAGTAATGATTTGAACGGAGAGAGATTGACTAGAAAGAGAATGGCAAATAAGTGGATTGGATCCATTATTGGTAAGGCCAAGTAGTTCGGAGAAGTCCGAAGAGAGATAAACATGTCCGTGCCCGAAAGGGAGGCCCGGAAAGGCTTTAGGTGGGCCGGCCATGTGATGGCCGACCAAGGCAAGGGGCCGGCCAAGGAAGCCCATAAAGGGCTATGTTGGCCGGCCACTCAAGGGAACCCTTAAAAGGGTAATTTTGGAAGTTACCTGATAATTAGGTTTTAGAAATCCTAGTTTGGGTCTAATACCTTTTCTAGGGATTTCTATATATACCTAATTAGACAACCTTGTTGAATATAGGATATATTCTCTCAATATAGCATATATACATAATATAGAATATATTCTCCAAATATGGGATATATATTGAGTATATGATATATATGATATATGAGATATATGGGATATACTAAATACGTTATATAATATATTCTATATATGTAACTTTTGTAATTATATAAGGGTAAGAACATCTCCTATTGTATACACAAGAATTATTAAAAGAAAACGAGTTTATCTCAATCTATTATTCTTAATTTGTATTAGTTTCTACTTGGTATCGAGAGCAGGTTCGGTACTTGAACCTGGTTATTTCGAATTGAATTGAATTAAATTCCGCTGCGAATCTTGAAATTGAAAGCTCAATGGGTTCCAATGATGATGCAACAATGGTACTATCAAACCCTCACGTTGTTCACAACCACATCGATGCACCCTTTCCATTAGGTAATACCCTGAATGAGAACAATTACACCATTTGGTCAAAGGTCATGAAGATGCGTATTAATGATCAGAAGATGTGGGGGTATATTAGTGGCACTAAAGCGAAACCTGCAGAAGGAAGTGAAGAATATGAAAATTGGTACTCGGAGAATGATAAGGTGAAGGGATGGTTGTGTGATTCAATGTCCACAACACTAATGAACAGGTATGTTTGTTTGGAAACTGCGAAAGAAGTTTGGGACTCTCTTGAAGCTATGTATACAGACACATCTGATGAAACTCAAATCTTTGAGTTACATAGGAAGTGTTTCTCAACAAAACAAGCTGGTCGATCTATTGCGACCGATTATGATGAATTAGCAGCAATTTTTCAAGAAATTGACCAGCGCAACCATGTGAAAGGAAAAAGTGCTGAGTCTATCGCCATCTTACAACAATATGTGGGACGTCTTAGAGTGCACATGTTCCTTTCTGGATTAGATAGTATGTATGATCAGGTGCGTGGTGAGATTCTTCGAAAAGACCCTCCACTTACTTTGGAACAGTCTTATCAGACAGTACGAAGGGTGTCAGTTCACAAACAGGTGATGGGAACCCAAACACTTGTAACTGAGTCTTCAGTTATGGCAGTCAACTATAAAAAGGGACAACCTCAAGGTTCCTGGAATTCTCACAAAGAGGCTAGACCCTTACGCCTTGATCTTGAGTGTACCCACTGTGGAGAGAAGGGACACACAAAACAGAAGTGTTATGAAGGCATTGGGTATCCGGAATGGTGGGATTTTACAAAGCGACCTAGGAAAAACATATCTGCGAAGAAGGATTCTGCTATAATTCCTCCATCAGTGAATGTTGCCCAGTCAGGTATGAAAATTAAAGGTAGTGTTTTATCTGTAAATTCTTTGAATAATACTTGGTTAATTGATACTGGTGCATCGAATCACATGGTAAATGACACTAGCATATTATCATCCATTATACCTTCAACCCAAACCTCTATATACACAGCAAATAGTGCTTCCTCTCCTGCAATTGGGGAAGGTTCCACTGACATATCTGAAAATCTGACATTAAACTTTGTCCTCATTGTTCCCGCGCTAGAGTACAATATCCTATCAGTCAGTAGGATCACTGCTGCACTTGCATGTACTATGACGTTTTGGCCTTAATTCTGTATTTTTCAGGACATAGTGACGCGGCAGGTTCTTGGTTGTGGTGTTAGAAAGGGAAATCTCTACTATTTGGACCTGTCTAGTAGTAGAGAGCAGAGGATTCATCAAGTGAATAAAGTTAGAGGAATTAAAGAAGCAAAAGCTAGTGTTTGGTTATGGCATCAGCGATTGGGTCATCTCTCCTTCGGATATCTTCCGAAATTAAATTCATCGTTATTTTCGAAGTGTAGTGTTTCAGACTTTAAGTGTGATATTTGTGAACTTGCTAAAAGTCACCGTATTATATATTCTCCAAGTTTCAATAAAAGTTCAGAACCTTTTAGTATTATTCACTCTGATGTATGGGGTCCTGCACGTATTCCTTCTTTGTCTGGAGCTCGTTACTTTGTGACTTTTATGGATGAGTGTACTCGTATGACGTGCGTATCGCTACTCACTCATAAATGTGAAGTCTTTGAAGTATTTTTTCAGATGGTTTTGACCCAATTCCAAAGGAGGATACAAGTGTATCAATCTGATAACGGAGGAGAATTTACTAGTAATGACATGGCGAAGTTCCTGATAAATAACGGCATTCGACATCAAACTTCTAACGCTTACACCCCACAACAAAATGGGTTAGCTGAACGAATGAATAGACAACTGTTAGAAGTTGTTCGTGCATCTCTTTTCGGAATGAATATGCCATTAAATTATTAGGGAGAGGCGTTAAAATCTGCTGCCTATGTGATAAACCGCACACCATCTAGGGTCATTGAATTTCAGACCCCATTTAAAAAACTCCATGACCTTATCACCATCCCTGCAATGCCAAACCTAGAACCACGTGTTTTAGGGTGTGTTGTCTTTGTTCATATACCTAAACATCAACGAGGAAAATTAGATCATTGTGCTCGAAAGTGTGTGTTTCTTGGATATGCTGATTTTCAAAAGGGTTATCGTTGTTATGACCCTGAGGAGGGGAAAGTATATATCTCATTAGATGTTTCGTTTCGAGAATTAGATGCATATTTTATGGGATCTTCCCTTCAGGGGGAGAAACAAAATGATAGTGAAGGAAAGTTCCCCATTATTGGGGATATATTTCAGGAACTAGAGGATTTGACAAGTAATTTCAATCGGCCTAGTAATCTAGGTGATGATGGAAAGGGGAATGAACCAGAGCAGATTACAGGGGGGAACAGGGTAGTGAAGATGAATTTAATGAGAATGGAGAGGATCAGACGACAGGGGAAGATCAAGCTGAAGTAGTAGAAGTTGCCCGTGACTCCAACTTTCTAACACCATCTACCGAAGACCTGCCTCCGAATGTCGAACCTCAGGTATTACTAGATCCTACCACTATTAATGATGTTTAACCTAGACGTTCAGAAAGATCTACTAAAGGTATTCCACAATTTACTTATGAACCAGATATTAATTCTAAAACCAAATACCCAATTTCTGATTATGTGTCCACCAATAGGTTGTCTAAGTCATTTACATGCACCATGAATCAATTATCCTCTGTATCTATTCCTAGTAATTTGCAGGAAGCATTATCAGATCCACGATGGAAGAAAGCTATGAATGAAGAGATGAATGCATTACAGAAGAATTCCACTTGGGAACTTGTTGATAAACCCCACGGATATCGTATTGTTGGGTGTTGTTGGATCTTTACAGTAAAGACGAATCCAGATGGAAGTATTGACAGGTACAAAGCCAGACTTGTTGCCAAAGGGTATACCCAGACGTATGGTGTGGATTATGAGGAGACCTTCGCCCCGGTGGCAAAGATAAACACTATTCGTGTACTCATTTCTCTTGCAGCCAATCAAGGTTGGCCATTACAACAGTTTGACGTGAAGAATGCGTTTCTCAATGGAGACTTAGAAGAAGAAGTATACATGGAGTTACCACCTGGAGTCACGAATTCTGAAGTAGGAAAAATATGTAAATTAAAGAAGGCATTGTACGGGTTAAAACAGTCACCACGGGCTTGGTTTGGACGGTTTACAAAGAGCATGAAGGCATTTGGATATAAACAAAGTAATTCTGATCATACTTTGTTTATAAAACAAAAGTTAGGCAAACTTACTGCTCTTATTGTTTATGTTGATGAAATGGTTGTTACTGGAAATGACTCAGTGGAAATGGAGGCTCTGAAAAACTATGTCGCAGGAATTTGAGATGAAGGATTTGGGGCAGTTAAAATACTTCTTAGGCATTGAAGTTGCAAGATCAAGTCAAGGTATTTTCATGTCCCAACGAAAGTATATATTAGATCTTCTTGTTGAAACTGGGATGCTTGATTGCAAATCGGTAGATACACCGATTGAAGCAAATCATCACTTGGGAATATTTTCAGATCAAGTTCCATGTGACAAAGGAAGGTACCAACGCTTAGTGGGGAGACTAATTTACCTTTCTCATATTAGACCGGATATTGCATATTCCATTAGCGTCGTGAGTCAATTCATGCATAATCCAAGTGAAGAACATATGAAGGCAGTCTTTCGAATACTAAGGTACTTGAAGAAATCTCCGGGAAAAGGTCTCTTATTCCGGAAAGGTGGTGATATGGAAGTAATGGGATACACCGATGCAGATTGGGCAGGAGATATAACGGACAGGAGGTCAACCTCTGGATATTTTACGTTTGTATGTGGGAATATGGTAACATTTAGAGCTAAGAAGCAAAAAGTTGTTGCTAAATCAAGTGCAGAATCTTAATTACGGGGTATGGCTCAAGGGGTGTGTGAATTACTATGGATACGAAATATATTGAGAGATCTTGGATTTAAGCTTGTGAAAGCAATGGATCTGCACTGTGACAATAAAGCGGCAATTATGATTGCACATAATCCAATTCAACATGACCGTATGAAACATGTTGAAGTGGATCGGTTCTTTATCAGAGAAAATATTGACAAAGGGTGCATATGTCTTCCATTCATAAAATCAGAAGATCAACTTGCAGATATTCTTACAAAAGGAGTTTGCGAACGAATATTTAACAAAGCGATTGACAACTTGGGCATTAATGACATCTATGCTCCATCTTGAGGGGGAGTGTTGAATATAGGATATATTCTCTCAATATAGCATATATACATAATATAGAATATATTCTCCCAATATGGAATATATATTGAATATATGATATATGGGATATATGGGATATACTAAATACGTTATATAATATATTCTATATATGTTAATTTTGTAATTAGATTAGGGGAAGAACATCTCCTATTGTATACACAAGAATTATTAAAAGAAAACGAGTTTATCTCAATCTATTATTCTTAATTTGTATTAGTTTCTACTAACCTAAAGGGACAGATGATGTTGTAGAGAAAATTTTCAAAAGAGGAACTGTCATCTAAAAGAGTTCAGAATATACATCTCAGAGAGAGAGAGAAAAGGAGTTTTCTCAACTATCTAGTCAAGAAGAAGGAGTTCTTCATCTCAACGTTCAAGAAGGTCCTAGCTGACTGAAAGGAGGGAGTTCAAGTTATATACTCGGTGTCCCAAGTAGAGGAGCTACACTTGGAGCTCTTATCTTCCGAATACTGGTCGGGATTTAGTTCGTGGGAAAGCGATTAAGAGGTAATCTTCTTTCCATTCTAGATCATTGATATGTTTATGTATAGATCCTGGAAACTAGTGTTAAACATATAGATGTTTGAGATTCTGCTTAAAATACTAGACAATTAGGTGTATTAGATACACTCATAACCCTTCAGTGGCATCACGAGCCGTTTGCATGAACTATCTTTGACTAGACGAATTAGATTCAAACTTGAACAACTAGATAATAGTGTTAATGGTGTTTGAATGGAGATTCAAGCATATTTTGATTAGATCAATTAGGGTTTTGAATGAGATTCAATGACCTAAAACACTAAAAACATAGTTTTATGGAAAGGGTTTCTAAAAACATATTTTGAAAAACAGAAAAGAAATCAGTTGGAACACTAGGGTTTCCAAAAAATTTTGGAAACCCAACTGGTCGGACCGGCCAGGACGCGTCCGGGCCAGACCAGCACGTCTCGGACAGCTAGCTAGTCCGAGATAGGGTGGGACACGGACTGGAAATCCCAATTCGTGAAGGACCGGGATTCCTAGTTCGGACTGGACTAGGAGTCCGAGACTCTCGGACATCCCAGAGCGTCTAGGACGCGTCTGGGATATCCCAGTCCAACACGGACTAGGAGTCCGAGACTCTCTGGTCTCGGACGTCCCAGCGCGTGAAAGACGCGTCTGGGATATCCCAGTCCGAGACGGAATAGGAGTCCGAGACAGACGCGTCTCGGACGTCCCTCACGCGTCTAAGACGCGCTCAAGGGAAACCTATTAGATCTCGGTCTAGGACCGGGTCACTGGATAGAGGACCGGATGCATCCAGAAGGCGTCTGGAGCGACCGGACTCATCTAGGATGCGACTAGAAGCTTCCAGGCGCGCCTGGGATGCCACCGGAGCAACAAGAAGTGTCTAGGACGCATCTGGACGCGTCCAGAAGGCATCCCGTGCAGGATGCTCGTGCCGTCTATGCACAGAAGCGTCTGGGACGCGAGTGTGATGCACAAGTGCATCTCAGACTGAGCATCCGAGATGGCCTATGTGTTGTCCCAGCCCAAGACACGTATAGGACGCGTCTGAATGTTCCAACACCTCTCGGACTGAGCATCTGAGAGGACATATACCTGACCCGATGGTCTGGACGCGTCTAGGCCGCGTCCAGGACGCATCCTAGACATCTCATCTGAGATGCCTATGGTCTGTCCTAGGCTTGAAGCGTCTAGCTAGGCTAGGACGCATCTGCCCGAGAGATTGAGCATGACAGGAACGTGATGTCTCATGGTCCGGACCTTGACTAGGCTAAGTCAAGGGTTGACCCGAGACCAGTCAAAGGACCTTGACCAGGGTTGACTTAGGTCTTTTTGAGTATGACTCGAGGGCTTTTTGGGCCTTGACCTTGGTGGGAGTTTTTCAGACCTTTTTCTCCCGGTTCCAAGCATATTTTTTCCGACATTGACCCGGGTTATAGGAGAGCCCGAACGGAGTTTTTCCTTATATTGACATTAGGAAACAATTAAGGAAGAAACATAATGTGCTTCTAGTTTGAGAATTATGAAAACAAACTTTAGAGCCCATTAGACATAGAGATGTCACAATTTCCCACAGTTAGCTATACGAGACATAGCAAACCTAGAAACAAATCTAGGATACATACTTTGTTTATTATGAATGTCATATTATTGTATGTATGGATGTATGTGATTGCGTAGAATAATATACCTTTAGATAAGATTATCGTTTCTTGTTTCTAAGCACAAGTAGTTGTGCCCGAATAATACTTAGAGTATAGGGTCTTAGAATCTATTGACAAACAGAACAATGAGATCATTGTTCAAGTGGGAGTAGTCAATAGAGGTTCTTGGATACCCAAATGAACCATAGACGAACAAGAAATAAACTTAAAAGATGAGATCTTTTAAGGGGTAATACTAAGACTGTTACGCAAACCTACATAAATTTTACGTAATAAATCATGAATGGTTATGCTAGAGTTCACAGTAACGCAACTTGATAAATTACGTAATAAGTCCCAAAAAGAATTTTGAGTAAAGCCTACCCAGATTAAGACACCTGTTGAGCCCTTGTTCATCGATGGTGGGTCATGCCAAAGCAGGGTGCCATCTTTTACCTCAGAACAATACGGGTAGATCTATGAAGAGGTCTACATGTCTAAATGGTTATTCTCAACGAGTCAGGAAAAGGGTTTTGGATTTCGGGGCTAAAGGACGATTTGACATTTAAATGTTAAATTCGTTAACCAAGAATCATAGGAGTATGATCAGTAAGATGTTACTCACCCAGGACGACGAATTAAGGGCAGTGCCAAAGTACGCTTAATTTTGAAGGAATGGGATCTTGGAATTATATTATTCTTAGGGGACAACAAATATAGAATAATATAGGCAAATTAAGAAAATTGTCAAGATAACAAGTTTAATCACTTTTGCAATTCTTACATGTAGTTTAATTATGACAACAAAAGACTCCAGCAGCATACATTGGCTTCTGGAGAAAGAAAAGTTGAATGGTGACAACTTTATGGTTTGGGAACGCAATCTAGGACTTGTCCTAAGATCCGAACATAAGGCAAACGTGTTAGACACACCTATTCCGGTTCTCAATGAAGATTCGACTGATCAAGAAAGGGAGCAAGAAAGAAATATTCGGAAAAGGTCCGAACCCATAACATGCCTCATGTTGGCAACAATGGAACCTAATCTTCAAGATAAGTTCATAGAAATGGATGCCTATACCATGATACGACAACTTAGGAATTTGTTCCAAAAGAAGTCAATAATGAAGAGGTATGAGACTTCAAGGACGATATTGGATATGCGTCTTGAAAAGGGAAAGCCTGTAGGGCCACATGTGTTCAAAATGATTAGTCTTTTTGAAAAACTAAATCGACTGGGAGTCGACAATGGCCGAGATTTTGCCACTGATATTATCCTGCATTCACTTCATAATGGATTCAGCCAATTCAGAATGCACTACAATATGAATGGATGGGATAAATCTCTAGAATAACTACACGTTATACTCCAGACAGCAGAAGAGAACATCGCAATAGTTGAACCTAAGAAAGAAGTTCTGATGGTTCATAAAGAAAATGGATTTAAAAATGATGGGAAGCAGAAATTCAAAAAGAAGAAAATGGGCAAAGTGAAAGGCAAACAAGTTGCCATGAACAAAGGTACCCATTCTGATTCCAAGTGTTTCTATTGCGATGGCACAGGCCATTGGAAAAGAAACTGTCCAAAATTCCTGGAAGACAAAAGGAACGGAACTAGAAGTTCCGGACAAGGTAATAATCATTAAAAGTTGATTCAATTAAATACTATTTCCTCAAAGGTATGTGATACCTAAAAGACTCTTATCATTATGAATGACAGGAGCAAGTGGGAGTTGAGTATTTATTGAAGAGGAGATGAACCTGTCAAAAGCTAAGAAGGCAAAGGTTGCTGGAAAAGCTTAAGAAGGATCATAGACTCAATAGGCAATACTTTAAATCAATTTTAGTATTCTTGTTCTTTTAGAACATTGACTCTGTAATGAGATTATGGGAGTGAATAAAATATTTGGTATTTTATGATGTTCTTAAAAGAGCCTATTTAACTTTAAAAGAATTATACCAAGCGATCCGACTTAGTCATTCTAATCTAGTCAAATAAACTTGAAAGAACATGAATGAAACTAAATTTGTTTGGTCACGTATCTCCCAACAATAGTTAATCATGGTTTGGACAAAAAAAATTGACAAGATCTCTTATGACAAAACAGAGGTCAGTTAATCGTAAAAACTCATGTTAGACATAAAAACCTACGATTAATGTGACTAGAATAGACTAAGAACTAAATTTTGGAAAAAGTTTTAGAAACAATTCCTAAAATCAAGAAAGGGTCAATATGACTAAAGAATATGATGAGATCATAAGTTCAAAAGTTATCAATCTTCCAAAAGCATAAAAGTCTAATATGAATCTGCCAACCCACTAAAACCTAGAATAAGCTATAGTGAATAATTGAGTCCATGCGAATATAGATTTTTTAGAAAGAGTTCTAAAAACCAGTCATTTATTCAAATGTCTACAGCATGATAAACAAAAGTTCTTCAAAAGGAAGAATGGGGTTTTCTCACAAACCATCGAAACACAATGGGATTGTTGCTCTCGATGGTGTCTTAATTGAAAGGAAGGATCCTTCAAAGAAGACAAGTGGGAGGAAAATATTCGAATTGAATTCGATAAGAGCAACAAAAGGGAGTAAGGAGTTACTCGCCTTACTAGGGATGTCGCCTTGGGAATAAGGGACCAATCGCCTAGAAACTTCTTAAGGAGTTAAGAGAGTTTATCACATTTGCTCAAAAACCCCCAATGAGTCTTGGGAAGATTCAAACAAACTATAGCAGAACCACTCTGAAATTGGACCAGAAATCCAAAGAGATAAAAGTAAGAATGGTTAAGTCTTGTTCGACAAGAAGGTAAATGGGAGTGAAACAAGCTAGTTTTAAGTCCTGTATGTAGGAAACATACTCGAAAGGACAATAGACGAGGGTAAATTAGTTATGGGCATCGAAGTCTATGGCGATAGATCAAAAGATGATAAAGACTCGTTCAAACGGAGTTTTGCAGAGATCTGAATAGAAGATCTCTTAGAGAGAGATTCGACCCATCTCCCGTGATAAACTGTCAAGCAAATTCGGAACTTGAAAATTCTGATAAGCGAAAACAAACATGAGAGAGACACTTATGTTTGAAAACATAAGAACGATCATGAGATGATTGTTGTTTACCCGAACATCTGAGAAATACTTGAAGTACAAAAGATGTCGTCACCCATACAAGTAAGAAGATTGAAGAAAGTCATAAAAGTAATCTTCCGAAAATAAAGATAAGAATCTTTTAGGAAGGACAAGCAGATGGAAAAGAGTTTTTCATGCTGGGAGTCGTTAATAACTCTAATAGATAAGAAAATAAAATTAGAACGTGGGAAGTACTGATTTCAGTGGGAGAAACTGATGTTATCATAAAAGCTTACGAAGGCGTTCGAAAGCAAGATAACGACAAAGCGAAGTGAAAATGAAACTAAACTGTCACCTTAGAACGATTATGGAGATGCATGAATCTAAGGAATTAGGATCAAGGTATAAGTATCCTAAGAACACTTGTAAAATTGAGAACGTAAAGGAGTTTGCGCGGGTGCTCAAATTTTACAGACTCTTGTTATCCGAAATAAACTTAGTTTATTTCGTCATCTAAATTATGGTTTAGAATTTAGACGACGGACCAAAATAATGGAGTGTTCCAAGTAGGTTTATTAGATACATGATCTAATGAAAGAAACCCTACTAAGTGAAGGTTGAAGCACACCATCATACTATCCCTAGTCCAGGTCATTAATTGGACAAAAATTGAAGGGTTCTCATAGGATATCTCATACACCTAATTGTCTAGTGTTGTTAGCGGAATCTCAAACATCTCTATGTTTAACACTAGTTTCCAGGATCTATACATGAACATATCAATGAACTAGATTGGAAAGAAGATTACCTCTTAATCGCTTTCCCACGAATTAAATCCCGACCAGTATTCGGAAGATAAGAGCTCCAAGTGTAGCTCCTCTACTTGAGACACCGAGTATATGACTTGAACTCTCTCCTTTCAGTCAGCTAGGACCTTCTTGAAGGTTGAGATGAAGAACTCCTTCTTCTTGACTAGATACTTGAGAAAACTCATTTTCTCTCTCTCTTTCTCTGAGATGTATATTCTGAAACTCTTTCAGTTAACTCTCAGACCCTTTGAGAAATCTTGTCTCTTCAGGCTCTCTTGTCTGGCTACTCTTTAGGTTGTCTAATTAGGTATATATAGAAATCCCTAGAAGAGGTATTAGACTCAAACTAGGATTCCTAAAACCTAATTACAAGGCAACTCCCAAAATTACCCTCTTTAGGGTTACTTTGAGTGGCCGGCCAACATAGCCCTTTATGGGCTTCCTTGGCCGGCCCACTTAGGGCCTAACCGGCCATGTAATGGTCGGCCCCTTGCCTAGGTCGGCCATCACATTGCCGGCCCACCTAAAGCCTTTCCGGGCCTCCCTTTCGGGCCCGGACATGTTTGTATCCCTTCGGACTTCTCCGAACTAATATGGACTTACCAATAATGGATCCAATCCACTTATTTGCCATTTTCCTTCTAGTCAATTCTCTCCGTTCAAGTCATTACTCTTGTGTGTAACCCTTGTAGGATCAGGTCTATGTTAGCCGCGGATTACCGAAGTTATCCGACGATCGTAGTTGGCTTCTAGCTAAGCATTACGATCCTTAATTGGACCGGACTAATGATCTTCCGAGTAAGGTCATTAAGACTCTTCGCCAAATTGTACGCATTGCAACCTTGGTCGAAGGACACTCCTTCGGAAGGATACCATTCCTTCTGACTGAGCAATATATCCTTCAGTCTCCCACTTGTACTTAAAACAAGTGCAATGCTCGATTCCCATGTTTTTTCGTATCCCATCTGATATGTCATATACATCAGACTCTCTTGATCCCGAGAACAACTTCCAATCCAAACGATTAACTCTTAATCCGTTTGAGCACGGCCATGCATTTTTCAGTTGTTTCTCATCAAGTGGCCCGGAGATACTTTGTCCTGATTTTACTCAGGAAAACATATTCCATTCTTGTACACCCACTCAATTTCATGTCTATCCTGTCTCCCCTAGTAATCCGCCTTTATAACCACTTTTTACGACTGACGTTTAACGGTACTAAAGTTCGACATTCCTTCCATAAACTGAGTGAGTACTCATGTTTTGAGGAATCTCTCCAATTTGCTTAAATGAGAGTTATGACAACTTACAACTTCAACTCTTGAAGTACTCTTATTTGGCGGGTTTCTAGTGCATCAACTATACACCCATGAAGTTAACCTTTGAATACTCCTATTCTCATAGCCCAAGAAACAGCGCTATCTTGTCAATCACTCATGCTAGTCTTCGTAAGTCATTATTGTCCAATTAATGACCTGGACCACGGATAGTAAGATGGTGTGCTTCCATGTTCACTTAGTAGGGTATCTTTCATTAGATCACGTATCTAATGAACCTACTTGGAACACTCCATCTTTTTGGACTGCCGTCTAAATTCTAAACCATAATTTAGATGACGAGATAAACCCAGTTTATCTCGGATAACAAGAGTCTGTAAAATTTGAGCACCCGCGTGAACTCCTTCACATTCCCAATTTTACAAGTCTTCTTAGGATACTTCTTCATTGATTCTAATTCCTTAGACTCGAGCATCTCCATGATCGTTTTAACGTGACAGTTTAGTTTCAACTTCACTTCGCTTTGTTATTATCTTGCTTTCGAACTCCTTCGTAAGCTTTATGATAATATCAGTTTCTCCTACTAAAATCAGTACTTCCCAAGTTCTAATTTTTATTTTCTTATCTAGTAGAGTTAGTAACGACTCCCAACATGAAAAACTCTTTTCCATCTGTTTGCCCTTCCTAAAAGATTCCTATCTTTATTTTCGGAAGACTACTTTTATGACTTTCTTCAATCTTCTGACTTGTATGGGTGACGACATCTTTTGTACTCCAAGTACTTCTCAGATGTTCGGGTAAACAACAATCATCTCATAATCGTTCTTATGTTTTCAAACGTAAGTGTCTCTCCCATGTTTATCACGAGTGATGGGTAGAATCTCTCTCCAAGAGATCTTCTTATTCAGACCTCTTCAAAACTCCTTTTGAACGAGTCTTTATCATCCTTTGGTCTATCGCCATAGACTTTGATGCCCATAGTTAATTTACCCTCGTCTTCTGTTCTCTTGAGTATGTCTCCTACATACAGGTCATGAAACTATCTTGTTTCACTCCCACTTACCTTCTTGTCGAACAAGACTTAACCATTCTTACTCTTATCTCTTTGGATTTCTGGTCCAATTTCAGAGTGGTTCTGCTATAGTCCGTTTGAATCTTCTCAAGACTCATTGGGGTTTTTGAGCTACCTTCTTAACTCTTTAAGAAGTTTCTAGGCGATTGGTCCCTTATTCTCAAGGCGACATCCCTTGTAAGCCTAGTAACTCCTTACTCCCTTTCGTTTTAAGGTAAGTAACTCCTTACTCCCTTTTGTTGCTCTTATCGAATTTTATTCGATGTTTTCCTCCCTTTTGTCTCCTTTGAAGGACCCTCCTTTTTAAAGAAGACACCATCGAGAGCAACAATCTCATTGTGTTTCGATGATTTGTGAGAAAACCCCCGTTCTTCTGTCCGAAGAACTTATGTCTATCACGCTGTAGACATTTGAATAATTGACTAGTTTTTAGAACTCCTTCTAAAAAATCCATATCCGTATGGACTCAATTATTCACTATAGCTTATTCCAGGTTTCAGTGGGTGATGTGACACGAAAATGTCACATTTGGAGAGCCTAACTTAGAGTAATTAGTCCTTTTTGAGTGTTATCAATAATATTTTATGTGTTTTTCATGTTAGGTACTTATTTTGTAGTTAAGCATGTGATTCGGAATAAAAGGAGCGAATTATCACTATCATTTCATGTGCCGAAAATGAGAGTAAAAGACTTCAAGCAAATCAAATAACAAGTATAGTCAATGACGAGTCCGACAGTGAAAACGGTATTCAATTCGGAGTTCGGACGGGGAAGATGTGGAAGAAAGAAGTCCGAGGGTATTCTAGTCCTTTGTAAGAATTCGAAGATGTAGAGACAAGGATGGAGGCACTCTCTTGGTTTCTAAATCAAAGCCCAAAACCAAATCCAAGCCCAAGAAATATTAAAAGAAGAAGAATTGGGTAGAGATTTTATAGGCACCCATTTGTGGTCTAAAGACTTAGTCAATTTTGACTAAGTATAGGGTTTGACTCAAGTTAGAGAAAAGGGGGTCAAAGACACTATTCATCTTCTTCATCATTCAACAACCAAGCAAGAGAGAGAAGAAGGTGGCTAGGGTTTGAGAGTTCATTAACTTTCTAGGGTTTCAAGGTTTAAAAGGAGGTTTGGAGGCTAGAGAGAGTTGAAGAAGAGAAGGAGAGGTGCCGGCCAACTTGGCCGGCACCATAGAGATCGGGCAAGGCATGGGAGCACGAGCAGCAACAGCGCACGGCACCAACAACAGCTTGCACAGCAGCTACCCTTCACGGCCAGCACGCGCAGACGAGCAGCACGCACAGCAGCAACGTGCAGCAGCTGCCAGCACGGGTTGTAGCTCCCACGGACGCGTCCATAGCACGGGACTTGCTCGCAAGGCACGGGACAACGGGTATCATGCACGGGACAGCACCTTTGGCCCGGATCTATGTGATTTTTGGCCGGATTTGATGTTCTAGGGTTTTGCCGGAATTTGACCGGATTTTCCATGCTTTTTTCGGCAACCTTCTTGGTCCAAAACCATAGGGCTTTTACTCCCCATGTCTTGATCTATCTTCCCATGTAGTTTGATTTGATTTTGGGTTAGAAATTGGTAGAGAGAGAAAAGCTAGGGTTTAGCTTTAATGGAGGTTTATGATAAATGAAGAAGATGATGGTGGTCACTATGGGGAACTCAGAAATTTGCTAAGGGGAGATCGGCTGCAACTAAAGACTAATATTTTCCGACGAACTTAGCCTCGAACCACATCGAAAAAGGGGGATTCTCTTATCATTTTCTTTCCATTTCTTATTCAATCACCATGTTTAGCTAACTTTAGTATGTCGATTATATGAGATGAAATGTGATGAATTCGTGATTATGTTTAATATGATTTGATATTTTGACTATAAATTGATGTTCATAAATTTCGATTATCATTTTGATCGTATTTTCATGTGTCTTGTCAAGCACTTCGCATAGTTAATAGACGAAACGAGGTATTCGATATCGATTGTAGTCTAAGTCATAATTTCATGTGACTTGTCATGCACTTCACATAGTTAGGCGACTAGACAACACTTTCGTTTACTCGGGATTAACCGATTATGACGTTTGTTTGACTAAGTATGATCTCCGGATATACGTAGTGCTTATAGACATCACCTTAGGAGTCGAACATCGGTTGTATTTTGATACATTAAATCGGACAATACATAGTCGTAGATTTATCATTATAGATTCCCGGATTTCGATACATGAACTCTCGTATTCGGATACTCTTGAAGCATGATTTGAATGTGATGATTGGCTTGTTATTTGTTTACATGTGAGTTTAATTGTCTTCGTCTAGTTTTATAAACTAGAAGCCTCGATCTTAATCATCTAATTGACACGAAGTTTGATAATGTGTACTTAGTTTGATAATCGATACTTAGTGACGTTTGATCGATTATACTTAATTTGACGTATTATGCTCATTAGTGTCATACTTGTTCATTTTCAATTCATTAGATAGTGTGTGTAAGTTTGATAGTCGATGCTTAGTGACGTTTGATCGGTTATGCTTAGTTAGACACATGATGCTTAGGATTGTCAATGTGGGTGAAGTTAATTACACTTTCATGCGAATAGATACATAGTATTTGTCATTGTCGATCTTGTGGATCGAAGTATCCGTCTCAATTAACTTTTACCCGAATCAACTCTTACCGTCTCCCGACTCTTGTTCCTCCGATTCTTCTCTCGAATCTCTCTCGCCCGTTTACTTTTATTGTTTAGTTTAGTTATTTTACTTGTTTGTTTTATTCTCTTATCACCTTATTCGATCAAACCCTCATTTATCTTTGTTTCCTTTCCTTTTTAGTCTAAGTTAGCTTGAAATATCTAGACCGAGGGACAAGACCCTTCGATATCCAAACTACCTTCCTATCGTTGGATCGATCCCGGCTTTGCCGGATTACTACTTGATACCTCCGCTTGGGTGTGTAACCTTTTCGGGTGCATCAGTGGGTTGGCAGATTCGTATTAGACTTTTGTGTTTTTGGAAGACTGATGACTTTTTAACTTATGATCTCATCATATTCTTCAGTCACTTTGACCCGTTTCTTGATTTAGGATTTGTTTCCCAAACCTTTCCAAAATCTAGTTCTTAGTCCATTCTAGTCACATTAATCGTAGATTTTTATGTCTAACATGAGTTTCTACGATTAATTGTCCTCTGTTTTTCATGAGAGATCTTGTCAAATTTCTTTGTCCAAACCAGGATTGACTATTGTTGAGAGATACGTGACCAAACAACTTTAGTTTCATTCATGTTCTTTCAAGCTTATTTGACTAGATTAGAATGACTAAGTCTGGTCGTTCGGTATAATTCCTTAAAAGTTTAAATAGGCTCTTTTAAGAACATTATAATATCAAATATTTTATTCACTCCCATAATCTCATTACAGAGTCAATGTTCTGAAAAGAAAAAAGAATACTAAAACTGACTTAAAGTATTGCCTATTGAGTCTATGATCCTTCTTGAGCTTTTCCAGCAACTCTTGCCTTCTTAGCTTATAACAGGTTCATCTCCTCTTCAATAAATACTCAGCTCCTACTTTGCTCCTGTCATTCATAATGATAAGAGTCTTTTAGGTATCACATACCTTGAGGAATTAGTATTTAATTGAATAACTTTTAATAATTTTTACCTTGTCCGGAACTCCCAGTTCCGTCGTTTAATTCTTCCAAAAACCGCAGGCAATCTCTTAACCGAATATGAGATGTACTACCGCATACTAGACATCTTTTGTTAGGAAGGATGGTTCTGGGTTTCGGTACTTTCTTGCCCATTTTTTTGCCAGATGGCTTCCTCCTTCTAACGTCTTCTATTCCCATATTTACAGTCTCTTGAACACTCAGAATTTCTTCTAGAGTTTCAGGTGTGCTTAACCTACTTTCAGATACTTCCAGAATTGTGAGCAGACTTTCAAAGGAAACTCGGCCAAACTTATCTCCAAAGTTTGTTACTACATCCTGAAATATTTCATCTAGTGAATTCAGGATGAGGTCAACCGCCATGTCGACTGGCATGGGAGATCCCATCCATTCCATGTCTTTGAAGTGATCAATCGTCTCCAAAACATGGTAACGAACGGATTTCCCTTTCTCAAGTCGCATTTCCAGTGTCACCATTGTGATTCTAAATCTCTCCATTCGACATTGTGTTCCAAACACGTCTCTTAGTCGTCGAATGATGGTGTATGCTTCCATGTCAATGAACATATCTATATATTTTCTTTCCATGGCCATTAGCATTAAACCGGTTACTGGCGCTGACTTCCTTCGAATATCGTCTACTTGCTTACGCTCTTCATCAGAAGAGGTTTCTGAAAGCACGGGGATTGGAATGTCCAATACTTCTGCGCTTTCTCCTAGAACCTTTCTCAGGTTTCTCTCCCATTGAACGAAGTTGGTATCGTTCAATTTCTCAAGTATGGTATAGAGGTTGAAGATGTTCTTTGTCATAATTAAACTACATGTAAGAAATGCGAAAGTGATTAAACTTGTTATCCTAGCAATTTTCTCAATTTGCCTATATTATTCTATATTTGTTGTCCCCTTAGAATAATATAATTCCAAGATCCCATTCCTTCGAAATTAAGCGTACTTTGGCACTGCCCTTATTCGTCGTTCTGGGTGAGTAACACCTTACTGATCATACTCCTATCATTCTTGGTTAACGATTTAAACGTTAAATCGTCCTTTAGCCGCGAAATCCAAAACCCTTTTGTTGACTCGTTGAGAATAACCATTTAGACATGTAGATCTCTTCATAGATCTACCCGTATCGTCCCGAGGTAAAAGATGGCACCCTGCTTTGGCATGACCCACCATCGATGAACAAGGGCTCAACAGGTGTCTTAATCTGGGTAGGCTTTACTCAAAATTCTTTTTGGGACTTATTACGTAATTTATCAAGTTGCGTTACTGTGAACTCTTGCATAACCATTCATGATTTATTACGTAAAAGTTTATGTGGGTTTGCGTAATGATTTGTTAAATCTTAGTATTACCCCTTAAAAGATCTCATCGTTTAAGTTTATTTCTTGTTCGCCTATGGTTCGTTTGGATTCGAATCCAAGAACCTCTATTGACTACTCCCACTTGAACCATGATCTCATCGTTCGGTTCGTCAATAGATTCTAAGACCCTATACTCTAAGTATTATTCGGGCACAACTTCTTGTGCTTTGAACAAGAAACGATAATCTCATCTAAAGGTATACTATTCTACGCAATCACATACATCCATACATACAATAATATGACATTCATAATAAACAAAGTATGTATCCTAGAATCGTTTCTAGGTTTTGCTATGTCTCGTATAGCGATTCGTGGGAATTTGTGACATCTCTATGTCTAATGGGCTCTAAAGTTTGTATTCATAATACTTACACTAGAAGCACGTTATGTTTCTTCCTTAATTGTTTCCTAAATCAATATAGGGAAAAACACCGTTGGTGCTCTCCTCTAACCCGGGTCAATGTCGGAAAAACTATGCTTGGAACCGGAAGAAAAAGTCTGAAAAACTCCCATCTAGGTCAAGGCCTAAAAGCCCTTGAGTCACACTCAAATTGACCTAAGTCAACCCTGGTCAAAATCCTTTGACTGGCCTTAGGTCAACCCTTGAATTAACCTGGTCAAGGTCCGGACCATGAGATAGCACCTTTCTGTCGTGCTCAGTCTCTCGGGCAGACACGTCCTAGCCTAGCTAGACGCTTCTGTCCTAGGATAGACCATAGGCATCTCGGGTGAGATGTCTAGGATGCGTCCTGGACGCGCCCTAGACGCGTCCAGACCATCGGGTCATCTATTGCTCCTCTTGGATGCTCAGTCCGAGAGGTGTTGGAACATCCAGACGCGTCCCATACGTGTCTCGGGCTGGGACAACACATATGCCATCTCGGATGTTCGGTCCGAGATGCACTCATGCACCACAGTCGCGTGCCAGACGCTTCTGTGCACAGACGGCACGGCCATCCTCCTTGGGATGCCTTCAAGACGCGTCCTAGACGCTCCGGTCGCATCCCAGGCACTTCTGGAAGCTTCAGTCGCATCCCAGATGCTTCCGGTAGCTCCAGATGCATTCTGGATGGTCCGGACCACTGTCCAGTGTCTCGGTCCTAGACCGAGACTTAATAGGTTCCCTTTCGAGCGCGTCCTAGACGCGTCAGGGATGTCCGAGACGCTCCTGTCTCGGACTCCTATTCCGTCTCGGACTGGGATATCCCAAACGCGTCTTCCACGCGCTGGGAAGTCCAAGACCCGAGAGTCTCGGACTCCTAGTCCGTGTTGGACTGGGATATCCCAGACGCGTCTAGACGCTCTTGGATGTCCGAGACCCGAGAGTCTCGGACTCCTAGTCCATCTCGGACTAGGATTCCCGGTCCTTCACGGACTAGGATTTCCAGTCCGCGTCCCGCCCTGTCTCGGATTAGCTGTCCGAGACGTGCTGGTCCGGCCCGGACGCGTCCTGTCCGGTCCGGCAAGCCGCCAGCTAGGTTTCCAAAATTTTTGGAAACTCTATTGTTCCAACTGAATTCTTTTCTGTTTTTCTTTGTTCCAGCTGCTGTTAGGTACTGTTTTTGACAAATTCATTAACCAATCTTCATGGTTTTGATGATTTTTATCAAAATTCTTAAAACCTAAAGCTCGTTTATGAAAACCCTTTTCATAAAACTATGTTTTTAGTGTTTTTAGGTCAAGAATCACATTCAAAACCCTAATTTGATCTCATCAAAATATGCTTAAATCTCCATTCAAACACCATAAACACTATTATCTAGTTGTTCAAGTTTGAATCTAATTGATCTAGTCAAAGATAGTTCATGCAAACGGCTCGTGATGCCACTGAAGGGTTCTCATAGGGTATCTCGTACACCTAATTGTCTAGTGTTGTTAGCGGAATCTCAAACATCTCTATGTTTAACACTAGTTTCCAGGATCTATACATGAACATATCAATGAACTAGATTGGAAAGAAGATTACCTCTTAATCGCTTTCCCACGAACTAAATCCCGACCAGTATTCGGAAGATAAGAGCTCCAAGTGTATCTCCTCTACTTGAGACACCGAGTATATGACTTTAACTCCCTCCTTTCAGTCAGCTAGGACCTTCTTGAAGGTTGAGATAAAGAACTCCTTCTTCTTGACTGGATACTTGAGAAAACTCCTTTTCTCTCTCTCTCTGAGATGTATATTCTGAAACTCTTTCAGTTAACTCTTAGACCCTTTGAGAAATCTTGTCTCTTCAGGCTCTCTTGTCTGGCTATTCTTTAGGTTGTCTAATTAGGTATATATGGAAATCCCTAGAAGAGGTATTAGACTCAAACTAGGATTCCTAAAACCTAATTACAAGGCAACTCCCAAAATTACCCTCTTTAGGGTTACTTTGAGTGGCCGGCCAACATAGCCCTTTATGGGCTTCCTTGGCCGGCCCTCTTAGGGCCTAACCGGCCATGTAATGGCCGACCTCTTGCCTAGGTCGGCCACCACATGGCCGGCCCACCTAAAGCCTTTCCGGGCCTCTCTTTCGGACCCGGACATGTTTGTATCCCTTCGGACTTCTCCGAACTAACATGGACTTACCAATAATGGATCCAATCCACTTATTTATCATTTTCCTTCTAGTCAATTCTCTCTGTTCAAGTCATTACTCTTGTGTGTAACCCTTGTAGGATCTGGTCTATGTTAGCCGCGGATTACCGAAGTTATCCGACGATCGTAGTTGGCTTCTAGCTAAGCATTACGATCCCTAATTAGACCGGACTAATGAACTTCCGAGTAAGGTCACTAAGATCCTATTCGTCAAATTGTACGCATTGCAACCTTGGTCGAAAGACACTCCTTCGGAAGGATACCAGTCCTTCTGACTGAGGCAATATATCCTTCAAAAATGACTTAAGAAGACTAGCATGAGTGATTGAGATAGCGCTGTTTCTTGGGCTATTGGAATAGGAGTATTCAAAGGTCAACTTCATGGGTGTATAGATGATACACTGGAAGGCCACCAAATGAGAGTACTTCAAGAGTTGAAGTTGTGAGCTGGCATAACTCTCATTTAAGCAAATTGGAGATATTCCTCAAAACATGAGTACTCACTCAGTTTATGGAAGGAAGGTCGAACTTTAGTACCGTTAAACGCCAGCCGTAAAACGTGGTTATAAAGGCGGATTACTAGGGGAGACAGGATAGACATGAAATTGAGTGGGAGTACAAGAATGGAATATGTTTTCCTGAGTAAAATCAGGACAAAGTATCTTCGGGCCACTTGATGAGAAACAACTGAAAAATGCATGGTCGTGCTCAAATGGATTAAGCGTTAATCGTTTGGATTGGAAGTTGTTCTCGGATGAGAGTCTGATATATATGACATATCAGATGAGATACGAAAAACATGGGAATCGAGCATTGGACCGGATCTTAATGACCTTACTCATTGGAGAATAGGATCTTAATGACCGGAGTGTCCTTCGACCAAGGTTGCAATGCGTACGATTTGGAGAATAGGATCTTAATGACCTTACTCAGAAGATCATTAGCCCGGTCTAATTAGGGGTCGTAATGCTTAGCTAGAAGCCAACTACGATCGTCGGATAACTTCGGTAATCCGCGGCTAACATAGACCGGATCCTACAAGGGTTACACATAAGAATAATGATTTGAACGGAGAGAGATTGACTAGAAAGAGAATGGAAAATAAGTGGATTGGATCCATTTTTGGTAAGTCCAAGTAGTTCGGAGAAGTCCGAAGAGAGATAAACATGTCCGGACCCGAAAGGGAGGCCCAGAAAGGCTTTAGGTGGGCCGGCCATGTGATGGCCGACCAAGGCAAGGGGTCGGCCATTACATGGCCGGTTAGGCCCAAAGTGGGCCGGCCAAGGAAGCCCATAAAGGGCTATGTTGGCCGGCCACTCTAGGGAACCCTTAAAAGGGTAATTTTGGAAGTTACCTGATAATTAGGTTTTAGGAATTCTAGTTTGGGTCTAATACCTTTTCTAGGAATTTCTATATATACCTAATTAGACAACCTAAAGGGACAGATGATGTTGTAGAGATAATTCTCAAGAGAGGAATTGTCATCTGAAAGAGTTCAGAATATACATCTCAGAGAGAGAGAGAGAGAAAATGAGTTTTCTCAACTATCTAGTCAAGAAGAAGGAGTTCTTCATCTCAACCTTCAAGAAGGTCCTAGCTGACTGAAAGGTGGGAGTTCAAGTTATATACTCGGTGTCTCAAGTAGAGGAGCTACACTTGGAGCTCTTATCTTCCAAATACTGGTCAGGATTTAGTTCGTGAGAAAGAGATTAAGAGGTAATCTTCTTTCCGTTCTATTTCATTGATATGTTCATGTATAGATCCTGGAAACTAGTGTTAAACATATAGATGTTTGAGATTCCGC
Organism: Eschscholzia californica; assembly: GCF_041429995.1. Taxonomy (NCBI): domain Eukaryota; kingdom Viridiplantae; phylum Streptophyta; class Magnoliopsida; order Ranunculales; family Papaveraceae; genus Eschscholzia; species Eschscholzia californica. The sequence continues at coordinate 11,479,658 of NW_028238483.1, read as the reverse complement.
TTACAACACTAGACAATTAGGTGTATTAGATACACTCATAACCCTTCAGTAACTACAGTAAAGTCCTATCCATAAGTAGATCATGCAACAAGGCTCTACCTGTTAGTTGATTACTGAAGGAGATGTCCTTCAACCAAAGATGCAACGTGAGCAATTTGTCAGATAGGACAATTGATGAAGATCACCAAGTCCGGACGATTTAGGGGTCGTAGTGTTTAGCTAGAAATCAACTACGATTGTCGAATTACGAAGTAATTCACGACTAACTTCGACCGGATCCTACATCAAGTTTCACATTAGAATGTCTATTTGATCGGATGATATGACTAGTGGGATGAGACATATAATCATGTGAGAGTCCCATAAACATGTCTCGTAGGCCTAAAAGAAGTTTAGGCAAAGATATAACAAAAAACCCAAAAGGGCACGACCAAGCTTGGACTTGTGATCCTATAGGGGCCGGTAAGATCTGCCCAAGACGGGCATGATGTGGCCGGCAAATAATTAGGAAACCAAGAAATAGAAATTAGTTTCTATTTTTGAGTATTTTCTTAATCTTATTCAAAAGAACTATGTGGGAAACCTAATTAGGGTGGGACTCTAACTAGGATTCTATATAATGTCTTTTGGGGACTTGAATAAGGGGTGGAATTTCTCAAGAAGCTTTATTACTCTACAACATCAAGTAGAGAAAGAAATAGAGTTAATTCCCAAGATATCCAACTAGTCATAAAGAAGGAGTACTTCTAATTAAACCACCATTGGAGTTCTAGCTAGCTACAAGATGGGAGATCAAATTGATCATTCCGGTGTCTTGAGTAGAGGAGCAACACGTGGAGCTCTTGGTCTTCGAATTCGATTGCAAAGGTTCGAGGGAAAACTAGCGATTAAGGTAATCTCTAACTCTTAGTTAATTATTAGCTTATGCATGATGATCTTGAGACCATACTAGTGTTAGACATGAGATGTCTGAGATTCCGCTTAGAACACTAGGTGACACTACAACTTAACAGCGGTATCAGAGCCTCTTGCAAATAGCTAATTTTTGCTAAATTTCGAACTAATCCATGATTGATTAAATAGATAGTTATGTCTAAAAGTGTTTTAGGCTTCAATTTGAATGATTTTGAATGTGATTTAAAAACTTTCAAATTGATTTTTAAAGTTGATGATTGGAAAGAGTTTCAAAAGATTCGATTTTGATTGATTTCGGTATTGAAAAGTGTTTTCAAAAGAATTGTTTTTCATTGAATTTTAGAAGTTTTTAAAAGCAAGTTTTGGGTTTTTAGAAGTTTCTAAATACATGGGGACATCAGCTTTAGAAGCAAAAAGAAAGAAACATTGGAAACCGGATGCAACTTAGAAGTTGCTAAAAACTGGTCGGGACACGTCTAGGACGCATCCGGCCAGTCGCGTGTGAAGCATTGACCTTCCTGGCTGAGACCGTTCCGTACTTAGTGTCCCGAACGCGACCAGACAATATGGTGGCAGTAGTCGGAAGTTGTGTTGACGGGGCATAGGCGCTGACGAAGATTGTGGGCTAAAAACAATTAAGTGAATTTTTTGTCTATAAACTAAATGCCCCCGAAATCAATCTCGATTAACTAAGTCTCTATTCTTTAGAGATATTTTAGGATGCCCCAAAGAATCTACGAAAAATAAATACACCATAATAGTATGTTAAATGCAATCTCGATCGGCGATAGATCTAAAATGTATATTGGGTTTAAGGTCCAAACTCAAAAAAAAATTAATAAAGAAATTTTTGACCGTTTTTTCCTTATACAAATGCAAAAATGCGTCACAAATGTCATAATTGTTTAGTGAAAGTGTAGATACATGGAGGAACAAAACTAAGTTGTGTGATATTAAATAGTAAGAGACTTAAGGTTTTTGTTTTATCCAGTAATATAACGACGTCATTCAATTAAAAATGATTTATTGGGTTAATTTCGAAATTTATGAAACTTTAGACTTTTTGAAAAATTTTGTTAGTATTAAAATTAGTGGGGTTGGACAAAAGGCCCAATCCTTGACCCAAAACAAGAATCAGGTCCACTGTAGGAAAAGATTAAGGGGCAGGTCCAATGGTCAGGAGGTGGGGGTGGAATTTCCGAAACACCCTTCTTCTTTTCGAAATTTACGAAACGGTCATCGAAAAATTCTCGGGAAACTCGAAAATTTCTGGAAAATAATCTGACACGCCTCCCATCATACTGTGTACTTTCCATAAATTTACAAAATTGCCACCGAAAAATTCCCGGGAAATGCGAAATTTTTTGAAAAATAGTCTGACGCACCTGACATCAAACCTTGTACTTTCCACGAATTTATAGAATTGCCATTAGAAAATTTACCAACTTTCCATTTTCGTTCTTTTTTCCAGATTTATTTCTTATTTCTTTTTTATTTTCTTCCACACATATTTCTCTCTCCAATCTTTTTAAATTTCTCTCTCCAATCTCAACAAATTTCGTTCTTTTTTCCAAATTTATTTCTTATCTCTTTCCAATTTTTACAAATTTCTTCATTTTTGGTAGTTTTTCATTGATTTGTACAAGGAAATTTTCTTGTGTACCGGGAATTATTTAGTGTACTGGGAATTTTCTTGTGTACCGGGAATTGTTCTGTGTGTTGGCCATTTGGTTATGTACTAGACTCTTTTGTTCTGGGAATTTTCTTGTGTACAGAGAATTGTTCTGTGTACAAGCCATTTGGTTATGTACTAGACATTTTTGTAGTGGGAATTTTCTTGTGTACCGGGAATTGTTCTGTGTACTCGCCATTTGGTTATGTACTAGACATTTTTGTACTGGGAATTTTCTTGTGCACCGGAAATTGTTCTGTGTACTGCCCATTTGGTTCAGCACTGGACACTTTGAACTGAGAATTTTCTTCTCTACCGGGAATGGTTCTGTGCACTGGCCATTTGGTTATGTACTTTGATGTTTTTAGACATGAAGAAGATAAAATGTGAAACAAATAAGAATGATGAAGAAGAAAAATAAGAACATAAAACTTTTAGAGAGAGAAAGACAGAAAACTTTGATGTTTTTAGAGATTTAAAGAGATGAAGAAGATAAAATGTGAAACAAAATAAGAATGATGAACATCCAAAAATAAGAACATAAAACTTTTAGAGAGAGAAAGAACAGAAAATTTATGTTTTTAGAGATTGGCGGGATCCAAAAAATTGGCTGAAATTTCGTCAAAAAATGGCGCCATTTTTTAATTTTCAAAAAATCTGAATGTTTCTCTGACATTACGTCATGTACGGGGAATTAATTGCTTCGCTGTATCCGTCAGATTGTCATAAAATACGGGAATTTCCTGCGGAAGGGTAAAAGAGGGATAAATAAAATAAAACCCAGAAAAGTGTGAGTTGTTCTGACAATTTGGATTGGGTTCTCATTTTTGTTTTGGGCTGGAAGTAATGCTTATTTACCTTCCATTTTTTGGGCCTCTCACTCAAAAATCCTACATATAGCGCTATTAAAACTCATTCCTTTTTGGTCTTTAAACCAAAAATTTCATTTTTTATATCCCTATGTTCTTTTTTTTTTAGTTAATTCCTATATGGCCCCCTACTTTGTGACCAGCTTCCTTTATGGCCCCCTTTTTTTCGTAAATTCAAATATAACCCCCTATTTTCAAGTAAATGTCATTACTACCCTTCTAAATTCTAAATTTAAAACATTTTAAAAAAGTTATTTCCACCTCACCCCTCTCTCTCTCCACCTCATCTATCTCTACAACTCACCCCTCTCTCTTTCCAACTCACCTCTCTCTCTTCCCAACTCACCCCTCTCCAACTCACCCCTCTCTCTCTCTCTCTCTCCAACTCACCCCTCTCTCTCTCCAACTCACCTTCATCTTCTCCGATTGAAGTCGCCGGCCGGAAAAATTTCCGGCCGGCGACTTCCAAAAAAAAAAAAAAAAAAATTTCTCTCATCTCTCTCTCTCTAAAAATCCGGCGAAGGGGGTTTCCCTTCGCCGGAGCCGTGAACAGACCGATCTGGTCTGTTCACGGCTCCCGCGAAGGGAAACCCCCTTCGCCGGATTTTTAGAGAGAGAGAGATGAGAGAAAAAAAAATTTTTTTTTTTTTTTTGAATTTTTCCGGCCGGCGACTTCAATCGGAGAAGATGAAGGTGTGTTGGAGAGAGAGAGAGGTGAGTTGGAAAGAGAGGTGATGTGGAGAGAGAGAGAGTTGACATGGAGAGAGATGTGTGGTGGAGAGGAAATGAGGTGGAATTATAATTTTATTTTTATTTTTATTTTTAATTTTGAAAGAAGATTTAAAGGAAGGGTAGTTAGGACAATTACATCAAAAAAGGGGGTCATATTTGAATTTACGAAAAAAATGAGACCATAAAAGAAGTTGGTCACAAAGTAGGGGGCCATATAGGAATTAATTCTTTTTTTTTTTTTTTTATGTCTATTTGTTGTTCTTGAGAATATGCCAGTGGTCTCATAACAACATAATTTTGGGCAGATCTTTTTTGTTGAAAGGGCAGATCTCAATCTTGAGTGTATGAAATATAGTCAACACTTTTATTCATGTGGACTCGCATTCCAACATAATAGTGGTGTCAAATCCATGTGACTTTTAGGTGTCACAATTAGCAAAAAGTGAGTAGTGGCATTTTTGGTATTAAACAATTTCAGACAAAAAGTGATGTTTTCTCTCAGACAGGACAACAATATCTATCATACGTTAGATCAAGGGTCTGGTAATTCTATCATACGTTAAAGAAAGGGTTATTTCTCAAATGGGCCCAACTTTGTGACCAACTTCCTGCCTAGCCCCCTAGACGAGCAAAAATACTCATATGGCCTCCTTTTTGAATTTCCGTTATGACACCGTTAACCAGTCAACATTTCTCTTTCCTCTATCTCATAACCTCTCTGCCACCTCATCTTCCAGCCACCTCATCTTCCAGCCAACTCATCTTCCAGCCAACTCATCATTTTCTCCGGCGAAGGTCGCCGGCCGACTAATTTTCTGGTCGGCGACCTTCAAACTTAAAAAAAAAAAAAAAAATTATTTCATCTCTCCCTCTCTCTAAAAAAGAAAATTTTAAATTTCATCTCCTCTCTCTCCCTAAACTCCGGCGAAGGGAAATCCCCTTCGCCGGAGTTTAGAGAGAGAGAGGAGATGAAAAAAAAAATAGAAAGAGACAGGAGAGATGAAATAAAAAAAAAAAAAAAAATTAAAGTTTGAAGGTCGCCGGCCGAAAAATTGGTCGGCCAGCGACCTTCGCCGAGAAGATGATGAGTTGGCTAGAAGATGAGGTGGCAGAGAGGTTATGAGATGGAGGACAGAGAAATTTTGACTGTTTAACGGTGTTATAACGGATACTCAAAAAGAAAGTCATATGGGTATTTTTGCTAATTTAGGGGCTAGGCACGAAGCTGATCACAAAATTGGGGGCCATTTGGAAAATAACCCTTAAAGAAATTTAGGAGGATGAAAAAGTATCAAGGCTGGATGCAAAATTCGAGATTGGTCCGGGTTCGTTAGGTTTTCAGTAGAAAACGTGGACGATACCGTACATTGACCAGCACGGGTAGGTAGGGACTCTTTCCGCATTCCAATGTCTATTTAACAAACCGAATCCTTTCAACGGCTCTCCGTATCCTTCCATTTAAATGTATAAAGAAAGGACGCTACTAGTCAAAACCTTTAGTTTTACACAATTATAGAGAAACACAAAAATGTAAAAATATAATAGAGAGAGAGAGAGAGAGAGAGAGAGAGAGAGAGAGAGAGAGAGAGAGTACTCTGTTATTTTAAATACAATATAAAGATAAATTATTAATTTATCTCTCGTTTTAGTAGAAGAAGAGGAGAATAAAAATGATAAAAAGATATTTCATTTTAAAAATCTTACTATTACTTTATATAGAAAATATATTTTTTATTGAGTTAAATTAATACTATTTTGTAATATTATTTATTAAAGTACTTTGAAAGAAAAAAAATATGGAGATATTTGACTATGAGAAAAAAGTATTGCCTGATAAATAGCTTTATTGAGTGATAATGAAGTTTGGTTTAAAATTTGTCATAAAAAATAAAATATATGTGATGTTTGACAATGATGGATTTTAGCAAGAGTTCAATAATTCAAATTAAGTGAAAAAAAGTGACAATATTTCGTAACTGTGTTTTAGGCAAGGAATGAAACTTCCCGAAATTTCACCGAAATTTTGCGAAACGTTTTCCAAAATCAGATTAGGTGCACGAAGTAACACTTACAACTATTTCCTACATAGTTTCCACCGACATGATCGAAATTTCCACCGAAATGGTTGGAAATATCGAAATTTCCACCGACATGATGGAAATTTTGACCGACATAGTAGAAATCTAGCATAAAACCTGGAGAAACTAATACTAGAAACATATCCCTTCCTTCTTTTTCATCTTCATTTCTCTTTGACTTCTCTTGATTTTATACTATGTTTTTTATGCTTTTTAAATCTATTTGAATGCTTTATGCCATGACTTCACTACCTAAATTGATTTTATCTTCGTAACACCTCTGATATAACTGTGTAAACGAGTGATTGACGATACCTTCTTAAACTAACATAGTTTGTTAACTATTTACTATTATCAGTAAGAATGTTATCTTTTGGGTGTTATAGCCAAAAAGTTATTCAATTTACCTCCGGAAATAACTGTGTAATTGTTAATTCTCCCTCAAACTAATGGATAATTTTAAACATCATTTTTGTGTTTCGTTATGGTTTAATAATCTTGGTATACATAATTGCATCATGTTTCTATCATTTCTGTAAATTTGTAAGATTTCCACACTGACCGAAACGTTTCTAATTTTGGACCGACCGAAATTTCCACCGAAACCGATATTTCATTCCTTGGTTTTAAGTCATACACAATTAACTATTCCTTATTTTTTTTAAAACTTTATATATCTATTATACAAAACAGATACTTGTGACTAGGACAAAATAAATGTCCCTAGATTATGACTAGATTGCCACATACTCCTAGATGATGACTCGACAGCCACGCATACATATGACCAACAAAAGTCTTATCTTTTAATCTGATCCGTCTATTCTTCATTCATGTCCTCTTATCTTTTAATCTGGTTCGTATATTCTTCATTCATGTTCATTGTTTCCCTTCATAACTTCTTTACATTTAATTAAAATTATACCAAACTCTTCACCTCCCACGTCAATCACTCTCCCACTACTCAAACTTCATCCCCCTCAACCTCTTTTTTTCCCACCAACTTTCTTCAAACAAAGTCTATTAAGTGTGCCAATAAGTTAGGATTGAAATTTATAAAGCTGGGAATATTGCTGGTTGGTTTGGGTTTAGGTATTCCAGTTTGAATTTTTTCGATTGAAGGTCATTGTTGAATTTTTCTATCATTGCTTATGATGATGTTTGAAACTAAGATGGTCCTTGTTGAATTATATAATATGATTTTGATCAATCCGGATTCAAATTAGGTGGAGTAGTAGGCACCAATTCCAAGAGAGCTATTGGTTTATCCTTTATAGGAAACTTCATTGGATTTTCCTTCACTGACTATATATATTGGTTGGGATACTTACTAATGAGTTCTTGTTTTTTTTATAGGCAAATTTTTTTGGTTTTTTCCTTCACTGACTATATTGATAAAGTTAACAATGAGTCTCTTTTGATTTTCCTCTGTCCATAGTCAAAATTAGAGAAGTAGTATGCACATTCTCAATTGAGTTATTCCTTTATTTACCGTCTTCTCTATAAACAAGATTTTTTTTCTTTATTTTATTTGATTTTCTTTGTTTTTTTTCTTGTTCAATGTGGAAACTGTACAATACGGCGACATCAGGTTGTATTTTCGGGATTTCATTATGTTAGCTTATATGTCTTGGGTAATTACTTTCTATGAAGGGGGTGTTTAAATTAAAAAAAAATAGTATTAATTAGGTATTGGGTAATTACTTTGATCCCTAAGTTTTTTTTATTGCCGTCATGTTCTTGGTTTCCACCAGTGACGGACCCGGAAAAAATTCTTTGTGGGGGTACTTTTAGTATAATAAGTTGTAAGCGTCTAAAAATCTTGATGTGTCATCCGAGCGAATTATCTCTATACATTACTGTCACATTATAAGCCGACTCAACTACTATTGATATATGACTTGTGTTGGTTATAACCAATATAGATAAGTAGTCTTATGCACATCCGAATAATATAAAGAAGTTAAGAAAACATAGAGGGCCTACTCATTTTAGAAAAATAGTTAAAAAATAACATTAGGTAGAATTAACATTAGTCTTTATATATATACTAGGTGTCCACCGCGTCCTACAGACGCGGTAGATTCCTTTTGACTAACACCTTCGATATAGAACATCAAGATTAATTCCTTCTTAGTGGTGCACGAATACCGTGACGGTGCATATACCGAGACGTTTGTGCGTCTCAGAATTCATCTCTACACCAATCTAACATTATACAGGGACCTATAATTCGCATTTGTTATGCGAATCACAACTCTCTGCCTAATCCTAAATGATCTAGAGATGATTTTCGAGACGCACAAATAAATAATATGACTAGAACATAAATAATCCAACTAGGACATAAATAATATGACTAGGACATAAATAATTCTACTAGGACATAAATAGTCTGTTTCTCAATATGAATTCAACTTCCTCCCAATCGATTTGTTTCAACTTCCATAACTCCTCAAATTCTTTGCAATTCCTCTCCATCCTCTCCCTTTCACTGTCGTTCATTAATTCTACTTACTCAATATTTTCCAGTTTTCCATCTTATCTCTTTCATATAACCCTCAATATTTACCTCTTCCTCCTCCTCCTCCACTATGAATTTCTTTGTAAAGTTTTTCTATTTCAATTCTAATGTACTTACTACTGCCTTCCTTTTCCATTTTCAGTTCAATTCTATGAAGGTTTCACCACATCTTTCTATCACCCTAGCCTAATGCAGGTATTTTCATATTTCTCACACAACGTGTTTGTGAAAATTCCTCACACAATTGTATTTAATTTTTTTAAAGTTTGCTTTTTATATTATCTTTACTGCTTTACTCTTTTATGTCCCTGGTGAAATCCGATTTTGGAAGATTAACACAACTAATCTACCATGAAAATTATTAGTTAGTAAGTGTATTTGTTCGCGATTTCTTTGAATTGTCTTTCATAGACTTATGTTCCAGCACACTGAATTATTTGTTAGTAGTGTTGATCTCGAGGGAAATGACATTAAAAGTCATAGAGTAGTTGATGTTTCTGAAAGCATGAAAAAGTTTTATAAGATAGACTTTTGGCATCTATATAGAGGAACATTTCTTTGTTTCAGTTTAAATACTTCAGAACACCATCCCTTCCTGTTACCATCTTGATGGCAGAATATCATATTCATGGCACAATATTCTATTTTTCATTGTGCTTTAAGTTTGTTCATATTTCTATTCTACAGTTTAGGTCGGAATCGAACAATCCTTCAACTCAAGGTACTTATTTCCTCTTTATACTCTTAATTCATAAAGCCTGCAATATTGTATATGCGTGCGCATATATTAGATTTGCATCTGATGTATTCAATGAACAAATCTTTAATAAAACATATTCGTAGAATTTATATATGTAAACTTGTATAATTTCTCTATTCGAACAAAATCATCGAATATATAATTATATAAACTTGTTTTTTTGGATCAAATTTGTAATATAGATAGTTTGTATATAATTAATAAAAGAAATAAAATGAAGTACAACAGAGAAGAATTATTATGATTTAAAGATCTCCCTCGACAATTAGAGAACAAAGTGAGCTTCCAGAGATTTGCATAGAGGTATTCATATTTGCTTCGAGGCATTATGCTTAACTAGACTCTTTAGTCTTTCTCACCTTTAACGAAATTGTTCTTTTGTATCAGTCTTTCAAACACATTGAAGACTCAAGAAGATATTATAGATAAAACTAAACTAAATGCAAAATAACCACAAAAGACAGATACTCCATTTCCGAACCTATAATATATCGTTTCATTAAGTGAATTTTGCCTGATCTGGTTTGACACTTCTAAAACTAAATTTTCATGTCGAAATGAGCTCATGTCGATCAAAATATGCATTGTAATGAAAGGTATAAAATTCTTACATTAGGCATGTGGGTGGGTATATCTCTGTTAGGATGTGAAGTAAAAAGTCAGAGTTGTTGTACATTTTGAGAAATCACTTTATTGAGTTTATTTCATGTTTTTGGCTAAGTTGTAATCGGGTAATTGTTTAGATATCAAAAGGCATCCTCAAGTACTTCTATACGAACCCAGCTAGAAGTTGTTGGTACTAGATTGATAGGTGAACATGTTTTGATTTCTGTAGTGTGTTACTGTCCAATATTAGGAATTCGTTTCCTTTTTTCGTTGATTACCAAAATTGTTATCTGATGAATGTATTCTCCCTCTTCGTCAAATAATTCGCAGGTAGCAACTAAGGCGACACCTGATGATGCTGACAAGGATGAGTGGTTTGTCGTAAAAGTAATTCTTTATGCTACAAAATCAAAACAGTAAGTCATCTACTATCAAATTAGCAAATTTTCTTTAACCTTCCATGAAAAAAACCCGTTTTTCTTGTTATGTTTTTTCCCTTGGTTTTAAAAATTTGATCAACTTCTTCTCCAGAATTATAGCTTTTAACAAAGAATTAGATGATTTGGGTTGGTGTTTATTTCGAATAAAACAATGCAAATTTATTCCATCTTATTTCTTCAGTTTAAGTACATCATACATGTTTTAGATTATGGTTCCTTGGTTTCTAATATCAGGCCACACAAACCAACATTTTCGCATATTATTTCTTGTCCAAAGCGAAATGATGTTTCCGGCACCGGATTTCCTGAACTCTCACTCATGTTTTGGTGCTCTGCCCCAACACCTTTGCTTTATACAAACCAATGGCAGTTAGTCCTCATCATAGGGAATATACATATATCTAAATACTCCTTTAGGGAAACTAAAATATTTATAAAGTAATGCTCGTTATATCCACCTCCAAAGTGTCTACATCATTGAATTTTTTGTCGTGTCACTTTGAAATGTATCTGATTTTTCAGAAACAAGCACGAAGAGTGAGTTGCTTCCCTCCTTCAATCATGAAGCTTTGCATTGCAACTATTGGCTTATAACCTTGCATATTGGAGTGTTGCATTTCATCATTTCTTTGTTTTCTCTTCTTGAGTAAATGTCAAAATATTTTTATAATTTTTTCTTTTCGAACTAAAATGAGATAATATCATCGTCTATATTTGTGTGTTTTTAGCTATTTATTGGAATTCGATGGTGATGAAGAAGATGGGATGATTCCACAAAGGACGATAAGCCAATACCGGATCATAAGGTGGCTTCTCTACCATATAGACATCGCAAGTAACCTCTTATCTGTAAGTGTGATGCCAATTAATTGAAATCTTCGGTTTGTCTCTTATAATGCGCTATGTATTTATTTTTTTGGTGGGCATCATTTTTATCTTATTTGCCAATGTGTTACCAGATAAACTTATAATCTTGATTTTGAAATAAACTGTTTAGCATATTCAACTAGGTTTTCTGAAGAATGTGCAAATCCCTTCAAAACCAGTATCAAATTTAGGAACAAAAGCTTTTCTAAATTTATTGCCCCTGCGGATCAGCATTTTATTCATTATTTCCAACCGAAATTAACAGTTTCCCATCTTCTTACGAAGAACTATGTATTTTGCAGGTGATTGGGATGATAATACTCATAATATAGGCGAGAGGGAAGGAGTGTTGAACTGCAAAGGTTCGTTTAGAGGAGTAAGATTTTAAACGAACATGGACATTACGGTGAAGATTTTAGGGGAATGTTTTGGATGACTTTTAAAACTTATTTTTTTTTCCTCAGTGAATGGTGTTTCAAATATAAATTTCTTGAAATTTTTTTGCTGGTGAAGACTATGTAATCTTGAATTTACCCGAATATTACTCTGATAATATTTTACATTTTACACGGGTTTTGATTATTATTTTTGCAAGCCTGATTATTCGTGAACGTTACATTTTTGTATATAGGCCATTACTTGGTTAAAAGAAATTTAATTCATTTTTTTTTTAAGAAAATGGATTATATTTCGTATATCTATTTTTTCAAGTTGCGTAAACGGCATTTCCCCGCCCGTAGGGCGGGGATTATGCCTAGTATTATATATATAGTAATGTCGAATTCTGACAAAACTTGTATATTTAGATATAAATTTTCTTTATCTTTCTAACTAGATCTACTTTCAATAGCGAGATTCAGGGAGTCCTGTTAGGGCTTGAGTCGGCGGAACTTATTGGGATTGATGGCTTTATACTAGAGATGGACATAAGGATTTTGTGGGAGTTTTTAACAGGTCCAAATCCGACGGTCCCCTGGCGACTAATACCACATCTCCATGAGCTACGTGGCTACACATCAAGATTTCACGTCCCGTTACGCTTATTGTAGAAGAACTGCAAACGTAATGGTCCACGAGCTGGCATCTTCTGCTTTAGCCCTTCTATAATAGTCTGGTGTTATTTATACTCCAGAGTTAACTGTTGCATATTTTTATGATTTTTCTTTGTATTGGGAACAATTATTATTAATGGTCTTTTTCTTCACTCAAAAAAAATATATAAATATATATATATATATATATATATATATTTTTTTTTCTCAACAAAAAAATTCAGAAAAAAATGTTTCTTTTCTCGATTTGAAGAATGCAAACTCAATTTGAGAGTGTTGCAAACCCGGTTTGAAAAATTCGAACCAGACACATGTTGATTTTACAAACTCCGTTTGCAAATCTAGCAAACACAATTTGTGAAATTTAAACAAAAAGAATTGAAAGTTTTTTTTGCTTCAAATTAGCGAAGCTTCTTCTCGTTCTTCAGGACCTGATGTTACCGGACAATGGAAACAAAATAATATTATTAATCTTTTCAAAAACTCAGACCTATATAAAAAAGGCCGCGGCTTTGGGGCATAAAGAATAATCTCTAGGGAATAAATTCTCTAGGGAATTCATGTTTGTTTTTATATTCTCGGGGGCATATTTTTTTTAGCCCAAAAATTAACTTGATCAAACATTGCTCCCCCAATCTTCATCTTCTCTCTCACCTTCACCACCACAACTTCTCACCACCACCAATCGGACCTCTATTGCCACCTCTTCTCGCTCCTCTCTCACTTACTATTGCCCCCTCTCTTAGTCTCTCCCTCTTTCACTATTTCTCTCTCCTCCATCTTTCTCTCTTCCTTCATCTCTTTCCTGCTCCATCTTCCTCTATCTCTTGTTGTTTCTGTCGCTAGGTCACTTTCACTCTTTCTCACTCACACCTCTCTATCTTATGATTTCGATGGAATCTACAACTATAGCCTCATTTCTACATATTCAATATGTGGAGTCTTTAATGAATCACAAGTTGATAGTTATTCATCCATAGAAATGGGACTTTCATCTGACCGACTATGAGAAACATCCATTCTAGAAGGGATAAGAACATGCATAATGGTGGGGAATGATCTGTCATTTGATGCAAGAATAGTGCTCTTAGAGTATATGTGTTTTGTTTGGTCAACAAGAGCCACCCTTTTCTTCTCTTGCCGAACGGGAACATGCCTTACTGATTGGATTCCCCCACATTAAAGTCGATCTCTCGGTTGAAGACACAGATGAGCGATCATTTTGTGCCGACATATTCTCCTTAGATTTCAAAAAGAAGAAGGGACAAACCCTAATCTTGTTTGAGATTATGATAAAGAGGGGAGGAAGACAACATAGGGAAGGAAAGATCAAGAAAACGAACAATAAAGAACAAAAAAACTATTAAAACCCTAGAAATCAATCAAAGAAACAGACTTGTTTTATAAAAGAGAGCAAGTGAAAGAGATCTACCTAGATGAAGATTAGGAAGCAAAATTTAATGAAGTATACTTTTGGGCTAAAAAATAAATATGCCTCATAAGTCAATTTTAATTGGCTAAGTCTTTATGCCTCGGAGAATTTTCTTTATTCCCCAAAGCCGCGGCCATAAAAAAAACTCAAACCTATGTAATATTTTTTATTACAGAAGGTAAATGAGTATTGGATAACTAAATATATTTTAAGACTAACACATTGACAAAGAAACCTGACTACATCAGATCATATTGACACAAGGATATAAAATTTATTTCATAATCAAGTCATCCAAGAGAAAAATTGTGGAAATCAAGTTCATCTTAATTGATTAGTTAACATGTTGCTTGAGTCTATTTGAAACACGAGAAAATATTAATGGCTTGTCAAATTACCAATCTAACCCTGAAAAAGACCGAACAAAGACAAAAGCAAATGCACATCTGTTTACGCCATGTAACACGTAGAGTAACTCTCGATAGCACACTCGTCGTTAGTTGGTTATTAGAGGCGTCCCGAGAACGTCTGGGTCGTACTTCCAAGTTGAGTTTCGAATTAGTAAATCTTGCCTAAGGGAGTAGCAGTACCATATGCAAGAAGAAAGATACTTATATATAGAATTGTAGAGGCAAATAAAGCAAAACGTCTGCCCATTTTCGATAATCCAAAAACAAAATCTATTGTGACTTGTAATTAATGGAACTATACATCCTGAATGGGAAAAAGTAAAACCATTCAAACAGCCAAAATCGTCCACTCACGGACACTCGAGTCTGTATGTAAGGTGTATGCATGTATTTATATATATAACACGTAGTAATATATTTTGTTACATATGGGTGTGGTGGTGGACCGTGGATATGATAGTTTTTTTGTTTTTTTTTTCGAAATCGTGGATATGATAGTTGTATGGCGATGATGACCTGATGAAAATGCGATACTCGAGATATTTCGGGTCATTTCGACCGAATTATTTTGAATTTTTATTTCTTAATGAAAATGTGATACCCGATTGTCATATATATGTGGGAGAAACTAAGTACGGGAATCAACTTTCAAAGGAAGGTCGATTCCTTCCGAGGTGATTTCTTGGTATTTTAAGGGCTTCTCATATGGGAAAACTGAGTAAAGAAATCAACTTTAAACAAAATAAAAATAAAAATAAAAATAAAAATAAAAATAAAAATAAAAAAAGTAAAGGAATCAAATAAATAAATAAACACATCTTAATAACCATCAAAATCACCATAACCATCAAAATCACCATTGGTTCTCTAATCTGTTACAATCATCTAACATTTGATTCGAATTCATCTCCTCATTGACCAACATACACATTTGACGTCCACTAGAAAAAAAACCCTAGACTAAAAAGTGCAAAAAGAAACAACATCTCATTGAAACCCATCACCATTAAAGATAGGGTTCATGGATGGAAAAACTCATCTAGAAAAAGAAAAAGGTAAAGGAAAAGAAAAAGAAAAGGACCCCATCAGCCTCCACCTGCTGTTAGCCTTTACAAACCCTAATTTCTTGTTGAAACCCCATCATCTTCATCATCAAATAGTCCTGAAAAGAAAATAAAGTTTCAACCATGTTTGTTACATCAAACCCTAGTTTTCTGCAACAAGGGAGTGAACCCATGGTAAGAATCTTTACCATCTCTACAGGTAGAATCAAAAGATTCAAAACCCACATCAGAAAACATCTTCAAAAACTCATCCAACCCTAATCTTCGAAATCTATGTTCATCTTTCTCAAGAAATTTCAAAACCCTTTTGAAAAATAAAACTTCACAAGGGAAAACTAATCCACCATCAGATTGATACCCAAATTCCTCTTCAGCTTTCTTCAAAAGAGAAACAAAAATCGGTAAATTAAGAAACCGAGTTGGGATTACAAATCTTCTTCGTTCTAATCCAACATAAACTGCAAGAAAACCAGATGGAATCCGATGGTTTGAACCAAAATCCGATTCTGAATCGGAATCAGATCTTCTTCCTAGACTCATCACCTTCCATTTCTTCATTACTTGTTTTAGTTGCACGATTTTTCGAATCTTGTTTGCCATTGAAGGTTGATTTCCTCTTCTTCTGGAAGTGTTTGAGAGAGAGAGAGCTTGTTGTAGAGAGAGGAAGTTAGAGAGAGAGAGAGAGAGAGAGAGAGAGAGAGAGAGAGAGTGAGAGCGGTTGTGACTAGAAATGAATCTTAACGGGACGGAGAGAGATTGAGAAAGTTAAGGGAGAAATATAAGGAAGGGGGATAATACCCTAACTAACTAATTAATTTTCTTTGAAGTCACTTTCAAGAAAAAAACAAAAAAGAAACTAATTGATTTTTTTTATATATTAATTATATAAAATAATACAGAGAAAGAAATACCTACACTAGTATGTTTCTTTGGAAAACCTTTTATGATTCCAAAGGTGCCCCTTCTTTTTTTTAATGTGATTCCAAAGAAATACTTACACTGGTATGTTTTTTTGGAAATTTATAGTAGCAAAATTCGAACTGTATTCGGTTAAAAGTCCAATTCTTATTTTGTTCAGTTAAAAGCTTACTATCGTTTCTAGTTTTTCGCAAGTTGCTGCAAGTTACAATATTCCTAAAGTGTTGAAGACTAAAAAAAATTATATGATTTTTTTCCCAAAAACAGAGAGTTTTAACCAAATTTTTCTTCTTTTAATTCACATGTTGTGATTATTAGCTTCAATATATTCTAGTCTCCATTTTAAAGTATTCTTTTAAACAACATAATCAAGTTGTTACATAAAAACTAATGAACAAAACGGCGATTCCGTCGAACGACATCACCATCCCTTGTTAAAAAAATGATTTGTCGAGACGGAAATAAGGATATTAGTTTTATACCAAAATAACTAAAAGCTCGAGCCAATAAGAATCTCGGTGAACCAAAAAGAAGGGTACAAGCCCAACCGAAATTACTTGTTTTTTTACACAATAACATCGTGTGATACATCATAAAGAAGAAATATGCTTGTAACTACTAAAGAACTATCCAATAGACACTCATACACTCTAGAGTGCATATGAACTATTTTACATGTCATCATTTATACCTTTTGTCATGACGAAGAACAAATAACCAAGAAAAGTAACAGATGATGATACAAAAAATGGGCATCAATTGAGTGAGGTCAATGGGTAGAGAAAATACCAAAAGCCCGTAGATCAATCCGCATTACATCAGCAAGGGAGGTCGAATTCGGAGGAAGTCTGCCACTGAAGCCCGAAATTGGGGGGTCAACACGATTGCCCTAGGCGCCTAAGTCTTGTCCTGAATCAAATACATCCAGGTCTTCCCTGGAGATTCACGAAAAAGGCTAGGGTATCCATGTAAGCAAGGTCGATACCTTAAGCCCTAAAGAAAGGTATAAGCGTGCCAAACGCTTGCTGACTTAATCCTGAATCTAATCAAAGTTCTCAGTTGGTGAAGATCTTAAATATTTACCTAACTTAGGCTTCAAGAGTCTCTAACGGGGAAACATCTCCTAGACTCGGAAAGATATATATCGAGGATCCTTAAACAAAGGAATTCCTAAATATCTAAGATACAATTTAACTCTTAAAGGAAATCATAAATCTCTTAACTACGAAATAGTAGTTCCAGTACAACACGGTAGATCTCAACTGCCTCATTATCACCGTCTTTTGACAGTCAGTCCAAGGAAGCCTATAAAAGGTAATCAAATCACCTCGAAGAAGGTACGTGTATAAAAGGTTTAATAAATACTCAATCTTTTATCTGCAAGGGTAATCTGTTTGTCTTGAGCGTTGGAGAAGTTACTCCTTGCAGGTTTTCCCCAAGGTTTCCAAGAGTATGAGCGAAGCGAGATTAATCGTGGAAGGAATCAATGGAGAAGAATCATTCAACCAAACGTGATCCAGCATTAGGTCATCTTTATTCTTATTAATATCGAATTGACAAAAGTCGACATCAGCAACAGAGGAAATAAGCAATCACAAGAGATGAACAAGTTACACAAACGTATTCTACGATGGACAATGACGCGATGTTTTTCCACTATGATAAGATGAACAAGTTACACAAACGAATGTCGAAATATTTCTACGGTTTCAGTTTATTTAGCCGACGGAAACCCTAATCCCACCGCCTCACTGCTTGTCTCTTTCTAATTATGAGATATACATGAATACCCCTTACATTAATAACAGCCTTAACATAAGCTTTGCCTCGCAAACAAGCGAAAATTAGCCCTGCTTCGGAGATCAACCCTATTATTATACGACCAGACCTGCTAAATGGGTCTAAAAATTTTGTGTTGGGGTCTGCGGCTTGGTGGCCAATTTGTCATTGCACTAAAAACGGTTTAACGAGTCGCAAACTAGTTTAGATATCGACCCATAATCAAGATATTTTCAACAATTCTCCACCTTGACTTGAATATACCACCATCATATGATCACCGTTTTCTACCATCATCGGAACTGTTCTATAAGGGCTTCTCCTCCAAAGGGCCTTCAAGATCTGTAGATTCCGATCAATTGTAAGAAATGCTTAAACTTGGTAATTATCACTGCCTTGGTCAACATATCAGCTAAATTTTCTTCTGTGAGTATCTTCTTCAATGTGATTTTTCCTTCTTCAATCACATCGTTCATAAAGTAATACTCAACATCAAAGTGTTTAGATCTCCCGTGATATATTTGATTTTTTATCAAATAAATCGCACTTTGGTTATACAGTAGACATCTTTCACCTCATGCATCAACCCAAATCATCAACCAAACCCCTCAACCATATTGCTTCATTAACTCTAGAAACTTAGTAATAAAACAATGATAAACAATAGGAGCAAAATAATAAGTTGAAGTTTAGGAACATACCTAAAACTAATTTATATCTACTGTCATCCTTAAAATAATAAGTTCGGAATAATCGTGAAGTCAGTCTATCGTAAGAGCAACTCCAACCCACAGCGACTCAGACCCAAATTTTGAATTTTGGGTATAGGGTCGGCTGAACGAGTCCAAGATGACCGTTGGGTGACCCATTTAGCCGTTGGATTCTGTTGGAGCAAATCGAACGGCTAGGGAATGAGTTCAACCCTTATAAATATGAGTTGAACCCATTCATTTCTTTCTATCTCTCTCAATTTTTTTTCTCTCCAATCTCTCTGAATTTCTTTTTATCTCTCCCATTCGATCTTAATCTCTGTTCATGGATCCCCCAGATATCCACGAAATGTCCGACCAAAGTTTTATAAACTAAAAATAAATTTTTGATTTCTATCTTTTGATTTCATAATATAAACTTAAAATTAATTTTGTTTCTTTCCGTTACAAAGAGCACTTCGTATTTATAAAAAGAAATCACAAAGGAAAAGGCTTTAGATCCCAACATGTTTACAAAATTTTGATGACACAATGTTATACCACTTATTGTAACAATATCCGGCAAAAGAGATTATAGTAACAATCCGTCAGAGGAAAGACCAATTGGTTGTAAACAAGCCAAAACAAATGCAAAAGTTGAAGAAAATTCTATAACTTCTACTACTAAGGACAAAGCAGTCAGTGGTTCTTCAAAAGCTCTGATGGAAGGATATTGGGAAAAGAGAGACGGAGAAGCATGTCAGAGAACATTAACAATGAATGAAGCTCTACGGGTTCAACATCCACGGGGTCAACAAGAAAACCTTCGTGTACAACAAGAATACAAGAACCAAAAAATGCAATATGCTAGAGATCAATATGGGGTGAACTTACTGATGATTGATGCTAGGACTCTCAACGAAGATGGTGCACGAATGTTTAAGGCAGCGCGAGAAGCTTATATAGACGGTCTTTCACGGGACCCAAGAAACCCCTTCTAGTTATCTTTAATAGTCATTGTTGTCTAGTCGTATTTAAGTAGATTTAAAGTTCATTCAGTTATTAGTTGTAATCAATGTTATTTAATCCAACTTATTAAGTAAATCGGGAAACTAAAAATTCAATTTTAGGTCTCAAGAGAGACTGGTGTTGGAGCTGATTTCTGAGACTAAGTTGAGGTGAAATTTTTGAGTTGAAAAAAGTGTTTTTTTGGACCTAAGTCAGGCTGAAGTTGGAATTGCCCGAACCACTTTGAAGATCATCATAACTGATAAATTACAAGAAAAGGTAAATGATAAAAGATCTGCAGTTTGGAGCCTAAATTTGTAGTGTGTGAATAAAAAAAATCGGCCATAAAACACATCTCTTTTGATGAAAAAGATACAAAACCTAATACGATAATTACAAAAAACTAATAATTTAGAAAACAAAAAAAAAATGTGCGTTCATAGTAATCTCGCACCCCTCTTCTTCCATTAGAAGTTTAGAATTAAACATTCGAAAATGAGAGAGAAACATAAGGTCTGTCCTTTTTTTCTCATCAAAAAAAAAAAAGGTCTGTCCTTTTTGTTAAACATTTTGGCCACACGGATTGTGAGGTATTTCCTTCCTGTAAACTGCTTTTTGTTTAGATCTGCTAAATTTTTATTTATATTTTATAGTATTTGGCACTTAGCAATTTTTAAATATAAATAGATAAAATAATATTTTAGTGATGGGCAGAATATCCAAAGGATGGTGACCCGGGTCAGATCAAGTTGCTTTTCAAAGCTCGTGAAGGTAATGTTTAGAGATAGTGTAACCCGCCAAAGTGACCGGGAAATAAGGGCAACGTGGGCAGTGTACCCGGATGGGTACGGTCACCTTCCTTGAACCCTAGCAGTTGGTCGTTAGAGTAGTAGTTAAACCTGCGGAGCCCGGATCTGATGGGCTTACTAGCTGCCCGAAGCCCAAGATGTGTGGAAATTTGGAAAGATCATAAAGAACAATATAATTGTGAACTACTCAAGTCTACTTCTGTAAATTCCTCTCTGCAGAGGAGGGATTTTAGGGGTTGGTGGCGCAACCTCCTAATTCCTCTCCCGGAGCATTGAATCTTTGATTTTCTCCCTACAATTTCTCAAACCGACTCCAAAATCTATCCTTGGTCTTCCATTTCTATACATCTTCTCAGTTAATATTCACTTTAAACTTCATGATTCAACATAAATAAGTTCCAAATCGACAACTCTCCATCAAAGGTTAGATCCAGTAAAAGAGAATCGATTTTTGCATCAGTGTTGAACGAAGATGAAGATGAACTTTAGAAGATTATGGTAAATCTCTCTAATTGAGAATTGAGATTGTACTCCTAGAGAGAGAAAATAGATCTATCAAAAGAGGCACATATTGTGTATGAAAAATAACGAAGATCTGTGTTTCAAGTATAAAATCACGAGAAGAGAATCGACATCATAATCTCTGTGTCGGATGGCATTCATTCTAGTATCGTCATATTACTACTTATTTAGTATAATTTTATTATTGTTGATCTTATATGATCCTTAATTCGTGACCTTTAGGGTCCTTGATTCGTAACCTTTAGGGTTTTGTTACTTTATTGTTGCTATCTTGTAATTCTTAGAATCTCTTTTCTTTTCTATTGAACTCCAAAATTCGGTGGAGTTTGGGGTTAGATTTAAAATAGGATCAAGGAATTCAAGAGATATTTTGAAGTCTGACTCCAAAGATTTGGTATTTTCTTCCTCAGACAGCATATACAACATCCCTCGGAGATAAGGGAATGAAGCCAAGCGTTAAGAGAATCTAGGCCTTCAATTACCATTCAATTCACCAGAAGAGCAAGCACCACTGACGCGTTTTGACTTAGCGCATTCAACATAAGTCCAAAATATCGGCAACATGTGTTTTTGCCCCTTTCAAGTTCAATTATTATGTAATCCTTGATGTAATGTTACTAATTGTGGACATTGTTCTTTGATGAATGAAAGGTTTATTCAAAAAAAAAAAAATGTAATTGTGAACTCAATATTATTTTATAATTGTCAACATTTGGCAGTCCAAGTGGTAGACATGTCGACATAAACTCCAAAACTCTAGAGGTCTCAAGTCCGATTCTCAGAGGAGGTGGATTCCATAGTGTTGAATTTGTTTTTTTTTTTTTTTTTTTATGAAAAGAACTTAGGTTATGCGCTAACCACTTTTTATTAAAAGTCTTAGTAAGACTATTAGTAAGGGGCGCTCATCCCTTGTTTGTTTAGTTTGAAGCCTTTATTCTTAAGGTAAGTACAAACTCAGGAATGCTAATGTGAAACCCGAGCACATTATATAATATACGAAATTTTTAAAAAGCAAACTTCCAACTCCACCTTCTCAATCCTTGTCTTCTACTCCTGGTGATGTAGCTGATAGCAGCATCCGAACAACCCAGTGGTTAATCCCATTTGTAGGCAGGCCCTCAGAACAAAACAAAAAGGACCAATGGAAACTGCGATTTTGGGTTTAAAATTTAGGGCCAGTGGTAGACTAGGTTTAATCTTAACCCAATTAAAAAAGGCTGCGACTTTGGGGAATAAAGAAAATTCTTCCGGAATAAAAATTTAGTCAATAAATATTGACTCATAGGCATATTTTGTTTTTAGTCTAAAAATTGACTTGATCAAACATTGCTCCTTAATCTTCATCTTCTCTCTCTATCTATCTCTCCCTCTCTATCTCTCTCTTATTATTTCTCTCTTCTTCTCTTACTCTTTTTCGATTCCATAGTGTCAAAAAAAAAGGAAAGAGAATTTTGCTCTCTTGAATAAACAAATTTCCTTGTTTCCATGACAAACTACAATCCAGGCATATTTGAAATTTCAAATTAATGATTAAAATGGTAAATTTGTTCATCTCTATGAACCAACCTCCATCTTTCCTGGCATAAATGGGTCCCTCTAATTCCTACAAAACACTGAATATATTGGTTAAAACTTTTCAAACTTTTTATAGATACCACATGATCATTGTGAATTGCCCCCATTCTCTTTTTCTATCCTTAAAGAGTCTTTTGTCTCTTTTTGCAGATATAGAGAAGCAAAAAGAGTTCACTAAAGCAAACCAAAATAAATTTGAAAACAAAAAGAAAGAGAGAACCAAAGAAAGGAATAGAAGTAGTAGAAGAAGAAGATCCAAGCTTCTTTAGTATTTCCTCCCTCCCTCCATCTCTCTCTCTCTCTAAAACCCACCATTTTCTTTGTCTTTCAGAGAGAGATAGAAAGTGGAGATGAAGAAGTATCTTTTTCTTCTTGTATGGGTATTTTGTTTTTTCATTGTTATAACACTACTACCACAAAAACAACTATCCATTTGTATTCAATGTAAACTTTGGGCCTTGTACTTTACTAATGGGACTAATATGTACAAGCCCAATAGTATGTCCCATCCAATTAGCCCATTAAGTGTTGGGCTTAAGAAACTCTATATCTAGTTTATAAGCCACATATGTAGTAAGTTCTGTTGTGTTGACACCTTATGGACTTATTGTTTGACACATAAGAGGCACTTTCCTTGTTGTCTTTACACCTAATGGTTTCTTATCTTGACACATAAGGGACACAAGACACTTAATGTGTTGTTGTCTTGACACATATGAGATGCTTGGCACCCATATGAACACAACTAGTTGTGGTAGGCAAAACAAAATGCAATGATGGAAATGCCTTTTGTTGTTGTAAAATAGGAGATAGATATGGATGGAAAATATGCTCTTGATCATACAAGTTCAAGTTAGAATTTCCATCTCTATAGACTTGAAGAAAAGAAGAGAAAAGAGTATACTTGTTCATCTTTAATCAAAGAAGAAGTTATCATCTATATTCTAAACTCAACATGGAGAAAGGTACACAATCTATCAAGAACTTTAAGTTTTCATTCAATGATATTGTTGTTGTGATGAACATGATGTCTCTAGGTCCTTTTATATCATGGGAGAATTTTTTCAGTTTCATGTTTTATCCCATGAACTCATTGTATATGTTTATATTATAGAATAACATTCAAATCTTTATCTTTCATATCTATTGAATGGGGTAAGCTCTTCTTTATTTGATGATGAATTCGCGATTGGAAACAACCATGAAAGTCACGACAATTATATGGATTACTTGTTGATGACTGATGAAGACTACAAAGGTTGTTACACTAGTGTTAATGGGAAGAAGGAGATGGACTTCATAGAGATGGTCTCATCATCAACTACTGCTCAGTAGATTCTCTGTCTTAATTTGTTAGGGTTTTAGAATCTGTTAGGGTTTCTAATGATGGTTGTAGTTGTAATGTTAAGACGAAAGAGACGATCTGGCAATGGTGGTCGGAACAGTGGTGGTCGGAATGGTGGTGGCGTGAAGTTGTGGTGGTGAAGCTGATAAAGAAGATGAAGATTAGGGGGTAATGTTTGATCAAGTCAGTTTTTAGACTAAAATAAAATATTTCCCCGAGAATGTATAGAAAAACATGGATTCCCTAGAGAATTATTTCCTGGAGATTATTCTTTATCCCAAAGCCGCGACCTAAAAAAAAACTAGGCAAAAAAAAAAAGAAAAGAAACTGGAGATCTGATCCAAAATACAGATCTTTTTGTACAAAATGAATATGTAGGAATCTATTTTTTAATCCCCAAATTAACATACTTTGGTTTATCTTTAAAAACTACAATGCAAAATCTTTATCATATTAATCATTAAAATTCTCTCTCATCTTCTTTCTCTTTTGATTTCAATCGGTTACGCATCCCCAACCAAATTTCTCCACCATTACTGAGCTTCATCATCATTTCATTATTGACGTTCATCATCTTCGTCGTCTCCCTCATTCTTAATTTCTAATTAAAACTAGATTTAAAATTTTTCTTAATTGTTTTTCACTAATGATGATTCCTTTTTGCTTGGTTGTTTTAATTTCACCATTAATGGAGTTTTCTGGTTTTTTTGTTGTATTCCATTAATAAAGATTATTTTTTTCATTGTTTTGATTACCTTGAAGTGAAATCTAAACGAAATCATAAAGTGTTATTCATCATTGCTTAGATTAAAACTTGGTTTTTTTTGGAATAGATATAAGTTTGTCGGATTGAGATTTATAGTATTTCAAAATACAAATAATACATCTTGTTGGTAATAATGAAAAAGATCAATGGAATGCCAGAACCAATAAAAGCTTGTTCGCTGTATCGTGGTATGGACACCACTGTCTTAAAAGTGATTTCGGGACAACCTCGATGCAAATTGTTTTCTCCGGTCTTCCCAGGGAGTTACCACAACTTATTGTCTTCGACTTCACTAAAGAAAACAATAATGGAGATTGCAGACCTCGAACTCAGTGAACAGAGAGAAGATGAAAGCCAAGGTGTTGTGTGTCTACTCTGTTGAATTCGACCAGAATATATAGCAACAGTAGACACCCAAACCGACTAGGAAACGTGGTAGAGAAGCAAGGAAAGTTAGAGATAAACCCAGAAACTGAGTAGAGTTTGCCCACAAGGAAACTTTTAATCCGAATTTAGAAGTTTTCTCACAAGGAAACCTTTAATCCGAGTTTAGGTAAAAGTGAAATTACTCTTTTAAGAAAAAGGGAAATCTCACTGTAAGCCCCAAGCCTCGAGCACCCAGGTGTAGGGTTACAGATGTGTCTAACACACCTTTTCTAGTGTTTATTGCGGAATCTCAAACATCTAATGTTAACACTAGACTCCCAGGATCTAATTATACATGAACTAATCAATGAACTAGATATGGAAAGATGATTACCTTTAATCGCTTTCCCACGAACAAAATTCCGACAAGATTCGGAAGATCAAGAACTCCAATTGTAGTTCCTCTACTCGAGACACCGAGGGTATGAATTGAACTCCCTCCTTCGACTTAGCTAGAACTCTCTTGAAGGTTGAGATGAAGAACACCTTCTTCTTGACTAGATAATCGAGAAAACTCCTTTTCTCTCTTTTGGCTTTTCTCTCTAAAAGCTCTCTTGAATTGTCTCTTGATTTTCGTCCATAATTATGTCTTAAGGAGGTATATTTATAGGTTCCACAGAGAAGGTATTTGACCCAAACTAAGATTCCTAAAATATCTCCTTCAAGACATATCTTTTTGTGTCCCATATGAAACCCTAAAAGGGTTTATGTGTGGCCGGCCAATATAAGCCTCTCGGGTCTAACCGGCCATGTGCTGGCTGGCCCCTTCCTAAGGTCGGCCATCACATGGCCGACCCCTTTATGGGCACCCCGGGCTCCCTTTTTAGCCCGGGGTTATGTACACTTGTCCGGACTCTTCCGAACTCTTTTTGACCTCAAATAATGGATCCAATCCACTTATTTTCCACTTTATATCTAGTCAATATCTCTCCGTTCAAACCATCACTCTTATGTGTAACCCTTGTAGGATCCGGTCTATGTTAGCCGCGGATTATCGAAGTTATCCGACGATCGTAGTTGGCTTCTAGCTAAGCATTACAACCCCTAATTCGACCGGACTAATGATCTTCCAAATAAGGTTATTATGATCCTATTCACCAAATCGTACGCATTGTCATCTTGATCGAAGGACATCCCTTAGAAGGATACCATTCCTTCGGACCGAGGGAATATATCCTTCAGTCTCCCACTTGTACTTAGAACAAGCGTATGCTCGATTCCCATGTCTTTTCATTTCTCATCTGATATGTCATACTTATCAGACTTTATTGATC
Organism: Eschscholzia californica; assembly: GCF_041429995.1. Classification (NCBI taxonomy): domain Eukaryota; kingdom Viridiplantae; phylum Streptophyta; class Magnoliopsida; order Ranunculales; family Papaveraceae; genus Eschscholzia; species Eschscholzia californica. The sequence goes on along the minus strand of NW_028238483.1, from coordinate 11,453,126 downwards.
CCGAGAACAAACTGTGAAATCAAATGATTAACTCTTAATCCATTTGAGCATGTCCATGCATTTTCTAGTTGTTTCTCATCAAGTGGCCCGGAGATATTTTATCCTGATTTTACTCAGGAAGACATATTCCATTCTTGTACTCCCACTCAATTTAATGTATATCTTGTCTTCCCCAGCAATCCGCCTTTATAACCTCCTTTTACGGCACGACGTTTACCGGTGCCAAAGTTCGACATTCCTTACACAAACTGAGTGAGTACTCATGTTTTGAGGAATCTCTCCGATTTGCTAAATGAGAGTTATGACATCTCATGACTTCTTCTCTCGAAGTAATCTCACTTGGCGGGTTTCCAGTGTATCAACTTATACACCCATGAAGTTGGCTCTGAATACTCCTATTCCCATAGCCCAAGAAACAACGTTATCTCGTCAATCACTCATGCTAGTCTTCTTAAGTCATTGTTGTCCAACCAATGACCTGGACTAGGGATTCTTATTTTTTGTGCTTCCATGTTCACTTAGTAGGGTTTCTTTCATTAGATCACGTATCTAATAAACCTACCTGGAACACTCCATTATTTTGGACTGTCATCTAAATTCTAAACCATGATTTAGACGACGAAATAAACTAAGTTTATTTCGGATAACAAGAGTTTGTAAATATTGAGCACCGCGTAAACTCTTTTACGTTTCTCAATTTTACAAGTCTTTTTAGGATTTTCTTCCTTAATCCTAATTCCTTAGATCCGTTCATCTTCCATGTCCGTTCTAAGGTGACAGTTTAGTGTATGTTTTTCACTTCGCTTATTATTATCATGCTTCAGAACTCCTTCGTAAGCTATTATGATAATGTCAGTTTCTTGAACTGAAATCAACACTTCCCAAGTTCTAATTCTGGTTTCTTATCTAGTAGATTTAGCAACGACTCCCATCATGAAAACTCCTTTTCATCTATTCGCCCTTCCTAAAAGATTCTTATCTTTATTTTTGGAAGATTGCTTTTATGACTTTTTTCAACTTCTGTTTTCAGAGACATAATTTTGAATGCTCTCAGCACTCTCGGTCCTTTCTCTGACTTTCATGGGTGACGATATCTTTTGTACTCTAAGTACATTTTAGATGTGCGGGTAAACATCAATCATCTCCATGATCGATCTTATGTTTTCCTGACATAAGTATTTCTCTCATGTTTTGCTTTCGCTTGTCAGGATTTCCAAATTCTGAGTTTCGCTAGGCAGGTCTCATGTGAGATGGGTGGAAACTCTTCTCCAAGAGTTCTTGATCTCTTTCAAAACTTCTTTTGAAATGAGTCTCTTCATCACTTTAATCTAGTGACATATATTGTGATGCCCTAATAAATTTACCCTCGTCTCTTGTCCTATTGAGTTAGTTCTCTAACTGTTTTTCTCAATCCTAGTATGTCTCCACATACAGGACTTCGAAACGATTTTGTTTCACTCCCACTTACCTTTTTGTCGAACAAGACTATTCATTCTAAGAAATTGAATCCGATCAGATTTCTTTGCGAATGTTAGAGCCCCACTCCTTTTAGATCTCATCTCTTTAGACTCTCAGTCTAAACTCAGAGTAGTTTTGCTATAGTTTATGTGAATCTTCTCTAAGACTCACTCGGGGTTTTGAGCAATTATCTTCTTAGTTTCTTTAAGAGGTTTCATCGTGAGTAATTTCTTACTCTCGGTATGGCAAGTAACTCCTTACTTCCATTATAGCGAGTAACTCTTTACTCCTATTTGTTGCTCTTTTTATTCGAACTTCTTTCGAATGTTTTATTTCCTCCCACTTGTCCGATTATCAAAGAATGCTTTCTTTTTAATAGGACACCATCGAGAGCAACAATCTAATTGTGTTTCGATGATTTGTGGAAAAACCCCGTTATTCTTCGCTTGAAGAATCTATGTCTTAAAGGTCTTTAGACTTGGAATAAAAGATCATTTTAGAACTCTTCTAAAATCCATATTCGTATGGAATCCTTTTATTCACTATAGCTTTCTAGGTCTTAGTGGTATGGCTTTTGTGCATTTTTACTTTTGCTTTCGGAACACTTTATGACTTTTAGACTTATGATCTTATCATAATCTTTTAGTCAGATTTGATCCTTACTTGATTCAAGTTTAGTCTCCAAGACTTCCTTAAATCTAGTATTTAGTATATTCCAGTCACATTAATCACTTTCTTATGTCTAACATAAGCTTTTAGTGAGTAATTGACTCTTGAGATCTTGTCAAACACACTTATTTGAACCATGATTAACTATCGTTGAGGGATACGAGATCACTCAACTTTTAGCTTCATCCATGTTCTTTCAAATTTGTTTGACTAGATTAGAATAACTAAATTGGATTCTTTGGTATAATTCTTTAAAAGTTGAGTAGGCATCTTTTAAGAACATCATAAAATACTGAATATTTTATTTATCTCCATAATCTCATTACAGAGTCAATGTTCGAAAAAGAAAAAGGAAAACTAAAACTAATTTAGAGTTATCCATATGGAGTCCATGATCCTTCTCTAGCTTTATGCAACAACTATTGCTCCTTTTAGCTTTTGACAGGTTCATCTCCTTACTCATTAAATACTCAGCTTCCACTTGTTCCTTTCATTCATAATGAAAAGAACAATTTCAGGTATCCAATACCTTTTGTGAAATTGTATTTAATTGAATCAACTTTTAATATATTTTACCTTGATCGGAAACCACCTTTCCGTTCTTTTTATCTTCCAGGAATTTGGGACAGTTTCTCTTCCAATGGCCTATGCCATTGCAGTAGAAACAGTTGGAATCAGATTGGGCACTTCTGTTTTTGGCAACTTGTTTGCCTTTCCATTTGCCTATTTTCTTCTTCTTGAATCTCTGCTTTCCTTCCTTTTTAAATCCCTTTTCCTTTTGAACCATCAGAATTTCTTTCTTAGTATCCACCACTGCGATATTCTCTTCAGCTGTCTTGAGCATAGCGTGTAGTTCTTCAAGAGATTTATCCCATCCATTCATGTTGTAGTCATTCTAAACTGACTGAACCCATCATGAAGTGAATGCAGAATAATATCTGTGGAAAAATATTGGCATGGTCGACTCCAAGTCGAGCTAGTTCCTCAAAATGACTAATCATTTTGAAAACATGTGTCCCTACAGGCTTTCCCTTCTCAAAGCACATATCCAATATTGCCTTTGAAGTCTCATACCTTTCCATCCTCGACTTCTTTTGGACAAATTCCTAAGTTGTCGAATCATGGTATAAGCATCCATGTGAATGAACTTATCCTGAAGATTAGGTTCCATGGCTGCTAACATAAGGCATGTTACGGGTTTAACCTTCTTTCGGAGACTTCTTTCCGAATCTATCTCCTCATCAGTCGAATCTTCAGTGATTACCGGAAGTGGTGTGTCTAGAATGCTTGCCTTGTTTTCGGATCTGAGAACGAGTTCCAGATTCCTTTCCCACACAATAAAGTTATCTCCGTTCAGTTTTTCTTTCTCTGGTAGCCAACGGATGTTGAAGGATTCTTTGGTAGTCATAATTAAACTACATGTAAGAAACGCGAAGTGATTTAAACTTGTTATCCTGGCATAATTCCTTTATGCCTATATTATTTTATATTTGTTGTCCCCTAAGAATAATATAATTCCAAGATCCCATTCCTCCGGAATTAAGCGTACTAAGGCACTGCCCTTAATCCATCGTCCTGGGTGAGTAACTCCTTACTGATCATACTCCTACGATTCTTGGTTGACAAATTTCACACTTGTGTGTCAAATTGTCCTTTTTCCTCGAAATCCAAAACCCTTTTGCTGACTCGTTGAGAATAACCATTTAGACATGTAGATCTCTGCTATAGATTTACCCTTATTGTCCCGAGGTAAAAGATGGCAATCTGCGAAGGCCGACCCACCATCGATGAACAAGGGACAACATGTGTCTTAATCTGGGTAGGCATTTACTCAAAATTTTTTTTGGGACTTTTTACGTAATTTATCAAGTTACGTTACTGTGAACTCTAGCATAACCAATTATGATTTATTACGTAAAGTTTATGTGGGTTTGCGTAAAGATTTCTTACATCTTTTAGTATTACCCCTAAAAGATCTCATCTTTTAGTTTATTTCTTGTTCACCTACGGTTCGTACGGATTCTTATCCTTGAACCACCATTGAGTACTCCCACTCGAATCATGATCTCATCATTCGATTCGTCAATGGCTACTTAAGACCCTATACTCTAAGTATTATTCGGGCACTTTCACTTGTCCTTAGGAATAAGAAACGTTTACCTAACTAAAGGTATACTAAGCTACGCAATCACATAAAATATACATACATCCAGAAATATGACAATCATATAAGATAAAGTATGTATCCTAGACTCGTTTCTAGGTTCGTTATGTCTCGTATAGCTAATTGTGGGAAATTGTGACATTCATATGTCTAACGTGAGTTCTAAGTCTATTTTCGGAAAATACGGACTTATAACATGTTATGTTTCTTCCTTAATGATTTCCAAAATCGATTACAGGAAAAATCCCGTTTGGGTCATCCGATGGCCCGGGTCAATTTCGGAAAAATAAGTTTGAAATTCGGAGAAAAGTTTGAAAAACTCCAACTCGGGTCAAGATCCAAAATCTTCGAGTCAAACTAAAAAATAGACACAAGTCAACTTTGGTAAAACCCTGGACAGACCCTTGGTCAAAGTCCTTGTCAAACCCTTAGTCAAACCCTAGTCAAACTCGGTCAAGGGACCTTTGACCAGTCAAGGGTGAACTAAGGTCGGTCAAAGTCAAGGTCTGGACCCGGCTCGGCACATTCCGAGCCGTGTCGTGTCCCTCGGGTGGACGCGTCTGGCCTAGACGCATCTGTGGTCCATGGTTAGTAGCATCTCGGATTGCATCCGAGATGCTAGGGATGCGTCGGACGCGTCCTGGCCCGTCTCGGACTCCTAGTCGCGTCTGGAGTCGGCCAAGAAAATCACGTCTCGGACTAATCCGAGACGCGACCTTTCCGAGATATACTCGGATATCCCAGTCCGTGTCGGACTGGGATGCGTCCGAGACGGACTGGGACGCGTCCTGGCCAGTCCGGCCCGGGACAGACTTCATCTTCCTCCTATTTTCTTGCTGTCCCTTGATTTTTCTGCTGTTCCTTCATGGTTCAGCTGCTGTTTTTCACCAATATTGATGATTTTCATCATCAAAACAGTGGGTTTTGACCCTTTTTTGCTAAATTTTAAAACCCTAAAACTAGTTTTTGAAAACCTTTTTAAAAAAACTAATGTTTTAGTGTATTAGGCAATTGAATCTACATCAAAAACCCTGATTTTCATGTTCAAATCTTTATCTAAACAATGGTGTTTTCTAGTCATTCAAGCTCGAATCTTATTCGTCTAGTCAAAGATAGTTTCATGTAACCGGCTCGTGATGCGACTGTAGGGTTACGGATGTGTCTAACACACCTTTTCTAGTGTTTATTGCGGAATCTCAAACATCTAATGTTAACACTAGACCCCCACGATCTAATTATACATGAACTAATCAATGAACTAGATATGGAAAGATGATTACCTTAATCGCTTTCCCACGAACAAAATTCCGACAAGATTCGGAAGATCAAGAACTCCAATTGTAGTTCCTCTATTCGAGACACCGAGGGTATGACTTGAACTCCCTCCTTGGAGTTAGCTAGAACTCTCTTGAAGGTTGAGATGAAGAACACATTCTTTTTGACTAGATAATTGAGAAAACTCCTTTTCTCTCTTTTGGCTTTTCTCTCTAAAAGCTCTCTTGAATTGTCTCTTGATTTTCGTCCATAATTATGTCTTAAGGAGGTCTACTTATAGGGACCATAGATAAGGTATTTGACCCAAACTAGGATTCCTAAAATATCTCCTTCAAGACATATCTTTTTGTGTCCTTTATGAAACCCTAAAAGGGTTTATGTGTGGCCGGCCAATATAAGCCTCTATGAGCTTTATGGCCGGCCCACACAAGGGGTCTAACCGGCCATGTGCTGGCCGACCCCTTCCTAAGGTCGGCCATCACATGGCCGGCCCCTTTATGGGCACCCCAAGCTCCCTTTTTAGCCCGGGGTTATGTACACTTGTCCGGATTTTTCCGAACTCTTTTTTGTCTCAAATAATGGATCCAATCCACTTATTTGCCACTTTATATCTAGTCAATATCTCTCCGTTCAAACCATCACTCTTATGTGTAACCCTTGTAGGATCCGGTCTATGTTAGCCGCGGATTACCGAAGTTATCCGACTATCGTAGTCGGCTTCTAGCTAAGCATTACAACACACTTGGAAAAATAGGTTGGGGTCTCCTTTACTTTGCTCCATTAATCACATGTACTTTCTTTAGAAGGGTTTTGCTAATTTGTGCTACTATTTTCATTTTATTTTGCAAGTTTGTTAGCTAGATTAATAGGTCGTGTTGTAATTTTGTATGAAGATTTTAGTACTGGTAATTGATGAATATGAGTGTTGATTTGATACTCGACTTTAAACATTGAGGACTCAGAACTGGTTGAAGCTGAAAAGAAAGAGACCAGGTAAGAGTATGAGCTAAAAGAGAGGTAAGTTGGTGTTCATAATAAAAATGTACAAATCATTCCCTAATTTATTCCACATTTTTTTCTTAATTAGTATAACTCGATGAACTTATCTTGAGTGTTTTTTCGAAATTAGTTGGAACTGAAATCTCGAATTAGAAGCTTAGAAAGTTTTCACCAACTTAGTTCTTATATTACATAGTTGAATGTATACTGACTTGATTTGGTAACTTCACGGAAGTCATCAGATCCAGATCACATGCGAATTTTTGAATTGTGATGCTTTGAATAGTTCAATGTGGTTCTTAAATTCTCAAATTTATAATATTCTATCTTCATAACAATGAAAATATTCTTTATTATTCATTGAATTCTTTTATCAACTACATTTATTGTAAGAGCAATATAGCTGAGTGGCTTTTTAGAAACAAAAACTAACATGGATCAATTTTGTTCAGATCTTACTTTGACGGAAATAGATTGTTGTCTTATTACATTGGCTTGAAGTCGGTATGAGTTTCCTGGAATATGTTTTACATTCAACTAAGCATATATGTCGATTTAGCACAAGTCTGTCAAAAGAATCTAGAATCAATTGATAAGCATCTACATAAGTATATTCAGTGGGGTTTTCGTAGACTTATAAATCTCTTTAATTTTTCTATTCTTTTTCTTCTTTGACCTTTTTATTTTCGTAAGTGTTAGTTTATTATACAACTTTTAGATACTCTTTCGAACTAATTCAAATTTCCGTTCGTAAGAGTTCTTTTCATATTTAGATCTCATTGTCCCAGAGGCACGCGTTATGCCTTAGTGACTCTAAGCATCAATATGACTAGGAGAAATAAATGCCGATCACCTTATGCCCAAGGACAACTACTTAAAACCTAGATAATGAATACGACCACCATTTGGATTCCAATATTCTCACAATAACTCTGTTATAACTGAATAATTTCAATACTTAATTACCTAATAAATTATATGGAAACGAAATTTAAACCTCTGATAGAGCTCTTCTGGTAGTTTAGAACTATCCAGGGAAAGGTCTTTTTTTTCTCTTTCAAAGTATTTAATATTTTTTCCTTCTCTCTTTCTATCACTAAAGCTTCTCACAAGCCGCAGTATTCTCTCTTCTGTTTCTAGATTCTAAACGAGTTAATTTTGTTAACTAAACTAAAATTACTAATTTGTTAGTATTTATGCAAGAATTTAATATTATTTATTCAAATTAATTAATGTATGAGGAATATTCAGGTGCGATTTGTTGTTCATTTGTACAATAACTCTCATGTGAAAAATCGGATTTCTATATTTTATACTTTTATTTTTTTATTGCAATAATAAATTTAAATGTCTTAAACCATATATGACTTGCGAATTTTGGATTTCCGTTTAGGAAAAAACCCTTAGTTGGGAATAAACCTTTTGCTTATGTATTATTTGTCACACCTTCTCAAAATCTCAAATATGCCTCGGTAAATAATAAGGCGTTTGGTCTCTGTAAATTCGAAACAGTCAATACTTATCCCTGTAACACCCAATTTGAGTTTGAATTGATTTTTCTTCTTTAACATTTGGGACTCCATTCAACTAGACTTGAAACTCCTTACATTTAAAAACTATGTCATAATCTATAAACATTTATAGTAACACATATGTGTCATAAAATAAAACTACATTTTTTTTGGAATAAATAGTTTTGTTGTCTAAACAATCATTAATAACTTAAGTTAAATCTTATATCTCTAGAACGCTACACTTATCTTTACAGAGTATTGGTCTCAAAAGTTAAAACTATAAGAGGATTGATTCATTGAGCTCGAGCTCATAACGTGAGGTACGAGCTCGAGCTGTTGACGGTGGATATGAAAGAGCGGGCGAGTCAGATTTGGTATGTGTGAATTGGATTGGGAAAGAATACAGCTTGCATTCACACTCGTAGGATAATAATAGTGAAATAAGTCTTCCTAATCCACTTATTTACCACTAGTGCGATCGACCCAACTTACGGCCACAATAATACACGGCCGTATCCCAATTTCCATGAACTTAAACTAATTCTAATTCATGCACAACTTTCCATTTCTTTTTTTGTTGAAAGCACAACTTCTCATTTCTTTTTTTGTTGAAAGCACAACTTCCCATCTTAGTAATAACTTTTCTTTTACTTATTTTTTTTGCATTTGTCAAAATATTAATTACTTTCTTTCAAATTTTTCTTTAGCGTGGAGAGTTTTTTTTCTTCTCATCTATTATTTTAGTGAGTTTTTTTTTAGTAAAAGAAGTAATAACATATAAATTGTAACACAATTTTTAGTTATAACAATACAAAAAAATATTTCTTCATCCTCTTTCGTACGTAATTCCAAAGTAATTAAGGTATTCGATAACAATTTTTTTTCATCTTCCAGAACATGCTTCCACAAAATGGTACGTTTCTCAACATTAACGAGCGTGAATCTCAACATATAACTATTGATAGTGAGAAAAAAAAAATGATATTTACAGTGAGAGAGACGATGAACGTAAATTAGGGTAACATCAACGAAGAACATGAAGATTTAGAAGGAGTTGTACGAGAATTTTTTTTTTTCAAAATCCGATTTTTCCGACAAAAGTTTTTTCCCCGAAAACCGATTCTTCCCCAAATAATTTTTTCTCGAAATTCGATTTTTTTTCCAGAAAACAGATTTTTCCTTAACAAACAGTTTTTTCTCCAATCCCGTTTTTTTTTTACCAAAAACTCGTTTTTTTTGGTAGAAAATTATTTTTTCGATAACTAAAAATTTTATAAAAACCTTTTTGCTTCATAAAGACTTTTTTCCCGAATTGTTTTTTTCTCAGGAAAAAACAGTGCTCGAAAAAAATCGGATTTCGGGAGAAAAAAAATGATTTTTGTGAAAAAAATAGTTTCATGAAATTTCGGTTACCGAAAAATATGGGTTTTGAAAAAAAAAAATTTGGGGATTTTTATATGAAAAAATGGCTTTCGATAAAACTATTTTGAAAATAAATTGTTTACGAAAAAAGTAAAAAAACGGTTCTAAAAAAAATTACGAAGAAAACAGAGAGTTCTCGAATGAAACGATATTTGAGAAAACGAGTTCCGGGAACAAGATTTATCCAATATTTATTCTAAATAAACGTTTAAAAATAATCAAATAATAATAAGTAATAGGATTCTTATTAGTGGCCAAACAAATCAAAAAAATATTACTTGGATTCATGAATCCGTGGAATCATGAATCCGAAGGACTCATGAGTTCGCGGATTCATGATTCCGTCACCCAAACACACTATTAATTTTAATTTATGAACTATGTGATTATGTTTAACATTGTTAAATTTTTTTTTTTATCTATTTTGTGGTCTTTTTATTTTCTAATTTTTTACCATCTAAACTAAAGAAAAAATTGAAGAAAAGTAATTGACATTTTGACAAAAACTGGAAAAATAAGAAGAAAAAAAAAAGTTATTACGAAGATGGAAGTTGTGCATGAATTAGAATCCGTTTAAGTTTCATGGAAAGCGGAATACGGTGGTGTATTATTGTGGCCATGGCCCATGAGTTGGGTCAGTGGCACTAGTGGTAAATAAGTGGGTTAAGAAGATATATTTCATTGGTTATATTATTACCCTAACAAGGGTGTGAATGCAAGGTGTATTCTTTCCGAATCTAATTCACACATACCAAATCTAATTCTCCGGCTCTTTCATATCCACCAGCAACAACTCGACGGTATGAGCTCTAGATCAATGAATTATCCCTCAAACTATAAAGTGTAAAAAACAAAAAAAAGTTAAATAATTGAATATCCCGTCTACTATTCTGCATTGCATAAAGGGCATTCCCCTCGCCCGCAGGGCGGGGGGTTATGCCTAGTATCATAATATTGTAATACAAAATCATGAATTATTTACTTCTTATTAGTATTAAAATTTATTCAATGTTAATAGTAAAACCCAAAAACTAAATACTTAGTTTTATTTTGAAAACTAATGATTTTAAATACAAATCAAATTGTTTTATGAATAAAATTGTTTCAAATATTTATAAAATCGTTTTCAGTTCTAAACAACGATTTAGAAAACAAATAAGATTTTCACTCACTAAAAAGCGTTCCAACCCGATGGTCCACATTCATCGATAACGGTAAATGCTACTACCTATCTATCAAGGTCCATATGACGTCCAAATCTTGAATTTGACCAGTCAAAACTCATGGTTTCTCCAAATTTATCTGACGAATCCTCAAGCTCAACCAAACAAGTGTTCAGAACCAACCCCTAACCCTCAATTTCTGTCGAGCAAAAGAGGGATTAAAGATCTGATTTTTCTTCTCTTATCCAATTCCACAAAATTGTAGTTAGGCCCTTAGTTTTGGCTTGACTGCAAATACCCCCCAAATTGTCCTCTTTGCTGATTTAGTCCTTGATTTGACTTGACCCTAATGTTAAATAATCCCACAACTAACCTTAAAAACTTAGGATGTTACAAATCAGCACTGCTTTAATTGCTTCGCTAGGGGCTCCATCTACGAAGAAAGTCCAAACCCGCTCTGGTCCGACGCTGGCTGTTGTAATAGAGCATTCTGTTACAAAATCGACTAATGCTTGCCCTTTTATCGCGGTCCGAGGCTCGATCTAATATCGAATTCGTTTAATTCTACTGCCCACTTGGTTAACCTTCCAGAAAGATCCATTTTCTGGAGTATGTTCCTGAGCTATTGATCCGTTTGTACAATTATTGCGTGAGACTTGAAGTAGGGGCGGAGCTTTCTGGCTGTTAGGATAAGCGCGAATGCCAATTTTTCCACAGTCGGGTAATTCAGCTCTGCTCCACCCAATACTTTGCTCACGAAATATATCGGATGCATTATTCCTTCTATCAGTTTGATTACCACCGCTGAGACTGCCTCTCCCGAAGTTGCGAGGTAGACGGTTAGCTCGTCCCCAGGACTGCGGCTAACTAACAATGACAGCCCCATCAGATGTGTCTTCAGTGCTTGGAATGCTTCTTTCACTTCGTTCGTCCATGTGAAATCTGGTATCTTGCGGAGAGTCTTGAAGAAAGGTAGGGCCTTATCTCCCATTTTGCTGAGGAACCTAGATAGAGACGCCAGCCTTCCCGTCAATCGTTGGACATCTTTTCGGCTTTTCGAGCCGGGCATGTCTCTCAGCGTTGTGATTTTAGCCGAGTTAGCTTCTATCCCTCTGTGGCTTACCATGAATCCTAAGAATTTTCCCGAAGTTACTCCGAATGCACATTTCTCGGGGTTTAGCTTCATGTTATACGCTTGAAGTCTGTCGAAGGCGATTTTCAGACTGGGATCAGGTCTTTCCGAACTCTGCTTTTCACGATCATGTCGTCCACGTAGCATTCGACCGTTTTTCCAACCTGGTCTCCGAAAATCCGTTGACAAGACATTGATATGTAGCTCAGGTGTTTCTGAGACCGAAGGGCATCTACTGCTAGCAATATAGCCCTCGGTCAATTAGGAAGGAAGTATGCTCCTGATCTGTCAAGTGCATAGCAATCTGATGGTATCCTGCAAAAGCATCCATAAAGCTGAGTAGTTCGTGGCCGGCAGTGGAATCCACCAGCTGGTCTATAGATGGTAACGGGAAACTGTCCTTCGTGCAGGCTTTGTTGAGGTCGGTGAAATCTATGCACATTCAGTATGTGTCATTCTTCTTTTTCACCTAGTCCGAGTTGGATTAGGGTTCTGTCGCAAGACGGCATAGGACGCGTCCTGCCAGCTTGGCCCGGGACTCTTAAGAGTTTAGAAACTTCTAAACTCTTGTTTCTTCCTCCTTTTCTCATATAGTTGCTGTTATTGCTGCTGTTTTTGATGATTCGATCATAAAAAACAATGATTTTTAAAACTTTTTTTCAAAAATCAAAACACTAAAATCATAGTTTTTCAAAAAACTCAAAATCCAAGATTTCTATGCTTTGAAACCCTTTCAAAACCATGTTTTGATTAAGAATAAATCTCATTCAAACTAACCAAAACTTGTTCGAACCTCTATTCAAACTTATCTATCTAATAAATCAAGTGTGAATCTAAGTCGTTCTAGTCAAAACTAGTTACATGAAAACGGCTCGTGATGCCACTGAAGAGTTTTGTATGTATCTAATACACATAATCATCTAACTAATGTTGTAAGCTGAATCTCAATCATCATATGATTAACACCAGTTATCCAGGATCGCGTACAAGAACTAATAATGAACTAGAAACATAAAGAGAATACCTGGATTCGCTATCCTCGAATTAGATTCCAACTCCTTTATCCTGAAGATGAGAGCTTCATATGTAGCTCCTCGACTTGAGTCACTGTTGTACACTGAAAAGTGTACAAAATACAACTAAAAATACTTATTGTTAGTCCATGTTAGTTGTTTAATGCTTTGTTGTAGTTAATATTTTGCAGATAATAATGGAAGACACATTAAGGTGTTAAATCTACCAAAAATCTACTTGATGAAGGCAATATATCACCAAACACACATCATAAACAAATGAAGATGATCACAAATGGTGGTGGTTTAACTTAAACAATATAGTTGTAGTAACTTTACAACTAATTTGGTGGGAAAAACAAGATATGGTGAAAATTAATTAACTTGGTAGAAAATAATAGTAAAAGTAATTTTATTAGTAAAAAACATGTATCCTTATATACAGGAAATAAGTCAAGTAGCAATTATTTTTAAACACTATTGAGATGGGTAAAAAGTAAATGTGATTTACTACTTGTTGTAAGAAAATGGCCATAAATAGCCTCCTCCATCTCATTTGTAAGACACACAAGTTTGGAAGAAAATATCATATATTGTAGTTCTTTCCAAATTTATTTTTCTTTCTCTACTTTCTAGTTTGTTACAAGATGAATCAAATTAATGAAGTGTTCTACAATTTAATGGAAAGCTAAGTTTCATACATGAGGTTGTGGGGTGATAATACCATGAAGGAATAATTTTCATACTTTTGGAATCACATTTTCAAGTAAGTGAAGATTTTGTTATAATTGTTTTGTTTTTCCGTGTTTTGGTTTTAAAAGTTTTATGTAAGAAAAGTTGTTTTATGGTGCATCATATCAACTTTCCATACAACATTTTGGAAACACATTCCATCAAAATCTTTTGCTTCACAAACCCTCTTTTGAACTCAATGCAAATAACATCTCTTTTAGTGAATTTCCACCCGTCAAAGTAATTAAAATAAAAGTTGATTGACACTCTTTTTAACCGTCAAAGTGTGCGGTGGAGCAACCTTATTTTGATGTATCTTATGAGCCGTGTGGTACGAAAATCGCTAACGTATTTTTTCTTTTGAAACAAGAGATTTTATTTAACTAAGGTTTGTTCAAAACAAGAAAACTAGACCGTTTTAACTTGTTTGTGAAAATGAAATTTGAAATACTAAGAGATACAAAATTATTCCATGCAATGGTGAAGGATCCCCATACCCTCAAGACCCACATCATATAAATTATTGAAAGGTAAATCTCTCTTTAGAAGTTGTTAATTTAGAGTAAGTTCCTAAAACAAAAAAAAGACATCTCAAAAATTTCCTTTGGACTCAAGTTAGCTTGTGATCTTTAGTACTTCAACACCCCTTCTTTGCACATTCCTTTAAGGCCTATGAAAGACTTTCTCCCTGGATTACAAAACAATATTGACAAAGGAAGAAGATTGACTTGGACCATTTGAAGAAGGACTACTAACTTACTAACTACTAACTTACTAACTACTAACTTGCTAACTACTAACTTACTGACTACTAATTTACTAACACCTACGAGTGGAGTATAACAATTACCCACGTCGTACTAATTTTTCTTTAGTGTAATCTTGTCTCTCTTTATCTATATCTATTATAAATGGTCGGTTATACCGCCTAAATAATATTGCAAGTGGAGTATGCTTATTACCCATGTTGTATTTGATTGCTTTATAGTATAAACCTTATCCCTTTATATATTATAGTAGTAAGTATCCTAACATAAATATATATAGACATATATATATACACATATATATATAGTTGTAATTATACTAACAAAGTTCTTTCACTTTCTCATCATTTTGACCATAGCTCCCTTGGGTTCGACATACCCGGATTTGCCATTGAATGTACTACAACTAAACACCGTGCACTTGCGGGAAAATAAGTGTACTTCTCTCAATTTCATAATTAACATCATTTTTAGTACGAAAGAAGTGCACAACAAGTTTTTTGGCGCCGCTGCCGGGGAGCAGTTTGTGTTCAAAGTTTGAAAAGGAAAGTTTTCTTCTCTAATCTAGTTGATTATTAGTATAATATAGTTTTTTTTTTAAAAAAAAAAAAAAAAAAAATTGTTCTTCAAATTCATTTCTCATCTTTGTATGCAAGGTTTGATGTATGAGTAGGTGGTCTCGAAAAGAAAAGACTCGGTTAGCCCGACTAGATTCACCACAAAATTTATTTATTAGTACTCATCCTTGTAGTTCAAGTACCTCAAAAACAGAAAGTATAGATAGTGTGAACAAAGAATCATATATTCCCAACTTTCAAGAAGGACAAATCGAATCACCCTTATTCGATTTAGGTTTAGAATCAAAATCATTTTGCAAAGACCCAAGTCCACCACCAAGAATGGATAATCCAGCAGAAGAGGGAAAAACCCTTAAGCAACATTTTGCACCAATCATAACTAACCCATTGTCATGCATTGAGTTACCACCAACCACTGCAACACACTATGAGTTGAAATCCAATGTGATAGCATTACTACCTTCATTTTATGGGACCGATAGAGAAAATCCATATGAACATATTAATGAGTTTTTGCATATATGCTCCACGAGCAAATTTTAAAACTTTAGTGATGATTCGGTCCGCTTAAGGTTGTTCCCGTTTTCTATAAAAGAAAAAGCTAAGTCATGGTTGAATTCTCTTCTCCCTAACTCTGTGAGAACTTGGGATGAGTTGGTAACAAAGTTCCTCGTGAAATTCTTTTCTAGGGCGAAAACAAATGAGTTCAGGAAACAAATTGTTGATTTTTCACAAAAAGATGACGAACAATTTTATGAAGCATGGGAAAGATTCAAAAGCATACTTTTAAAATGTCCACATCATGGTTTTGAAAAAGGAAAATTAGTGCAACATTTTTATGATGGTCTCACAATCACACATAAAAATATGATTCAATCAATGCATGGAGGGATGTTTTTAGACAAATTAGAAGATGAAGCTTATGAATCTCTTGAAGCTTTTGCAGAGAACTCACAACTATGGGGTTTTTCGAACAAGAAGGAAAAATCGAACAGAGGAGGTCATAGTGAAATTAGTAGAGAAACTGAGATTGATGCCAAAATTGAAAATCTTACGAGAAAAATAGAAGCTTTAACTCTACATCGATCAGTATTTCAAATCCACAATGACCAAGGTCAAGCACAATATAGTCATGATTCTGGAGATTCAAATGTCTCTATAGATGACCAAGCTCTCATCGAGCAAGTTCATGCTTTACATGCTAACTATCAAAGACCGAATCCTTACAGTAATACCTATAATCCTGGTTGGAGAGATCATCCAAATTTTTCATGGAGAAATAATCAAAATCCCAGTGGTAGTGGAGGTCCATCGTATCAAAACCAAAATCCACAAAATCAATCAAACCAAGGTCAGGTAAACTCTAGTACGATCCCATATCAGAATGCTAGAGCAATACCCCAACATCAACCATTCCCAAATCAACCACAAGTACAAAAATCAACTCTAGAGACCACTCTAGAAAGATTTATGGAAACTACAGGACAGGTGTTAAAAGAAGTTCAAGCAAGTGCTAGGCAAAACACTCAAGCCATAGCAAAATTAGAGACTCAGGTAGGTCAACTTGCCACATCAGTAAGTGAACGGGAAAAAGGCAAACTCCCAAGTCAACCTTTTCCAAATCCTAGAGGTCAATATGAGATTAGTGTGTCTAATTCTACCCCACCTGAAATATATAGTGAAGTGAAATCCATAACTACACTTAGATCTGGGAAACAAATAGATAATAAAATTCAAATGCCAATTGAGCTTCCTAAGAATAACAATCTAAGTCCTACACAACCAACTTCATCACAAGAAGCTGGGAGTGGACAACATGGTGTTCCCAAAGCACCATTCCCTCAAAGGCTTAGGCAATCAAAGAAACCATCACATGATAGGGACATCTTAGAAGTACTCAAGGAAGTAAGAATTAACATCCCACTTTTAGATGCAATTGAACAAATCCCTTCCTATGCCAAATTTTTGAAGGATTTATGCACCACCAAAAGGAGGACTAATGTCCCAAAAAGAGCATTTTTTACCGAGAATGTGAGTTCAATAATTCAACAGAAAGTGGCTGTAAAATTTAAAGACCCAGGTAGTCCCACAATTGCATGCATGATAGGTACCCATCACATTGACAGAGCTTTGCTTGATTTAGGGCCAGGAGTTAATCTCTTACCATTCTCTGTGTATGAACAACTTGGTCTAGGAAATCTTAAGAAAACAGCTGTCACATTACAGCTTGCAGACAGATCAGTAAAAATCCCTAGAGGAGTAGTTGAAGATGTGATTATCAAATGTGATAAATTCTACTTCCCTGTGGATTTTTACATACTTGATACACAACCTGTTCCAGAAGGGGCCAGTGCAATACCAGTCATATTAGGTCGTCCATTTTTGAAAACTTCTCGTTCTTTAATTGATTGTGATAGTGGTCTGCTAGTGATGCGATTTGGTAACATGACAGCCAGATTTAATGTTTTCAACATTAATGATCCTCCTACTGAAGTAAATGAGTCACATGGGATGTTAATGATGGAACAAATTCTTAATGACTCGTTTCCTATGCATAAATACATGGATCCTTTGGAGAGAAGTCTGTTAGGAAATGAATGGGATAAGGAAAATGACTCGGTAATCCAAGATGTGATTAAACTTTTGGAGGTAAATGCCGTCCTAGATCAGGAAACTCATCGACAACCATGGAAACCTCGGATAGAACCACTACCACTTCCAAAGCTACCACCACAACCCTCCACTATTGTCCCACCGAAGTTAGAATTGAAAGTCCTTCCTGACACACAAAAATACGTCTTTTTAGGATCAGAAGAAACATTACCTGTGATTATTGCTTCAGATTTAAATCAAGAAAATGAGAAAAAACTTGTAGATCTTCTTAAGTTACACAAAGAAGCAATAGGTTGGACAATAACATACATCAAAGGGATAAGTCCTTCTGTGGTAATGCATAAAATCTATCTTGAGGATGATGCCAAAATCTCTCGAGAACCACAAAGGAGGTTAAATCCAATCATGAAGGAAGTTGTTAAAGAGGAAGTGATTAAGCTATTAGATGTAGGTGTCATTTACTCCATATCTGATAGTAAATGGGTAAGCCCAGTTCAAGTCGTTCCGAAAAAATCAGGAATTACAGTTGTCAAGAACCAAAAAGATGAATTAGTCCCAACAAGAGTTCAAACAGGATGGCGAGTTTGCATTGACTACCGTAAACTCAACAATGCCACTCGAAAGGATCATTTCCCACTTCCATTCATTGATCAAATGTTAGAAAGATTAGCTGGACATGCATATTACTGTTTCCTTGATGGGTATTCAGGTTACAACCAAATACCAATTGCACCAGAGGATCAAGAAAAGACAACTTTTACTTGCCCATTCGGTACTTTTGCCTATAGGAGAATGCCTTTTGGACTGTGCAACGCTCCTGCCACTTTTCAACGATGCATGATGTCAATCTTTTCTGATATGGTTGAACGCTTTCTTGAAGTATTTATGGATGATTTCTCTGTTTTTGGGTCATCTTTTGATGAATGTATTAATCATTTGTCTCTTGTGTTACTCAGATGCAAGGAAAGCAACTTAGTACTTAATTGGGAAAAATGCCATTTTATGGTAAAACGGGGAATTGTCCTTGGCCATGTTATTTCTTCAAAAGGCATGGAGGTCGATAAAGCAAAGGTAGAAGTTATTTCTGGGTTACCTAGCCCAAAATCGGTAAAAGAAATTCGATCATTTTTGGGACATGCAGGTTTTTATCGAAGGTTTATAAAAGACTTTAGTAAAATTTGAAAACCTCTGTGTCATCTACTTTCAAGAGAGGTACCGTTTGAGTTTGATGAAACATGCGAGAAGGCGTTCAAAACGCTTCAAAATGAGCTCACATCTGCTCCAATAATCCAACCCCCTGATTGGAATTTTCCATTTGAAATAATGTGTGATGCATCAGATTATGCACTAGGAGCTGTCTTGGGACAAAGAATTGATAAAAATCTCATGTTATCTACTATGCTAGTAGAACTCTCTCTGATGCACAGCTAAACTACTCTACCACTGAAAAAGAGTTATTGGCTATAGTATTTGCTTTGGAAAAATTTCGTCCTTATCTTCTAGGTTCTAAGATCATAGTCTACACTGACCATGCCGCTGTTAAGTACCCATTTGCAAAGAAAGATGCTAAAGCACGGCTGATTAGATGGATTCTTTTGTTACAAGAGTTTGACATAGAAATTCGAGATAAAAAAAGGTACAGACAATGTGGTAGCCGACCACCTGTCACGATTGATTGTTGAATCTTCTATAATTAATGAACCTATAAATGAAGCATTCCCTGATGAACAACTTATGGTTGTATCTGAACTACCCTGGTATGCTGACATTGTCAACTATTTGGCAGTAGGGGAAATTCCATCTCACTGGAGTAAAAATGATCGGGAAAATTTTTTACACGAAGTAAAAGGATTTTTCTGGGATGATCCGTATCTGTTTAAACACTGTGCAGATCAAGTCATTAGGAGATGTGTACCTAACACAGAATTTTATGATATCATTTCTTTTTGTCACGATCATGCATGTGGAGGTCACTTTAGTGTAAAGAAAACATCTGCAAAAATCTTACAATGTGGTTTTTATTGGCCAACACTTTTTAAAGATAGCTTTGATTATTGTAAAGCTTGTAACAGGTGTCAGCGAATGGGGGGAATTACTCGTAGGAATATGATGCCCCTCAACCCAATCTTAATTGTTGAACTGTTTGATGTTTGGGGCATTGATTTTATGGGCCCATTTCCTCCTTCTTTTGGATATAACTATATCTTTGTTGCTGTTGATTATGTTTCAAAATGGGTAGAAGCAACTGCAACTAAGACCAATGATCATAAAGTGGTGTTAAAATTTCTAAAAGAAAATATTTTTGCTAGATTTGGTACACCCCGAGCAGTGATTAGTGATGGTGGATCACAATTTTGTAACAAAATCTTTGAAAAACTAATGAAAAGGTACTCAATCACTCATAAGGTAGCAACACCATATCATCCACAAACTAGTGGACAAGTCGAAATATCAAATCGTGAGATCAAACAAATCTTAGAAAAAACAGTGCGACCAGACCGAAAAGACTGGTCACTGCATTTGCATGATGCTTTATGGGCCTACCGCACTGCATTTAAGACTCCGATTGGTATGTCTCCTTATAGACTGGTCTATGGTAAAGCTTGTCATTTACCAGTTGAAGTGGAACACAGAGCTTATTGGGCCATTAAAAACTTGAACTTTGAAATGAGTAAAGCTGGACAACACAGGAAATTACAGCTGTCTGAACTGGAGGAGATTCGCAATGAAGCCTATCAGAGTAATAAAATTTACAAAAATCGAATGAAAATATTTCATGATAAGTCTATTTTAAGACGCACATTCGAACCTGCTCAAAAGGTACTTTTGTATAATTCTAGGCTTCATTTACATCCTGGAAAATTGAAATCACGATGGCCAGGACCTTACATTGTGAAATCTGTCTTTGAGCACGGAGCTGTTGAATTAGAGAATCCAAACACTGGTAACATCTTTAAAGTAATTGGTCAAAGGGTTAAACCCTTTCTCGAGCTACGAAGTCGTGATGTGGAAGAAATTCTCTTAGAAGACCCAACATATATCTAAAAATTTAATCTTCTAATTGAATCATTCTGTGTGTTGTGTGCAGACTAACCTAACCCTGTCCAGTAACGACGGTTAATTCCGCTCTTTATTTTGGTGGTTGCAAACAAGGGAAGGACTAGCCCGAAACTTCTTACTGGCTGAAGAAAAATGGATCCAGCACCCAGCTCCGGTCAGAAGGGCACTAGGTTGGTTTGGGTTCCCAAGACTCAACCTATGTTAAGCTATTGGGATCGATTACCTCAACATATACAGAAAGATATCATCCTTAAAACACGAGATTTGGGGGAAGGAAAATCTTCTTTTGCTAGACACCGAAAAGCTAAGCGACTAGGGTGGTGTAAGCGTTGTGAAGTTGAAACCTGTCCTGGATTGCTACAGTTGGCTGAAAGATGTTCCTTCCGTGTTTACTATTGTTTTTCGCGTGCTGAAGTAGACTCCAAAAGAACTTGGGGGAGAGATACTACAGCTTCATGGAATTGAGATAATCTGTCTGGCTGAAGACATTAAATTTAGCGCTTTTCGGGAGGCAACCCAGAACTGAATTTTGTGAGAGAGTATCCAAGTGATAAATAAAAAAAAAAAAGAGAGAGAGAGAGAAAATAGAAAGATGACATGACAACTGATAGTCACCTTCTGTGAACTGCAGTGTTAGCAAGATTTGTGTCCCCAGTGCAATCTCTGAGATGATTCTCATTTTGTTTAAATACTCGTGGCAATAGAGTCAGCTTCATATCAATGGCTTCTTTCGCAAGCTTGACTCCTGAACAACCATTCCACGTTTTGTTCGAAAATCCTGTCTTTGGTGCGTATTACTCCGACGAACTTAAAGCTCGAGGATGGAATGCTCTGTTCTACGATGAGGACACCATATATTGCCCAAATATTGTAAGAGAATTCTACAATGGAATTACGGAAGTTAATTGTCCCAACGACTCCATAGTCGTTAATTGGTGGGGAATTACACTAGTAATCACACCAGACGTTATTGGAAATATTATCGGAGTACCCTCTTTGTTGCATTTTCACGAACCATCTTACAGGGGCGCAGTTAACCTAACAGAACTTACTGGAACTTCCACACCGATTTGTAGCACATCTAGAAGTCTGAACCCCCAAGTGTTACGTATTAATCAAGTTGTTCTTCATCGATGGTTATGTAGCAACGTATTCGGTAATGCCAAATTAACCCGAATCTCCAACCGACATGTTGAAGTCATGGTTGATTTACAAAGAAAGACTCATGCTATTTGTATTAATCGTCTCTTGGTACGCTCTATAATTGATGCATGGCGAACCGATAAGCATAAGGTAATTCTCCCAGTGCTGATCACAAAACTTCTGAATCATGTGCCAGCATTCGATATCAACAAGGAATCGTGGAAAAAGTTATCTCTAATAGCAATGACACACACTCTCACTAATTGTATCCAAGATACATGGCCACCACGTCATCAAGCTATTCCTCTTTCTTCGTCAGGTCCAGAGGGAAATTTGAAGTTCAACCACCAAACTGATGACGATCTAGCAATTATTCTTCCAGAGAATTCACAAGTCCCAAATTATAGTTCTGATGTTTCTTCATCTCCTGATTTCGAAGATCAAAGTTGGATTTCGGTAATTCAACACCAAGATGTTCGTACTCTTGCTCAATTTATGTGGAAAGGCAACACTAAGTTAAACCGACGACTCAAATGCATTGCTACAAAGCTACGAACAAATCCATCGTCAATTCCACATTGAGGACAATGTGAGATTCAGGTTTGGGGGAGGTACTTATCTTGGGTACCCAATCTGTTTTTCTTTTGTACATTCTTTATATCTTCCAAAGTCTATCTTAAAATATATATATATATATATATATATATATAATCGTATCCAATAAGTTGTTAGTGGACAGAAATTCAAAATCATACCCAAACAAATTTTCAAAATTCTACTCATTATGCCTCTGACACATGTTTACCCATAATCATCTCTGAATTGTGTCCCCTGTTTTAAAATCATACACGTAGAGGCAAAATTTTTGAAAAATTAATTCAAGATCTTGAATTTAAATTTCTCATTATGACTCACTTACTTCCTTCCTCTATTTAAGTGAGTGAATTCCAAGGCATTCTCACAATTTCTTCTTCAGAAAACAAAAGTATTGCACACTCGTTCTTGATCATAATTAACAGATGGAGAGAAGAAGAAATTATGGCGTCCAAGTCCAGAGAAATAAGCAAGAAGATGAGCAAATGCGCAGAGATCCTGTTCTAGAATTCATAGCCGAAGCTTTCTGGTGTGTTATCTTAATCCTCATTGTGTTGTTGTTTATGATTTGGCAACTTACGAATTATTCAAAACTGCTTTAAATTTACATATATATCGTGAATGCATAACTAGATTGCAGGTGAGTAGTAGTTTTATTTATTCATTAGAGATTCCAAAAAGAAAAATGCATAACTTAGACCCCGAAATTCTACCATGCATATGTTTTTAATCATTGACGAACAGAGTATATCTTTTGATCACCGTGAACAGAAAGGTTTGTGAAAGAAAGATGAATCTTGACTAACTTGTTCATACGGTTTGTTGGAAAAAAAAAAACCTATGAATTAGACTAGGTATGTTGGGAAAGGGCTGCCTCTTGTTATGGCTATTTGTTCAAAAGAAAAGAAAAAAAAAATATAACATTATTGGTGTTTTCCAAAAAAAAAAAAAGAAAAAAAAAAAGGGGAAAAAGTCGTTATTTTGACATGGAAGGCCTCTATGTAAAACAAGGTAGGGAGAAAGCCACCAACATAAAAACACGAGTAAGCTAGAATATCACAGATAAAACCCAAGAGGTATTACAGTGAACATTTACAACTCTCGTAATCCTAGACAGTTAGCTAGATTTAGAATCAAGTATTAAGCAGACTCGGTAAGTTTGTGGTGATCATTTGTTCATAAATTGTTCCATCTGATTGACTTATGATGCATGCATGAATTTTATGAATTAAGTTACGAATTTTTTTTAGTTTTTTTTCTAATTTTTGAATAACACTACATGACTCACCGGTAGATCTTTTCATCTAATGCATTCATATATATATGTAAATTTAGAATTTTGTGGGTATATTCGCTGCAAACCCTCACGAGACACAACTCGTCCACTTGAGTAATCTATTGATTTAACGGCTTATTACACATGCTAAGTGTAATCGCGATGCCTGCGAAAGTGAGTTAGGTTTATTTAATTTTGCTTGAGGACTAGCAAAAAGTAGGTTTGGGGGTGTGTTGTACACTGAAAAGTGTACAAAATACAACTAAAAATACTTATTGTTAGTCCATGTTAGTTGTTTAATGCTTTGTTGTAGTTAATATTTTGCAGATAATAATGGAAGACACATTAAGGTGTTAAATCTACCAAAAATCTACTTGATGAATGCAATATATCACCAAACACACATCATAAACAAATGAAGATGATCACAAATGGTGGTGGTTTAACTTAAACAATATAGTTGTAGTAACTTTACAACTAATTTGGTGGGAAAAACAAGATATGGTGAAAATTAATCAACTTGGTAGAAAATAATAGTAAAAGTAATTTTATTAGTAAAAAACATGTATCCTTATATAAAGGAAATAAGTCAAGTAGCAATTATTTTTAAACACTATTAAGATGGGTAAAAAGTAAATGTGATTTACTACTTGTTGTAAGAAAATGGCTATAAATAGCCTCCTCCATCTCATTTGTAAGACACACAAGTTTGGAAGAAAATATCATATATTGTAGTTCTTTCCAAATTTATTTTTCTTTCTCTACTTTCTAGTTTGTTACAAGATGAATCAAATTAATGAAGTGTTCTACAATTTAATGGAAAGCTAAGTTTCATACTTGAGGTTGTGGGGTGATAATACCATGAAGGAATAATTTTCATAGTTTTGGAATCACATTTTCAAGTAAGTGAAGATTTTGTTATAATTGTTTTGTTTTTCCGTGTTTTGGTTTTAAAAGTTTTATGTAAGAAAAGTTGTTTTATGGTGCATCATATCAACTTTCCATACAACATTTTGGAAACACATTCCATCAGAATCTTTTGCTTCACAAACCCTCTTTTGAACTCAATGCAAATAACATCTCTTTTAGTGAATTTCCACCCGTCAAAGTAATTAAAATAAAAGTTGATTGACACTCTTTTTAACCGTCAAAGTGTGCGGTGGAGCAACCTTATTTTGATGTATCTTATGAGCCGTGTGGTACGAAAATCGATAACGTATTATTTCTTTTGAAACAAGAGATTTTATTTAACTAAGGTTTGTTCAAAACAAGAAAACTAGACCGTTTTAACTTGTTTGTGAAAATGAAATTTGAAATACTAAGAGATACAAAATTATTCCATGCAATGGTGAAGGATCCCCATACCCTCAAGACCCACATCATATAAATTATTGAAAGGTAAATCTCTCTTTAGAAGTTGTTAATTTAGAGTAAGTTCCTAAAACAAAAAAAAGACATCTCAAAAATTTCCTTTGGACTCAAGTTAGCTTGTGATCTTTAGTACTTCAACACCCCTTCTTTGCACATTCCTTTAAGGCCTATGAAAGACTTTCTCCCTGGATTACAAAACAATATTGACAAAGGAAGAAGATTGACTTGGACCATTTGAAGAAGGACTACTAACTTACTAACTACTAACTTACTAACTACTAACTTGCTAACTACTAACTTACTGACTACTAATTTACTAACACCTACGAGTGGAGTATAGCAATTACCCACGTCGTACTAATTTTTCTTTAGTGTAATCTTGTCTCTCTTTATCTATATCTATTATAAATGGTCGGTTATACCGCCTAAATAATATTGCAAGTGGAGTATGCTTATTACCCATGTTGTATTTGATTGCTTTATAGTATAAACCTTATCCCTTTATATATTATAGTAGTAAGTATCCTAACATAAATATATATATATATATATATATACACATATATATATAGTTGTAATTATACTAACAAAGTTCTTTCACTTTCTCATCATTTTGACCATAGCTCCCTTGGGTTCGACATACCCGGATTTGCCATTGAATGTACTACAACTAAACACCGTGCACTTGCGGGAAAATAAGTGTACTTCTCTCAATTTCATAATTAACATCATTTTTAGTACGAAAGAAGTGCACAACAGTCACCCTGTCTCTCCACTTAGCTGTATATTGTGAGAGAGAAGCTATTTTCTCTTGAGAAAAATCCAACCCTTTTTCTGACCTCCAATGACCCTTATATAGAGAAACTCTAATAGGAGTCTCACTCAAATAAGGTTTCAATAAGAATCCTTGAAAAGGTAAACTGACAGAACTCCTTCTGACCCGAATTAGGGTTTTTACCCTAATATGGTGTGGCCGGCCACTTAAGCCCATTATGGGCTTACCCTAGCCGGCCCACCCACCTTATATGGCCGGTCCTGACCATTCCCTTACCGGGCTTGGTCAGGACACCCTATAAGTGGGTTTTACCACTTTTTGGGCTTCTCTTTCGAGCTCGATTCTTTCTATCTTTTTGGCACTATCAGACTGAATCATATCCATCTATAGACAAGGTCCCACTAGTCAACTCTCTCCGATCAAGCTACCACTCTTTGGTGTAACCCGTTGTAGGATCCGGTCTATGTTAGTCACGGATTCCCGAAGTAATCCGACGATCGTAAGCGGCTTCTAGCTAAGCATTACGACCCATAATTGGACCGGACTAGATGATCTTCTGGATACAGTCATCGTTATCCTAACTGACAAATTGAATGCATTGCCATCTTGGTCGAAGGACACTCCTTCGGAAGGACATCTCCTTCAGACCGAAGGACTATATCCTTCAGTAAGTTATCGATTCTTGTTTCTAAGCACAAACGAGTATGTGCCCGAATAATAATTAGAATATAGGGTCTAGAGAAACCATTGATGAATCGAATGATGAGATCATGATTTGAGTGGGAGTAATCAATGGTGGTTCAATGATGAAATCCAAACGAACCATTAGGCGAACAAGAAGTAAACTAAAAGATTAGATCTTTTAGGAGGCTATACTAAGGTTTTAGATAAAAAGCTTACGCTAATTCACATAAAAAATTACGTATACGTGACGAATGGTTACGATAGAGTTCATAGTAACGCAAACTTGATAAAATACGTAATAATCCCAAAAAGAATTTTGAGTATAAGCCTACCCAAAATAAGACATATGTTGATCCCTTCTTAATCGATGGTGGGTCTGCCTCCGCAGAGTGCCATCTTTTACCTCGGGACAATACGGGTAGATCTATGAAGAGGTCTACTCGTCTAAACTGGTTATTCTCAACGAGTCAGCAAAAGAGTTTTGGACTTCGAGACAAAGGATTCGTTTGACACTTAAGTGTGAAACTAGTCAACCAAGAGTCATTGGAGTATGATCAGTAAAGATGTTACTTACCCAGGACGACGGAGTTAAGGGCAGTGCCTTAGTACGCTTAACTTCGAAGAATTGGGATCTTGGAATCGTATTATTCAAATAGGGAATAGATTCTTGAATAATATGGCAGAATTAGGATTTTGCTAGGATAACAAGTTTAAGTCACTTTGCATTCTTTACATGTAGTTTAACTATGAAAAACACGGAAACTCTCAACATCCGTTGGTTCCTAGAGAAGGAGAAGATGAACGGAGATAACTTTAAGGTATTGGAACGGAAACTTGAAAACTAAACCGAAAACCAAAATCAAAATCACAACCAAAACCAAAACCAAATCCAAAATCTAAACTGAAACTTGAAAACTAAATGAAGAAGATGAACAAATAAAATGAATGAAGAAAAAAGGGAACAATCGGTATGAACCTACTACATAAGATAAAAGACAGAAGAAACTATTTGATATGAGTTAGAATCAATAAAAAGAAACCTAACAATTTAGAAAAGATTGTGGAATATTTACAGGCGATTATAGTAAGGTTTATGGAAAAAAATGAGGTTAGTTTGGGGAAAACATCTAAAGGATAGGAAATGGATTTAATTTTAGGGTTGGACCAATGTTTTTGGATTTTTTTTGTGACTCAAAGCCCATGACCTATTTGAACTGAAATGAGGTTATAATTTGGGTTAATTCTATTTTGGCCCCCAATTTGTGACCAACTGGCTGTTTTGGGTCCCAATTGTGCCTGGTAATTCGTTTTGGCTCCCAATTGTGTCCGACAGTTCGTTTTGACTCCATGACATTTTTGGCATTTGGCATTTTTGTAAATATCTTTTTCTTTTATTGTACTTTAATTCTCTTTCTCCTCCTCCATCAGTCATTTATTTTCTTTTTATTTTTCTCATCCCTCTTATTTCTAATCACCATCTTCATCCCCCATTACCATCTTCATCCCCCATTACCATCTTCATCCACTATCATCAATATCCAGCACCATAGATGGAGCCTATATCTAAGTTCTCTTTCCTATCTCTTGAATTCATTTGTTTAAAATCTCAGATAAAAAGCACTTACACAATTTCTATTATAAAATTAAATATAACCAAATAAGAAAAGGGAAAAAAAATAATTCATCAACTCAACCATTTTCTTTAACAAAAAGGGAAATATATGCCAGCAGAAGAAGATACTCAGGTGCTGTCTGTTTTTTTAGTTTTTCAGGTCTGAAATCTGAATTGGGATCCAATTCAGATTTCAGATGTTTGTTTTACAATTTAAGAAAATCTGAAAACCAATCTGAATTTGGTCAAGGTCTGAATTCGGCTGAAAAATAGCCCACAAATTTCAGACTTCAAAACAAGTCTGAAATAAGGGTTCAAATGCTGAAAAGTGTCAAATGACTTTTATACCCCCTAAATGTAGAAAAATCTCTCATTAAAATATTTCACCCATCACCCCAAGCAAGAGCATCACCACCGTCCCTAAACCAACCACCACCAGAACACAAAACCAACCACCACCACCTCAGACCACAAAACAGACCATAAAACATACCATAAAACAGACCACCACCACCATAACCACCAAAACAAAAAACCACCGTCTCACATCACAACACCACAACCACTTCTAACAACAAAACAAACCACCAACACCACCATAGCTCAAATATCAGAGAAATAGACCCTTATTTGCAAAATCACCACTTTGTTGATACTGTCAATGCAAAATCTCCACTTCGTTTTGGTAAAAATGGAGAATTGAAGATCTTACAACTTGCAGATATGCACTATTACCGAATCAGTTCAAAGGGTGTTATGATCATAATACCACCGCTTTCATGAATCTTATGATCCTTGCAGAAAATCCTGATTTCATTGTCTTCACTGGTAATCTTTTTCCCTCTGATCATTAAATTTACACTTCTTATTTCAGTTACCATTTGGGGGTGGGAAATTGGTTGCTTGTATCAGATTAGATCAACCCTACTTTGATTAAAGACCAAATATTAGTAATCAATACTCAGTAATCAGATAGAGAGAGAGAGAGATTTTGTAGAAGAACTCCTGTTCATTGTTTATTCAGAGAGAGAGATAGGGGAGAGAGATTTGCAGAGAGGTTAGAGAGAGAGGGAGGCGGATGGTTTCTGGCTTTTGGTTGGAGGGGAGAGAAAGTGAAATAGAAACCCTAACATTGGTTTTAGGGTTTTTTTGTTTTTTTGTTGAAAAATGAGAAAGAGTCTGTTTTGTCCAAAATATAAAGTAGAGGTACAATGGTCAAAAGTTTAAGTTAGACCTAATAATTCAGATCTAAAAAACAAACATCTAATTTGTAATATAATTCAGCAAATTCAGTTCAACAAATTCAAATTCAGCAAATTCAGATTCAGACACAAATAAAAAAACAAACAACACCTCAGTCATTTTATTTCTAAATGAATGAGAGGATAAGCTTGTACCCATTTGACGAAGAAGTTACGAGTGGGATTTAATCTGCCTCGTTAAGGTGGAACCTTTTGACTTCAACTTTTTTTTTTGATGAAGATAAATAACATTAAAAAAGAGCGTCAATTACAGACCAACTAAACATCAGAAATAAAAGAGGGAACATCATTCCAAATTTTCTTTTGACAGTATGTACGACCCCATTTAGCTAAAGCATCTGCATGAGTATTGCAATTTCTAGACACATGGGAGAAGATTATTCCTGTGAATTTGTCCTTGATGTCTTTAATCCGTTGGATGATTCTTTGTGATTGCCAGTGAATACCTCCTCCATTGCCATTGAGAGATAGGATTAATGCTTGATTATCGCTTTCTAAGTGCACATGAGAGATTTGTACTTGAATAGCCCATAAAAGACTAGATAATATAGCTAAGCTTTCACATTCTTCCGCGTGTTGCCCTCGTACAGTATCCGCTGCCGCTATTATATAGTTTGCCTCTGCATCTCGGATAATGCATCCAATTCCAGCCGGTTCATTTAGACTAACAAAGGAGGCGTCGACGTTGATTTTTAAATATGGTGTCGATGGAGGTCTCCATGTTTGAATTTTTGTTTTTTCCCTGCATTTATTGGTAATATTGGACTCATTCTTGAGTGGTGTGGTCGTGGTATTGTTAATTCTCTCTATCATTTGTAAAGGATTTTGTTTATTCGTAGAAAAACAATTCTCACATCTTGCTTTCCAAATAAACCATAGTATTTTAGCATATAGGTTTATTGTTTCTTCCTCAAGAGGTTTCCATTGTTGAATTCACTGAATTGTAGTAGAGATATGATCCGTTCTAACTTGATAGTGAAACCAAATGGCTTTCGCGAAAGTGTAATGAAGCATAACATGGTCTAGAGTCTCATCCTCATTACAGTTAACACAAGAGTTATTATTGCCAATAAATTTACCAATTTTTGCTTTCACCGGTAAGCTATTAGTGCAACATTTCCATAGAAATAGTTTAATGCGAGGAATTGTATTCATATTCCATATAAAGAACCAGTCCATCTGGTCTTGTATAGTGTAAACTATATTAGTTCTTAAATAGTTATACATAGATTTGAGTGAGAAATTACCAGATTTAGTCAGAGTCCAGATGGCTTTATCCTCTTGATTAGGATTAGTGTTGATGCTGAGAATGGCACTGCATATATCATTATTAAAACACGTATTAATGACATTTAAATTCCACATTCCATTCATAATGAGTTGAGATACCTTTTCCAACGTACAGCCGTTATTGTTCATAATAGGGGGTGGATGATTTGGTATCCAATAGTCAGTCCAAATATTGATATGCTCGCCTTTGTTAATATTCCAGAAGATAAGACTCTCAATCTGATGGTAGTTTTTAGAGATTGATTTCCAAGGCCAAGAATGATGGTTTTTGGGAGGTTTAGGGGGTGGATGATTTGGTATCCAATAGTCAGTCCAAATATTGATATGCTCGCCTTTGTTAATATTCCAGAAGATAAGACTCTCAATCTGATGGTAGTTTTTAGAGATTGATTTCCAAGGCCAAGAATGATGGTTTTTGGGAGGTTTGGGTTTATGGGAGCTATGAAAGTATTTCCCTTTAAGCACTCGAACCCAGATAGCATCCGGGTTATTGATGAGGCGCCAGTTAAGTTTGTGAAGAAATGCTTGGTTATCAAGCTGAGGCAGACGAAGATCGAGTCCACCAAGTTTGCGAGGTTTGCATATAGATTGCCAGTTGATAGTATGGAATGTTTTGGATTTTCCCCACCAGAAAGTCCTTTGAATAGACTCAATGCTGTCACTAATGCCTTTGGGAATGGCAAAGCACTGCATTTGGTATCAAGGAACAGCCACCGCGATAGTGGAGAGAACTACTGAGCGGCCAGCTTGCGAGAGGAGATGAGTTTGCCATTTGGCAAGTTTGTTTTTGATCTGAGTAAGGAGGGAGTTAAAGGCCTGCTTCTTATTACGATCAATGAATAGGTTAGTGCCCAGATATTTATCACCAGAAGACGATTGATGGACCTTAAGTTCTCTAATAATCATGCGTTTGAATTTAGGGTGCGAGTTTTTAGAGAAGAAAATGTTCGATTTCGCGTAATTGATCATTTGGCCAGAAGCCTCACTGAACTCCTTAAGAATTTGTTTAAGGTTAAAGATATTCTCAAGAGAATTTTGCCCGAAAATGATACAGTCGTCAGCGAAAAGGAGATGTTTGATTGAGAAGTTCGAGTGAGGAATAGGAAAGCTTATAAAAGAGGAATCATTAAGATTCTAATCTAATAGGCGACTAAGCCCTTCCATGGCAATGGCAAACAAAAAAGGAGAAAGAGGATCGCCCTGCCTAATGCCCCGATTGACATTAAAAATACTGCCCGGACGCCCGTTGATGAGAACAACCATGGAACTGGTAGAGATGCATGTGTTGATGAGATTGATCCAAGTACTCGAAAACCCCATCAAGTTCATAACATTCTCCAGATAACTCCATTCAATTCTATCAAAAGCTTTAGGCATGTCAAGCTTAAGACCAAAGCAGCTTTTGGCTCCCTTAACTTTTTTGAATGAATGAATGAGTTCTTGGCTGATGATAATATTATCAGTGATTTGTCTACCAGGAACATAGGCTCCTTGGAAAGGAGAAATAATGTTTTGACTTCAACTTGGTATGGGTGGTATTGGAAGTTAGAGAAAGAAGATGAGGTTTGTGGAGAAAGAAATTGAATCAAAGATTGAAGTGGGTAAAAGATCAATGGATGAGTAGGCAGTTGATGTCGGCTATAAGTAATTTCCAACTTATCTCAAGACAAACATAAATTGATTCTTTTTGTTTTATCAAGTTAATTTTTACATGATTGAAGGTGGAAGATCATAAATTTCTTGAAGTTTGGCTTTTGTAATGGTGCCAAAACATAAACCAAAGAAATTAGGGGGAAAACACAAGAAGATGAAGATAATTACTCCGTACCACTTTAAGGAAAACAATTTTTCCTAAAACAAAAAACGATCCAGATTCATTTTCAACATCTAATAACCATAACCTAATTTTCTTTTCCCTGGAGGAGTGATGGTGGAGGTGACAACGGTGGTAGATGAAGATGTTGACGGCGGATGAAGATGGTGATGAGAAAGAGGAGAGATAAAAAAATTAATGGCACGTGAAAAAAGAGAAAGAAAAACATAAAATAAGAAAAAAAGAAAAATAAAAGAAAAAGATATTTACAGAAATTCCACAAGGGCAAAATCAAAATGTTTGGCAAATGTTGGGGGCCAAAACAAACTGCCGGACACAATTGGAGGTCAAAACAAACTGTCTGACACAATTGGGGGCCAAAAACGGCAAGTTGGTCACAAATTGGGGGCCAAAATGGAATTAACCCTTATTATTTTTCAAAAGAATTATTTGAATTCAAATTTTATTTCTAATGGCCATATCTTTTTTTTTTAGAAAGAACTGATCCAATAAAACCAACAGAGTATGTACAAAAGGACCGTTCCTACTCCAAGATTGGACACACAGATCGCCATTCTTGTGGAGTTCTCAAACTTCTAGTATTCTTAGCAAGTTCATCGGCTTTGCTATTAGCAACTCTATTTACATAAATACAAGAGAAAAGTTCAAAAGATGGACGTAAAGCTTTGATTGATCTGATCACATCGTGGCTAGTCCAGTGAGCTGATTTTGTATCTCCATTGATCGCCTTGATGACATTGCTTGAATCCCCTTCTACTATTAGTTTCACAAAATTCATCTCTTTGGCCATGGATATAGCTCGAAGAGCCGCCAAAGCTTCCCCTTCATCTACTGTTCTACATCGAATAAGTGAGGATTTCCCTGCAATACACATAGAATGAGAGTTGTGAAATACTATTCCTGTCGCTGCCTCTTCCGAAACCTTTATGAATGATATATCAAAATTGCATTTGATTGTGTTCGTTGGAGGGGGATTCCAGAGTGTGGTGGTATCCTTGCAAGTGGTATTCTTTTTCGGTGGAACCAACTTTTTGATTT